>NC_089204.1:1402500-2055000 GCF_963930695.1 Labrus bergylta
CTGAGCTACTGCCGCCCCCTAACCAGACAGCAGATGAACATTCACTACTCTGCCCCATACATACAAAGCTGGAATAGAAATAACAACTTGTAATTCTCAGACTGGTCTTCCAGGAAAGTTGATCTGAGGTCTGTTATGTAAGAACTGATGGAACAATTAATCCTCCATAAACCCACTGAATCCAACAATATGAGACTGATTAGAAGAGATAATAAGGAGAGGATCAGTACTCAAAGAGTGGATCCCCTCAAACACAGGAAGAAACTCTTTTGCTAGCAGCTTGGGGAAAGATAGTTAATATGAGAATAACATGACACAGATGAATCTAAGCTCAGACCAGTCTGAAAGAATGTTTAGGGGCATTGGTATCCCATTGTGAGGTCTCTGGATAGTGATCAAAACAAGACTAAAAATAGTCTTAATGTGTTTGGAGCAGAGATCGATAGAAATCATGTATGCAGCTCACATCCTTTGCTGTTCATTGGTCTACAGTTACCTGGAAATCATGAATTAACCCAGAAAGACAAATTGATTATTTTAAAACAAAATACATTTTAATGTCATTTCTTCACATCAATAATACCTTTTCTGTACAAAATATTTATTTAGAGCTCTGCAAATTGTCTGTCTCTGACAGCTTAGCCAGGAAACATTAATGCTGGATGAACACCTTGTTGTCTGTCAGCCAGCTTTCAAAAAACGTCTTGACCAATCGGAGGGAGGCAGCTCTGCAGCCTCACTATTTTCTGGGCTGAGCGGCAATGTAGAGTGCCACCAGGCAGTAAAGCGCCCCCCCAACAGTCAGACCCATGGTGGTCCGGTAGAGCAGCTTATCCATGACACCCCTCTTCAGGTGGACTGGGATCCCGTCAGACATCTGACAGAAAGAGAGATATGGGTTACTTAATAATGGACTCTATATGGCATGGACATCACAGATACATTGGACGAACCAGATGCATTGTTTAAGTGTTTTAGCAAGCATGCTAGTTCTCAACACCGGTCCACATGAGGCTTTTAAAAGGAAAACAATTAAGATAGGGAGAAAAGCGATAAAACAGAGAAAAATAATAAGGAGAGAATAAATAAATACACTTAAACTGTAGCGCAAAGGCAGCATGATCAAACAATAAACCAGTCAGAAGCTAGTCATGTGAGCACTGTTGTTTTGATTTTAGCCATTGTTTGAGTCCTCTGTTAAAAGCATTCCTGTTGCTCTCTAATTTTCTGCCAGTAGGCAGAGAGCTCCAAAGTTTTGCCCCCTTTGCAGAGAAAGCTGACTGGACAAAAGATGTCTTGTACATTGGGACAAGACAATCACCGCTGATGGAGGCTTGTGTGACTGCCCTACGAGAGCTCTGACGCCTAATGGCTAATTCAGATAACAGTGGTGACACATGATTATTTACACATTTAAAAAACAGTTTAAGAATACTACAATTCATAAAATTGTAAAAGGTGAAAAGGTTGTGTTTTTTTAAAATGCCACAGTGATGCCATCTCATAGGTTTCTGCTCCATGACTTTTATTGTCTGCTTGTATAAAGAAACAATAGGTTTTAATGTAGTTGGAGAAGTTTGGGACCATGATGTGATGCAATATGACAGATGTGAAAAAATCATTGCATGCATGAAACAGCGGGTCTCATACATCATCACCCAAACAAAGACCTGTTAGATAGAATCATTAAGTAGTATGTGAGTTTCTAGTGACAATGCAATAAATATCTTCTCTAGAAAGTCCAGACAGCTCTTTTTTTGTGATTTGTGGCTCCCAGTGACTCTTGTCTTGAGTAGCTGGTCTGGTGTGGTGGGCTACACCCACTCACTGAAGTTTGTTGTCTGTTGTCCAGGACATTGCATCCTGAGAATTGTCAGATGGTTGTTGTGGGATTAAGCACTGACATGCTACCTTGCCAGTAGAAAGGAAATGAAACGCAGTTGTACAAGATGTGGGCTTTCATGAATAAGTTAAACTACATGAGAGTGAATATCTGATGAACTATTTTGTGGTTATTTATTGAATATTTCAAACTGAAATCAAAGCATCGCTTGAAATGAAAACGACACATTTTAGTTTTAAAATAGAATTTCTCTAAAACAGTAGAAAATAAATAACCTGCATTTCTTGCAAACAAGTTTTTCTGCAGTGTTTATATTTGACTTCTTTTTGTTCGGTGTCGTCTTCCCTAAAGACAAAATGTGTCCAAACGACCAACATGCTTCCATGTCACGGATTGGACGTGTCGCCGTGTGACTCTGCCCTGAAACGAATCAAAATCATCGACATGGACAAGATTATGACGCTTAGAGGTTTTGAATGTCGTTTTCGATACTTTTTCCAATTAATTGCACAGCCGTAATGTAAAGTTTGGTTCAGTTTGGTATGGTAAACCCTGATCTTGCTTGCGTTTCCACAGCCAACAATGCCCTTATTTGGTAAGCGGAGTGTAAGCCAGCTGCAGATAGCCGAGTCAGCTATGTAACAGTGTGACATCACAGCAGCCCGCTATTAATTAAGTTCAACGAAGAAGAAGAAGAACAGGGACACAGTAAACAAAAGGGACTCTTTAGGGTCAGATCGGTACCCTTGGCACCCCAACAGAAGGGTACCAAAAAAGTAGGACGGTACGGATCCCTTATTTTGGTTCCATTCCCAACTTTTGACTATGGAAACGCCAATAAATGTGTACCGGACCGGACCGCTAGGTGGAAACGGGGCTAAAGATAAGATAAGAATATTTTACAATGTACATTCTGGAGGGAAACTAGCCTAGACCTGAGGACTCTTTCTCCTTGGGAATTAGAATCCCCCCCCGCTCTGAACCAAGCTCTTGGTATAGTCTGTGTGACTATTCTTAGTCGTCTCCACTAGATTGTTAGGCGCTCTTTTATAGACACTGCACTCCACTTGGCCCTGGGGCTGAACAAAGGCTGTTTTCGAAACCGCACACTACTATCTAAATCAGTATGCAGTATATACTGTATACTGCATACTGAGTTCAACAGTAGTATGTAGTATGACTGCCAGTCGTCAGTTATTTTGCAGTATGCTTGGCCCCGGTTAAACTGGTTTTACTCAGCTGTGAATAATTTGTAGTAATAGAGCAAGCCAAGGACCCTGTAATTGAAGCTGCTTGTCCAGCTGTGGCACATGAACTGTACAGTCTACAAAGCAGGAAAATCCGAGGTGGTAAGACTTATAAATATATGAACATGTCATATTTGTTATTGGTTCATAATGTGGCAAGATATTCAGTCACCGCCACCGACGAGTTCAAACAGCTGCACTCCGGCATTTTGATCTCTGACTTGGCACTTTGCATTGTGGGAAACAGTACGTGAGGTAGACTGGTCCGATGCATACTGTACAATTTTCCCGAATCAGTATGACATCCTGGTATTTTTGGCATACTGCAGATCTCGCAGTTGTTCACATACTGCATATTGGCCAAATCAGTATGTACTAGTAGTATAGTATGCGGTTTCGAAAACAGCCAAAGCCTTTGCTCCCCTTTCTAAGGCATCAACTTCCTTGCACCTTGGTGACCTAATATCCATAATGAGCTATCTTTCCTAATGTAAGAAGGAAGGACTATTTCACTCTGTCATCCTACCTCTTGCTTGGAAACCTTTCCTTGTCTGAACATTCCTTTAACAAACTTACAACTATACTTGTGCTAATTGACCATGTGATATAACAGTATATAGCTTTGATGACAGCACAAGGGGAGTGTCTAATATGTCTTTGACAACCGAAAGGGTCTGTATTATTAAAGATCAACTCCAAAAAGGACTTCAGCTAATTGTATAAATTATAAATTCTTATTTTAAGCCACAAGACAAAAGACACAGACAACTAGGCACCAAGAAAAGTGATTCCATCTCCTCTTTTTTGAATTAATACGCCATATGCAGGAGAACAAAGTCCAGTCAGTATTTTACACCTCAGTTAACACAAATAAAGCAGAATCACACTCGAGGTTGTGATGTAGTTGTGAATATCATCATGGCTGATGTCTTGTCACAGGCACGAGGCCACAGGACATGCTTTAAAGATATTCACACATGCTGACATTCACATCCTCAAGTGTGATATTGTTGTTATAGTCCAGCAAGCAGCTAGCAGAAAGTTATTACCAACATCATATTGTTCTTTAATTTAGAATTCGATCATCATTAGTTCCCTAATGTACTGACACAGGACTGTTGCATAGCAACACAAACATTTTGTGTAAACATGTGTTAGCAGAACAGACCTTTTTCTATACACATACACCGTATGTTTGCTTCAGTCTTTCATGCATGTTTTGGTTGCGTGTGTGATTTTTGGTTATCAGCTTAATAAATACAGACTAAGACTGTCTGCTGTAATATTATTTAACAGTACTCATCAGAACACCTGGCTGAGAAGTGATACACATAGTTAAAAGTCCTGGTGATAATGTACCTTTTTTCAGGACCTATGGAATGTTTCTTGTCCAATCAAATAACTTAATAATTATTTGAAAAACATTAAGTTAGTTACTGTCAATTAAACCCTTCTGTTATGGTGGTATCTTGTTTATCCACTTAAATAATGTCGTTTTTGTATTTATACATTTCTTTAGGCAAGATACCGCGACAAGTCGCCCGGGTATACTTTTGGCTGTAAGAGAGCGAGTTGAGGAAAAAAAGATAGTGAGAGGTCCACTGACAGGATTTCTCTCCTGTAAATACAATGATTATGGTCTTATTTTAAAACCGTTCCTTATCATGCTGTTTTTCAAATATTTTCTGCAATTACATCATACACGCCATCATCAATAGTGCAGATCCCCTGATGTGATAATTGAATACTGATTGAAACATTTCATAAGGTGGGTAATGTACTCGATGGTCTCTAGTGCTGGTGACTATTGTTGAAAACACAATTAAAAGACTACGGAATAAGGCAAGGCAGGACAAGCCGCTGTGTAAAAACAAAGGAGAACTGCAGGTGTGTGTGTGTGTGTGTGTGTGTGTGTGTGTGTGTGTGTGTGTGTGTGTGTGTGTGTGTGTGTGTGTGTGTGTGTGTGTGTGTGTGTGTGTGTGTGTGTGTGTGAAGGGAAGTAAGATAAGCAGATTATGTTGTTTTTTCAAAAACTATGTTTAAACTATGTTATTGTAAAGCAAAATGAATATATACAAAGACTATCTTTAATATTAAACTATAACCTAAGCTAGTAGAATGAATGAATGGTAATTACCTGAAATGCCTTCTGGAGATGGGGGACTTTGTTGGCTCCCAGATATTCCACTTGACTTCCTGCTTCAGACACCAGCTTGGTTGGAGTTGCAAAGGTCATAGGAGGGCTGACGGCTGGGATAGTGGGACGCAGACCCTAAGAGTGAGAGGAAGGTTAAGATGATACTGAGAGGAGCCTTTAAGTCTGTTCTACTGTCCTCCGTCTAGAATAGAATAGAATTACTTTATTGATCCCAAACTGGGAAATTGTGTCGTTACAGCAGCAGATTGTCCAAACACACAATATGAGTAAAAAAACACAATATAATATTAAATACAAAGTAAATAAGTACTAGAAGATATCAAAAATAAGAATGAGAATATATACAACCAGGATTTAACTAAGCATTACTAGTCATAAATATGAAAGATTAAATGTAAATGTGCAAAAACAGAGCTGTAAATGGACAGTATTGACATCTATTTTCCATCTTTTGTCACTCAATCTTATGTGTTTCAGATTGATCAATTATCAGATATATGTATAATGTTGATGAGATAAACTTTAATCTGATCTTTTTTTAGTAGATAGACTGACAAGAGCATCATCTGCTGTTTATTGAATTTCATAATTCACATAAAATGTGAAACAACGTCAACAAAGACTATGGTTTGTTTTTAGTAGATGTTCCATGGGTAAAATGACAGATAACTTAACACAACAGATCCTTAGACCTCAGTGGGAACTGGTTCTGCTTAGCGTTAGCATTAGCAGCTGTCCTCCTCCCGGTACCAACAAGGTCATGCGGTAATGGCGGTTTACCTGCGGGCAGTAGGCGGCGGCAGGAGCACCGGTGAGCCGCTGCGTCACTCCATTTAGTTTGTAGTACATGTTTGACTCAGGTAAAACACGGACACACCGATATTTAACCTGTAATCTTAGATATACTTGTTTGCTGCTGGGCTCGCTCCTGCTGACGACACTGACTGTGCTGCGTGATGACGTGATGACGTCGTAGCAGTGTGCAAGGACCTACGGCCGATGGGCGTCCATTATCCGCCTGGGCGGAATCAAATCCAGCAAAGAAATAAATACTTTTTTTTTTCATTCTAAAGTTGAATATTGATAATGAAGCATAAAAGGATGTCTTATAAATTTAGCTTTGTGAATGCAGAATTTGGCCATAATGAGCCAAACTTTGACCATTATTTTACACTTTTGTCTATTATCAGACACCAGAAAGATTTCTAATATGATCCATAGCCTAATATGTTTTGTTATTGTTTTGCTGTATAGCCATTGGTGTAGTGGGGTCCAAAGAAGTGTACTTTACTCTTAATTGTCCCCCAAATGTTTTTTTAAGTGGCCCGTCCAACAGAGAATAAACAGCCTGCGTTCTAAACAGTGACATTTAAGGATACTCTTGCATATTTAGTAAGTGTGTACTAGCCAATTAGATACAGAGTAGGCTGGGTCATCCCTTCACAATCCTAGGAAACAAATTACAACACACTGCTGAGTATTGTCAGTCAATCATTGGTGTGAATCAGAGGGGATTTGGAGGTGGTTAAACCATAGAGACTGAAAAAACAATACCTGCATATACCCTACTGTGTAACCATTCCATTAAATGTTTACAGAACTGGGTATGAGAGCATGAAACAAAGAGATGCTCTGTTGTCTCAATATCACTTTAACAGAAAATACATTCAAGGCTCTCAAAGCCAAATCTAAACTTAGAAATTCACCCAAATTGTTGAAATGATTCATCACTCTTTTGTTTTATGTAGAAGTTTTAACACTGTCAGTTAGTCAAAAACATACATAATACAAAAGTATTATTATATAAAACTTATAGCAGCATAGAAAGTCTTAGAATATACCTTATTCTAAGACATTTTAGGATGAAAATTAGTTCAATTCATGAAGGGTGTGTATAAAGAGATAGATTTATTTTAGATTTATAAATGTATTGGTACAGCATTGACAAGGGAGTTGAATTCTGAAAACATATTTACCACAAAAAAGCATTGTATGGTAACAATTACCTATTTGCATTTATAAGATCCATTTTACACCAAATATTGCTAGCCATATATTTTGATTGTGAATAATATAGGGATCTATAGGAGTATTAAGAGGTATGAAGCTATGATTGTGCATTCATTTCCAGTACAGCAAAACCTGTTGAAAATAGTTCTGGTGTTTTCACACATGCACAAAACTCCAGAAAATGTCCTAACATTTTCGGGGTAAACTGCATGTGTGAACGTAAACAGCAAATATTTTCAACATGATATTATATACAGACCTTTTTTTCTTCCAGCCCCTGAATCAGATTTTGTGGAAAGTCAGAGTGAGCCGATGTATGCACACTATACTCAGTCTCATTAAGGTCATGTATTTTATTGCTTGTGTTATCATTTTTTCAATTCCTTTTTTCTTTTGTTGTCTCCATCCTTCTTCAGGCTTCTGGCGTTTCCCACCTTGTGTGTCAACTCGTCCATTTTTTTTTTGTGTGTGGAATTTCTGTGCACCGACCTGGACTGAATGAACAATCTCCCTGTTTTTACTATGAACCTCTTAAGTATTGCATTGAGGTCCATCATTCTGAAAACCAGTGGTTGTGTGAAGCAGGAATTATTCTGGGAATTTAACGCCAGTAAGGAGATGACGTTTATGTTTTAAGACTGCTTCTGATTATGTACTTTTCCACTCTGTGGTTATGTCCATTAAATGGAGCATTGATATAAAAGCCATAAACTGATATTATAGTGATTAAGACTCTGCTGCTTTCAATCTTAGATTTTCACAGCATCATTCCCCCCCCCCCCCCCCCCCCCCCCCCCCCTACTGCCCAAAGTGGAAACTTCACGCTGTGTGGGACGTGTGCAGGTAACTCAGGAAAATCTCAGGGGCAGGCTATTCTAAAATTTTCTAGAAAAGCATGTGTCAAAACAGCTTTAGAAAGCTTATGAGGCAATTCTTCCTAATCACTCATTAATTCAGAAAGACGGCTGAATTTTTTATTTTTTTGTACATTTTCACCCAAGCAAGTCTAATCATTTCATTAAATCAAGGAAACAGTCCGGTTTTTCTTAAATAAAAAGATAGCTGTGTAGCTTAATTAAGAAAGAAAAACATCAATTTGTTTATCCCCACAAGTAAAAAAAAACAATATAAATCCACAGCAGTAGAGAACCAAAAACTTTTTTTTTCCATTTCACTTTGTGTTGGAGTAACTTACTTTGCCAGTTGCTGTGGAGTTTCTTTTCTTTGCCATTATTCTGGTAAGGTATGAAATATATTCAATATATAGATATTTTTATAGGGATGTGCTTTATATGGTTTATTGGAGGCGTTTCTGAATGCAAATATTACCAAACAGGTACAAGCCTGTTGGTTAAGAACTGATGTGTGTTCATCAGGTGTGCAGATGTTTCATGAATGCAGATATTTTGTTCTTTAGCACATTCTACATTTTATTGGCAAAAAAAAAATCTGGAACATTTTCTAAACACTGTTGATTATTAGGATTGGGAGAACAGGTTAGGTTGGATGTTGGGTTGAGTGGGACTCTCACCAAGATCTAATCTTTTAATCAAAAATTACAAGCTTATTGCAGAAATAAAAGGATGATTTACAAATCAAGTCATTAAGTCCAAGGAAAAAGTTCAAGAAAGAGAGAAAGAAAGTGTGAGTGGTTAAACGGAGTTGGTGTATAGTGTCCTTCTGTTTAAACCCAGCAGTGTTTCACAAAAAAAGCAGAAGAATAAATAGAAGAGTAGTGCTCAGTGAGATAAGTCACACTTCAGCTTCCTGACATTCAAAACCAAATTTCCAACGCCTCAACTTCCTGTCTCTTAGTCTGCTGTTACTGTGGAAACCATGGAGGGTGTTAAGCCAGTGGGAACAGATCCAGTTACAGACTGCTTGTTTAACCCCTGAGTGTCCAAATGGTCCAGAGGTGACTCCAACATCTGGAAATGGTCCTGAGGAGGGAGCTATAAGATAACATTTTATGTGAAGTCCTCTAAGAAGAAGGCCAAAGAGAAATCTTTGACCCAACCCAATTTCGCCTTAAAACTTGAGCGCAATGGGACACACTATTAAAACATTACACATTGCAGTGAGAAACACGCATTAACATTTTATAAAAGAAAGAAAGCCATAACCATAACCAAGTTCACATTGTTGATATTTTACAGCTAGTCAACAAAGAAATCCTTCTATCAGGACATTTGACTGAAAACAAACTATTCCACAAGCATTTAAAATGCAACCACCAATAGCGGGTTGCTAGATGCTGTCTCTTACTATTACATTTCTAATGTATTTACTCTATTCATGCTTTCTTTGTTTACGTTGGGGTTTGGGACAACCATGTTTCACGATTCACATATTTTTCTAAGAACCTTGGGAAAACCCCAGAGAAGTTTCTGCAGAAAGGATGACATTTTGAAAAGTCTGCAACAGAGATCCAAACACAGATTTGACATCAGCCCTCAGTCTTTAAACACCTATAAACACCCCTCGGAGTACCAGAGTCCATGAGTGTGGAGATTGGGATTGGCCTGTGTAAGTGCCTGTGTCGAGGCATGATCACTTTCAAAGCCACAAGCTGTCTGCTAGGCATCAATTTAGCTAACAGTCACTAAACTTTACCTCTTTGCCCTGTTGTTGTCTGTGTCATTTGAAGATTTTTTCATAAAAATATCAGACAATTAATTCAGCTTGCTGTGTTTTATTATAATAACAGAGCACTCAAGAAGCCAGTACCCAGCAGTTCGGTTTGGTATGGTACGCCTTTATTAGCATTTCCACCTTCCAAAGTTGGGAATCCCAAAATAACTGCTCTGCACTGTCCTACTTTTTTAATACACTTCTGTTGTGGTGCCGAGGGTACCGATCCACCCTAAAGGATAGAATCACAGTGGTTATGAAGGACAAAAACAAAACGCACAATGTTTAAATATCCCGTGTTTTCTGTGTCTTGGTCTTCTTCTTTGTTTAATTTATTGGCTACACTGTGTCGCGCTGTTATGATGTGACGTTGCTAATGCCGCTAACACTGTTTGGCTTACACCCCGCTAAGGGTATGGTCGGCTGTGGAAACGCGTTTGCCGTATTGTACCAATTTGCTTGGTTGAAACAGGGCTATTATCTGGCTTGTTAGGTCTTCAGTGTTTCTCATGTTGATTTGTATGTTGCTGGATGTGCATGGAAGTGATTATTGGACCTTCTGAGAAGACTGTGGACCGCACTGATTAGAAGAGCAGTTTGAACTCCACTTACTTTCAGTACAGTGAGGGCACAGAGAAGCATGGCTGTTCCATGAGCTCACCTGGGTTTCCAATAGCAACCAATCTCTCTGGAGGTAGCAGAGAACAGAGCCCTTTATTCTTTCAAAGGACTAGCCCCCAGCCACTTTGTTTAGTGGATGATGATACCTCGGTTAACACATGATCTTAGGAAGTGGAAGCTTTCACTGTGCACCTTACAACATCAAGTTTACACAGGAGGATGGAGGGATGGACTTGGTATGTGGACTAGAGCTTGTATAGCCCTTTTTTCTTCCAACCACTCAAAGCTTGTGTATTAGCTAATCTCATTTATACTCATTCATACGCTGCCGCCGAAGCAGTGGGAGCAACTTGGGGTTCATTGTCATGCCCAAGGACTCATCAACATATGGCTACAGGAGCATGTCATAACCCCGCCTACTTCAGTCATCTTAATGTCAACACAAACATCACAGGGACTATAAATGAATATCTATAAGTGTCTATGGCTCAACAGTAGAGTCGATCTTCTCTCAACCGTAAGGTTGGGGGGTTCAATCCCCAACTTCTGCAGCCACATGTCCGATGTGTCCTTGGGCAAGACACTTTTTGTTACTCACGCTGCTTCGCCGGCGGCGTATAAATGTGAATAAATGGGATTTGTTAATAGTGGTTGTGAATGGGTGTTACTTGCGATGTAAAAGCGCTTTGAGTAGTCGGAAGACTAGAAAAGCATTATGCAAGCTCAAGTCCATTTACCATTTGTTAATAGATGGGATACATGGTCATAACCTGATTGGCCTTAAGCTTCTAAGTTTAAGTCTAAATTCATTACTTTAACTTAAAATAGTTAAAACAGTTGTGAATGTTTGGCCTTTTTCTTAAAGTGATTTCTTTTTGAAAACATAAACAAGACTTCACCCTGAAAATGAAATACAGTTAATATCATCCCGTTTTCTCTGGGTTCATTTCGGACTATTGAAAGAGTTTAAGCCATTTGAAAATGAAAGTCAAAGCAGAAGTGCAAAATAACTGCAGTTCCTGCAGTGTCCAGTTGAGGCTTTCTCCTAAAGCCAAATATTCTCCATCAGGCCCCATATTTAAAACTCATTTTAAAGCAAGAAAAAACATAATTACAACCTGCAACAAGTTGTTTAGAATGACGTCCGTCTGTAGATGTTTAAGAAGTCTCTGCTAAAGCTTTTCGGTGATGTAATATTGTATTGATGTATGATGTTGTGAGATTTAGCTACACTGCGATTGTTATAGCCTTGTTTATTATACATTATTTAGTTGACAATTCCAAAGCGGTCAGAGTTGTTGTTGGCTTTAGCCTGAAGGGATTCTGGTTGAAGTTGTGGCAAGAAGCTTGGTTTCTTTAAGTTACTCTTCCACTACCTCACTGGATTTTCACACAAGCATGTGGCGAGTTTGTCACGTTCCACAATTAGTTTTTTGCTTTTTTATTCTGATGAATGAACAATTGAAGTCAGACACCACCATAGAAATAATCTCACTTTGTGGAAAACCCAAGAGTATATAGCTTATTCAATGAATTAGTCACCTGATTGACTGTAAGGCTTTAAGAACTTGACTTGATTTGCCAACCATTTGCTCCTCTTCAACAACTCTCTCTTTCAAAATGGGTTGACGTCTTGCTGCAGAAAACCATCATGTAAGCAGTCCATTCCTAATGCTGGAGACTTCATATATGCAGTGGATATGCAAGCTTTTTTTTACTTAACTCCTTTAAGGAACTGTGCTCAACATCGTTCACCAATAGTTCCTGTCAGATAATAGTCCTCTGACTTCAGAGGAAGCTATTTAGAAATTCAAACTAAGACATCTACCACTAAAACAATCCTGAGCAGAATGGATCAAACATACAAGCTCCTCAGATGTCAAAACAAAAGTTTCAAAAGTCTTTGTTGGACCTGATGTGGAGATTTTTTGTTTTGTTTTTGGAGTTTGTTAGACATTGATATCTTCAGGATGCTTCAAAATCCATTGAGTCAATGAACTCCATGTTGCTCCTCCATCACAGTAGTCAGGTGTTTTCCTCCATATTGTCTCTGTCTCTGGAGGTTAAACTCCATGTTACTTCTACATCTCAGCAGCTTTCAGTGGATGAACTCAGCAGACAGGCTATGGGTGCAGCGGGCAGAGCGCACTTTGAGCTCATGGTAGCATTGGATAAAGCTGTGGTAGATGAAGGTAATGGGCAGTGCCAGCAGCACGATGCCACTCACTACGCAAAGGCCACCCAGCACACGTCCTGCAACGGTCACTGGGTACATGTCCCCGTACCCAACAGTTGTCATGGAGATGATCACCCACCAGGAGGCAGCAGGGATGCTGGCATAGGCCTGGTTTCCAGACTCCAGGTCCAAGCCATGCTCCAGCAGCTGTGCCAGTGCGCTGAAGATTGCCATGGCAACAAAAACAAAAATCAGCAGCATCATCATCTCACGGTAGCAGCGTCGCAGCGTCAGGCCAAGTGTCTGCAAACCCAAGAAGTGACGTGCAAGCTTGATCACCCAGAAGATACGCAAAATGCGAAGGACGCGCAGAGTGACTCCGGCCCGCTGCAACTGTGAGTTCTCCCCTGTTAGATTTGTCACAGTAACAGAGATGTAGTACGGTGTGATGGCCAGCAGGTCAATGATGTTCAGAGGACGACGGACAAACTCACATTTATCTTTAGAGACAAGGAAACGGATGATACACTCAGCTGTGAACCAACCGATACACACCGCTTCAATGATCCTGCAGGAAAGAGAAAGACAATGAGCAGTCAGATGGAGGATAGAACAACAAATACTAATCAGAGAGAGGCAATATAAACAAGAGAAAAGGACCAATCAGAGAAAGTAGAGAGAGAGGAGACAAGGACCAATCAGAGAGGCGAGAGAGACAGAGGCAACTTCATGATAATAGTGAAAAAACATATGCAAGCTGCATTTCTGCCAAACAGCCCAATCCTTTCCCGCTCAGTTTACAGCAGTTAAGCCAAGCTCGTTCCATCAATTGAATCCAGTTCAGTTTAGTTCAGAATAATCTAAAAAACTATATCATCAGATGACTAACATAACCTCTGGGAGCGACCAAGAGGCAACTTCTGGCGTTGAAAAATGAAACTGATGAGGAAGTGCAAAATCATGTAGTTTGTTGGAGTGTCCACTAGAGGCTGGCTGCAGTCAAAAATCCTGTTATTACAGCAGAGATTAACATGTTTACAGCCTGGTTCAGAAAACGAAACAGGTCTGATAAGCTCATGTCTCGATCGACACACACTTACAGGGTTTTTGATAAATGACCCGTTTTGATCATGTGAAGGATAAGAGTTTGAAAGATGGGCCACATGTAATGTTTTCGTGAGACCCCGCCTTAACTCAAGCTCGTAGCCTGTCTTAATGCTGACTGAAAATGCGAACGCCATCAATGGGACTAAGTCCAGTACAGTCCAGTTTGGTTCAGTTAAGTCCAGTCCACATCAATCCATTGCCTTACAGTCCAGAGGTTCTGTTATTTTTCATTTATTTAAATTGGACCCCTGTTATATCATGGTTTTTTTTGGTCACTCTTCTTGGACTTGGGAGAAGAAAAAGTGCAGTCTGGAAAATGATTTGTTCAGAGTCTCTGAACAGTCTCTGCAAATTATTTTCATTACCTTGTGGAAATATTGGTCCAAACTCTGTTCTGTTCTTGGTACTTGAGGTGATAACTTCAATAACTGTGAAGCATCAACAGGTTTCAATGGAGCCTAAAGCATTAATGTATAGCAAAAGAAACATACACATAGAAACACACACACTGAAGCACAACACCCATTTTCTACAGACATTAAGGGAAAAACATCCTTGCATGTTTGACTCCTACAGAGTAGGGATCTGTTGCACTGTGGAGAACATTTTACTGGCATGTATTTCTTTACATGAGGAATCTCTTAACATTAACAATGCCCTCATCCGTAGGAGGGCTTACTGAAAGCTTTGAGAAAGATGAAAAGGATGCAGATCATACACTATGATGATGTATTAAATTCAGCTTAATACCTGCTTGATAGACAGTACTCTCCAATACCATTAAACTATAATGTTTATATTTTTGGTGGAGTATAGAACAGTTCAGAGACTTGGAGAATGCCAAGGAGCACTGAAGCTGTTGAGGCAGCACGTGCTAGATCATTGTAAGCGTGCTGGTTTCTAGTCATGTGAATATGTGTGTTTGAATGGTTGTTTGCATCGTCCTTATCCTCAGGTAAGCTCAGGCAGGTCCTACCTGTGCTGGTCCAGGGTCTCGGGGGTTTTCCAGTCTGGTAAGGTGCTAGCACACAGCATCACCATGGAGATGACCACGAAGAGCATGGACACAGAGGCAAGGATCTGTGCCACCAGTGAAGATGTGGGCTCCTCAAAGGTCCTTCTCATCCTTTCCAACCAGCGGTTCTCGGGCTCCTCAGGGCCCCGTGGCTCCTCCTCAGGAAAGAAGTGGACAAAACAGTCAGACAGGCGGTCGTCGAGGCGTCGCTGGCAGCAGGGCTGCAGGTCACCACTCTCCAGGCCCCAGTACAGCATCTCGTTGTAGAAGGACAGCTCGCACATGTGAGGCACGAAGCGTAGCTTCCCGTGCTGCAAATACAGCATAATAAAGCTAAAGGCCTCAGAGTGCCGGTCAAAGAAAAATTCATTCCTGTCACGGTCATAGTCGTCACAGAGCTCCAATAGCTCGCTCTCCGACACACAGCGATGCAGTCGACTAAGTCTGCTGAGAGGGAGGCGCTTCATCAGCTCTGCTGAGAAGGAAAACTTGCGGCCGCCAACGTTCAGGGTGCACAAACTGCCTCCAAACTTCATCTTTGTTACTTCAAATAGCAAACCTGGTTCCCAACTTTGTCATCTGCATATTAAAAAGTTCAAACTGTTTCCAAACTTCATTTTATTTTTGTCCAGAAATTCTTTCATACTCCATTTTCTTTTGGTCAAAAAGCTGAAGATACAACATTGTCCTGCAGCAAAACCCCAGTATCTGTGTCCAATGGTCAACGGTCTTTTTGATGAATCAGCATCCAAATAAAGAAATTCTGTCAGAAATAAAAGCAACTGATACTTCCAAATTCTAAATCATCTTCTTATGAAGAACTCATCTTCTTCCATAATATTCAGAGCTTGAAGGAAAAAAAAAAGATTGTTAGCGAACATGAATTATGTCTGTCCCACTTTGTGAGCAATCATCTTGCCCTCTCTGAGACTCCATTATTGTTAATGCTCTAGTCAAACTGTTGAAGCTGGTATTGAACATAAACACTAAAAACTCACCAAATGTCAGCATCCCGCATCTTCTAGCCGTCCTGAGGAACAGATGTGTGTTCTCCTTGACTTCTGGGTTGTTTCTTGTCGTTGTAGAATCTGGGACTGAAAAGCAGTCGCACATCCTCCTCCTCCTCCTCCTCCTCCTCGTTCTGTCTGAGAGGAGGAGGATCAGAGCGATGATTCAAGCAGCTCTTAGTCTGAGCCGGAGAGAATGTGATCCTCCACAAACCTCCTCCGTGTCTCACAACTGAAGAGAAACATCTCCTCCTCTTCCCTCGTTTACATCATTCCTTTCCCCCTTTTATTTTCTGTCATATTTTCCTCCTCTTTCAGATCTTCATCAACCACAATCAAACATCTGTTTCATTTTAGTTTAATGTTTCACTAAACATCAAAAGCAGCTATAAATAATGAATATGACTTTATTTATTCATAGGCTCTGCAGTTTTTTGTGATGGAATGACTCCCCCTGTTGGGTGAATTTAAAACCGCAGATGGTCATCCTTAATTCGATTTCAAGTTTGAACAGCACAGTGATGCCGTGTGTTTGAAATCATATTTAAATCGTTATCTATAAATGAGGTAACTGTGACTAAAACTATGTGGTGGGTGGGAAGCGACATGTTCAAATCTCTTGCTGGGTAAAATAAACTGGACATAACTTTACATTTCAATATCTACACAGACAGAAACCAAAACAATACATGTAGCAAAATCAGAACATCAGAGATCAACCAGTTCAGTATTTTTTGCAGCCAGTGAGGATATAAAAAACCAAAAAGAGACTTAAAAAAGAGAAAGACAATTTGAACCGAGCTGTTTCTTAGAACTGTATATAGTGGAAGCTTATACCAAAGAAGAAAAACGGTTCTTCTTATGTAGGAATATTTAAAGGAATAGTGCAGATTTGTTTGTAAGCTCTGCTGTATGAGGTACCAAAAGTGTGTATGTACAGAATGGTAAATGGACTACTCAAATCGCTTTTACACCGCATGTCACACCTACACATTCACACCCTGATAGTAGAGGTTGCTATGTAGTATCATCCATCAGAAGTAACTAATCCCATACATACATATTCATACACCGCCGTCAAAGCAGTGGGAGCAATATGGGGTTAAGTGTCTTGCTGAAGGTGCTGCAGGAGCTGGAGATCAAACCCTCGACCTTCCAGTTGAGTGACGACGACTCTACCGCCACAGCCGCCCCAAGAAGATGAAGGTCAGTCCCTGTTCAGACAGGCTGGGTCTGACACAGAAGCTTAGCAATGCATTGCTATACAAGGAGATGTATGAAATATGTAATTTAGATACTCAGAAAAGTCCAATACAAACAAAAATATCAGTTAAAGTGTTCAATATAAAACATTTAATATTAAGCCCTTGGACTGTTTTTATCTGTACAACAGTCTTTTGCAGTTCAGCTGATCATGTTTGCAGTTTGAAGAGAAAATACGTAAAATGATGGTGGACATGACAGAAGAGTAAGGGGAACTGTTTTGATTGGTGCATTTTTTTTAAACATTTACCTACCAAGTGCTATTTTTGGGTATGTCAATGTTACATGGTAAGTGTCTAGCTGATTTTTTTTTTGCCATTGGTAGGCTAACCCTTGCAGCATTGCATGTGGAGAGTACAATGTAGCTAGCCATAGCTAGTTCTCAAGGAGGGGGTTATTTGCCATTAAGGTAAAACCATGGAAATATTCAAGAATAAAATGTACAATTAGATTGATCTTGAAACATTTTTTTTTAAATAAGAGGCTACATTACATATTGCCCACCACCTGTTACAGCAGTATTTCTGTGTCTGTACTCTGGTCACTTTTTTTTAATAAGGGGCTGCACTGATCATCATCTCCTGTATGTATCATTGAACTCCATTTGAAAATGGAAGAAAGACATGCTAAACCACCACACACTCGCACCTACAGGCAATTTGGATCCACCAAATACCCTGATGAGCATGTCTTTGTTCTGTTGTAATAATAATATTAACAATGATAATGATACCTTTATTTGTACAGTGCTTTTCAAAACATGTTTCAAAGCACTCTACATACAATTAAAAGCCAATAAGCAACAGTTAGCAAAACACATTGTAATAACAAATCTAAAATAGTGAGTTTTTAAAAGTCATTTAAAAGAAGACAGTGTGTTTGCTTCCCTGATCTCCTCCGGCAGGTCATTCCACAACTTAGGGGGCCCAACAGAAATGGCTCGGTCTCCTTTAGTGTTTAGGTTAATCCAAGGAATAGTAAGCAATGACCTACCGGAGAATCTCAGGTTGCATGGGGGCTGGTAGTGGGTCAGCAATGTAATCTGGTGCTGGACCTCTACAGGCTTTAAAAGTGATCACTACAGTTATAAAATCAAGTTCTAAAATGGACTGTGTGCTGGTGAAGTGCTTTTAAAACCAGTGCAATGTGTTCTCTCTTCTTGGACCTGGTTATGGATTTGGCTGTGGCATAAATTGTGTTGTGTGAGACCAGATTAAAGTGATTTGCAGAAATCTAACCAGGATGAAATAAATGCATGAATTATTGTTTTCAAATTACTAACTGATAAAAATTACGGATTTTTGTGAGTTTTCTTAAGTAAAAAACTGAATGAATGTGTTTATCAAAGCTGAAGGGTGAGTCAAAAATGATACCACCGTTTCTATAGTAGTCAATGATGGTAAATTCAAGTGGAAAAAGGTTAAAATATTATTTTGCATTGAGTCTGGGCTATATAACAATCTCAGATTTTTTGTGAGGTTAATTTCAGAAAAGCTGCGGTCCATCCTGTTGTAGACCATGTAACGTGATATTTTCTGAATGTATTATACTGAGGACACCTTCGCAAAGCTCTATACACATCTTTAGGCATCAGTTAATCTCACCTCCACAACCTCAAAATTGTTGTGTCAAAGCTTCACAAAAACCTTTGTCCCTCGAATAGCATCCATCATAACACACTGACCTAGTGTGTGACACAGGCTACATGATGAACCATTACATGCATCTCCTACTCACACTCTCTTACCTTCCCTTGTCAGTTTCTGACTGTCCTGTAAATTGCATGCAGTCTCTCTTACTGGAGGGATATGATTAATAATGACAGGACTTGTCCTGTACTTTCATTAACTAAGTTATCACATGCTTGGTATTACATGATAAATTAATTTCATAGTATGATTTTCACAGAGCAGAGAATTATTTGTTGGGTGGTGACGACACTATAAATAACTGCATTAGTATTTAATTACAAATGTTTTTTTAGAAGCTAAACTGTTTAATTGTAGTGTGGTAGCATCCAAAGCTCCAAGCTCTTGTTTTCCACCAATTAAATGGTGGAACAAGTACAGCTGAGACGCAGAAGATTAAAGACTATGCCCAGACATGACTCTGTTACAAAGACTGTATGAAACATGGACGTGGTCTCCGTGACGTCAGCCTTTTGTTTCCTGAAGCTCATCAATAGCGGTCGCCATATTGAATACTTTCTCTTACCTAGTTATAGCGGCTGTCTTTTACACTTCCTAAACATGGCTCCTACACTAGTAATAGGCAAAGAGCTAGAGTTGAGGTGGGCTATAAGCCTCAGCTACACAGCACCTGTCTGTTGTTGTCAGTACCTCTGTGTGATGGTACATCACTGTTAGTTTGTATTAAGAATATCAGAGGAACAAAAGTAAATGACCCATCACTGCAAGCCAACAGAAATATATTCATATTAATTAAAGGAGCAGCAGTTATAGACGGGCAGGTTTGTGGTTAAAGTGTTAACAGTCAAAAAGAACACAGGAAACAGACTTACACTCAGCTCAGACAGAAAGAAGAAGCAGCAGGGGGCAAAGGTCGATCTGAATACCTTGTAGATTAAATACAACTGGGACAAATGGCACAGTTCTTCTCACAGGGTCTAAATATTTTTTCCACTAACCTCACCTTTGCTGCTCCCTGTATTCACCATTACCACCTTATCAAGCTCACTCACCTCATCTGTACACGCAGCTGCTCCTCAACTGAAACAGAGTATACTGTATGAGTCCTGTCAACCCACACATTGTCAGATTACTCTTTGTCACTAGTATAAGAAAACCTCTCAGCCTTCAGTCCTCCTGTGTTGCCATGTTTCCTTGGTTTGTTTGTATACCTACCCGCTGGTGATGTGAATTCCCTTGTTGTTGATATGTTTGATGATGAAGAAATTTGCCGTTGACACTGACTTGCTTTCAAAAAGGATTATTTATTAACAAGAACAGCATCTCCAGGCTCGCCATGGTTCGACCTGGGAGAGACCCAGCCAAAAGTGATCTCCCCCAAACATACAATGAGAGTGCTATTTATACAAAATGTCACAGGACACATGAGGACATCTGTTTCCTGTTCTTGGGTATCTCTCTGGACACAGGGGTCCCATTGTACACATTCCACTGTGGGGGATGTTGTCTTAGATTTAAAGATTTCCTGGGTAACTCAAGGAACAACACCTCAGATACAAATACTTTCCAGATGTGTGTTATAAAACTTAAAGTTGCAGTATATTACCTCTGTACTAGATATTTAAGACACTTCACGGGTTTACCATCCCATACGCCTGGTTTTGACCTGTCTTCCACCTCCTCTCTGCTGGTTTGTTTATTTGTACAGACTACCTACTTCTTGGTATTGAGACTCCTGCTACTTCAACCACATCCCCTGCCTGCTCCCACACAGTACTGCTTCCCTTATATGTACTCTGTGTGTGTGTGTGTGTGTGTGTGTGTGTGTGTGGTGTGTGTGTGTGTGTGTGTGTGTGTGTGTGTGTGTGTGTGTGTGTGTGTGTGATGCAGACGAGAGATGCAGTATGCACGTAAACGCTATAGGGTCAGAGTACCAGCAGAGGGGAGGTGTGTTTTTCATTAAAAACAGATCTGATGGCTATATTTAGGTATTATAATGGAAAAACTAAACAAAAGGGCATTTGTGAGGATTCTCCTTTTTTAACAGCTGCTGCTGTCAAAGTCGACAGTTTACAGGGTCACTTTTTAAACTGAGACACTTTACAATACTCTGCTGCAAAGGTTGTTTATGGTGCTTTTACACTTGCAGAAGATTCCTGCAAACTTCATGAAATTTTAAGGATGAGCTACATGTCTGAACACAAACAGCAGAATATCTCAATCTGACTTTACCCATCATTTTTCCTGCCAACCCCTTAGTAAAAGTTGCAGCAGGACATTTATTCAGGATAAATTCAAAGAGTGAGGGTCCGTTGGGGGGGTGGGGTGACATTTACATCCTGTGACTAGGGCACAACCACTGTATGCATGTGTCTGGTGCAGTCCCATCAACTGCTTCATACCTCCTTCACTATGTTCTTCTCCACTCTTTTGTTGATGTTTTTAAATATTTTGAATTCCAGAAAAACTGCTACCCTATCTGAGTCTGAGCTCATTTATGATGTACTCAGTGGAAATGGAGAACTGTCCTGAGGTCTGAGGTATCCAAAGTGGACTTTCTGTTAGGACATCCTGGACACTTTGTTCTAAAGAGGAGAGGAGCCATCAGGCCTGTTGTCAGTGCACAGTTCAAAAGTCAGCATCCCCAATGGTAAGGAGTGGCATTAGTGTACATGGCGTGAGTGACTTGAACATATGTGATGACACCATTCATTCTGAACCTTGTTTACAAGTTTTGGAGCAAATGCTGCCAAATGGACAACTTATTTTTCTTATCTCAGCAAGACAAGGAGTGGATCTGTCTGCAGTCAGTATTCTGTGATTAGGAGAACACCTCATTGCTTGTGTCTCTAAATTTCTGTGGTGCACAGAACACCACAAACCAGAATTCATCACCAGAATTCAATCACACAAGAGTTGAAACCATCAGTCACACAGCGTCATGGACTGTGATGAGTGTGATCGGTTTTTAATACAACGGTGCTTCTGTGTGTGATATGAGGAACATTTACAGTATGACAAACATGTCAAAAACAATACAGTTTAGTCTTCAGCCAATCAGATGACAGTAATAACACAGTGAATGCAGTTGTACCTGAATGCTCAGTTCACTGTTGATCTTTATGTTTGAGCAAAATAACTTGGAAAAAATACTTTAATTTATAAGATATACAATTTTAAAGTAAAAACAAATGTCTTATTATTTCATTTATTTCAGAGTGGAGATTTATTGGGAGAACAGCATGAGTCATACGATTCCCAGAAAAAATCATAACAATAACTTAAATGATAAACTCTGTACAAAACTCTGTTGAGTCTTATTGGTCAAAACTCAATCCAGCAGTGAGCTTCACTGCAGGCTTCAACTGTGAACAAGGCTTGTGGGTGAATTGTTGCAGAGCACTTGTTTGATATCTTTCAGGAGGCATGTCTGAGGAGCAATGTGGGGACTGGGCTCCACTGGCTGTGGGGGTGGTGATGTGGTGTAGGGGAGCAGTCGCATGAGCAGGGATGGGATGGCTTACCCAACACCCCACCAGAGTCCAGGGGGTACTCCAAGATGGAAGCCGGCGCTGTCAGAGCATACTGGTAGTCATATGGTGTTGCATAGATCAAACCAGACTCAGGCCCTGCCCCAGGCATCAGTGCTGCTGGGTGAGGTGTCCCATTGGGCAGAACTGTCTGGATCTGACGAATCAGAGGCATAAGGGTAGGGCCTGTAGGGGCAGGGGTACGCAGGCCAGTGGGTTGGGCCAGGACAGGGGCAGGACCAGAGAAGATACGAGGAGTCTGAGAGGATGCTGCAAGACAGAAGGCAAGGGAGGCTGAGAGAGATATGGAGACGAGTAGGAGAGGTGAGATGAGAGAGAAGATAAGGAGAGCAGTTAACACAGAAGTATCTGATTGACCTCTGATTGGTAGCAGGATGGTCAGACTGTGTCAAATCAGTCAGATCTCTGGTCGGTTTTTAGTCACAAAGTATTTATGGTTGGTTCAGAAATCTTTGAGTTATTGATTGTTCTCTGAAACAACAAATGGGCTAACGAGAGACACTAACATTAACCTAAATAGGACAAAAAATAGGATATGGGTACTGTAGTCCCAATTCAAAACATTAGAGAGAGCTGTCTCACGCCTCCCCCTCCTCCCTGCTGATAGGGTATGCATACAGGTTGCCATGTTGCCGAAGCTTCAGTGTTTAGCTAGCTCTACATCTGTTTTGAAACCTTTCTGCGTTCTAAATGCTCTATATTGTTACGGCCTACCTTCTCTGGTCAAAAACAAACACAGACCATCTTAGAGCAGAATCTAAAGTTAGAAGGAGGACATACTTACTGCTGCATTGTTGTCAGAGAAGCCAGCACTTCAACATGTTTTTTAATGTCTTATAGTTAGGTCGTTTTATGATTATATTTAGTAGATAGCTTACATATTGCTCCTTTAAGGAAACCAGCGTCAATGCTATTTTCAATCTAACACAGTTATCACTTTCCGGCCCAAATGAACTTGAACCCACATTAGAAGCATGTTAGTCAACTTCACAGCTCAGCTGGACACACAGCAGGGGTCCTATCCTTGGTTAAAAAAAAAATCAGTGCATATGCTGATACATTCAAAGAGTTTTTAAGTATGAACTACAGCTTTGGCCACAAAAGGGATTGAATAAAACACATGGATAAGGACACAGGGTGAGGCATAAGACCAGACTGGCTGGTTTCTTACAGGATTTGATGTTAGCATCTCTGTACGTCCCATTCAGGATGGCTAACTCCATCAGTTGCATCTTCTTCAGACTGTCCTCCCCCTCTGCCTGAAACCAACAGCAACAACCATCATGTACTTCTTCTGAACTATACTTACAGTTTATCAAATACACACTTACTGTAGGCTACATCACAGGGGATACAAGTTAGCCACCAGAAGAAGAAGATATACTTTATTAATCCCACAAGGGGAAATTCTATTTTACACTCTGTTGTTGAACATGACACACACATGCAGAAACAGGATCCAATGGACATGCACTAATGTAATTAAAAACTAAAGAGATATTAAAGTAGGCTGCTCCTGGACAGTGCAGGAAGTGAACTGGCACCTCTCCAGCTACCAGACCAATTTCCAGAATGGTGTGCACTAGGACTTGAACCGACGACTGTCCAGTTCCCAACCCAAGTTCCTAAAGACTGAGCTACTGCCGCCCCAGAGATAATAGGTGCTCAAGTTCTGCTTTAAATGATACTTATTAGGTTTTTTGATGCGTGTATATTCATTTAATTCTTTGGTTACATAAAGACTGTTCAGTCAAAATAAATTTGATAATAAAGCATGCAACATTAAAAAAATGTTAACATGGACATCACATTGAAAAAAACAGATCCATTGTTGAGTGTTGTGCGTTTTAGCGCACATGCTAATTCTCAACATTTACTTTTGAGAGAAAAATAAGTATTATAATATTCCCACAATAAAGCATCATTAGTCATAAATTGTGCACACACTGGTCATTTAATCTTGGAGCCTGATTCAACTCTGTATATTTCCAATAAAAAAGTGAATCTAATTACCGGAGGCAATTCATCAGTAACTTAATGGTCTGAATGGCTGAGCTCACTACTGCCAGTTGGGTGAGATATTAAATCACAGACAGGTAAGAATGCAAGAGAGGCGAGATGGTCAGAGATCATGTGACTCACAGCAGGAACCAGCAGCTTGTTGACCTCCTCCACGGCTTGTTTGAGTTTGACCTCAGCTCGATTCTGTGCATCTTCCACTGTGATGAGGACATGAAGGTCCTCGTTCAGATGCTCCCAGTTTGGCTTCCCTCGATTCTGCTCCTCCTACATAGAGACAGAGAAATTGCAGACAGGTGGTGACAGGTAGAGGAGAAGACACATAGGTACAAGTAGAGACATAGAAAGAGAGAGAGAGAGAGAGATGTGTATTTGTTCGGATATGATTTATGTCTCATGGTGACAATTCACTTTCAGAGATAATGTTAGTGTCCCATTTAAAAAGACAGAGGTCAATCCTATGAGGAAACAGACTGCACTCTTAATCTATACCTGGCAAACTGAGGAGCTGCATCTGATAGGGCGACAACACACACTGTGCCAACTGACACACACCAATGCTCATAGTTGTGTTTATATCACCTCTTTTCTCTGCATTCCTTTGCCTCTCCTGTTGTTCTCTCCTCCTCCGCCTACCTCTGAGACTCCTCTTCTCCTTTTTTACTTTCCCCTCTCTCTCTCGCCCTCCCTCCCTCCTCCTCCTCATTTCCTTCCTCCTGGCAGCCGTCTCGTCCTTCTCCTCTCACCTTTCTTCCTGTTTCCTTCTACTTGCCCTGTCCTCCATCTGGTTTCAGTTAACCCCCTGCTGCTTCTTCTGTCTTATGTATCCTTGTCAGCGTAGCAGATGGCTAACCTTGTTAGCATCACAGATGCAGAAAGACAAACACTTTTTGCTTTTGCAGCCGTGTGACCTGAAAGGTGTGAAATTGTTTCGATCTTTATTTTCACATTATTCACAGAATCCAAACTTTTGCCACAATCAGCTCAAAATTGATTAAAGTTTTTGTCCCCAGCAGACGAAGGAAACAGAGAAGTACACGCAAGGGGTCTCAGTAAAAACTGTCATTTTGGCAGTCACTGTTTGATTTCCATAGAGATGGAAGTTATCCTATATCATATATGTTGACATCTGTAATTTGAACATTCTCAGAAGCCAAATTCCAAGACGACCTCACGACTTATCATTAACCTGATAACAATATTTCCCTGTTTTTGTACTAGTCTAGATAAGTGCTCTACAGAGAAATGTGATGAAACCTCAAGCATGTTGTCAACTGACAAAAACATTAGAACTTCTGACCTTCTGCCGTTTAATCTGTGATGAAAAAATATTAAATAACCTCACTGCTGCAATTTTTTGTTTTGCGAACTGTTCTCTTGTCTTCCGACTTCTGCATGCAAAAATATAATCAATGTTAATTCAAATATTTTGTGAAATAAGTCAGCTTCAGTTGCAAACTAAAATATTCTAAGTAAATTAAGATAAGAAAAACAAGCAGCTGCTTGGAAAGTTTAAAGTTTTCTTTAAAGGAAGAATATGCAATTTTTTGATCCAGCAGATGTCGCCCTTGAGCACCAGCATGAAACCAAAACAACTCGTGGTGCGTTGTTGTGCTATTATGCTATTGTGTTACATAATGTGTTGCATGTAAATTTAGCTGAAATGAGCGTGATCTAGAAACACAGTTAAACAGTGAGTACAGTATGTTATTCTTCTTTTCTCTAGTCCCTCAATTAAACAACTTTTATACACGAGGGGAGGAGTCAGCCGGCCGTCCTAACGATGTAAACAAACTGAAGATAGGACTCTGAAAACTCTGAAAACATCACAGACAGTGGGACTCGGGTGTTACACCCATTGTAGACAGTCATGACTCACAGAGTTATTTTCAGAGGATATACTTGATTTATATTATATTTAGGTGTGAAAAATCACATATTCTTTCTTTAAAGTTAATTAACATTTTTTAAACACCATGAAAATTCTGCATCTATTTAAAAATCACCACGCTAGCAAACCATAACAGAAAACAGCTAGCAGATAATTATTGATCATATATACAGTACAACTTGATGACACAAAAACAGTGTCTGACATTTTAAGCTGCTGAAATAGAAAAACACAGTTAAGGGTTTGTACACAGGTAAACAAGATTTAATGCTGGAGTCTTACCTTCTTTCTGTCTCTCATGGAGCCCCTCCCTCTTACCATGATCTTACATTCTGTCTCTGTCTCCAGCTGTTTGGCTGTCAGACCACGAGGACCCAGTATTCTCCCTACAAAGTTAAACTGATAGAGAAAGAGATCACACTGTGGATACCATGAAGACTGATTACTGAGCAGATATATCTCCCTCTTACTGGCCCAATCAGCTTTTCATCAGCAGCAGACCAGGTTGAAATAAATCATGAGGGGAGGGATTCATTATGCTTAAACACATTTCAGTATCACACAGAGAGCCATCAATCCACCCTTCCTGCCAGCTCCCTGTTGACTGATTCATGAATCATGCACCCTGCTTCCTGCTCCCTGCTGCCTATGAACGCTCCCTGCTACCAGTTAACAACTTTATCTTTCTGGTTCACTGCTCCCTTATTTAGTAATCCTTGGGACCTATCCCTCCTTCTCTTGCTTCTGCTCACTACTCAATGCTGCCTGTTCCCAGATACCTCCCGTCATCTTGCCCCTTCTTTTCTATATTCCCTATACACTCTTCAGTAGACATCTGTTAAGTTTCTTCCAAGAAACCTTGCACTGTCACTTCCCTGTTTCCTTCTGACTAGTGCCCTCTGTATGCTCCCTCCTCCATATGCCTACTGGCTGCTCCACTTCTTTCTCCCTGCTTCCCGAAGTACTGCAACCTGCTTCCCCTTCGTTGCATTACTGCTTTCTACTCTGCTACTTTTTTCACTCATAATTTTGTCACAAAAAAATTGAAAATAGAGTGCTAATCAAAACCGGATTTAAAAGTGCAGCCTTGACCAATGAAATGTGATTTTGTTCTGCTGGAATAATTTGGAAATGGCCTAAACTATCGGACACATTAATGTCAATGGCACAAGATGAAAAGTCAGAGTGTGAATAAAGTGAATAAAGTTCACCCTAAGAGCAGCATGAATATGAGATCCATATTTCATCACATCATCCAAACAGATGATGTGAGTTGGTTCAGATATAGATTCAGTTTGTGTAACAGAGGTGAGAAGACTTTATCTGTTATAATTCCATTAAATCTTTAACATGCGGGTTAACTGACATCATCAGATCTGCTCATCTGACCTTGCTAAAGCTGAACTTTTTGTTTTCTCTCTCTGCAGGTTGATAGTGTAATAATAATAAACTGCTAACAGTTTCATGTTTTTTTTGGTTTTGGTCAGTCTGAGGTATCATAATAGTTGACACTCTCCGTTCTGAGCTTTGTTACATATGGGTCTAAAAATTCTATGAATATGTGAATATGTTACATAAATGTTTCCTTTTTAATGTCGTAAACTACTAATCAACACACACACACACATGCACGCACGCACACGCACGCACGCGCACGCACGCACGCACGCACGCACACACACACGCACACACACACACACACGCACACACACACGCACACACACACACACGCACACACACACACACACACACACACACACACACACACACACACACACACGCACGCACACACGCACACACACACACGCACACGCACACACTCACATCAGGATGCTCCTTTGTGGGGACGTACAGTTTCTCCTGAAGATGGATGATTGGACCGACGGCTTCAGGCAGCTTGCTGATCCTTCCAGAGCTGTTCAGAGTGTCGATGTACATGTCTTTCCTTACACGGCTGATCTCTAAAACACACAACACCCATACATATTAACACACAATCTGACTGTTCACTCACGTGTGTACACACAACATGTCACAACAGGTAAAAACCGTCACATTTATCATTTCTGCTATAGATGATCATTGGTTTTGAGTGCATAGCACATTCAAAGTTGGTCTAAATAAATACTCTCAAAGTCACAGGAAACAGGTTTGAAAGGGCAGCAAACCTGGAAAAGTAAGTCAACATGGCTGAGTATTCTATCGTTTCACAAAGAAAAGGGGCTCTGAGAATAAATATTCAATCATGAAAACAATCGTTTAGGTTCACAGTCGGTATGGAAGTATAGAAAGAAGTAAAAAAGAACCCAAAGACCAAAAACTATAATTTGAAAAACAAAACGTAACATAACGTAAGCTAGGGAAAAAGACAATTCCAAAATTAACATGGGAAGCATCATTAAAAGGAATAGTATCATGAGAGTGCCAGGACCAGTTACAAACTCAAGCAATCGGTCACAATCCAATCAAATGAAAGACTTGTTGGAAAGGAAGTGAGCAGTTAAGAGCTCAAATCAGTGTAGTTAGTGTAAATCTGAAAGATAGTGAAAGAATAAGACTCAATAAACTGACAGAGATGGAGAAGGGATGCAAGGATACTGGTACAAGATATTGGTCCAATAAAAAGCTAAATTTAGTATCTCTCCATAGGGACGATCTATAGCATACAATACAGTTTTTTTGCTCTTCTGTCTTAACAGCCCTGATTTTGCTCACTACACTTTCATCAATGCACTGCCTGTTACGTTTGCTAGACAGAGCCAACATAGCATGAACATAGGGGGTTAGTCCTATGTTCCCACAGCCCAATGGTCCCACAGCCCTATGTTCCCACAGGGTAGGGTTAGGGTTAGTTACCCTAACCCTAACTGATACACATTTATGAAAAAGGAAAGGTGGGAACATAGGGCTGTGGGAACATAGGCACGCTGTCGAACAAAGGCTAAGCAGTGTAGTGGTACTTGCCACTTGTTACACCAACAACTTCTAAGGCTAGTCTAAAATACCAGCAAAGCTGTATTTGTTTTGAGAGGTGGTGGTAAAATGACATGTTAAATCAAGTAAAGAAGAGAGAGGTGAAACAAAGCAGTTAACATTGTCAACTGCATCGCAAAGACGCAAGAAACTTCCCAGTAAGTCTCCCAGTAATGCTTGGAACCAATAAGGTTCAGTTTGTCATCATGTCAACTTTTACAAGAACATGTGAGAAAAGGTATTGGCAGAGTTAATGGATATAATAGTGATGAGTTCAGTAGAGATATCTGGAGCTTTGATGTTTAACAGTCAGACACCAGTGACTTCATTTCCGCTGCCATAAAGGAAAAGCTTGTACCGTTCATTTTGAGAGACAATGCTACCTTTGGGGAAAGGTGTCGGTAGCGTTGGACCGTGGTAGTGCAACGCTTGTGCTGCTTTGCATGCCACATATATTCCAGCTCAAGAAGAGTATACTGTCAAAACACAGTGATAGTGACACCATGGGACGTGGTAGACAGACTCTGATAACCATTTAAATCAGTTTGTATCTACTTTGTTTTACAGTTAAGAACCCCTGATGTCATTGTTTTCCAGTCTCATCCTCCCAGTGAGGGATACAGTTAATTAATTTAAACACTGGTATCCAAATCAGTACTCAGTCAGGTACCCGAACGGTGCATCCTGAAGAAGGAGAGAGACAACATATCATCACAGAGAGGGAGAGAGAAAGAAACCTGTTTTCAAATGCAGCTGCCAAACTTCAGCACTTAAATGGTTCAACATAAATGTATCATGATTTACATTGTTTTCAGAACCCAGTGTCTTAGCTTTGCAATGGCACAGTGTTTCTGTAAAAACAAAACAAGCGTTCAAGACTCATTGTGTGTGGCCTCACTGCTTCACTGCTTCATTGTCTTCCTCTTTGCCAGTTCTGTACTTTGCTGGATAACCCCCCACCTCACCCCACACACAAGCACACACTGTCTCATTAGAATTTGAGATTGTAGTCATCTTAACATTTCTATGTAAATAAAAAAACAAAACTAAGTGTGATGACTTTGAACAGTTTGAGTTGTTAAAGATGGATTGAAACATCAGACATAATATTCAGATGAGTGAACATATCAAAGCTGTATGTGACTGTATGAAGTTTAATGAATGTTTCAGGGATTAAACATAAGATTTGTCGTAGAAGAATTGAAAATATCTCAAACCAAACATATGAAGTACAAGTAATGAAGTATGAGTAAGTATTATATAAACACATTTTTTTTAATATATAAAGACTATAACATACAGGATTTTCTATATGCATCATCTAATTAATAAGATTTGTATTATGTTGAGTCCTTGTCATACTTTTGAGTAGTTTGTTGTACTTCTGCAGTGCACAAAAATACAAATGATTGAACTCTTAACATCTTCTTTATCTTAACGAACGTAAAAGTATAAATGTAGGATTTTTACTTTTTATATGTTTGCACTGTAGAAGGCTACTATAACTGAAGAGTGCTATTTCACCACAGCTTCTGAAAGATTGTATTCGTTGATTTGTTAGCTGTGTCAAAGTAATGGGTTAATTAATGCATTATTTCCAACAATAAGTAGCTCTACTCAGCGGTGGAGTAACATGTTACTATACTTAGCATGTTATGAGGAGCCACAACATACAAACAGCCAGCTTGATTTTAAATCACTGCCAGCTCCATGATATGTAATCCTGTTGACGACATGCTTCCCATATGGACTGTTGAGTCTGTTGCCTTCAGAGATCTAATTAGTAATCTTCCCACATAATGAAAACAGTGTTATTATAAATGTTGTGGAAAATCACACTGTCACAGCAACACTAAATCAAGTGTACATTAATATGAGTATTTAAGCAAAAAAAAAGTCAATCTGAAGTTACTTTCCCAAGTAACTATTACTATTATAAAGCAATTAACTTAAGCTAGTTACTAACTTTCACTAACTCTGTTTGTTCCCTGTAAAGACATGCAGTCAGATAGACAGGTATTCAGACAGACAGATGGGTATTTAGAAGTCTAGTTGGGGTCTCACCCTCGTCCAGGAGTCTCTCCAGATGCTGAAATATCCCACAGAAATTTGGCAGACTGCTCATCAGCTTCTTATCGTTCATGAGCTGCATCAAGTAATCCGGACTTGGTCTAGTTTTCTCTTTTCCCTCCATCTCCCACACCGGTATCCGGCACAATGTAAGAACACAGAAGTTAGGGTGGTCCGGTTCACAGTGGGCCTCCTGCTTGGGTACAGAGCATTTAACAGACCAGGACCCGGAGCAGATCCTAGAGCTGCTCTCTGTCTCCTCTTGTTTTAATCCAACAAATTAATAAACGAGAAATCACAGACATCCAAAACCCTCATGAGGCAGGGGAACCATCAGGATCACAGGAGAATCCAGAGTGACCCAAGATGTGGTCCCTTCAGCAGCTCCAGCTGTCTCCCCGGCTTTCTGGAGCCCCCCAGTGCACAGTTCTCTGTTCCTCTGGTCCCCAATACAATCTGTCACACAAGACACACTCACCCTGAGACAGACTGTGTAATGTGTGTGAGGGTGTGTGTGCGGGAGGGGGAGCTTAAACAACAATACAAGATTTCAGAAAAGAAGTTTAGTTTAAGTCTGTCAGACAGCCATACGTTGATTCACCTTCTTCAGCTGTTAAAACACAACAACGGGTTGTGTGATGTAACATTTTACTTTAAATGCAATGCAGTGAGTAACTGAGATCACCCACGGTGCAATGAACAACCCTTTCAAAACTAAGAGGACAAATACTTTACATGTTTCTTTTTCTTCTCCCAGTTCAGTTTGTAATTATTTTCCATCGTTATAGTAATGAACATTAATTTTGACTAAAAGTGGAGTTAAAAAAGTATTATAATAAAAACTTTCTGGCTAACTTCTGACTTGACACACACATGCACACACACAGGTACAAGCACACACAACAACATATAAAAACAAGTTTATTCAATATTTATTGTTGCTATATACTATACAGATTACAGTATGAGTATGTTCAGGCCATTTTCAAAACTTTTTCACAAAACCTGTTTACAACCCTATCCCTAAACAACTCATTCAAACTACATGTTAACACTTATCTGACATGTTTACACCATTATGAATCAAGATGTTTAGACCATTATCACTAAACACATTCACATATTTTACCTCAACTTGTTAATATATTTAACTCTATATGTTCTAACATTCCACACATTCAACCTTTCATCACTCTTAAATCACTCAACAAGATCACATATTAATGTTCACACCTTCATTCAACCTATTCATAACTTCATCACTTAACATGTTCACACTTTCATCATGTAACAAGCTGAGAAGTTGATGAGTCTTTACTCGCTTGTACACAGGTGAGTAACACATTCACACAGCACGATCACATCATCAGCAGTCTACATGTACACTCTTACTCCACTTTACTTTCACACTTTCACCTGTCACCATGTATATAACCTTGTTATCACTTAACATGGGCTAATTATGTGAGGCTACCTCTGTACTTTAACTGTGTACTCTGTTGAATGAAAAACTGGTTTCCCATTAATGTCATGATTTTTAAATATTCTAAGTGATAACAATCTAAAGAAAAGAAAACATATTTCATCTAAGTTAAATGAAAAGGGCGAGAAAAAGGGAGAGAGAAAACGCTCTTTCCCAGCGAATAAAGTTAGTTGGAATCTGCTGCTTTAAACACTTTAATTGGTTAAATGGTTTTACTTTTTTTCATATGGAAATGAGGTTCCCCCATCTCCCCCTTTGGACAGCCACAGAAGGGAAGAAAAGCCATGAAAGGAGAGGAAAGGGGTCGGAAAGAGAGGTTGGGGTGCAACAAAACTTCTCCTTCTTGTGTTTTGGCTGGAAACTCGTCTCTCTGAGCACAAAAACGTCACGTTGAAGAATGTGTGAACCACCACCAGAGCCTCTGTTTGACTCAGGCTTTGTCCGCCTGGATGCAAAGCATTAAAGAGTGCCTGCAGACTGTAGGGAGGCCTGCAGCCAAAAACTCAGGGCTTCAAATACTCTTTTATCTACTAAAGAAGATAGTTTAAATGGAAACCAAACAGTGAGCCTTGTGTAGAGGATACAATACAACTTGCCTTCTTTTTCTGGGGGTTTTTTTAACAAAAAAAATTGCTGATAGAGTGATATTTGCCGACCAATAATGGAAGCTAGTTCATTTCCTTTAGCATGTAAAGAATTTTAACCACTCTTGTCATGGCTGAAACTTTAACAATTCTGGGGTTTTTCACCCTGTAAGGATGTAAAGGACCACTGTACTACAGCCCTGTCTATTTTGGAGGCGATATAGGACATTTTAGAGAAAGGCAATAATCCATGAGATCTGTTGACTTTACATGAGCTAAGCAGCTGGATGACGTTTCTGCCATCTCCAAAGTCACTAATTTCTCAGCTCGCTCTGGCATGAGTAGCATCGCTATAGTTTGTAACGCTACAGTTGTGACATTGGTCAAAATTCAGCGGCTTGTGGGGAAAATACATTTAGCCCATTTGATCAGCAAATCAGAGCGGTGGCTCTGCGAGGGCACCTGTCGATTATGCAATGAGAGTCATTGGAAGAGGATGCTACAGTGTTTAGGTTGTAAAAATCAGCTCCATTGTGCAAAACAAACCGCCCACTTCGGGATATCCCATGTTTTTTTTCCATAATATTCTGGGTTCCACAAACATTTCAGGGAATGTTGTAAGTTATTTGGAGAATAATTTCCTCATCTTTATTGTATAGGAAAGGGACTGTAGTTTCAAAGTGGGCGGCAGAGGATAGAATCCGACCTGTGGCTCCATTCCTGCATGTCCCCTACTCTCTTTCTCCCTGATTTCTGATTCTATCTCTCTGAATAGAATGAACTCTGGACGGTAGTAGCTCAGTCTGTAGGAACTTGGGTTGGGAATCGAAGGGTCGCCGGTTCAAGTCCAGAAGTTGGTCTGGTAGCTGGAGAGGTGCCAGTCCACTTCCTGAGCACTGCCAAGGTGCCCTTGAGCAAGGCATTGAACCCCAAAACTGCTCTGGAGCGCCCGCTGTGGGCTGCTCCGTCAATCTGACATCTCTCCATTAATGTATGTCCATAGGATCCTGTTTGTGCGTATGTGTATTTCAGCCTATGTTTGTGTAGCATGTTCATTAGACAGAGTGTAAAACTGAATTTCCCCTCATGGGATTAATAAAGGATAAATTATATTTATAAAAATAAAATAAAATAAAGGATACATTATAAATCATAATTATAGCCACTGTCCTCTCCAATAAAGGCACAAAATGACCAAAAATACATCTTAATTTTTTTTTTCTTTTAAATTGGCATTTGGGACTTTTTGAGCTCCTCAAGTGGACACTCAAAGAAATGCAGTATTTATACTTCAGAATTGGTTTAATTTTTCGGTACAACTGCAGTCAACTGACAGAGTCACGTTTCCAGCCTATGATGAATAAGAGTTGAAGGCTGTTGTTGATTCAGCCACAAAGGAGCAGTTCTTTTAAGACAAACAATAGAACAAAATGTCTGCAGTTCAACGCAGCAAACAGCGATAGGACTGGAGGAGAATTTATTTTGCTGTTCTGCTGACTGAAAACATTTTTCACTGCTTGACAAAGATGACATTGTTGAATCGTCGTCTGTGAAATGAATACTGGAGACAAAAGACGCTTTGTGAAGAACCTTTTGTTCTCTCCGCTATGCATGCTAACACAACAGCTATAATGTTTCTGGAGCCACATGTAGGTAAAAGTACAGTGCAAGTATTTTCCATTAAAGTGCTCATGTCAGTTTTATGCCTCGTAGAGATTGATAAAGTGAGATAGTGTTGACTGGACTGTTGTCATGGTAACAGGTAGTTCATAAACCTTGACAAAAGCCTACATGCTTGAATCTTACCTGTCAAATAACAAGACCAGCCAATAGCTGAAGAATGAAGTGTAGGCTGTGAGAGTGTGTGTTGAGATCAGCCTGCTTTGTGTTGATTCACTGATTTTCATAAAACAAAAGGAAACAAACATCTGTCTGTATGCAAAGACACAAAGATGACTTTGAATCATCCTCCTGTTGCATTTCCATACATTTCATCCGCCATGTTTAATTTCTTCACTCTTTAGCAATCACTGTCTAAATCTTTCACTGTAAAGTTCTTATTGTCAAACTGTCTCACTGTCTGTCACATGTGTGGAGGTTGGGTCCTAATGTTGAGAAGAAATAACATTATCGAGACCAATAAACTTCTTAAGCAGCAGTTTACTTTTCTCCACAATCATTTGCTCTAAAATAGTTACTTAAAAAAAAAAAATAATAATAATTTTAGATGCATGCTGGCGGCCACATATGTGACTTTGGCACAGTGTTTGGCGACTCTCAGTCCCTCTTAGACTGTGAGCGGTCACTATCTCTAAAGTAAAAAAAAGGCACACATTCTTGAGGTGTTGATTGAATTGACAAGTTCAATTGACTGAGCCCAAAAATATACAAGGATGTTCAACGAACACACTCATCGAGTGATTCTTCATTTTATGTAGAATCAGTAACTAGACGTTAACCTTGGGTTGATTAGAAAGTCTATCTACTTAAATTGATGAGTACATGTCTGGGGTACTTTACCTTAGTATTTCCATATTTAGTTATTTTACTCCCTTTCAGAGAAGAGTAATGTATCATACTGTAGCTGCTGGCAGCTGATTAATATCCTCACTGAAGTATAGTATTTCAAATATAGGAGAGTTTTTTGTAATACGTTATGTTTTACTAGAATTTGCACCTTTCCTTCAGTATACTCTCAGAGTGCTTCCTGGTGCTTTGTGATGGGTGGCGGAGGTCCTGGGAAAGGTCCTGGCTGGTCTTGCTTCAGGCAAGGGACTTAACAGAGTTGGCAAGCGAACAAGCAGAGAATCCACAAATCAACCAGAGAGAAGAAGCTTTTATTGCGATGGAGATTTAATTAAAGGAATAGTTCACAAAAATGAGAGAGCCTTCGTGTAAAATGGGGCACCTCCTCTTGCTGCTGTTTAAAACTGTTCTCTGATCAGTAATTAGGAGTCACAGTGGGATTCTGTAACATCCACGATGGCTAATTTCCAAACTCTCACCTCCTCTCGTTTCCTCCCTTTCATCCTCTGTTAGTTCTCTTCCCCCCCTCTCTTTTAAACTGTCTATCACAGTATGTCCTACAATCTCTGATTTGATCTGGATCTGCTATGGGATGTTTCGGTTAAACCCGGATCTCTGTGATGTATAAAGGAGAGGTCTGACCCCTCCCTCAACCCCCTCCGTCCCCTCTCTGCTTCTCTTCCCGGGCTGGACTTCCTGAAACAAGGCGTCCTCCTTAATGAAGACAATCAGCTATTCTTTCCTCCTGAAAGACGCTCTGAGGACTCGATTGCACTGCCAAGGACAGAGACAAAGACACCAGGCGGTGTGTGTGGGGGGGTTGTGGGTAGAGAGAGAGGAGGAGGAGAAGCAGAATGTCAAGGCGAGAGAGTTTTTGTGTCTCGTGTTTTCCGCCCCATGACAGCTGATTTATATTCAAATAGAGCTTTTGAATGGTCAGTTCACACACACGCGCGCGCACACACGCGCACACACACTCTCACACACACACACACACACACACACACACACACACACACACACACACACACACACACACACACACACACACACACACACACACACACACACACACACACACACACACACATTACAAAGGCAGAATTTAGCTGAGAGAGTGATGTCATCCATTTAAGTGGTAGAGCTAAGAGAAGGAGAGGAGGGATCCAACAAGGATGACAAAGTAGATAAGGGGTGAAAGGAAAAAAACAAATCAAATTCACTTCCATAGTGGGTTCAAAATGATTACATTTACTGATGGTACTGTAATTCACACAAACAACATGACATAAATACGAGTCAGTTCATGTAATGTCATTACATGTCTGCAGCACATTACATACAAATTAAACAAAAACAAGTCCTGACTGTGAGCAGCTGAGGCTCACCATGACAAAAACAGACATGAGTAGCATTTGAGTTTTTTGTAGTCTTGTCTTTGCAGTTGGTTGTCTCTTTGTGGTCATATTAAGTTTCTTGGGGTCACTGTTTGATACCCTTTGAGACTCTTAATGGTTCTATGTGTTTGTAACTGTATTTTAGTGGCTGTTTTGTGTGGGAGTATGTTTTTGTGCTGGTCTCTTAAGGTTTTTTTTTAATGGTCTTGGGATTGTATTCATAAATCCTCCTAAGTACTAAGAGTTGCTCCTAGTGTCAAAATTCTAACACAATTCTTAGAATCAGGACATTTTGCAAGAATTTACCCTCAAAGTTAGGACTAGATCCTTGTAAAGATGAAAGTTATTCACAAAGCATCTTAGCCCTTATAGAGCTCCTGAGGTGTCAAACTGTTAGGAGCAGGACTTTCAACAGGATGAAGAGTTTCTCAAGCTGAGGAGGAAACAGGGAAGTGTTCTTCAAACACTACAAGAAGAATCATCTTTTTCACTCATAGTTGGGCGGAACAGACCAAATGATTTCTGCAGACATTTCAATCTATCCAAGACCTTTTTCAGTGCAAGATGAAACAGGTATGCTGTGTTAACCTCCACTGGTGCATCCGATCTCTAATTAAGTCTCTTTACGTGCTGATGTTCTTAGATCACTCCTAAGCTAAAAATCCTTGCTAGGGTGTTTTAAGCTAAGTTTCTCAGATTCTCAGAATGTTTGTGAAATCTTTGTGTATGTTTGGGTTTTTTTTGCAGTAGTGTCTGAAGTTTTGTCTTCATGGCTGTCGCTCTGGTCCTGTGTTAATGGTGCTTTGTTTTTGTGACCAGCCATTTGTACATTTGCGTCATTTTGCTTCCTTTAGTAGTTGTTTAGCGGAAACTTTTGTGGGAATGTCTTTGTCTTTGTCTCTATCCGTATTCAGACTGCCGTTTCAAGCCACAATATTTATGTCCCTTTTACGATGTTTTGCTTTTAAACTGAGTGTTGATGAGGCGCCATGGAGGGACAAAGTGATCCCTCTGTACCGTCTTCAGAGTTAGTAACAGAGGTGTTGCAGAGGCCAGACAGGATCAGCTGAGCCAGCTGGGGAGCGCAGCGCTGTGTGTGCATGTCTGACCAAGTGTGTATATGTGGATGTCTCACTTCTTCTCTGCTCATGTAAATGTGCTTGTTTTAAGTCTTTTTGTTGTATTGCTGAAGTTGTCCCTCCATGGTAGCTTGAAGCTCTTGAAGTTATGGTTCTTGTAGTACCAGTCTCTTTGTTGTTTCACATGTCTTTGTGTTTATGAGGTAGTTTTGTGTCTCTTCACAGACACTTTGTGTTAATGTAGATCACCAGGTAGTTATGGCAACACAAAGCTTTGTAACAGACGCTTATGATAACAGAGACACTGAATCCCCTAACCTGCAGCTGAGCAAAGGTTTGAAATTAAACAGCCAGTCAGAAAGTTTCTCATGGTCCAGCAGAGGAAGGCCTTTCGAGTTCTTTTGTTTGTTTTTGTCTGCAGGTGGGCAGAGCCAGCTAGCTGTCGGTTAGAGAAACTGTGGATCTCGATTGGCTCTGCGGGAGCGGAAACGGATCTCAGAAAGTTTGGAGTTAATGCCAGAGCCGATGACTCCTCTTTTTGCAAGAGGGAAACGAGCCAAGATGGCATCTGAAAAAAAAAAAAAAGAGGAAGACTGTGACAGAAAGTAAGGACGGATATAAAGATGGTTGCTGCAAAATAAAATGAACTCACTGAAGATGGCGTTGATCTTGTGTGGATCCAGCGCACTGCGTTGTGGGTGAAAAGCTGGCCGGCGACTCCGTCCACCTCGTAGGTTACTGTTCATCAGAGTGTTCATATCAAACACACCCATTAAGAGTGTTCGCGCCATCGCTGTTGGAGACTGGGCCTGGTTTGCTGCCTGCCAAGAGCGGACATCACAGAGAACCCCAGAGCCGGGATACACCTCCACCCGGCTCACCTAGATAAAGCAGGTAACTGTATTCAATAAAAAGACCTTCAACACACAGTGAACTAACTGTTGACAGGTGTTTAATAGAGCTGTAAAAAAGATGATAACAATGTGTAAACAATGTAATCAAGTGGCAACTACGAGTTGTTAACAACCTGTTAAAGAGGTTACAATCATTTCAAAGAGATGTCGTGTTAATTGGTTCAGACATGTCCTCACCTGTCCATTAATATGTCCACTAGTGCACTGGCTCTCAGAGCAGCTCCTCCTTAGCTCGTCCATGTCAGTTTGACTGCACAGCGGTGCTTCCTCAGCCATGTGGCTCCCCAGGGCCAGGTCAGCTCCTCCTGGCCCCTCCTCGTGGTCAGAGCCCAGCTGGCCCCAGGACTCAGACATGTCCACGCTCAGCTCCTCTTGGAGCTGTTGGACGTAGACCTGTGGGCTGAAGTCTCCATCCTGATTGGTAAGTGGGGGTTGGTGAAGCGAGTATGGAGCATAACTGTCACTCCTGCCTGTTGCCGTGGAATTGGAGAGCTGACCATTGGTCTGGCCCAACGTCTGCCACATAGTCGACAGGAGCCCAGGGATTTCTTGGAAATATAAAATGTACTTTAATGTCATAAAATCATGTGAAAGCTGACCTACAAAAACAGTTCTGGAGAAAGGTTTTAACTAGATCAATCGTGAACCACATCAGATGTGACAACAAGTAAACAAACACTGAAGTGAACTCATCCTATGATTTTCTGTTTGGTCTGGTATAAGTCATCTTTGAACAGGTGATTGGACTCACCGTGGACTAGCATACTCTTCAGTCTCTGGTTCTCTGCAGACAGCTCGGCCTTCTCTCTTTCTAGCTCTCGAACCCTAGACCGCAGGAAGTGTAGCTCAGCAGTATGTGGAGGGGTGAAGACAGGTAAATCTGACACACATGACTCCACCTTTACCACCTATAGGAGAGAGGTTGTAATGAAGAGAATGAGAGTAAACTCAGTTGGGACACTAGTTAGATTTACTAGATTCACTCAGGTGTGTCGGCCAGAACACCACTTGAGGCCAAATCTTCCAGAATATGAATAAAGAGAGTGCAGATTGGTTGAGTGGCTGTTTACTTCTTCCTCACAGTATCACAAATACACACATCTCAGTGGCTATGCAATACAACTGAGTATTGAGTCTTGATGTTATTTCTATAAGACACAGAATGGCAGAATATATACTTATCATCACTCAGTTTCATGTATAAACTACTAGTAGGCTTATACAGTAATGTAATAGGTAAACAATGTGTAAATGTATTTTAGATAAATAAAGATAAGCTACATGTCTCTTTAGTCTGGATAATTACACACAGAAAGGCTATCAAAGGCTTACCAATCATACAATCATTATCCCATCAAATATTAAGATGCTTTTATTGTGAAGCCCGGAAGTTAAACTATCCTCCTCTTGCAAAGAGCGACACAGTTAGCAAACCTTGTAACTTTACAGGCAACTTAAGTAATCCTAATAAACATGGATAAGTATTAGCACTAGGTAGGTATAAAGGAGTCGTAAAGCATGTCGGTGCAGTGCCGTCGGCTAATTTACATATCTAGGATTACACGACGAGCAGCTAATATACAAACTCCCGCTCAGTTATCATCTCTACAACAACATAAATAACACATAGATAGTACTTCAGCTAGGTACTGACTCTTTTCATTCACACACAACCAACATATGAAGTGATTCCTCTGCACACTGATGGCTCATCTGTCGTCATTACTACATGACGTAATTCACTATATCACCAGCAGGTGACGCCCCTCCCCTATTGAGCATAAGGGCATCAAATTGAACAGAGCGGGAATCAAACAGTATTTTAACATAAAGCTATAACCTTAACATGTATCTTCTACAGATGTTCACGTTGACCCCTGTCATGCTCGTATATAAACTAGGGAGGGGTAATATGGCAAAAAGAGTGTGTGTCCTATGATGTTAAGGTGATGATGATGATGCTCTGTAAGCATAGCTGTGTGTGTGTGTTGTTTTGTTGGAAGAAATCCGTTTTTTGAAGAGAGAATATGGGTCGTGGTTTTGAGTGATTTTGACAAGTGGTTAACTCTTTTGCAATGTGTATTATTTAACCAGGGGAAAAATAGCTGAGATTTAAAATCTCCAGATTGTCCTGGACAAGACATGCAGTGGAACTCTTCACATAGTTTCTATCAACAAACGTGCAGCATGTTTACGAACAAAATATAAGATACATCATTATAACACAGAAAAAGTCACAAAATAACATTTAAAGAGCAAATATTTTCAAGTTCGACAATCATATAAGTGGCAGAACATCTCCAGCCAGATGTGTCCTCTAGTTATTTAACGTCTTCTTAAAAGCATCCAATGACAGCGGCTCGTTAGGTTTCAGATCGTTTTGTTATTCGCTCCAGGTAACAAACTTAAACATCTTTTTCCCAAGTTAAGTTCTGACTTTTGGAACAGACACACAGTAAAGAAAAAGGTCAGTTTTCTGGCGAATCAGTACGAAAGATGGAAAACACTGCAGCCTCATTCAAATTCCCATGTAGGCAGGCTACACGTAGGCTATATGAATAAATCATAAAAAACAAGGTTTGAAATATCAAATCTATTTCAAGTAGCCTATTGCATATACGGATTTATAAAAAGAAATGAGTGTAATGCACTGTGGATGAAAACACGTTTAATGTGCACATTAACGTGAATGTATGCACACACCCCTTTCAAATAAAAAAGAAAGAAAAGATGAGAAACAATGTGAGGAAATCGTACAGCCACTGTCCTATGAATGCACACATTCATCCTGAAAGATCTACAGAAAACATATAGGCCTACACATCTATACATCATAAGGCACAGTGTATGGTTGTATATGAAACACAGTGACACAGAGGAGGTGAACGTTTCTGTTAAGTGTCTCACCGTCGGCCCGGTGCCGCCGCTGTGTGTCCGCTGCTGGACGTGTCTTTCCGGACTCTCCGTCATCAGAAGACACGAACCGGAGACGTTAACGGCAATATAATGACTGATAATTCTCTTAACGCACCGCACTGTTGCCGCCAGCTGCCGCTCTCGATAGAACATAAAGAAGAAGAAAAAAAAACAAGTTTATTAAAATTCATAAATGCATCAACTTCCGGTGCAGCGATGTCCGTCATCTTCGCGTGACCGCGCTGTAGTTTTACAGAAGAACGTTTTAATGCTTGTGTGCGTGCAGAAGGACTACAGCTCCCATAGTGCATGGCGGCCAGCACTTTGTAAACACTAATGGAGTTTGAAGGGCGAAGAGACGGATGATTGGTAAGTGTTCTTGTTTTACTGAACTCTTCTAAATGATTTCAGAATTTACTGCACGGTACTGGTCTCTACAGAAGTCCACCAGACTGTAGCGGACTGGTTGAACTGGGTTCCACTGACGATGTTGTGTGACACCGGGTTGTCATTTAGCAGTTCCTCGTAGCCAAAATCATATCATATATCTGAATCATAAACAGATTGATAATTTGCTCAGCATTTGCGACGATGACAGATAAAAGACTGTCATGTGTGCCAGCATGAGAGCTCACCTGTTACCATACTGTCTCCTTCAGTGTTTGTGCGCTATAACCTCGGGCCAGGTGTGCCTGTGGAGCTGCAGGAGGAGGCAAGTGTTGCCCAACTGAAGGAGATGGTGGGGAGTCAGCAAGGAGTGCAGCCAGAGCACCTCAGGGTGCTGTTCGCTGGCAGGTCACTGAGAAGCAATGCCAAGCTGCAGGTCAGAGGGCGAACGATCTTAAAGAGCAAACAAATGTGGAGAGTCCTCGTCTCTTCTTTACAATTTTTTTTTTTGTCTTCTTCTCCTCTCCTTCTCTATTATCCGTTTCTTTCTACTCTTCTCTCCTCCTCCTCTCATCTCTGTCCCGTGTCAGGATTGTGACCTCCCAGAGCAGAGTACCATCCATGTTGTCCTCCCTTCATCAGGTTCTTCCTCCTCCCAGCTCGGCCTGTTGCAGGAGAGACTGGCTCGAGGCAAAGACGAGGAGCAGAACAGTCTGACCAGGTTGGACCTCAGCTCCTCACGCCTACCTTCCACCTCCTCGGGCCTGGCAGTGGTCTTAGATGGGAGTGATGGAGGAGAAGGTGTCAGAGAGGTGGATGAGGCGGGAGAGGTGGAGCAGGCTCCATGTTTGAAAGGTGAGTGAAGATAAAACCATGGTGTTCTCCTGCACTCTCCCTCAGTACTAGTGCCTTAACTGTGTGTCTTTGTGTTTACAGGTTCGCGTAACTGCAGTTTGTTTTTTGTGTACTGTAAGAGCTGCAGGTCCATCCAACCTGGAAAACTGAGAGTACGCTGCGGCAGCTGCAAACAGACCACACTGACACTGAGTAGAGTGAGTCCTTATGCTGCACAGTACATATAATACACTGTGTACTTTAAAGTTCTTATAATATGAAGGACTATTACTACACTATATTTACATTTCTTTATCTAGACTATGCAACATTTATATATGTAATATGTACATGTTATTTTTACTCCAGTCCACACATTTATATGGTACTTATAATGTGTAAGATAGGTTTGTCCATTGGGGCCAATCTGTGGTTTCTTCTAGCAGTCCAATAACATGCTAGTTAGACTACTACTATGACTATAAAATTGTCCATAGGTACGATTGTAGTCGTCTGTTGGTGAGTGTCAGGCATGCGATTGACTGGGGACCTGTTCAGGGTGTACCCCACCTGATGCAGATTTCAGCTGGGGTCAGTTTCAGCCCTACTTGAATGATAAGAAGAATTGATAATTGATTATGAAGATCAAGCTTTTTCATTTCATTGCTTTTGGTGTGTGTCCTTTTCCAATGACCGCCTTCTTTGAACGAGTGACATCATCCTATGTGTGTTTGTACTTTCTGTTTTACATGCACTACTGAGGCTACTAAATGTAGTGTAAACAATCTGCTGATTTGTGTTTCACTTCCAGCAGCACTACCTCCACTTCAGAGCAGTCCCATGCACAGTTGTTATTAGATTTAAATTTGGGAGTTCCTGACATGTCTCTACTATGCACACAGTCGTGCAGGCTCTTGCTCATCTATGGGCATCAGAGGGGCGTTTATCTGTGCTAATTATGAAAACATGCACAAGCTTGCAGCTTAAGAGGACATTGCACTCATCAATTTCAGAACACAGTTACAAACAATTCATTAGTTTAAGAAGAGCTTCATTGGTTCGTCCAAAACTTTTCTTCAGATCTTCTTAGGAATAAATTTAAGAAAAAACATTGGAAGATATTGGTAAATTAGTCCCATGAACCCTGTGCGTTTCATATGTGTTTAATGGTAATTAAGGAGACATCATTAGTATTTTCTTCTGTTTTTCAGGGTCCATCCTGTTGGGATGATGTCCTTATACGAGGTCGTATTCATGGTATCTGTCAAACAGAAGATTGTCAAGGCAACGTTGCGGTAAGGTGGGCGTGGCAATCACAGTTCCATGGGTGCGTTCGAATTGTCCCTCCTATCTCCTTTCACTATGCACTTTACCTTAACCCCGGAAGCATTTAAGTGGCTGCCATGGTAAGAGCCGTTCGAATTCTCTAAAAGTTAAGGAAAGGTGGGTCAATGCTTCCTTTATAACCTCCTTTAGCATAGGATACACTGGACCGTCCTTTACCAAAGGAGATGAGATATGACGCCCCACAATTCCTTGCGGCCGCAACATTTAGAGCGAGTCGCGCATCTGATCGTAAAGTGACACAGATCATGTAAGAGATAAAAAGATAGGAGACATTTTTGATGTTTTATTCAACGTATTTCATTCACTTAAGAATGCTTTGTGCAGTTGGATATTTGTATAAGGGTCAGTGACAAATAAGGGTTGTTCAGATGACCAATTCAAAAATCTTTTAAAAACACAATTTGAAAGCATGCATCAGGTTCATTAAAATGTGAGATTTGTATTCATGTTGGTTTTGTGTTTTTTAAAATGACATTTAAACCTTTTTTTTCAAAAGGTAAGGCTAAATGGACCTAAAAATGTCAAGTGGTGTAACCACTGAAAAATTAAGAATATTGATTCTTTTATACATCTAGAGTATATGTAAGTGTACTCATGATTTTAATTACTTCATTTTAAAATAGCACTAGAAAATAGATTTTATTAGGATTATCCCTAAATTTATAAATTATGCCCTTTTTCAATACTGAGCGGAGCACATAGCTGAAAACACCTCTGTTTTCTAATTAATTTTTGGCAAATTATGTAAAAATCGTTTAAAAAAACATGTTATTTCACTGCAATAGAGGACTGCTTTTATTCCACTTTAATTGTCCTGTGTTTTATTATATTTTTTACAAGAAATACTGGTTACACCAATTGACGCAAACCAGTTACACCAACTGACCATGCTGCTTCTACAGTCAAAGGCCATTGTTTCTTGAAGAAATTGTTGTTAGCTTCCTCCATTTCATGTTTGCTCCACCTACCAAAGTGCACAGAATACCAGTACGCTGATGACAGGAATGTAGCACATTTGTCTTAAACACAGAATAGTATAAAACTGAAGTGAACAGATCGGCCTTTTGGATGGGTCTCATAGATGGGCAAATTCTTACTGATACCTGATCTAGCTGTCTTAGTCAGGATCAGTGCACCCTTAATTAATTCATATCTTAAGTAAATTACAACATCTGACCAAAATCTTCAAGGAGAATTCATTTCTTCAGTATTTGGAATAAACTCAAGGTACTTGTGCCCTAATCAAAGGATAACATACCCACAGGCAACACGTTACATCTCTCCTTCTTTACATCATGGCCATCACAGCCCAAACAGCATTGCCACCTTCTATAGTACCAGACTTTGGCAAGCAAGCTCCAGGTAGTGACATGCTGATACTACCTACCCTACCACATGGCCCCTAATAGCCGACACATCTAAAATGCAACTACTGGTGCCAATATTACAGCATACATACATATATTAGATTATACACGTTTAAAGGTGCACTATGTAGATTTGGTGGTGAAATTTGAAAGTTGGAGAAGTGAAACAATTCTTTGATATATTTTCTGAACTGAATATACAAACTTTATTCAAAGTAAAAAATGGGTCCCTGGAACACTGTTTGGAGATATAAAGCTACCAGGAGAGTTACGCTTTCACTGTTGCGGGCATCTCACCATAACTTCTCCAGTAGCATTTTATCTTCAAACAGTGTCACAGGGACCAAATTTTCATCTGAGGACAGTTTGTGTTTCGAGTTATGATGGACATATACCACATAATCTGTAAATTTCTCCAACTTTCACACTTCTCTACCAAAACTACATAGTGCACCTCTATAAATGTAAGTAAATGGAACACAAATATGCAATTTGAAGCTAAACATTTACACAAATATGCAATTTGAAGCTAAACATTGTCCTAGACCCTTGATAATAAGGCTGTGGATGAATCACCACTTTAATCAACATAAAAAAAATAGTGTCCTCTAACAGAAAGGCTTGTCATAAATGTCAAATAGTGTAACCGGTTACACCATTTGACATTTCCACTTCAAATCAAATTTGACAGGCAGTATCATTGAGACCTATGTAAGCACATTTCCTGGTGTGAACTTTTCAAATCTAATTTTCAAAGTGAATCCAAATCTTTATAATTATCATAAATTGTTAATGTTTTTCTGAGGTCATACCATTTGACATACCTGACCACGCCCTTAAAATGTCAAATTATCTCATGTTTTAAAGAGAGTTGCTAAACTTGGCCTGCAGCAGTTAGGACCATCAGGGGTTCTTCTTTGTGATATCATTTCTTGTCACATGATATGATGAATATATTAACAAAATGGCTCCTTCAATGGTGGTTACACCATGTTGACAATTTGGTACTTGACTGGGTGACATGGTTTCCCTAAAATATTTATAATATTAAGAACAATGATGTTCCTTTACTTTTATTTAATATTGAACAGTTCTATTGTAAGAGTATGCCAGGTTAGTTCATAGGGTGTTATATGAAAATTTAACCTTTTTAAAGGAAGTTTAATTCTTTGGTACGAAGTTTCAACGGTTACACCACTTGGACATTTTTGCCTAAATACCCCAATTATTCTCTAAAAATGTATAATAAATATAAATTTTAGACTAGGTCCTCAAAACAAAGGATGAAAGCATGTCATTTGTGCATTTATTTTTACATTTTAAGCCTTTAAAAGTTAACTAAACCTTATGGACACAAAAAAATGAGCGTCACGTCATTGACCCATAAAACATTATACATCTTAAATAAATGTAACAATTAATATCATACAATCATATTTATTTTGATGTTGATTTATGAGTAGACAGGAAACTGATGGTTTCACTTTTCTTACTTGTAGCCTGGTAGTCTATATTGCTTTTATTTCAATCCCAACCTTGTGATAATTAGGATTATTTCACCGGTAAGAAGGCACAGGGGAAAGTTTTTTAGATGCGCTTTTTGTAGTCCATTATCTGAACATTGTAGTTTCAACACGGTGAACCCACGTCATTAACCTCCACCGGCCCGTCACATTTAATTACATGGCCTAGTGGAAAATACGGTCGGATTGTCAGAGCAACGAGATCGCCTTTCCCTAAGTCCTTAAAGAATTCTCCTAACATCTTTCCTTAACCTCATGACGTTTTCCCCGGGGTTAAGGTAAAGTGGATAGTGAAAGGAGAGAGGAGGGACAATTCCAACGTACCCCATGTGTTGGTTTGTGTTCTGACCTGTAACTGAGCATTTGTGTGTGTGTGTGTGTGTGGGGCAGGAGTTCTACATGAAATGCGCATCCCATCCAACCTCAGATGAAGACATCTCTGTGGCCCTGGACCTCATTATGACCAACAGCAGAGACGTCCCCTGTATTGCCTGCACTGAAATCATGTAACATAAACTCCCTCTTTTGAATCATTTCAGTTTAATACAAACTTGTCAATGCCTGCTGTCAAGAAAAGGACATTTCACTGTAGATTAATCTCGTTCACGTTCTTTCTTTCTCAATCTCTCTCTCTCTCTCTCTCTCTCTCTCTCTCTCTCCCCTCTCACTCTGCCCCTCTCTCTCTCTTTCTCTCTGTCTCTCTCTTCCCTCTCACTTTGCCCCTCTCTCTCTCTCTCTCTGTCTCTCTCTCCCCTCTCACTCTCCCCTCTCTCTCTCTCCCCTCTCACTCTGCCCCTGTCTCTCTTTCTCTCTCTCTCTTCCCTCTCACTCTGCCCCTGCCCCTCTCTCTCTCTCTCTCTCTCTCTCTCTCTCTCTTCCCTCTCACTCTGCCTCTCTCTCTCTCTCTTCCCTCTCACTCTGCCCCTCTCTCTCACTCTGCCTCTCTCTCTCTCTCTCTCTCTCTCACTCTGCCTCTCTCTCTCTCTCTCTCTCTCTCTCTCTCTCTCTCTCTCTCTCCCCTCTCTCTCTCTCCCCTCTCTCTCTCTCTCTCTCTCTCTCTCTCTCTCTCTTCCCTCTCTCTCTGTCTCTGTCTCTGTCTCTGTCTCTCACTCTGCCCCTGTCTCTCTCTCTCTCAGGGACATGGTTCTAGTCTTCCAGTGTTTGGAACGTCATGTGATCTGTCTTGACTGCTTCCATCGTTACTGTCAGACACGACTAAACGAGCGGCAGTTTGTGTGTCATCCTGTGATTGGCTACTCTCTACCATGTGCTGGTGAGTGCGTGTTGTGAATGTGAGAACCATGCATGGCTGGGAATCTTTGCGTGTCTGACGATTCGATTTCGATTCTTCGGTTCTATTTTTGATTCAAAACGATTTTGGATTCATGTATCCATGGATTCAAAGTCTATTTTTGAATTTGTGAATACTTCAGGATCTACTCCAGTCATCTGTGAGTCTGCCTGAATTTCTTGCTGCTCCATTTGGCATTCTATAATAATTTATACTTTATTGATCCTGCCAGGGGAAATTCAGTTTTACACTCTGTTTAATGAACATGCAACACAGACATGCACAAACAGGATCCTGTGAACATGCATTAATGGAGAGGTCTCAGAGTGAGGGGGCTGCACACAGTGGGCGCTCCTGAGCTGGTGGGGGGGGGTTAGGTGCCTTGCTCAAGGGCACCTCTGCAGTGCTCAGGAAGTGGACTGGCACCTCTCCAGCTACCAGACCAATTTCCGGACTTGGTCCGTGCCCTCAGAGTCTCAACTCAAGTCCCTACAGACTGAGCTACTGCCGCTAAAGAGCTAGCATTAGCACTTAGCAGGGAGTGACTGATTAGCCAAAAAAAAAATGATTTTTGGAAGTTATGAATCGATTTAATATCTCAGAAGATAAGAATCTCGATTTTTGAATAAAACTATTTTTTTCCATGCGATTCCAGATCCATGCGATGTCACTGATTTATATGAATATTAGTCTGAGTGTTGCTGCATAAGATTACTTCACTTATCCATAAGATCAATCTCTCCACGGCTCCTTAACACCATTCCATTGTTTTATAAAAATATTGACCAGTCAATAATATTACTCCAATCCTCAGTAAGATTACTTTTATACTAGGGATGCTAGATTATGGAAAAAATCTAATCAGGATTATTTTGATTGATATTGAGATGATGATTATTAAACATGATTAATGGTGGAATTTACCAGATGAGTTCCATCTGCTTTTGCTTTTCTTGTATACACCAAACTTAAAGGGCCCATATTCTGCTTTTTCTGGTTTTATATGCTCTTTATTGTGTTTTCCATGTGTCCTGTGCATGTTTAGTCACAATCTATTTGCAAAAATTCAAAGTCCACGGAAACGCGGCTTCTCCTACGTCCTCCTGTTAGCTGTAGCATTAGCTGCATGTAACGCTCTGTTCTAGCCCCCCTCGATAAAAATTTGTCAGTGTGAGATCACTGATCTAAGCCCATTGGCTCGTTGTGGCAAGCCCAGCAGCTCATGTTGAAATTTCCGAGACGCGTGCTGAGCAACTGACCAATAACGACAGAGCGGATCGGCAGACCAATCAGAGCAGACTTGGCCCACGTGGGGTCTAACAGTGTGGGCACAGCAGAGTGCAGCTGACAGACTCAGAGTGTAGAGGGAGCAAGGAGGAGCAGTACATGAAAACAGACACTTTTTTCGAACTTTATCTATTGTGAACGTACAAAAGTAGGTACATAGATTAAATATATGAACCCCAAAAAGGGCAGAATATGGGCTCTTTAAACTGAAGCCTCTGGATATAGATTTTACATTTTTTATGTAGAATCCGTAAATAGAGCTTATTACTCCCTAAGAGCTCTCCAGCACTCCCAGTATCACCATTTTAACAATAAGCATTATAATCAACGCCACAGCTTTTTTTTATTCATTGATTAATTTCTGAGTAGAGAGTGTGTTAATCAGATGGTTGATACAGTACATAACTGTGTGTTTATATGTTGTTATGTTCATATGTTTATATGTGTTTCTTAAACTGATCTGTTTCCAGCTGGATGCATCGACTCTCTCGTTAAAGAGTTGCATCATTTCCGGATTTTGGGAGATGATCAGGCAAGTGTTTTACTCCTCATCCAATCAACAACATATGTACAGTACATTTGCATATAAATGTGTAAGTGTACATACTGAAAAGCTATACACAAATGTTGCAAAAAGATATTAATCACAGCCTTTGGTTTGTGTTGAATAGCTTGTTCAGAAAAGTTAGTGTGCACCAACTTTAGGAAAGGAAATCAAAAAAACTTAACAGAGACGTCAAATAAGTTAATAATTAGTTAGCATAACAAACATTTTTCTTCCTTATCACAGTCAACAAGTAGTAGGATAGCTTCTTTCTAACTAAGGAAGAAGTCTAAGAACATTGTCTGTTCAGACGTACCACACAAACCATTACGGTTTTAAGGTGGGAATGGCTTGGTTTAATGTATTGAATCTCCAGTGATAGATCTGTTCAGACTCATTTTGATTATTAAATTATTGAAACATAGAAGGTCCAGTGAGAACATTCAAAGTAATTCTTAATCTTTGTTCCTCGTGGTGAATGGTGAGAGGTCAGATTTGAATATTCAGGAAGTTTGTGGTTCTTCCAATAACCGGTAAGTTCCCTCTACATGATGCTGTCATCTCTCTGTCAGAACCCTGCTGCTTCTCTGTATAGATGTTTTGAAGCATCCAACATGTCTACTCTCTTCTCTCCCTCTTAGTATGAGCGGTACCTGCAGTACGGGGCAGAAGAGTGCCTGCAGGAGATTGGAGGACTCATGTGCCCGTCACCTGGCTGTGGGGCGGGGCTTGTCCCACTTGAGGGCAGCAGAAGGGTGGAGTGTGACAGACAGCTGGGATGTGGCTTTGTCTTCTGCAAAGACTGCAGAGAGGTGTACCATGAGGGGGTTTGTCACGCAGAGCCCGTCCCACCCCCAGGTGAAGCCTCACAGGTGAGAGAACCCATCAATCAAGGACAAATCAGCCGTAGACCATTAACTGTAGATTCAGCACTAAAACAGACATCTCAATGTGAGTGCAGCTTACAATTCGGTCGTGGACCTTGGCTCCCAATTCCAACTCCAAATTCATATCTCAAGTTGTTAGTCATACTGGAAATGTTGAATAACACACAGAAAAGGATGTCGCTGCCCATAATATGCCAGCTTCAGTGAAAGCCGCAGTAGCTGTTGCTCCCAGAGACAAAATTGTCTTGATGTAGTCAGACAATAGCTGAAGGGTTTTGATATAAGATAAGATAATCCTGTTTATCCCATAATGGGGAAATTTACAGTGTTACAGCAGCAAAGAGCAAAGATTGTAAACAAAAAGTGAACACAGTACACAATTTAAATAAAAAAAGAAAAATTAAAAATGTACAAAAAAAATAGATAGATACCACAATATACATTTTTTTTTTAAATAGATCAGCTGAGCTGCAGTTTTTGTCAGAATATTCCGTGTAACACAGACATGCACACATATTGGGTCACTATAAATTTTTGCAATTTTCCCTGCCCCCCCTTCCTCCCCCTCTGTACCTGTCGTCAGGGTTTTGTTGTGGAGGAGGAGGCGTCCCTCAGAGGGAGGTGGGATAGAGCCTCCCTGCTCCTGGTGCAGGAGTCAACTAAACGCTGCCCTAAGTGTTCCGTTCCTGTGGAAAGAAATGGTGAGAGATGAGCTGATCCTAACTTGTTTGAACTGTTGTGAACTAATGAGAACAGATGGATGTACCAAGAAGCCAGTTCATCGTACCCTGGCTGTCTGTCAAAAGGGGGTGTGTGACGCATCATTTGACTCTTCTTTCGCACAAATTGTAGCAATCACATGCCGCCTACTTCACTCACTTCACCGCTGTTATAACGGACAGCAAGAAGAAATATTAAAATTCTCACAAACCCTGCTTCAATTGAGGAAATAGGGTAATGCTGTGGAAAATGACCCGACAACTGTGCCAATTTGAGCTTCTGAACATATTTTCAAGAGCACAATCAAGAATTGCACTTTGCTCTGACACTATAATATAGTGAGGGATACGTTGAAATCACTTGTGTTTATTACCAAGTAATCATGCATAAACATCTACCTTCTTTTCCTTCTTTATTCTTGCTGTATTAAATTAGATTGTTTATTGAAACTCCAAGGAAACCATGACGGTTACAGTTCAACACATTTTCAAAGGCCTTTATAACGTATCCTCTCTTCTGAGAACCTGTATGTCTCATAGAGTATCACCAGGTACAGAGTCAACAAGAGCACGGCACTGACTCAAATCTGAAACATGAACATTACCAGCTTCAGATCAAGTCACGAGTGCAACATGAATTAGCAAAGTAATCCAGTCAGTTACCAATACCAAGCACTCATTAGAGAAAACAAAGAGAATTATCCATCCTTTGTTCAATTTGAGACACATTTTTTTTCCTCTCTAGAGTTTATTGTTAAAGATAAAGATAAACTTTATTGATCCCCCATTGGGGGATTTTTTTTTGTTACAAACAGCTCAAAAAAACAGCAATATAATTAGCAAAAATAGCAAAAAGTTAAAAACTAAAAATATTTACATCAATTGAATAAAGGGAGAAAGATACAATAACAGAAACACACTAGGTATGTACACTTTCACTTGTGGAAAGACAGTTATTAAAAACACACACACAGTGTGTTACTGTGTCTTTTAGTTTTCTTTTGTCAGTTGTTCAAGCACTGAAAGCTATACATCAGTGCTGGGAATCAACTTAGCTTTGCTTTCCAGGCTGAGCAAAGTCTGCAGGAACCTCCTCCCTCTCTTTGTTATCTCTAAAGGACAAATCAGTAACCCAGACAAGATAATGAGAAAACATAAGCTATGGTGAAGAATTAGATATTTCAAACTGAACAGTTACAGGTCAGAATATGCCTGCATCACATCTGTGTTCTATCATGATCTCAAAACATGCAGTTATTTGATTGAAAATGTGTATTTTTCTGTGTGGGAGATGTTGTGAGTTATAGGTTTGTTATGTTTTGTCTCCCTCTTCAGGCGGCTGTATGCACATGCAGTGTCCTCTGTGCAAAGCAGAGTGGTGTTGGCTCTGTGGAGTCACCTGGAACAGAGAGTGTATGGGAGACCACTGGTTTGGATGACACCAGATGTTCCCAGTTGTTGTCCATAGACACTAAAGCACCTGTAAGAAGAAATGAAACCACTGACCCGGCAAATGCAGCTGATAATCAAAACTTTGGGGGTGGGGTTCTTAAAGATTCTAATGAGAGTGAGGTCCTTTCTGGTTCCGGCAGGTGAGTGTGGATCTGAAGTCTGTTGAGCTTATTTATTATTCTTTTACTAAATAATAAATTGGAATAATTGAGAAGAATCTTTGAAACAAACAGATCATTGAGGACTTGAGAAGTCGCTGATTAAAGTCTATTAAACAGAGAATAGTTTGTGTTTTCTGTGGCCGGGGATGGGGGATGCACATTTTAAACACTGACTGTGTATTTTGGATTGTTGTCATCAATTCAACACTCAACCAAAAACTGTGAATCAATTTACAAAAAAATAAACTGGATTATTCAAATCAAGGATTCCATCTTTCCTTTCTTTAGTGTGCAGGTCGATGATAACAAACTCACACTAACAGTTTTTATAGGGACATCAAGTGATCTGCAGGTTTGTCTGTTCACACAAGGCTCTCTATCCTCTGCTCTGACATTCACCTACCAGCCCCTGGTGCTCTCTTCCTCTCAAACACCTTATTTATCAGTGTGGGTTTTTTGACAACATAAGGTCAAAAGGACTCAGAGCATTGTATTTGTCAAGCTGAGAGAGTTTGTCTTTTTGTAGATTTTCTTTCTTTTTTTTTTAAATAAATGTTGAGTTCGTATTTGTACAAAATATTATCTAGAGCTGATTATCTATATAGCTAGCTATAGTGTATTGTGGGATGTAGATAAAAAGTGTTCGCCAGGGTTGGATTTTCTGCTACTTTTTTCTCCTATAGCCACTTCACTTCATCTTAGAGGGAGATTGAATACTTTTCACCTCAAATCAGAGATTCAGATTGTTATAAATAATAATATCAGCTACTAGTTGAAGAAGTTTTGATAAATGATCCAGCAGCATATGGAGTAGAAAGGAGATTCACCTGCTGTCACATTAAACTAACAGAACCAGACAGATAAAATGACCCAAAAATACAGGCTGACACAAAGCAGGATACAATAAAAAGGAAGAAAATCCAAAAATATCTAAGAAACAAATCCGAGAGGAGCAGGCAAAAGTCAAACACTAGAAAACACTACAACCTGGCAGCATTATGGAGGATACACAGGGATTATATACACATTCAGGGCATAAGAAGACACAGCCGCACACAATCACAATCAGTAAGGCACCAGGGGGGAAAACAAGGAGCAGATCTGAAATGACAATAATGCTAAAAGAAATGGACAGAAACTAAACATAATCTTAAGTAACTTGACAGGTTATGTCATAAACACATTAACATGTAAATTTATATAATACAGTATTGTATTTATTCAACTGAAAAGTTAATACTTTTATGATTGGTACTAGATTATGTCTGGATGCTAATATTTTTGTTTCTTAAATTCCTCACTGGAGGTTTAAAAAAAAATCACTGCAACATTTTTATTTTAGGTGTCCCTCTGTTGTCAATATGAAGATATCTATTTTGTGGAACTCACAAGTTCAAAACAAACGAACCAGTTAACCAACATTAAGTGTTTTTTTTTCTTTTACATATTTAAAGTTCTCTGAATAATACGTGTAGGTCAGCTGTTTGTTGAAATTCAGCCCCTCACTGATGGAGGGAAAAAAACTTGTGTTTTGACACTTTTGTTTAGATTCTTCTAAATGATGGACATGAACCTGGACCTGAAGCCTCCACCCTCTGATAAGACAAACCATTAACCTTTGAACAGGCCAGCATGCTGATGAATGTCACTGTCAGTGGACTTTATGGTTTTGTTTTGATCACCTACAAAAACCATGAGATAAAGACTCAGACAGATCAGCTGGTCATGCTTTCTGAACCACCAGCACTCCAGCAGGATTCAGGAGCTTCAGCAGGTTTTCAGTAGTGCCTGCCTGAACTTCTAGGCCAAGCTAGTTTCAGGAGGAGAAGCTGGTCTATCAGTGTGGGAGTCCGGAGTTCTGACCTGAGGAGAGGACACTCTAAAAGTCAGGATGAAGAGGGGGAACCAGAGTGGACTAACAGGCCTGCAGAATCCTGGATTGGAGCTGGAGATGACTCTGAGCACCAACACAACCCAGGTGAGATCAAACAGCAGTCGGGTCCACATGCAGTGTGAGGGTTTGTTTCAGTCTGCTGGGAGTCCCAGCTTGGTGGAGCTTAACCCGTTAGCACTAGAACATATTTTTACATGACACACTTTGAGATTGAAAATACATAAAGACAGCAAAGTTAAACAATAAAAAATCACTAAAACAGTACACTCCATCCTCCTGGTAAAAATAGAAAAATAACAGTGCACTTTAAAGGCTTACTATGCGATTTTTTGATCCAGCATGAAACCAAAACAACTCGCGCTGCATTGTTGTGTTAGCATGCTAATGCTAGCAATCTTTATTATGCTGGTATCTTCACACTGCATGTAAATTTACCTGAAATGAGCGTGATCTAGAAACACAGTTAAGCAGTGAGTACAGTATGTTATTCTTCTTTTCTCTAGTCCCTCAATTAAACAACTTTTATACACGAGGGGAGGAGTCAGCCGGCCGTCCCGACGATGTAAACAAACTGAAGATATGACTCTGAAAACTCTGAAAACATCACAGACAGTGGGACTCGGGTGTTACACCCATTGTAGACAGTCATGATTCACAGAGTTATTTTCAGAGGATATACTTGATTTCTATTATATTTAAGTGTGAAAAATCACATAGAAAGCCTTTAACTGTTTTGCAAATCAAGCTGATGGGTAGTCGTGATAGCAGAATTTGAAATGATACTATATTAAAATCAAATTATATTGATACTTGTTTATGCCATGGCAAAAAATTGTAATTCTTTGCCAAATATTGGATCATTTCTTATCTTTTATAATCCAAAAAATACATCTAAACTCCTGCACATGTATCTAAATTGCAAAAATAAGTTGGCAACATTTTGATACCGAAACATTTCTTACATACTTACTGTAGATACTTACAGTTTTTGATGAGAACATTCCTCTTCTATTCACCTGTTTTAATAAATAGATGTGGTTTTACTCTTAAGCTTTGGCACTTTTCATATCTATTGTTAAAATAACAAATATTGTATTCTTTTAAAACGTTGAAATCCAAAAAAGTATCGAAACACTTGAGAACCTTGTAAAAACTATTACAATCACAATGTTATTGTTGCACTTGTTTTTGCTTTCAGGTCACTGGGTGTACTGTCGTGGATTTTTCTGTTTGATGAATAAAAGATCTCAAGTCAAGCCGTTTGTATTTGTGTATTTTATTGCAGATAATAGATGATCTTTTGATCTTGTGTTAGTGTTATCTATGAGTTAGCACTCATTGTTATTTCACTGTAGCGCACCTACATGATGCTCTCGTCCATCTGACACACAAACATCTGTTGCAAAGCAAGTCAGTGTGACTGAGGTTATGTACGGTCACAAATAAACAGCAGAAGTAAGCACAGTATTTTTCCACTACAGTACTCAGGACTTTGATTTGCCCTCAGGTCTCAGGGAGTCCTCTGGTAGTCGGGTCTCTTCAAAGGTCCAAGTCCAGGATGTCAGAAGCAGTCAAATCTGCAGCTTGGTGGACTTCGTACACCTGCAGCCGCTGGAAGAAGAGAAGAAGAAAACTAGAAGGTGAGACTGAGTCCGAGCATATTTTCAAGATCTGAATTTTCTTAAAGTTTCAATGTTGTGATGAACATGCAGGTGTTCAGTTGGAGACACGGTACAGAGGTCTGGCTGAGGATGATGAAGGTGATAAGGAGCAGAGGGATGAAACTGACACGAGTAAAAACCAGCAACTGAATCGAAAACTTCTTAATCACTTCAGACAGCTGGCTGCTTCTAACTACGACAGTGACCAGGTAACACAGAGCATCCTTAACCGACCAGGTACAAATATTAGAAAGGGCGTGTACAGACATTTTAATCTGGGGTGGTCTTACTGGGGTACCGACCTATGCAGGGGGAGGGGTATGTGTGCAGGCATAAACATGAATAAATAGCATGTATTTTTCCTGTCTGTATCCACCCCCCATATCTACTACCACTTCTTACATTGAAGCATCATACAGATGTTATATTACTGTTTTAACATTAAGAGTTAGAAAACATAGTGGGGGTCAAGTTATGTATGGTTTCACTCAGCTCCTGCCCAAACTTGATTAAAGGTTTGGTTTCACATGAAAGGACGGTCGGGACAACTCATCCTTCTTTTCTCCATTTTTTGAAAGTCCCACATTATTTGTAGTTTTCATTGGCGCAATAACTGAAGATTATTAATCAGGTTGATAACCTTCGAAAAAGCACAAAAGAACGTATGTTATCATTACTAATCATCACTCAAATAAACATTTCTTTTCCACTACTCAAATTAATCAGACAGCATTGTCATCATTATTCTTACTGAAAATTAAAATGACTGAAAATTGTAAAATAACTTTCTGTCAGCACAACATCATTTCCTCAAGGTAACAGAAATCATACCAGCAGCATCTTTCTTCTGACTCCTTCACCTCTGTGTGTGTGACAGTGAAAGGTCCAAGCAGGTGTTCAGGATTCCCTGATTGTCTGATTGCTTGCTGTTTGCTTCTTCTCCATGTAGCCATTTTGTGAGTCACAGAGTTCTCCAGCTCCTTGTCACCAACAGCTGGACTGGAGTTGGTACTGCATTCTCAACTCACTCCGTTTTGACTGAACACTGGGAATACATATTCTTAGCTTTTTTCTATACTGAATTCTGTACAGATGTCCAACCTCATGGTTTAAAGAGCTAACGGAAGAAAATGAATTAAAAACTTAATTGAAATGCAAAGGAAGCTTACATAGTCCAAATAGTTTGGATTTTAAAAAACTCTGAAAAGGCAAATAGCCAATGATAGGCTATCATTTTGAGGCGGCAGCTGGGGTGGCTAGGCAGATTTCAAGGGGGGGCTATGCCACCCCTCTGGACACACCCATAGGACACTGCCTAGGCTAAAACTTAAAGGTGACACAGACCATTTTCTTAATTATAACCACTGCATACGTACAAAACAAGGTCTGAAAGAGATGTAAGCGACTTTGTACCCCAAAGTTGTGTTCAATGACAATAACCTTGAAAGGCAAATGTGCAAACTGGGAAGCAAAATTTGACCAATGCTACAAACATTTTGAAGGCAGTGAAAATGTGTGACGTAGATGGTGAGGTGTTGAATTGAAGCAATGTTTTTTAATTGATGATTCTCAAACATTATATTATAAAGGTGAGTATTAATTAATTAAGTGAGTAATAATTACTCCTCCACACCTTTTGTGTGTTTTTGATTAGGTTGACCTTCAGTTTCTGGATGAAGTGATTTCTGACGGGGCTGATCCAAACAGCTGTGACCGATATGGACAGACCATCATGCACGAGGTCATCATATGATGTTTTCCATTTTTTTTAATTCTACATTTTTTTGTTTGGTTTTGCTTAAGCTGTTTACTATAACAGGGCCATGCTACAAAAAATACAGTACAATGAGTCACAATCCTCACATTGAGTTTAAGTGTTTCTTGGGGGGCGCTGGTTAAGCTGAATTGGTAGAGCAGGTGCCCCATGTACAGACTACAGTATAGCCTTCATCGCACTGGTCTTCAGGTTCAGCTCTCAGTCCTGGCCCTGTTTGGAGCACGGTATCCCCCAGTCTTGTCTTTCTCAAAACTGTTCTATCAAATAAAGGCTATAAGCTCTTCAAACATTTTGTGCCAACAAGTGCCTTTTAAGAGACAGTCAGATAAAAATAGAATTAACAATCATTTGTATTTTTTTTTTTTACAAATAAAAGTTTAATTGCACACACAAACACTGCTCTGTTGTTATTTTTCAGATTTCCAGGGCATGGAGTGTGGATGTATTGCGATTCTTCTTCGACCGGGGCGCAGACCTCCTCCGACCAGATCAGTTTGGAGTCACAGCACTTCATGTGGCCTCGGCGCTGGACTATCAGGACATGGTTCAGTTCCTGCTAGACCATAACGGTTAGTGTGAACAGACAGAGTTAAATGAAGGCTTTGGGACTATAGAGAACACAAGGAGACACAAAATGACCAAAATGATTCAGCTGGACCTTTTGCATTTCTCTAAGAGCGGTTGGCTGTAGGACTATGGGGGGGAGGGGCTATTTTACATTCTTGTGCCTAAGGTACAATTCTCGTAATATGTCCCTAAATTATTTTCAACATTGTAATGAAAACCTGAATCCTGAACTTTTCTTTCCAGGCTATATACAAAGTTCAGCTGCCTACATAAACATTGTAATAAAATCAATGACTTTTTTTAAAAGCATTCAACAACTAACACTCCTGTACGTTTCTATTTTGGGAAGAATATCGGAAACTGAAATTGTCCAGATTTGTTCTGTTTATTCAAACCTGATCTGATCAAAGGGTTTGTGCATTTGCTGTCCTCAGCTGACCCAGAGGCTCGGACTCTTCTGGACCAGCAGACTCCTCTTCACTATGCTGCCAAGAATGATGCTGCAGGTTCAATCAGACTGCTGCTGCAGGCCGGAGCCTCCATCAGATGCATCGACTACAAACACAGAACTCCACTGCAGCTCGCTGCCAACCTTGGTACGACCGTCATCATCAACCATAACAGACATCCCCCCCTACTTCTACACTCTTATCACCACTGATATCACCATGACTACACAACTGATATTACCACTTATTCTACCGGATCAATACTAGCTATGTGTGTTTTCAGAGCGCAGTGAAGCAGCTCGGGTGCTGTTGGAGCTTGGAGCGGAGGCTGGGATGATAGACTCTGACGGACAGCTCTGCATAACTGCCCTGACCGGTCGGATGAGCCCTGTGGTAACAATTACTTACCTACTGACAATTTACAGGGTTATGACTGGTCCAATAATAAATGAGTATTGACTTACAGTAAAAAGAAGAGAGTACAATAGAACAGGGTGTATCTTGTTTGTGAATAATTATATTGTTGTGTTCAGGCCCTGCTGGCACTCAGCCAGTTCCATGTGAGTGACAGATTAACCAGACAGCAGTTCTACTACCTAAACCTGCTGGAACCAGAAACAACCAAGGCTCCCCAACAAGGTAGCACTAACACTAATGCATTCATTTTTCACTGGTCCATGACTCTCCATGGCATCTTTAATGGACTTTTACAGGTCATTTACTGGTCTTCCACTCACTACCAACTGGTCCAGAAGAAAGATGAGACCAGTATAGTTTTAGTCTTATAGTCATCTGGGAAAATACTGCGATGGCATTGTTGTCCTTCTTGCTGTAATTGATGTTAGTATTAAAACTGCTGATACTGATACTGCTTTTTTCCATTTACTATATGATTGTATACATTTTCACTTATTGGTATGTCTGTCTGCTCTTCTGATACTCTGTCTGACTGACCATCTGTTTGTGTTTTAAAGAAGCCGTCATCAGTGAGCCAACATCTCCAGTAAGTTTCACAAATTAACTTCACTTTATTATAGTGTGTGAAGTTAGCTGAACTGGAAACTATTAATCAATCAATCAATCAATCAATCTGTATTTGTATAGCGCCAATTCATAACACATTTTATCCCAAAAGAGAAGTTAAAGACCTTAATTTGTGTTATAGTATTTAAGAATATAAGACCCAACATTAATCCGTCATGAGCACTCCGTAACATTTAGTAAAGTTACAGTGGAAAGGAAAAACTGCCTTATCACACTACATTGTCTTGCACCGATTTCAGCTTTCATTGTGCAGTGGTGAGTGTATGATTTAACGAACTACAGAGCGCAGAAGTGTTAAAAGTGTATGGTGGAATTTAAACAGTGTGCAGTTTATAGTAAAGGAAAATATAATGTGCAGTGAGGTAGCAATGTAACAAACCAGTAACCAGTGTGCAGTGTGCAACGTGTACTCACTTCAGTGTGCACTGAACATTGATCATTGTACTGTGTGCTGTACAGATCAATATGAACAGTGTACAGTGTATAGTGAACAAACCACAGTCTGAAGAGAACATAAAGTTAGCAATAACAGTTTACAGTGAAAATTGTGCAGTGAACAGAGTAAGGTCTGCTGCAATCTGTTTACTGTGAACCATGTTTTATGAACCATGTATAGTGAACAGTTAAAAATTACCTGTGTAAAGTTGGAAAGTGAGTTTGTCTTGACCCTTGTGTATTGAACAATGTATAAGGTGTCACACTGTATTGTGAGCGGTTAACAGCAAAAAGTGTAACTTAAGCAAATCTGTTTGGTCCCTGCTCTCAGCTGGAGGTGGTGGTGCACCAGGGGAAACTGGACCTCATCATGCATCCAGTCTTCCTTAAACTGATTCAGATCAAATGGAAACTATACGGCAGGTAAAGTCCAATCTGGTTTTGTTTAATTCACTGTAAATCTTCACTGAGTCGACCCTTAGATGATCATATCCCTGCTCTACCTGCCTGTTTGTCTCTACCAACCTGTGTGTGTCGGTGCCAGACTGGGGGCTTGGCTTCTCCTTATCCTCAATATCCTATTCAATGTCTCCTGGACAACCGTGGCTATCTCTGTGTCTGTCCACAGAAACTCACCTGATCGCTACACCCTCCCTGAGGTGATGTGTCTGTCTGTCCGTCTTACTGTCTTTACCTTGCTGACACTTTTTTTTAACCATCTGTCTGTTCCATCACTTTGTCTGTCCCACTCAGGACTGGTGGCGGGTCTTCTCTGTGGTTCTGGCACTCATGTTGACTCTGGAGGAGGTGCTAAGGGAGGTGCAGGACATCCTGCGCTCAAGAAAGAGGATGCGCCTCTGGCGTCAGTGGGCTGAGCGCCGTCTCCATGATGACCTGCAATGCTCACATCCTATGTGGCCTCAGGTAGGAAATCACAGGTTCAACATGAAGTAAAATCCATTTGTACCAAATATGAATGTGCGACCACCATCTGGATTTCAAAGCTTGTAGAATACAAGCATGTGTGTGTGCGTGTGTGTGTGCGTGTGTGTGCGTGTGTGTATGTGTGTGTGTGTGTGTGTGTGTGTGTGTGTGTGCGTGTGCGTGTGTGTGTGTGTGTGTGTGTGTGTGTGTGTGTGTGTGTGTGCGTGTGTGTGTGTGTGTGTGTGCGTGTGTGTGTGTGTATGTGTGTGTGTGTGTGTGTGTGTGTGTGTGTGTGTGTGGGTAGGAGAGAGTTTTCCTCTCAGCTCAGAACCAAAGGATTTACAGAATGAGAGGAAACTACCGTCATGACCTCTGGTATGACCCATATACACACAAACACTTTTTTGTCAAAGGTAACATTTTGAATAGTTGTATATAAAAAATTCAATTCAATGATTACAGTGATAGAGTCAGACTGTCATAACAACAATGCTTTTATTTCACATGAAAAATTCATCAATTATAGTCCTAAGACACATACCAGAACAAAAGAGTTTAGAATGTTCTTCTCAAGGTGTTGAATGTAATGAAATTATAAACAAATTAATTATTGTTTTTAATGTTTTTTTTTCTTGTTACGTAAGGAGGCCAAATAACTAACGACTGTGTGTGTGTGTGTGTGTGTGTGTTGTGTGTGTCAGGAATGTGTTTGACTGGGTGGTGTACTCTCTGCTTACAGTGTCGTTTAGCATCCACATGGTCGACGTGTTTCAACCATCTGTCACTCTTCATACCCTCAGCCTGCGTCTGTTCTCTGTCAGCATCATATTTCTGTGGCTGCGGCTAATGAAGCATGTCAGAGCCTTTAGGTAGGCAGACACCTGTTTAGTTTCACTGTTACAGACTATTGTTTAGCAGTGCTCATGTTCCTTTGGGAGGGATAGTCAATGGTCAGGTTACACTGGGATCATCGTCTTTGATACAGATGTTAAAGGGTACTTTTTCTTTCAATTAAATTGCCTCCTCACATCCTCTCTCCTCACCAAACCATTGCCCCTCTGCAATCATATAGAATGTCTCATTCTGTAAAGGCCCCTTACGCAGCTGAGGAGAGAGGGAAAACGCTCAGGGTGATGAAACACAGATCATGTATCCTACCTTGAGGTCTTTTGGCGTGACTCTGATGTGGAAGTGGAGCAGTTAGGGGAAGGAACCAAAACTCAAAACTCTACAACAACCATTCTCTTGACGTACACAGCACATCTATCTATCTATCGATCTATCTATCTATCTATCTATCTATCTGTGTGTTTCTGTGTGTGCAGGTTAATGGGTCCATTCATTGTCATGTTGGGAAACATTGTCGGGGATGTGATGTGTTTCCTGTTCCTCTACGCTGAGATCTTCATTCCCTATGCATGCAGCTTCTGGATTATATTTGGAGGTCTGTGTGTGTGGGATCTCCAGTTTTCTTTCTGAAGCTGGTTTGATTGGTTCCTGAGGTTCATGATATTTATACCATATGTCGTAAATTTGTAAAAATAAAAAAATGGCTGGACACAGAAATAGGAAATAAACAGCGAAATGTAACACATAAACTGACCTGAAGTCAAAAGTGTAAAACTAAAATATGCATATAACACCCACAAGAATACAATACTGTACTTTTTCAACTTGTCATCAATCAATCAATTTTTATTTGTATAGCGTCAACTCATAACAAGTGTTATCTCGAGACACTTTACTCTTTGTCTTTTAACATTACAAAAATCAGGTAAAAGACCTTACTTAAGGCTACTTTTTTGTCTTTAGCTTAGAGTACTTAACTTGCTATTTGAATTAAACCCTGCTTTTATTTTGAAATAAAGTAAGGACCTTGAGGTAGATAGAAGGTTACGGCATTAATTTAATCACAGAGAAAGGAACTCGCTACGGATCAAAAACTAATGGAAAACAGCTCAAAGGAAAGGTAAAAAAGTGAAATGTTTAAAGTCATAAGGCTTTGACTTTAGACTCGTCAGCCAGGCTACAGTGCACCTAAAGGGACAAAATATTTCAGACCTTATTTTAACTGCGAATAACTAATTGATGCTGACAGCCCTAATTTATACATGAAAGCTAGAACCATTGACAAATTAGCTGCTGTTTAGATTTCTTTCAACCAACTGTCCCTTTTCCCTCTTCAGGCTCCTCATCAGTTCCCAGCATGCAATCTGTCTCAGGCTTGCTGTTTAGTCTATACCGTATCACTCTGGTGGATGAGTATGAGTACACTGCAATGAATGAAGTGGACAATGTCATGGCTCCTCTTCTGTGTGGGACCTTTTTGGCTGCTTCCTCCATTCTCTGTGTGAACATGCTGGTGGCCTTGCTGACTGACACCTTCCAGAGGTCAGAGGTCATAGTTTCTCCATCCTCAAAACATATTTCTAAATGCTTAAACTATAACTGAGCAGAGATACCCATCATTGTTTTCACACTCTGTGACACAAATTAGAACTGATGATGATGGATTGTAGTCTGACATAAATCAGCAGCACTTTAATTTGGGTAGTTTAAAAGGCAGTGAAGTGATCTTCAGTTTTATATATGCAGTAACATGATGAACATAATAATAATTAAAAACGCAAGCGGTGATGAAGGGCCCTCGCACCCCTGTGCATGTCGGGGTGTGTTGCGACCGCGGGAGTGCAGCAGCAGCAGAACGTGGCTAAGCAGCAGGCCGTGCAGTCCGATTTGTGTAAAAGTTGTACTATGGTATGCTAAAATAGGCAGCGTAATGAAGATCACAAGAGCAGTCAAGTTTTGGTATTTTTTTCCAAACTTGACTGCTCTTTTTTTCTAGGCTGCGTAAACATAGTGAAATGAAAATGACAGATATGACAAAGGAGACACCAGACACAGTGTTGGTGGTCAGAGCGTCAGAGGAACATTTAGCAGGTCAATAGTGTGTGACTGTTGAAATGCTTTCCTGTAAGAGCAGTTCAGGATGGCACTGTCATGATAGCTATGAAATTTGGAGGAAATTGAGCATTGTATATAGGATGTAGTACTTATTCTTTGCAGTAGGGGGCGCTATGGTTGAAGTTGACTATTGTTATGTCAATGTGTTCAGAGGCGAACCCTGATCATACATGTGAAATTTCAATCAGATCAGACATATATAGGATGTAGTACTTAGTCCTTGCAGTAGGGGGCGTTATGGTTAAAGTAAATGATTGTTATGTCAATGTGTTCAGAGGCCAACCCTGAACATACCTGAGAAATTAGAAAAAGATCAGACAAAGTATATAAGATGTAGTACTTACTCCTTGCAGTAGGGGGCGTAATGGTTTAAGTATATGATTGTTATGTCTATGTGTTCAGAGGCCAACCCTGATTATACCTGGGAAATTTTAAGCAGATCCGAGAAAGTATGTATTATGTAGTACTTGGTCCTTGCACTAGGGGGCGCTATGGTTAAACTTTATTATTGTTTTGTGTCACTGTGTTCAGAGGCCAACCCTGATCATACCTATGTAATTTCAAGAAGATCAGATAAAGTTACAGCCACTTCCTGTTTGATGGCGATGTGATTTGTGGACTTCCTGTTGAGTTTTGGGCGTGGGTGCAAGGTTTTGTCATGTTGGAAATGCATAGTAAAATTCAGAATTGTAGGTTCAACGTGCTGCGGGGGCTGAATGTTTGAAATAGATGTTTGACTTTACTACCAGGATCATAAGAATGAAGTTTCGGGACAGTACGACTATGTTAAGCCCGTGGAAAAACTACTTCCTGTTCGATGGCGAGCGACGCGCCCGTATGGCGAGAGCGTTGGACGTAAGCGTTTGACCTTGAAAGTGTTGTATGGCCAAGGTGTTAGCATGGTCCACACAAATTTTGAGGGGAAAATGAGCTACCGTGTAGCAATGGCTAATGCTAATTGAGAAGCAGTAACTTCCTGTTGTCAACAGGTGGCGCTGTGACTAACCAAAAAATGTCCATCACGGATGTGTTCAGGGCGGGTCCCGTATCATGCATAAGAAATCATAATATTATTGAACACTAGACAGAGATATAAGCATTTACTTTTTTGGCAAGTTTTGCCCTTTGACAAAATAACGTGCAGAGCACAACGAGATATGCTGTTACTGTATGATAGCCTGTCTAGAACGCACGGACACTGAGATTGCGTCGATCGGATGAGCGCCCTCGGGCAAGTTCGTTCAAATAGGAAGGCTGAAATCGGCGATTTCGAGCAAATTTCGGGCCATTATCGTGAAATTCAACTTTAATTTGTGGACTTCCTGTCAGGTTTTTTGAAACGCTACAAGAGGATTTTTAGTCCGTCCCAACAAGCTTAATATGCGTACCAATTTTCATGAGTGTACGTGAAAAAAACCTTTATGGGGAGGCCATTTTGAAAATTTCAAGGGGGCACCACTGAGCCATTTTGCGAACTCCGCTTACAAAACCACCAAAATATCAAATTTTTCACGAGATCTGATGACCCTCAAAAGTGGCCACAAAGTGGCGGAACAATAGAAATAATAATAATAATGATAAAAATAAAAATAAAAATAAAAACAATAATCGCTAGGGTTTCAAGAAGGTCCTCGCACGGTTCGTGCTCGGGACCTAATAAACAGCTAACGTGAAGATTACCAATGTGATGACTGTAAAAAGTGTTGCATAGTCCAGTGGTTAAATGACATATAACTCACAGGCTGAACTGCAAAAAGCTTCAAATGCCAATGGGACATAAGTGCACAATGCAGAGATTGGAACTGAGCATTAACTGGTCTGCAGAATTTTTTTTTATTTTACTTTATTTTTTAACCATTTATGCCTTTATTTGACAGTACAGGCATTGTAGGGGATGTCATGCAGCAAAGGGAAGTGGCTGGATTTGAACCCACTACTGCTGAGACTAGGATTGAAGCCTCTAACCGCTCGGCCATTGTGAACCCTGCTAAAGTTGTTCATATTTTATCAGTTTTTATGCTTTTCCTGTTGTGACTTAACACCTCACCTGGTCTGGACGAGGTTATAATGAAAACTTCTATTAGATTTGTCTTTAAAGCCCTTTGGCTTTAAAGCCCTATCCTTCCACTAATGCTTTTTCCTATGATGTTCTCTGTGAGCTTAGAATATCTCAAAGAACAATTTGTTATTGGTTAGCTCTTCTTCAAGTTTTGGAGATCTACAAAAAATATATACATTTAGAAATTAGGAGGCAATACGAGTGCATCAAGTGATAAAAGTTAACATAAATGAATGCATTGCACAATACATTTCTGCAGCATTCGTCTCTTTTCTTATTTGAAGCAGTCATGGCTTTTGGCTGCAATGACTTTTATACCTTTAATTTATGTTTGATTTAACTGACTGAAGTAGACAGCCCACAATTGCTCCTTGTTTTGGAGGAAGCATCATATGACCCACAAAACACCCCAGGATAGCCTTGGTTGACAGAGAAACCTTTGATACATTGTGTCTCTAACTGGGGCTCTAGGTATTGCTTATTATTCAAAGAATCCATGGGTATGTCAAACTTTCTTTGTGGGTCAGCCGGCAACTAATCTCTACTTGACAGCTAATTTGTTATAATAAATGATTATAAAACTGCATTCAGTAAACACAAATGTTTGCATGACATTAACTGAATGTCTGCTGACAGTGGCAGTGACTGTGTTTTTGTGCATGTATTTGTTTTTATGCATGCGTATAGGGTGCATGATAACTCGAGGGCAAATGCTGTGATGCAGCAAGCCGCAGTCATCCTGCAGGTAGAGGAGTCCATGCCCTTCCTCCGCCGTTTCTATGACAACCAGTACATCGCGAACCACTGTGCACCACTGGCCGAGGCCTACGACGATGAATTTACAACAAACCCCCTTTACCATGATGAGATGGGCCACATCACAGCCCAGATTAAAGTATGTAAGATAAAATAATAAATTTTGTTGAGGAATTAGGAGGACTGTAATTGTGTGTTTTATGTCCTGTAGAATACACTGGATCAGTTTCTGGTGCTGCAGAAAGACATGGACCCAGTAGGAGGCCCTGGGTAAGAATCACTTACACAAATCTATCAAAAGATTATGTGGTGACCAAATTTACAAGGATAACACAAAAGAAAATCAAACCATGGTCTATCATAGTTTACAGCTAATCAAAACACAGTTTACTGTGTTCACATACATGAACTGAGTGAACCCATCTGTAAAGAAAAAACCTGATGCATCATTTAAAGGTAACATATTATCCCATTTTTCTAAATGTTTAAATTAGACTCAGAGCTCCCCTAAACATATCTGTGAAGTTTCTCACAAAAAAATGACTCCTGTATTTCATCTTGCCTATAAACCCCTTTATTTCCGCCTTGCTCAGAACAAACTGTTTCTGTTTCTGTAGCTTTAAATGCAAATCGGCTGTGTCTGACCACGCCCCCTCTCTGGAAGGGGATGTCGCTCAGGCTTACTTGCACCATGTCCTGTTGTTTACAGTGAGAAGGCAGACTCAGAGGGCAGAACTAACACCTAGCTGTGGGAGTGTAACACACCTGGGGGAGAGGTTACTGCCCTTTGTGATGTCATGAAGGGAAAATCCCAAAACAGCCTGTTTGAGCACACATTTTCTGGAAAGTGGAGCAGGCAAAAGATTGGAGATAATGGATTTCTCTTTTATTTGGGGGGGTTTTAGACGGGCTAGGTACACATATACAGTAAATTTTAGAAACCCATTGTAAAGTGTATTTTGCGTAATATGTGACCTATAAAGTTTTGCAACTTATCAGTGATATATTCTTCTGATGGTACTCTTCGAAAAAAAAAACATATTAGTCAAAATATCTATAGTAAATAATAGACTAGACAGTGTACAATGTAAAACAAGCAAGTAAGTATACAAGTACATTTACTCAAGAACTGTACTTCACTAGAATTATGAATTCCTTTTACTCATGTGAGTCTTGAGTGTACTTTTTTCTGCATTACATTTTACTAGACACTTGATTTTTATAAATAATATACAATATATTATTGTTATACTTGCTGATAAATGATTATAAAAATTTACAGATTAAACCAAGTACATTAATGCATTACTAATATGAATCATATTACATATATATATATATATATACTTCCACAAAAAGCGTCCATCGGTACTGACTTATTAAGTTTCAGGTCTTTTTGTAATTTGTTCCAAGTAAAGGGAGCACCAAACTATTAAAGTACTGTTTATTTCAATCCTAATTGATGTTCTTGCAGTGTGCGACGAAAATACATACATCATTTATTGTATTCCCCCCAAATACTCACTCAAAATTACTATCGCTAAAAATAGTCCCCAACAAATGTGCTATTTCCTTCTATTTTTTAAATGAAAACTGAGTAAGCAGCTCTGATTGCAAACAACAGACTTTTCCTTTAAAATCAAATTGACCAAATTTTTTTTTTATCAGCAGCAGAAATGTCCAGAAAGACCAGAACCTGGATCAGAACCTAGACAATCAGGAGCTGGGAGACCACAACCTACATAACCAGGAGATTGAAGACAAGAACCGACACGAAAAAGAACCACAGGAACAGGACCTGCACAGCCAGGAGCTTCAGGCTATAAAAGAAGAAATAAAGCAGCTCCGGACTCTGGTCCAGCAGCTGGTTCAGACCAGGTCTGACTGTTAAAAGTTCTGAGTCTGAGGAGATAAACCTAACTGATCTGTCCAGATCATCCAGGACCAGACTAGAACACAAGAAGAAAGCAGTCCTTCTCAGATTTTATATAATAATTGAATAAAAAGGAGTGAATTTGTAAAAGTGATCTCAGAGGTTTGAACATGAATTGAGTTTAAGTCTTGTATGACAATCAGATTACATTTTTTATGTTTACAATACAATGCATATTCCTTTCACTTTGACATGTAGGCTAACTATAAAAGAATAAAATTGAGTGAAAAAAAACGGATTGAACATGTGATGACAACTTTAATGCGACTGCTAAATTTAAAGATATAAATGTGATGTATTTTAAAGCTGTCTTCTCATAGTGAAGTAGGCTATACTGCTGATAAATGGTGAATGGCAGCCATTTCCACAATATAAGACCACAAAAGTGAATCACCAACAGAAATACACCCATAAAGGCTTCAGTACTGTTTGAGCTGTAACCATAGACTGTAGAACTGTAATATCTAGCCCCGCCCCCTCAGCTGTTGATGATTTCCGGATCCGGGTTGTTCTTTTTTTCCCCGTTGAAGCCACAGAGCAGCAGAGGGAGGAAAGATGGCGGCGGCCCAGTCCGACAGAGATCTTCCATCCGCTTTATGTGCTGAATTCCTGAATTTCTCCGCCAAAGACACCGCGTCGGTAAGCGGTACCCCGAATTTAAAGCCCAGCTGACCCTCACCTGAGCTGTCACTGTGTCACATTTAGCTGTTTCATTAGCTGAACGACACATTTAGTATTTCAACTGCCTGCGCCTCGGCTTGTTTTTCAGCCTAGCTACTGTAATGCTAATGCTAGCTTCGTTGCTCGCCTCGGAGTGATCTTTAAAACATCTGGAAGGTGTCTAAAACAGCTGTCAGTTACTCCGAGCTCACTGCCAAAACACCGACTGTCGATCTTATGCCAACAATTGTGTTTGGCACCTTGTACAACGCAGTGACAGCGTTTATTTTAAATTACAACATCCTCTAAACAGCCTCGTAATGTACAAACCTCCGCACTGGCGTTAAAGTAATCCTGGTGCACAGGATCAGATAACAGCCATTCTCTTATTTCTAACTTTGTAGATCCAACATGGGGCTTTGACAGCAATCAAAATAGATCAGGATCATTGACAGGACAGTAAATGAACCTGGACCAAACCACACGCAAAGACGTGACGATGTAGTGTTTGAGTTTATTGAGTTCAAGTCTCAATTCACAGCAAAATGTACACCTGACAATATCGTCATATGATTTTGTCCAGCATATGTTATGACATACAATAAACCTGAGAAGAGACAGTAAATGTAAACCAGTGTTTGGTCAGTGGTTAGCTCTGCTGTTAGCTTGCTGCTTTAATTAAAGGTAATCCTGAGTGTGACACAGAACTACAGGCAGATTGTAAGAGCCTGAATGAGATCACGTTTTAGTTTAATTTGACCTAATAATAGCAATCATTAAACATAATCGTATTTCAGGCTTTTCAATTTCATGCATGTCATAATGAATTGGACCCTGGTATTTAATATGCTCATGTAAAGGGATGAAGGAGAATGATGTTGAGTTATAAAATATTAAAAGATATAAAAACCCCCTTACCCGTCTTTCAGAGGGAGAGTTTCTATGACAGTCTTAAAAGAAAAGGATTACAAAACCTAAAGCCTGCCTGGTCTGAGTAACTTGTATTATGAAGTTGGATTTGAACTTTCTATGTTAAACTGAAGCTTTCTGCTTTGCTCTGTATGAAACTCCTTTTAAAGGGCTGTTTGACATGTCATCTGATGTTTCTTCTAAGTGAAATGTAAAAGTTGTGGGTGGCCTACTTCGGTTAGCCTTCTACAATGAACAGCAGTTTTGAAAAATTGACAAATTATTGTGGAAAAAAGCCAAAGTATTGCAACAAATAGGACAAGAGAGGGTCAGGGATTTAGCGTTGTTTAAGATGGATAAGCTTTGGTTTTTTTATCATACAATATAGGGCTGCTCAATTTAAGCAAAAATCATTATCTTCATCATTTTGATTGGTATGGAGATTATGATTTAACACAATTACTTGTAGATTTTACAACATGTAGATTATGTAGATTACATGCATTTATCAAACTTAAACACTTGTTTAATGCTTTAAAGGCTTTCTATATGATTTTTTGATCCAGCAGATGTCGCCCTTGAGCACCAGCATGAAACCAAAACAACTCGCGCTGCATTGTTGTGTTAGCATGCTAATGCTAGCGATCTTTATTATGCTCGTATCTTCACACTGCATGTAAATTTAGCTGAAATGAGCGTGATCTAGAAACACAGTTAAACAGTGAGTACAGTATGTTATTCTTCTTTTCTCTAGTCCCTCAATTAAACAACTTTTATACACGAGGGGAGGAGTCAGCCGGCTGTCCTGACGATGTAAACAAACTGAAGATAGGACTCTGAAAACTCTGAAAGCATCACAGACAGTGGGACTCGGGTGTTACACCCATTGTAGACAGTCATGACTCAGAGTTATTTTCAGAGGATATACTTGATTTATATTATATTTAAGTGTGAAAAATCACATATTAAGCCTTTAACATTCTGAACACTTAATAATTGAAAATAAATAAGTGAAAAAAATCTAGAAATAGAAAATAATTAAGAATGTTGAAAAATTTACCACACATGACAAAACATTTCAACAAAATGATCGCAACACATGCAGCACAGTAATCGAAATTGGAAAAACAAACTCAATTGCCCAGCCCTATAATGCATTCTCAGTGCCTCCTGTTTACTAGCAAACTGCAAATTGTAGAGCTCTGAAACTTTAAATAATATTCATGATTCAATATTTTTGACAAAAACTGCGTTCAGCCCTGACAAAGTTCCTGAATGAAGAATGCATAGAAATCCCTGTAGTCTAATTGATTAATTGTATCAGGTCAGGACCCAACATCAAACATAATCTACTGTGGTCTGTAGCTGCTGTTCCTTTGTCGTTCTTTTGGTGTACTAATGATCTTGTACTGATGCTGCAGGTCGTCCTCAGATCAGATCTGTGATCTCAGGGCCAGGATTAATAATCAGGGTTTGACACTGTGGAAGGGTTAGCTAGATGTTAGACTGTTGTCACCGTGATGAGGGCACGTAGTAGCTGGGTGCTATCCTGTTGATAGCTTGATATAGGTTTTTTATTAGTTAGGTGTTCCCCTGAGTCTAACTTTCTAACTTAAGCTCAGTATATGCTGGATAGTAGCTTGATGTTAGCCTTATTTCAGATGGTTGTTAGCTCAGGGAGAGATTAGGCCAGTGTGTCACTGAGCCTCAGCAGGTAACACTAAGTGACTGTGACAGATAGCGGATTAACCTACTGCGGATCACTGACTGCTGCTTCACTAAAGGAAAGGGGCACTGCAGCAAATGATTAGACAGTCCAAGGCAAAAGTACTACAGAACATTAGTTATAGTTTCCTCAAAATAGCTCTTAATTTGGAACTGTTAGTCCTGATTGTAGTGTGTTTAAGATTCATTGTTAGACAAAGCTACATGTCATGGCAAAGCTATACCTAACAACTGTAATTGATCAGATTGCTTTACACAAAAACTACTAAGAACACTGTGCTTCATGCTAGTACATACAGCCTGCTACTGTCTGTTGACTTTCACATGAAGTTAAAACCTGAATAGTGATTGCAAGTCCCTGTAGCCATATGCTTATTGTGTAAGCTCCTCCAAATAGAATCAAGTCATATGGTGTCATTTTTTTCTTTAAAACAAAAAACAGAATATTCACAGCTTACATGATATTAAATTAATGAAATTAAAAGGTCAAGTTGATTCACAAGACGGCTTATGTATTGAGTGACATACAAGAAAACACAAGTGGAAACCAAATACAAATATCACTGAAGCTGTATACATTAAATCGAGTCCTTGTCTTTAAAGATCGGGAAACTTAGTCTAGCCTCTTTCGCATATGAACACCTAATGTTTTCTAGAACATTTCAGGACCAACAGTAAGGAGTGAAACTCCATGTAAAGTGAATGTCTTCATCAACTAGCTCACAAAATGTTGAATACAATTACCTGTTGTACTCACACATCGGTGTCACCCTGACTTCACACAGACCCTCCACTTAGGGACTGGCTAGAAAAAGTCTGACAAGCAGATTCAGCTGTTTGTGTTCACACATGCATTCCACAATGTTGGTAAATTTTTAGAGCACCTGTCAAGAGATTTCAATTCTGATGACTTTTCTAACTATAATCACAAGAGGTTTTCCATTGTACATTGTGATATTAGGTCATTTATGTATTGCTCTCTCCACGTCCCTCATCTTCCTCTGCCTCCTTCTCAGCGGTGGCTGCTGGCGACAGATCTGCAGCAGGAGGTGTACCGTCATCTAGCGTTGTATGTACCCAGAATCTTTTGCCTGGGCCCAAGCCGGGGCAGCAGCAGGGAGGAGCAGAGGGAAGAACAGAGGGAGGAACTGGCTTGTCAGCTACTCCTCCTAGCTCCCCTGGAATGGCTCCTGTTGGGGGAGGATCCGGCTTCTGGCTTGGCCCTCCTGCAGGAGAAGAACCTGCCATCACCACTGTGTGGACATGTGTTCAAAGTGGGGGAACCCACCTACTCTTGCAGGTAAGCCAAACCCACACAATACACACACATACAACAAAAACAACAACAACACAGATCTGGTATTTATTACAATGTGTGTTTGTTTGTGTGTGTTTAGAGAGTGTGCAGCAGACCCTACCTGTGTTCTGTGCATGCAATGTTTCCTGGGCAGCGTTCACAAAGAGCATCGGTACAGGGTAAGTTCACACAAACACACAAAGCAGCTAGTTGATGTGATACTGTAGAATCCTAAATAGTTTCAGGTTCACACAGACTGCACACAGGAACCCCAAGTGTTTACCTGATGCTTTGTCACAAACAGAACTAAAACAAAGAAAATACACTTGCTTATAGTGAATATTGAATGATACTGTATTTTTATATAGTACTTAAGATGCAAAGACTTATTGCAGTGGTTCATTTGGTCTTAAAACTCTGACCAGAAGATGGTATGTGTTCTAATCTATTTTCAGGTATTTGTATAATGTTCAATGATACAATGTAAGCTTAGAAAGGACTATTAAGAACATAACACAAATAACAGTGGCCGATGAAACTGCCACAGACATAAACAACATGTTTCATACTTCACCCTATACATGTACAAAATAAAAATGAATGATATTATGAATTACCGTATTTTCCGCACTATAAGGCGCACCGGATTATAAGGCGCACCTTCAATGAATGGCCTATTTTAGAACTGTTTTCATATATAGGGCGCACCGGATTATAAGGCGCATAGAATAGAACGTGTTTACAACTGAACAAGGCTGGGAGATATTGTGAATATATAAATATAAATGCACTACGTTTTATACATAGTGCATTCACAATAACTCAACGTTGTTCAAACGTTAATGTGCATATTCACAATATCTCCCAGCCTTGTTCAGTTGTAAACACGTAAAAGAAACACAGTCTGATACCGATAATTCAAACGTTAGTGCATAACTCAACATTGTTCAGTTACGTATAACACGTAAAGCTCACTTTTTCAGTTCATTCCCCGTCCACGAATCCCTTGAATTCTTCTTCTTCAGTGTCCGAATTGAACAGTTGGGCGAGTACGGCATCCAACATGCCCGGCTCCCTCTCGTCATTATCCGAGTCAGTGTCGCTGAGCGCCGTGTACAACCAGTATGGATCAACCAATTAACCAATTGATCCATATATAAGGCGCTCCGGATTATAAGGCGCACTGTCGTTTTTTGAGAAAATTAAAGGCTTTTAAGTGCGCCTTATAGTGCGGAAAATACGGTAACTTCCACCCATGTTTAATATGAGCCCAGGTTTATTTATTTGCCGATACCAAAAGGGCTGGGGCTTGGAAGTAGAGTGAGTTGTCCTTTATCTAATCAGAAGGTTCATGTTGAAGAGTCCCTGAGAAAGACAGTGAACCTCTGTTTGTTCCCACAGGCATAGTCAATGTTTGTGCATCAAATGGGATTAGATTTGATCCTGAAAAGAAACCTGGCACTTTGCAGCGCCCAGAAGTCTAGAAGTATGCTCTGTAATTGCAGTCCAATAAATCATTTGAGGTTAAGTATTTTTTAATCTTATGAGGCAGCCATGGCTCAGTGGTAAAGCTGTTCCTTTTTCAACTGGAATATCAGGGGTTTGATAGTGCTGTACAAGTTCAGTCCATTTTGCATCTACCTTTGCACACAGAGTCACAGAGCACACAGAGAGTTTTTTTTGTCAGAAATTGCCCCATGCATTGTTTCCCCTAGGTTTACAGCATTGGGGGGGTGGGGACAAGCCGACATGCCGACACGACGACACAAACACTTGAAGGAATAAGGGAAACACTGCCATGTGTAAAAAGAAATACAATCTCATGTTGTGTCAATCCATTTTTTCGGGACAGGTTTGATTTCCTGTGTTTTTTCCACAGTTTTGTGTGTATGTGTCCCTACTTCATGAACCATTGCTCCGCAGAAATCGTTGGTAGAACCACAAAATCCTCTCAGTGCTTGATGTCTTCATGTTGTCTCGCATTTCCAATTTGGCAATGATTACAAAAATAAATGCATCAGACTCTGTGTGTAAGGTTTTTTTTTATCAGAAAAACAGACTAAGGCTGTGTTCACACTTGACTTATTTTTTCAGAAAAAAGCGCTGCTTTCAGCACCTTTTGAGTGCTTATGCGCAAGTGTTCTGTAACCTTAACAACAGGATCTAGTCTGCGGTGCAACCGCGCCGGAACACGACGCATCAATTTAGCACAAAAAAGAACAAGCGGGACGGGAAGTCAGACACCGATACAACATTAAAACATCCGGTTTATTTTCAGAATAACACCCTCCGTTTTGAGACTTCAGAAAAACCACCGTTTGTGTGTTTGTGTATGTGTTTATAAGGTTTTTATTGAGTTTTATACCACGAACATCGTATTATCTCGTTCTGTCGCGAGTGAATCTGTAACATTACCACGGAAACTCCTCTGTGTCCGTACTCCAGCTGTCCGGCTGTGCTCTCCGTGCTGCAGACTGAGAACGCAGCCGGTGGGTGTTGACTGATGAGGATGCACGGACCCGTAACAGACCGGAGCGGACACGCAATGCACACATATCTCGTGGAAGTTTGCAGTTTTTGGAGACAGGTAACTAGGGACGTAGGTTACTACCTGTCCTGATTGGTCAGCTGTCAGAAAGGCGCTTGACGTCACCCAGCGCTTTTCTGAAAAGTTGAAATAATTCAACTGAAAAAGGCGCCAGGCGCAGCGCTTTTTGAAGAGGTGTCCGCTTTTTAAAAAGGCGTCATACTTTTTCATTTTTCCATAGGCTTGTATGTAAAAAAGAAGTCAAGTGTGAACACGGCCTAAGTGTGCAAAGACATTAAGTCATATAGTCATAACATGGATGAGGTTAAACCAGATACCTGTAAGGTCCTCAGCAGTTTGTAACGCTGCAGGTCAAAGGACAAAGGACAATCTGTCATCTGCACAACGACCTGCTGAGTCTGAGACACTTAACCTGAGAGCCTGTCTGCTGCATGTGACGCTCAAACACATACACGTGTGAAAAAGTCATCCAGATCATCAGCCTTTTCCAACGCTAGCTTGCAGGAATCAGGATATTTATATAAATATATACATTAGGGGAGTGCAGAGACGTCATTATCTGTATTTTTCAACCAAAAGGTTATCCATCTGTATTCAGATATAACTGGAAGTGTGTGTGTGGCTTATACCAGAAATGTTTTTTTTTAGCTTTCTTGCAACAATAAGGCTATCATAAAGGATGAGAACAAACATAAATTTCAATTGCCAGTGCCTGCCTACAGTAGTTTCTGTCTTTGCCTCTATCCTACTTAATGGCTACGCATGTACTCAGAACTTGCCTTTTTTAAATGGAGGATATTAATATGGTTAAAAACTAAATGTTCTAAGCTTACAGGAAGAATATGCAATTTTTTGATCCAGCATGCTTGAGCACCAGCATGAAACCACAACAACTTGCGCTGCATTGTTGTGTTAGCATGCTAATGCTAGCGATCTTTATTATGCTCGTATCTTCACACTGCATTTAAATTTACACGTAATGACCGTGATCTAAATACGCTTACATGACATTCAATTAAGCAGTGAGTACAGTATGTTATTCTAATTTTCTCTAGTCCCTCAATTAAACAACGGCCGTCCTGGCGATGTAAACAAAGTGTAGCTACGGCTAGGAAAGCTGGGAAAGCATTACAGACAGTGTGACTCAGGTGTCACACTCATTGTAGACAGTCATGACTCACATAGTTATTTTCAGAGGATATACTTCCTCAGAGAGAGAGAAAGACAGAGAGAGAGAGACAGTGAGAGATGACTACAGCGCATGTGTTCAGCCTGCGAGTACAGAGATAAAATGACTTTAATAATGTGGACTAAATGAAACTATTTCAGAATTGGGGCTTTTAAAAATGGAGGATAATGATACATCTTGATAAAACAACAGTTTCTTAGCTTTATTCTGCTGTACGTTCTGGAGGTTTGACTGAAAAGAAGCTACAGCCTCAGTGAATGAATGTAGCGGGGGAAGGCAGACTGGAGCTGCGATGGCTCAGGCAGCGCATGCTGCGTCATTGAAGTGTATACATAAAAAAAATAAAATGTTTTTAATTCAAGCGTATATGGATATAAAAGATATCCGTATACATACATAAGGTCACATTGACATACAGACATGCATACAGTCAGTGTATCTGAGTGTGTTCTAGGGGTCCAAAACACAAGGTATCGGTTCCAGTGATTATATGTAACTGTGTGTTTTACAGATGACAACGTCAGGAGGTGGAGGTTTCTGTGACTGTGGAGATGCTGAGGCCTGGAAGAAAGGTCCTTACTGCAGCAAACACACACCCACAGAAAGCAGCATGCACTCACAGGAGGTGAGACGCATCCCTCTAAATACCTGTGTCTCTCTTTACCTTTGTCTATCTCTTCCCGTCTCTGTGTCTCTTTCTGTCAATTTTCTCTGCCTGTCTATTTCTTCACTTGTTTTTAGTGTAATCATTGTTTTGCTGTTTGCCCCTTCAGGATCCTGTTGCTCAGTTACCTGCTGACATGGTTGCCCGTAGCTACAGCATCTTCTCTATCATCCTGAAGTACGCTGTGGACATGTTGACCTGGGAACAGGAGGGCCAGCTACCTGAGGGACTCGCGCCACCGTACGCATGCATACTTTTTACACACACGGCTTGCTAAGCCTTTTTTGACTCCAGTGCTAATGAAGAAGAGTACACACTTTCACAATGCTTGTTAAATAAAAGACTAATTTATTACAACACATTATGTGGTCATATTTTCAAATATCCCCTACCTTCTGTAATTGTCCCTCATTATCCTTTGCCAATCATATGCATGCAATAAACTGACTTTTACTGAAATGTAATTCTTCCAGTGTTGTTGTGTGTGAGCATGTGCATATGTCTTTTCAGGGAGAAAGAAGACACTTTCTACTGCATGTTGTTTAATGATGAAGTCCACACGTATGAACAAGTGATCTACACTCTGCAGAAAGCTGTCAACTGCAGCCAGAAAGAAGCCGTCAGCTTTGCCACCACTGTGGACCGCGATGTCAGTACTCTCTTCACTAATATGTTATTCAAATGAAAAATATTTGGCCAGTCTTGAATGTCATACAAGACTCAGTGTATATGTATTCAACACATTCATGATTATAAACAATATATATAGTTTTCACGATCATATAATAGAAATCACACTTACTATACTTCTCAGTTATTATATTCCCATAACTTAAATGACTTTCTGTCTTTGCTTGTCTGCAGGGCAGAAAGTCGGTTCGATATGGAGATTTCCAGTTCTGTGAGCAGGCCAAGTCTGTTATAGTGGTGAGTTAATACCTCCTTATTAACTTAAGAATTACTTGATTTAAATGCTTACCGTATATTCAAACAAAAGTATCTCACTGTAAATATGTACATTTTTATTTTGGGAATTCTTTGTGAGAGTAATCAATTTAAACTTATTCATCTCATCTGTGTGCTCCCTCACATCCTGTCTCCTACAGAGGAACACCAGTCGTCAGTCGAAACCTCTCAGGGTTCAGGTTATGCACTCATCTGTTGTTGCTCATCAGTGTTTTGCTCTGAAGGCTCTTTGCTGGTTGGGACAGGTCATCCAGTACTCTGGTATGTTTATATTCTTTGCCCACAATCCATCTGTGAGTGTGGGTCATGTCTGCGGGCTGACAGTTTAACTGTTGTGCTTCAGATGGTCTGAGAAGGATCCTGTGTCAGGTTGGCCTGCAGAGAGGTCCAGAAGGAGAAAACTCCTCACTGGTTGACCAGCTGATGCTCAATGACTCCAAGATGTGGAAAGGTACCAACGCTTACTTAACTTATTTATTTATATATGTAGCGCTTTAAATACTCTTTAAAACATGAGATATTTCACCTCTATAACCTCCCTTTCCTCTCTCTGTCCCTGTCCATCTCTGTAGGAGCAAGGAACATCTACCACCAATTGCTGATGAACAGCCTCCTCATGGACCTCAAGTACAAGAAGATCTTTGCCATCCAGTTCGCCAAGGTAACACATCTTATACTAATAGAACGTATCTCATGAACTGTTATCTATTAACCTGACCAACACAGATGATCATTACATTTGATTACAATGCTCGACCACTACACCTGATCAATTCTACTGTATATTCTGTATGTTAAATTAGTGTTTATTGTTCCTTAATCATAAAGCTAATCTGACCAGCTGCTTTCAAAGTTCAAAATCTTCTTACCTCAAAGGTTGTTTGGCTTTTGATTACTTTAGATGAGCTGCTTCTGCAGAGTTGTGAGAAAGATGGTGTGATTTGATTAAAAGCTACGTGATATGTTCTGCATTGTACCACTTATTCGTCCATACCCACACATCCCATAATTATCAATTGTTTGATTTTGGAACATTGTTAATTGATCCACCTGTGGTGGTTATTAAGAATCCACAGTTGTGTTCAGTTTACATGTATGAAACTCTACATTATCATTACATAAATCAGAATCACTCGTTCACCACATGGACCTGCACTAACTCGCTCACAATCATCAGTATTCACAAAGCTTTACAGGAAAACATGAAAACACAATTTAGAAGAAAATATAATCATTGGATTCCACGGATTGAGGTTCTCATACTCTGGGTTACATGTTGATGTGAAAGCTCCTGGTTTTGCCTGCTTCTGTTTGTGCTTGACTGAGCGAGACTCCTCAGGTGTGACCTGTTTTTCTTAGACTGGAATTATTGAGATTAGCCTTCAATCCCTGTTAGCAGGAAATGTGACTGGAGTAGCTCTCGAACACAAAAACATTTATTTCAGTTAAGAAACAAATGCAGTAAATAATCCAGGGATCAGACTATGTAGTTTTAAAATCTTATTATCACAAGATAACTCTGAAGGGGGCACTAGACGATCAACAGAACAGGAAAGGAGGATAAAGTTAAAGCTCCTGTAAGGACTTTTTTGTTCCTGCTGACAGAGAGATACTTAATATTTATTTTCTGATATTGTATTTAAATGCATAAGTAAAAATAATCTCATGATAAGAAAAATTCAAATAAAGGCTTTTTGGCCGGGAAATGTAAATTGCCTCAGTGATGACGGGCATTTACAAAATCTGAAATGATCTTTCTGTGAAAGGTTTCTAATATATATGTCATATTGAGGCATCAGTATAAACTTCAGTCTGTCTTCTAACCAACTAAATACTCCTCACTGGGGGTAAGCTTATTTTCTTTTTCAGGCGTCTGTTTATTATTTACCTTTTATATTGATTTCTCCAGAACTCCTAAAATTATTCAGTTAAATCACAAAAAACGTGAGCAGTCATTAAAAACTGGTGAGGTGCTGCCAATAGAAGTTGGATCGTTTAAACAATCCAAAAGAATAAAAATCAAACAAATAGGAGCCAATCAGCAGAGACCTCTGACCCAGAGGTGAAATGTCGTCCCCCCCCTCTAGAACTACAGACGCCTCCAGACAGATTTTATGGAGGATGACCACGAGCGAGTGGTGTCAGTGACCTCTTTATCTGTTCAACTCTTCACCGTCCCAACCATGGTGAGTACAACTCCTCTCCTCCCCACCTCCACACACCTTTCTCTCTCTCTGCCTGTCTCTCTCTCCTGCTGGTAGAATTATGAACGCTTGCAGTGTGACTACGTGAGAGATGACCACGATCGTGAGTTCTCCATCACTGACCTGTCAGTACAAATATTCACCGTCCCGTCGCTGGTGAGTTCAGTCTAACTATTTGTTGAGGTGAGGAATGTTGGTCCCCGCAGCTGGACAGGGTCTCCTCTTACACCCTTACTGTTCAAAGATGTTTACATGGAAGAAATGGTTGAAAAACACACGCACATCACTTGATTAGGTGCTGAATCAAAAAACAAATACTAATTAAGACGCAGCCAAAGACTCGCAACACTATGCCTCATAAATATTTATTTGTTTGCTATGTGCATTAAATTAACAATACATTTCAAGTCCCACTCGGCTCTTCTTCAGATACTGTACGAGGAAGAGCCGAGTGGGGCTCGAAGCGTTGTGTTCCTTTTAATGCACGTAGTAAATTACCGTAATAAGTATTTAGGAGCCATAGTGTTGCGAGTCTTTGACGGCATCTCACTTGAAAGACATGCACATTTTCTTAACAATATGCAGGGCTGTTGTGACAGTCAGTGTTTTTGAATTCATTATACAAACTAGTATGATTTAGGTTTCCTTTGTAAAAAATGTATCTAAATGCATTTCATCATAAGACTGCAGGTGTCAAAGTACAAGAGCTGATCAATAACAAAACGAATACAGTCATCTGTGAGAAGCTAGAGCTCACAACAGCCTCAGGGGGGATACATTTAACAACAAAGTGTTAAAGGGCAAGAAACCAATCAGTGACCATCAGTAACTGGATCACAAGAGCAACATACAGTAGGGCCTAATGACCTGACGTAAAAGCTTTTTTAATGTTTCAGAACGTAGGCTATTAAACAGTTAATGAACAGCAGGGAAGAAAACAATATTTTGGTTAATCCTCATAAGAACCGTGGGTGGAGTTGTGGATTTCTGATAGGACTGATGGGTTTATGGAAGTAATTAGGGCTACTGGTCCTCAGTGCAGAGCAGACACAACAATAAGACTAGCTGCTATTGTTATTGTCGTCCTTTATTATCTTTGTGATATTTATTTAGGTAGGATACAGTGATTTACAGTTTTTGCATAGGGGCCTTCCAAGCAACTGAAGGCCTAATAAACAGCCCAATTTACTCCAATGTCAAATGAGACCTGAAACTTCTGGAGCACATGTGCTGTTCTTGTCCCATTTTTGGAACTACAAACATAAATTCTACCTCAAAACAGTAGGTACACTCCACTGTTCCAGAAAATATGAGGTCACAATAAACACTATTAAGAAGTGAGCTTTCACTTTTTCTTTATTAAATCTGCCGCCTCAGGTTTGTGCCGTGTAGCTCTCTTATATCTCTCTTGCTGGCCTTCTTTGCTCCCCAGGAGACCCAATCACCATACCAGTATGTCTGACAGTGTGTCTGTTCTTAGCATTTACATGTTTAATAGATATGCATATGTATGTGAGTCTTTAACCATGCTCATTTACAGACTGTACATTTTCTTTTTTACAATAAAAAGTTCATAATGACGCCTGGTGCAAGTCATTCTACATTTTGATTTGACATTGTGTTTTTCAGCATATATTTGTTAACTGTAATATCCAACACTTTGGTTTCTGACACTTGTGTCAACATAATTTGAGTCATTGCTTGTATTTTTTCATCTGCCTTCATTTTGTTAAATATGCCACCATCATTTTCCTTCTAAAGCTTGAAAGGCCCTTAAGGAAATTAGTCATTACATTTTTGATGTCATCATTGTATTGTTAACTTTTCATTATTGTTAGCACTATTTACAAACTAGTGCGAGAGTGTGAAGTACTTAATAATTCTGCTTACTGGTCAATTCAGTTGATCTATTGTCTTATATTCTGTGATATTTCTTGTTATGTGCATGTTGCAGGCCCGGATGTTGATGGTGGAGGAGAACTTGATGACAACCATCATCAGAACATTTGTGGATCACCTTCGTCACAGAGACCTACAGGGACGCTTTCAGTTCGACCGCTACACCGCCCAGCAGGCCTTTAAGTTCGGACGGGTCCAGAGCCTCATCGGAGACCTCAAGTAAGAACCAGTTCATGCTTTTATGTACAAGTTTAAAAAACAGTTATTTACTACTCTTGTACATTTTCTGTGTATTCTTGTTGTACATCAGTGGCATGGTAAGTTGATCCAGCAAGTTTGTGTTTTGCAGGTACGTCTTGATCAGCCGTCCCTCTGAATGGAGCGATCAACTCCGAGTGAAATTTCTGGAAGGTTTAGACGCTTTTCTGGAGCTTCTCAAGTGTATGCAGGTGACACAGACCTCAATCCTTGTCTGATACTTCCCTGAACAGGGAGAGTCCTGTTTCCCCTGAAACCTTAGACTTAGACTTTATTGTCCCCAAGGGGAAATTCTTCTTCACAGCGCTGTACAGGTTAGACAACAATAAACACTGCCCCATTTCTTTGATGATTGTGTAGGAGCCAAAACACCAAGTGTAATTTATTTTATGTGTAAATGTACTCAGTAATAAAATGTGATTCTGATTCTAAACACAGAAAAATGAGGGAAAAACAGTTTATATTACACAGTAAACAAAAACACAGCCAATTCAACAAGGCCTGCTGTTAAGGGCAGTTATTGCTGCAGGGAACTGGCTTTTCCCAAAGCCCATCTTCCTGCACCTCAGTGCTCTGTTCCTTCACCCAGAAAGCAGAAAGAGTACAGGGTGTGTTGTTGCAGCAGAGCACGCGCAATGTGTTTAGGGAACCTGTCTTTCTATAAATATATCTGTCCCTGAACCGTTAAATCTTTAAACTGGTCTTTTCTGTGTCTCTGTTATTGTGTGTCTATTTCTGTACCTGTCTGTATCTGTTCCTGTTTGTATATGAATCTGTCCTTCTCTGAACCTTCTTCTTCAGGGTATGGATCCAGTGGTGAGACAGGTGGGGCAGCACATAGAGATGGAGCCTGAGTGGGAGGCAGCATTCACTCTGCAGATGAAGCTGACTCACATCATTTCCATGATCCAAGAGTGGTGCTCCACTGATGTAAGACTAATACTACTACAACTGCCTCTCCTACAAATATTGACATAATAACCGCTAACAACATTATGACTTATTACAAACAGTGAACAGGTAAATGTTATTCTATTTCTTCCATGTGTTTCAGGAGCACGTGCTGATTGAGGCGTACAGGAAGTGCCTGAGTGCACTCAGTCATTGTCATAGCAGCCTCCCAGATGGCGAGCAGCCAATCAGCTTGAGTCTGGCAGGTCACCATGTTGAGACCTTCAGGTACCAGGTGTCTCAGGATAAAGTGTCTATACACCTGCCGGTCTGCAGACTGCTGGCAGGTAAATACACAAGAACAACCACACACACCGTCACACACAGAAGAGCGAGGGCAAGGCTTTAACCTTCCTCATATTAATACCTGAAGCTAAGACAAATATACAATTATCAAGAGTTTAATAGGAAACATAGGCCTAGATGTCTTCACCATACTGTGTGTCATGAATAATAAAATATAATAAATAAATCATAAATGATCCCCCCAGGGCTCCATGTCCTCCTCAGCAGGACAGAAGTGGCCTCACGTTTCCCTGAACAGCTTCCCCTGGTCAGTCATCACCCTGTTTGCCTGTCTGCATGTCTGTCCTTTGTAATCTGAAACAGATAAATTCACGTGTTCATGCATGTTTACATATCCTCAGGGAGAACTCAGCCCCCCTCTCCTGATTGAACTGCCCCTGCGCTGCCTGGTGCTCTGTGCTCAGGTGCATGCTGGGATGTGGAGGAGGAACGGGTTTTCCTTGATCAACCAGGTAAGTTGCTACCTGATAACCTAAACTGACGTTGGGAAAGTGGGTCCCTTTTTCATATACAGTTATTCTAAATGCAGTGATGTGACTATTTTATAAATGTTGTCATTTTAATTATTTTGTCTTATTATTAATAGTTAAATTGAGATTATTGAGAATGGTTTTATTACCTTAAAGGAAAGGATTTTAGTGTCAAATTTATCAAGGTGGTACATTATCTGTGGAAATTGAGTTTTGTTAGTCGTCATCTAGAAAGTATATGTGTGAATAAAGTTATTTATAAAAGTTAATGTTGATTTTTCAATGAACTTTTAGTACAATGATGTTACTCAAAATAAAGATATGTTGGTTTAAATTCTGAAGTGTCGTTCTCTTAGGTTAAATGTAATTCCAGTCATGTTAGGGTTAATGAAGTCATTTCTCTCCATAAAAAATATCTATAAGTTATCTTGCTGTGAAAAAGTTAGCTTGCTCTCAAAATGATGTTTAAGTGTGAATACGTTTTGTTTTTATTTAAGTAACAAACTATTCTGTGCTTTTCAGATTTATTATTATCACAATGTCAAGTGCAGAGTGGAGATGTTTGACAAGGACATCATCATGCTGCAGGTAGAGACCCACTTCACCGTGTGACCTAGCCTAACCCTGCTTCCTCATCCTAACTATGCCTGACAGAACTCATTAAGCCTGACCCAGCTTGACTCCACTGACTCAGGTGGACTCTACTGTCACTGCCTGATTCTTATTTCAGTCTACTGACCAAGCCTGACACGACTGCTCTGCTAACTCTTCTGCTTCTACTGTTCTCACTGGTTCACTGACACAGCCTTCATATTTTACTGATACCACACACTCTACTGACAAATCCTGACTGAACTGTTAACTTGACTTACACAGCTCGACTCTGTTGAATCTATCAACCCTATCTTACTCTACTTCTACCCCTACTGCTCTACTGAAATGTCCTTTGTCTACTCATGTTACTGATGCATAACTTGAGATTATTCACAGGTGTAGCAGCTGTTACCTACACTTCTGAGTGTCAATAAAGCTGTTCACCTTGTTGGCATGTACACAACCGACAAAAGCTAAAGTTTAATTTCTATACTTTCAACTGGCCTGTAATCTGAAACCTGGTAGACTTCTGACAGTTGTGTCTGTTCCCATGCAGGCAGGAGCGTCTATGATGGATCCAAACCACTTCCTGATGATTGTTCTGAGTCGATTTGAACTGTTTCACATATTTAGCTCTGCAGATTGCAGAAAAAGATACAGGGAGGCTAACAAGGTGGGTACTTAATCTCCTGTCTCTCGCATGTCACTCTGCTAACATGCTATGGATACTCCTGTGACACTCTTCTGTCTGTGTTTGACAGGACGTCGTCCAGCAGAACAACACATTGATCGAGGAAATGCTTCACCTCATCATTATGGTTGTTTGTGAGTCACTTCTCTTAGCTGCTGCAACTTAAGTAATTAAAATTTTGAACATTTCACGCAAGGAACAAAGAAAGTGGTCTCAGTTATTATGGCAAGCTCGAAATTAATCTAATCACAAAATTAACAACATACCCATTTGTGTGTGTGTGTGTGTGTGTGTGTGTGTGTGTGTGTGTGTGTGTGTGTGTGTGTGTGTGTGTGTGTGTGTGTGTGTGTGTGTGTGTGTGTGTGTGTGTGTGTGTGTGTGTGTGTGTGTGTGTGTGTGTGTGTGTGTGTGTGTGTGTGTGTGTGTGTGTGTGTGTGTGTGAAAGCTGAGCGGTATGTGTCAGGTGTCGGCCAGGTTGAGCCATTTGATGAGGTCAGAAGAGAAATCATCCACCAGCTGTCAATCAGACCAATGGCTCACAGTGAGCTGGTGAAGGCTTTACCTGAAAATGTAAGACGCTAACCTGCCTGTCTGTCTGTGAATCTGTTGATGTGTTTGCTTGGCTGTGTAGTTGATTGTCTCTCTGCATACCTTTCTGTAAATGCTAAATAGACTTGAACTTGTATAGTCTTCACGCTACTCAGTGCACTTTTTACAGCGCAGGTCAGCAGAGGCTGCTTTGGAAAGTGTCCATCAGTATAAACTAATTCATTCATTCACAGGACTAATTTGGGGTTACGTTTCTTGCCCAGTAACAGTTTGACATGTGGCTGCAGGAGCTAGGGGTAGAACCCCCAGATATCTGGTTGAGCGACCATCTCTACCACTGAGCCACAGCCGCACATCTGTTTGTCCCTGTGCCTGCCTGTCTGTCTGCGTGTCTTTGTCTGTGAACATGTCTGCCTGTGTACCTACAGTTGATCTCTGACTGTTTTTCTCTTCAGGGGAACAAGGAGACCGGTCTCGAGAGAGTCATCGACACTGTGGCTTCATTCAAGTTAGTCTACTTCCTCCATCCTTTCTACCTTAAATTCATATTCACATTAACAACGACCACCACTTTATCACACATCCTCTCATCAACACATTTGTATAAGCCTGAAGTTAAACTCACGTGATGTATTTTAAGCTTACAATGGATTAGTACCTGTGTAGCTCTCTCTTCAAGCTTCCCTGTTATTTTCACATTACTGTGTTATTGATGCAGTGGATCAAATAAATAACTTTTTGTTCTTTTAAATGTTTGCAAAAGTAACTTTAGTAGTGCTAAAATTGATTTAAGTATTACTGTTAATTTTTGCTTCACATTAACTTGACAAAAATAAGATGTTTACAGAACAACATGTGGTAGATTAAAATGACTGTGAATATGAACCATATCAGCCAATGAATCCTAATTTCTAAAATGCTATATCAGAACATATGCTTTCTCAAGACACTCTACAGAAAGAGCAGTTCTAGATCGTATTACTTGTTTTGATATTTGACAGGTATGAAATGAAGAGGTCTGTAGTATTCACTGTAGCACTCTGTTTTTCCACTCTGCAGGAAGCCAGGTGTGACAGGTCGAGGTCTGTATGAACTGCGTCCTGATTGGAATAAACACTTCAACCTGTACTTCCATCACTACAGCAGAGCTGACCAGTCCAAGGTATGTGGTCATTTTAACAGGTTTTTGACTGGGGTATTGAAAGGGTTGCTGGTCAGGGTACCCTACAGCTTTGCTCTTTGATCCTTCTGTCATGGTGATATTGTGTGATGTCTGTTTCAGGCTGAAGAGGCTCAGAGGAAGCTGAGGAGACAGAATGGAGAGGACACAGGTGAACATAGCTTATCAGTGTGTCCAGTTAGTATGATAAATGTGTTCAGGTGTGACACCTGTCAGTCAAACTTAGTTGGGCTTTCAAGAAACCAGACTGAGACTACCTGATCTAATTCTAGTTCCAGATGGACCCTGGCGTGTCACTGTTAGTCACAGAGCAAAAAGTTTTACCAAATATTTTACCAGTAACTCCACTTACGTTGATGTAATGAGGATGTGGTCTTTTACTCAATCAACAATGCATTTATATTCAATAGGGTTGTCAAAATAAGGTGTGGTGTTATTGAAAAAATAAGTTGAAGAGAAATTCCGTCAAGTAAGCACAATGCATTTGAATTTTTTTTTGTATGATCTGTTTTGTAAATTGCTTGTCAAGACTTATTATTAACTGACTAGTTATATTTTATTATACATCAGTATGAATAACGTGTGTGTGTGTGTGTGTGTGTGTGTGTGTGTGTGTGTGTGTGTGTGTGTGTGTGTGTGTGTGTGTGTGTGTGTGTGTGTGTGTGTGTGTGTGTGTGTGTGTGTGTGTGTGTGTGTGTGTGTGTGTGTGTGTGTGTGTGTGTGTGTGTGTGTGTGTGTGTGTGTGTGTGTGTGTGTGTGTGTGTGTGTGTGTGTGTGTGTGTGTGTGTGTGTGTGTGTGTGTGTGTGTGTGTGTGTGTGTGTGTGTGTGTGTGTGTGTGTGTGTGTGTGTGTGAGACAGCTCTGCCACCCCCTCTCCCTCCCTCCCTCTGTCCTCTGTTTGGCAGCCTAGTGAACCTGCTGCAGTGTGACGTGCTGCTGGCAGTAGAGGGCGCTGTGCTGCAGTGGGCTGTTGAGCCCAGCGGGGGCTGCTGGACTGAGTCTATGCTGCAGCGGGTGAGACTCAAACAGAATCTATCAGTAACAGTGTGGATAGTCAGTCCATAAGATTTAAGGGAGAAAGACTGCCAGTACTCAGCTGGCCCCGGTTCAGTTGTTACCGCCTGTCATCCCCTATGATGTTAAGAAGCTGAAGACCTCATAATAGAGTCAGAGACAATTAGTCACTTTAACAGCCATTAGTAGGTTTTGTATTATGAAGTACTGTTAGCAGTATTTGTCTCTCAAACAGACAGATTCTAAAAGGGTTTCTTTTTAGTCCAAATATTCATTTGATTGAATAAAGAACAAAATACCAAATGTCAAAACTAGGAAGTTTGGACAGGGTCATGTTTACCACTCTGTTGGATCACTTTTCTCTTGAAAGCGTTTCAGTCATTTTGAAAGTGCAAAGTTTTGCTTAAGGTGCAAAAAGGATGCTTGTAGGATGTCAGCTGTTCAACAGTCTAAGGTCTCTTTTGTCTTTTTTTACGCTTCATTAATTATGTCTCCATCCCGAAAATGTGTTTTTAAAATAGAAAGTGATATACCGGACTGGTAAACATTACACATTTTTTTGGAAGATCAAATTCCAAATGGGCAAATCTTTTTTTGAAACACAATTCAATTTCTCAGTTTTTAACATTTGAATTGTTTTTCTTTGTGCTACTTTCAATTCATTATGGGGTTTTGCAAATCACCCAATATTTTTGAAGTATTGGAGTTGTACTTAAAAAGCTGCTCTTCCCCCCTCCCAAAAAAAACAAAACTAAGTGCTTAAATTACTCTAGAAAAACGATTAGTACAGTACTCCAAAATTTTATTTAATTTGCCACACGAATGTTTCAAGCAGACGATTTTGACTGTTTTTGAAATGACTCTAGCCCACATGTTTGTTGTGTTTCTTTGTTTTTCCAAATGGCTATTGTCTTTTTCATACTTAAATAATGAAACCGTTCATATTGCCAGTGTTAAGTGAAGCAGGATATACAGATGACATTTGGTTTAAAGAGCCCATATTATGCCCTTTTTGGGGTTCGTATATTTAATCTATGTACGGTACCTACTTTTGTACGTTCACAATAGCTAAAGTTCGAAAAAAGTGTCTGTTTTCATGTACTGCTCCCTCTACGCTCTGAGTCCGTCAGCTGCACTCTGCTGTGACCACACTGTTAGACCCCACGTGGGCCAAGTCTGCTCTGATTGGTCTGCCGAGCCGCTCTGTCGTTATTGGTCAGTTGCTCAGCACGCGTCTCGGAAATTTCAACATGAGCTGCTGGGCTTGCCACTACGAGCCAATGGGCTTAGATCAGTGATCTCACACTGACAATGACGCCGCACTGACAATTTCTTTTCGAGGGGGGCTACAACCGAGCGTTACATGCAGCTAATGCTACAGCTAACAGGAGGACGTAGGAGAAGCCGCGTTTCCGCGGACTTTGAATTTTTACACATACCCTAACCCACATGCACAGGACACTTGGAAAACACACTAAAGAGCATATAAAACCAGAAAAAGCATAATATGTGACCTTTAAAAGAAATTTCTTGAGTATCAGCTTTTTATTCTGAAAGTAAGCTAATAGGGAATCGTTGAGTTCAATTCAAACAAGGCTTTTATTCTGAAAGTCAGATAGCCAAGTTCCAAATGCCTTCAGGTTTCTGCTCTCAGTAGCCATGTTTGTTCAGTTTGACCTTCAGAGGCTCCTGTAGTTCCCAGTTGAGCAACCTAACATGTAGTTACTAAACGTGTGATTAAACAATGTAATCTCTCTTAATACTATGTATCCTGTGTGTACAGGTGCTTCACCTGGTGGGCATGGCTCTACTGGAGGAGCAGCAGCAGCTAGAGAACAGCAGCGGAGCAGATGACGTCACCTTCAACTACATCTGCAAGATCACACGTCAGTTCAAAGAGTGCACTTGTGGTACACACAGCAGTAGAAGTAGAGATCAGTACAAAGTACATTGCCCATACAATATACTGTGCATGTCAATAACATAGAGCAGTGATTTGAAAAATGTGAATACCTTCTTGGTATGAAATTCCAACATGCAGAGAGGCTGATTACATGTTGCTTACATCAGTGGGAGACCAGGAAGTTTTCTTAATGAACCAGACAATTTAAAAGAAGCACATTTTTTACTATGTCCAGCAGTCTTGTCTGCGAGGAAAATTCAACTGGAGGCCTGATTAGCTTGCAAGAGCTACAAGCCAAGAGAGTGCAGACATCAATAAGCACTAATTAGTAGTGATAAAATAGAACTAGAATTTCCCTTCTCAGTAAATTTAGATATATGAATGAAAAAACTTCTCCTAAAATTTGATATTAATTTGAAGAAGCTTACATATTTTAGTTTTAGTGATTTCTTTACTCATAGTTTCCACATACCTGTGGGGCGGCTGTGGCTCAGTTGGTAGAGTCGTCGTCTCTCAATCGGAAGCTTGAGGGTTTGATCCCCAGCTCCTGCAGCAACATGTTCGATGTGTCCTTGTGAGACAAGTTGCTCCGGATGCTACGTCTTCGGCATATGAATGGGATTAGTTACTTCTGATGGTCTCACTAAATAGCAACCACTGCTATTTACATGTTTTTCTTTATTTCATAAGGTGTTAAAGCGCTTTGAGTGGTCAGAAGACTAGAAAAGCACTATACTAGCCTTATCATTTACCATGCCTAACATCGTTTTTGGTTACACAAAACAACACTAATAACTAGAAAACACCTTTGAGGTCAAGTATCTGACTTATTGAGATGCACCTAGCACACAGTGGCACCGTCTTGTCACTCATAACAACCAGGCCACTAATATTATGTGTTGGTGTGTTTTCAGGTCCAGGTGAAGCTCCCAGTACCTCAGGAAGTGTTCTAGCTCTGTTGGAGAGTTTGCAGAACGCTCCCCACCTGGAGGTTCACAAAGATATGATCACATGGATCCTCAAGGTAAACACTGATGTCAACATTATATCATCACAATGGCACATTTTACTGAATTATATGCTAATTATCTATCAATCTGATCCGATCCTAAATGTTTCATTCAATCAGGTTTTGTTTTTTCACCAGACATACTTTTGTTTATACCTGTAAATCAGAGAGGAAAACTTAGAAGTATTATCAATGTTATTGTGTTTTAGCTGTTTAAGTGGAGTGTAAATGTTTTTATATTGCTGAAATGTTATACACTTCACATTAGGGCAGTGAAAAACAGGTGATTTGGTAACGTGACAGATCTGTTCTCAGGGGCTCTCATGGGCTCTCTCTCCTTTGCCCATTATTATTATTTTCAGATAATTTCTTATTCACAATCATATCTTAATGGAGAAGTTTGAGGTAGAAATCTAAGTAATCCTCTGGGTCAAAAATTCTCTCTCGATCATCTTGATTTTTCTCTTATTGATGTAAGGTTCACTTGTGTATTGCAGATGGTGGCAAATATCAAGACAATGAGAGAACGGACAACATCCACCTCCACTGTCACCATCAGCCAGGGACAAGGCCCCGAGGAGGTGCGGAACACAAACTCTCAAAAACCATTCAAATGAAAAAAAAACAAGGGGATGAGAGCAGTGTTAGTTTTGGCAGCTATTTTAGATTTAGTAAGTCTTAGTTTTTAGACACAAATTCTTATTAATTTAGGACACATTTTAATTAAGAGTTTGTAATTGATTCTTTAATACCTTCCTGGCTAGACAACTGCAATTCGAAGGCTTCGACCAAGACAAATCCCATTATTAGATCATCACACTTTGATTGCCTCCTATCAAATTCAGGATTAATTTTAAAATAGTTGTTTCTACTTTTAGAACTATGCATGATCAAGCACTTGTGAATATATCTAGCAGTATATCTATCACTTAGGTCTTCTGACCTGGGCCTTACAGATCATTATGCCTGAATGAAAAGCAAAGGGGGAATGTAACTTCACATTTGTGGCTCAGACATTGTGGAACAATCTTACTGCAAAACATGCGCTCAATGCGGTTGATAGCAACTGACAGTGTTATTTATCAAAATGGCCTTTATAGATTTTTATGTTGGCTTCAAAGTCTTATTCAAAGTTTGTTGTTTACATTTTCTTCCTGCAGACGGTTCGAGACAAAGACAAGGCTGAGAGGAAGAGGAAGGCGGAGATGGCTCGACTCAGGAGGGAGAAGATTATGGCACAGATGTCTGAGATGCAAAAACACTTTATCAATGAGAATAAAGAACTTTTCCAGCAAAGTCTGGAGGAGCTTGAGGCCTCAACATCTGCTGCTGCAGAAACCAGGTACACCTATCCACACTGGTCCACCCCTGTTAACTTCTGCAGCTGCACACAGCAGGTACCAGGGAGATCTTGATCAGAAGTGTTTTGGCCCTCATCCTGATCAAAGGCTTTTAAAATTGTGTATTTGTTACTTTACCTAATTCATGCAGCTATACGTTCAAACTACATTTTGATCTAATAGTTGTAGGTTATACATGAGCCATTTTCAAAATGATACAGGCCCCGTTAAAAAAATGTTATTTGTTAAGTTATGACAGAATATTAAGATGTTCTATCCCCCTGCCCCCCAGTCCTCCCAGTCTGGAGGATACTTGTCTCTCTCAGGTGTGTGTTGGTCCCAGGAGGGTGTGCGGAGCTGAGCGACGTCAACTGGTTACCTGCATATTGTGTCAGGAGGAGCAGGAGGTCAGAGGTCAGGGTAAAGCCATGGTTCTGGCAGCGTTTGTCCAGAGATCCACAGTTCTGTCCAAAAACCGCCAACGCAGCTTGCCTGAGCCAGGTGGGTGGAGCTTTTGTCTACATCGTCAGGGCAGCCATCGTTCAGGGTTAATAAGTAAATTGACAGATGTGAAATGGTGTGTTGCAGAGCGTCACGACCCCCTGCTCATGCACCCTGACATGTCAATGGGGATTCACACGGCAAGCTGTGGACATATCATGCATGCCACCTGCTGGCAGAGGTGAGTTCTGTCCTACGTGAAGGTGTAAAGTCTGTCCTCAACCCTAAAATGAAACTAGTCTTGTTTGTTGTTTTGTTGCATTACCAGGACATAAAGTTCATCTCAACCTGTAGAGCGTAATGTCCAAACTAACCAACATATTCTTACAGAAATGAATTTTGTGATCAATCAGTGAAAAACTTTTTTCTTAATACAGTGTTTGTAACAGTGTTTCATTTGGGGCCCTTTCGTCTCTAAATGATGGGGGGAAAAAACATCCATATACAGCTGTTAATTGTGAAACTGTCAAACTTCTCCTTCCAAGTGAACCAGCCTTTCAAAACAATAAACCATGACAACAGTAGTTTACTGTGAACTTTACACCTACTAGGTGTAAGATTTGATGTTTTATGCCTGAATTGGAACTATCTAAGCTAGTGCAACAACCTTAAATATAAGTAGTGATTAAACTATGTTCAGACTAGGCCACATTTGAACCTAAAGCCTAGCTGGTGCAACCCAGTGCTGTCTTTATAAAGGTTGTGTTTGATTTTAAAAAAGACAACATTTGAGAGAAACTAGTGTGCAAGAACCATGTGAATGTTAGTTTTTAGCACTTGCTCTTTTTAAAAACTATTCCTTCACCTGTGTTCAGGTATTTTGAGGCAGTGCAGCTGAAGGAGCAGAGACGACAGCAGCGTCTTAGGGGTCACACCAGCTATGACGTGGAGAATGGAGAGTTCCTGTGTCCACTGTGCGAGTGTCTGAGCAACACTGTAATCCCTCTACTGCCCCACACACACTCGCCTAACCCCAGGTACACACACTTCACCATAGCTGTACACACACACCTAAACACAGATTCACACACACCGAAGGCCAGAGGTGAATACACACAGCTATCAAAAGCACACGGTTGCTCACATGACCACATAGATGCACATTAACATTACCATATAGATAGACAATTATCGGTAACTGTCCATAGGTATACAAACACTAAACCAGAGGTTAACACACACTTCTGCACAAGTTTTCAAATCTGACCACAGGTTTACTCACCTAACCCTAACCTACACTTGAAAAGGATAAACACAAAAGTTAAGCCTTCTTTCTCTTACTTTCTTCTCAGTGTGGATCATCCCAGTTTTGAGGCATGGCTGAAAACAACCAATCAGCAGATAGCAGTACTACACTTCTCTCACAGGAAGCAGTCTGACGGTCAGTCATATGTTGATCTTTCAGAAGGCAGAGTCACATGATGTTCTTTGTTTTGAAATAAAGACAAACATTCTAAATGTTTATATAGTAATTCTTGTTGTATGAGATGTAACCAGTGTGTAATGAAACCAGAGCAAAACATCAGATGTGTTTGTTTCAGATGTAGCAGAGGGAGACGAGCCTGTTGTTCCTGAAGGATTCAGAGTCGACTTCACTCCACAGTGAGTCACAAGTTGTTTGTATTGTTCCTGATCAGGGTCATTTGTGTCTATAAATACACATAAATAGATACATTCTACAAACTCAAATCTGTACAATCTGCTGTTCTTCTTACATATGTTAACTGTGTTTGTCTTAGATTTTGCATATTTTTGAGGTCAACATTTTAAAGTGTCAAATACATACAAAATTTATGGTTTCCTAATCTGATTTGTGATCTTCATCATCAAGGTAGCATGCTGATGTTAGCATTAAGCAAAGAGCATGTATTTGTATAATTAAATAGCTAAAGAGCTCTTGCTTGAATCTGGTGTAAAAACACAACAGGGCTGCTGCCTGGCTCACATCAAGCGGGGCACACACTACAAGATAATCTGGCCGATTTTGAGAATGGAACAATAGCCAATAAGGAAGCAAGCTGACTGAAGCAGAAAGCACAACAAACATAACCATGGCGATGAGAGCAAACACGAAGCATATAGTTAGATGGACGGAATAAATTCAGGACCGACTTGTTGATTTGTGGCAACAACTCGAGTGTTTATACAACGTGTCCTGTAAAACAAAACACAATCCAACTGACAAGGACCGGAGTTGGACCAAAATGTTTCCCGTAATGGATGTACCCGCTAACAGCTAGCCACATTTAGCTTGACAATCACATTTGTTTACTCTTTTAAGTTGTGTTTGAAAACTGTTCATTCTGTCACGATTTGTTGTCATGTGTAGGGTCTCTCAGATTAAAAAAATTATTTAACATTTTCAAAATCTTTTATTATGTGCCAGGCCTAAGACCTTCAGGTGAGAGACCAGAAATTCAGGTTCATATAACTAAACTGGACTGAATGTAGTTCAGTGTCCTTATTCTAAATTTTTCCACTCACAACAGTTTTGTTATAGTAAGTGTAAACCCCTGCACACACTTAGATAATGTCTGATGTCCCTGTTTCCCTCAGTAACCCATTCTCAAGCAGCATCAATGAGATGATCACCACGTTCAGCATGTCCACCTACAAGGTGGGGCTGAAAGTGAACCCAAACGAACAGGACCAGAGAGTCCCTGTGTTGATCTGGTCTTCCTGCGCCTACACCATCCAGAGTATAGGTATACACACACATACACCTGAAAAGTAGTATTCATGTACAATTATACTTGAGACACACATATATTGTAACTACTGTATGTCTTGTACTTATAGCTTTATATTTTACTTACATTCCTATTTTATTCGTATTTTGATTGTATATAACTTTATTTCTTTTGCTATATTGTGTGTAAGAGCAACTGTAACGACCACATTTCTCTCTGGGATTTATAAAGTATTTCTGATTTTGATTAACACATTTGGAAGATATGCACACACACACCTGAAAGGTGAATGCACACATGACCAGAGGTTTTGTTGACAATTTATTTCTTTGCAGAGCGCCTTCTGATGGACGAAGAGAAGCCGTTGTTTGGAAGTTTACCTTGCAGACAGGTAACGATATCAATCTGTGCATGTCAGGTTAAGAGAGACAAACCATCACATTGGGTGGGAGTGGTAGAGGGGTTCACTGATACCTCCTGGAAACTGTATTAAGATCAGTTCAGCTTGCTGCTGATAACTCATCTTCTAGTCAGCCTTGTTTGTCTCAGTTGGAGGGGGGTCCGACCATCAGGTGTTTATTAAACAGAGCTGATGTGAAAGATCCCAGCTGATTGATCAGATATTTGATCAAGAAAAAAAAACAGCTGATTGTCACATCACAGCTGTTAATTGATCAGATGTTTAACTTCCAAAGAGGCTGATAAATGTTTTAAATAACAATAAGTTTAAAAAATAAATTGCACTGAATGTGTGGTGGAAGATTTGCTTACCTGATAGCCTCTGGTACATCATGACTGAGGACACATATTATCAAAGTAGTTAAAACTCAGGTGTGTCCCTTTATGTGTATGTTTTACAGGACGACTGTCTGAGCTCTCTGGCCAGGTTCAGTTCAGCCTGTTGGACTGCAGCTCCAATGACAACAGTTCACTCACACTTCATCAGGCTGCTCTCAGGTACACACACATACGCACATTCACACATCAAAATAATTTACACACACACTACATTGTACTCAACCCTGTGTGTACACACAACATTTAAACAGATATTAACAACTGTACAAGTGTATAAAAGACAAATGTATGTGACATGTGTGTTTTAGCCCTGGTTCCTGACTCTCAGGTAGAAAACACTCCGTGTATCCTCGACATTGACATGTTCCACCTGCTGGTGAGTTTCACTTTATATCCACCTTACACATAAATTATTCATTGTACTCAGAACTGAAGTTTGCATCCATAACCGTTCGCTGTATGACCAGTTTATATCTAATTTTGAACAAGTCTATATCCAATTAATTTCCAGTTTAAGTTTGTATTCAGTAAAAATCCACTCCATGTCCACTTACATGTTGTTTCATCAAGTACATCAATTTAAAATCCAGTTAATTTGAAATTTTAGTTCATTTGATTCTGGTTTAAACACTGTATTTTCACATTTTAAATTAAGTAGGTAAAACAGCTGACACCCTGATAATGGTTGGAAGTATAATTCTTGTGAGCTGTTGGTGTAAATCTAGTTGACAGGAATGTGATTTAATCCACTTGAAATTCTGTTAAATGTAGGGTGAATCCACTTTGAATCCAGGTGACTCTAAAGCTCTGTTTACACCTGGTAATAATATGCATTCTGATCAATCTGACCAAATGTAGAGAGTCTAAGGGAAGGTGCAATCACAGCAAGCAGCAAACTCTAGTGTTGAAGAATGAAGCCAATGTGTGCAATGAAGGGCAAAATCCTGCAGTTCATCGAGTGTCCACTAGAGGCTGGCTGCAGAATGTTTTAACAACAGAAAGGAACACGTACAGCCTGGTTCAAAGAACGAAATTGGTCTGAATAGTTAATGTCTCGATCAGCACTCACTGTACGGGGATGCATTTTTTGAATATTTATCCGTTTTGATTTTACAAGGGTTAAGCGTTCTTCACAATTAGGGGTAGCTGACCCGGTGGGAGCGGTGTAACGGTTTGTCAGGAGACTCAGCTCCAGCTCTCAGCCTGTCGTTAGGTTGAATGAAAGTTTGGTTGAGACAGAATTTCAAGTATGGTGACCGCCATCAACGGGCTTCCAGCGCCCCATGCAGGAACAGATAAATTACGTCACTCAGGCTTGTTCCATTCATATTTACAGTCTTTAGTTTACAACCAAGATGCATTGAGGACACATTGAGACCTGATCACACAGGCCATAGTTTGTCCATATGTAGTTTCAATGTATTTAACTGTCTGTTTAAAAAGTTTGAGTCCAGTTTAATCCCAGTTAAATTACTTTTTTGTTCCAGTTTAAATCCACTTAATCGCCACTATATATCCACTTTGAATCCATGTTTGATATATTATATATTATATTTTTCTCTTTGCAGGTGTACAGTGTATTGTCGTACAGCTCAGTTTACAGTCTAGACCAATCAGGGCGGAGTGGGGTAGACTCGGCTCACCTCCACCTTCTTTACCTCGTAACTGTTGCTCATTTGGTTCAGATCCTTCTCACCTCCACCACAGGTGATTAACACAAACACAAAGCATTCCTACATAAACACACATGTTGCTACCAACTGCTGTCTGTTTAAGGGCTCCTTCTAACCTGTAATCTTTGCTATATGTCTCTGTCTGTAGAGGAGGTGTGCATGGATCAGGACAGTGGGGCATCAGAGGAAGAGGAGCTCACATGTAAGCTCTACAACACGCTAAGGAAACACCTGGGCGGGTAAGCACAACCACAAAAACACACACTGACATGTCACTACCTGTCATTCTGAAATTAAAAAAAACAAATCTGATCTGACAGATCTTGATATGTCCATCTGCTGCTTAATTATTTAGACTGAGTGCTTACTTAAAAACAACACAGGAATAGCATCTGAGTTGTGAGTCCTCTGTACACTGATACCAACAGCTCTGTTTAATAACGCACCCTGTATGTTTGTTTTATATCATTAAAGTGTGTTACCTGAAGTCTCCTCTGGGTGGCAGTTGTTTCATTGTGTTAAAGTGGGCATTCTGCCATTCCTCCGAGCTGCTGCTCTCTTCTTCCACTACCTGAACTCTACAGTGCCACCTGCTGACCTGCTGGGTAACTATACACAGCACACAGTAACACAACAACACACATGCACTATAAACTGAACACACACATTCTCCCACACTCAGTCTGATCACACCAACAACACAGTAATACACACAAAACAAAACTGACTGAACAATAACACTTTTATACTTTATACACTCAAAACATGAAGAATCATACAAGTAATTAACATAGAAAAAGAAGAAGAACATAGGGTGTAGATTTAAAAAAGAGATAAGAAGATAAAGAGCTGATCTCAGGTTGCACAAAAAGTGAATGTTTGTAAACTCTGCTGAGTGTCATCAGTGTCACTATTGGATCACCGTCGCAATTCATATTCACTCCACACTTTTTGGTCTATCCCCATATGTAAGCATGTCAGCCTGCTGTCACATGTCAGCTTTAGATATAAATGTGGTCTGGCTGCCGGTCATTTTCTCATTCGCCAAAGCGAAGCAGCAGCACTAATCTGTAAAGATCAGGAAAGTGATCAAAAGAAAATCTAAGTGACGATACATTCTATTTTGTGTGTTTGTGCATTCTTGTTACAGTTGCAGGTCCGGGTCAGTGGGAGGCACTGTGCAGCTACCTCAGTCTGCCCTCCAGCCTGCTGCAGATCTATCAGAGCCATCACACATTGCTGGAACCACTCATACACAGGTAACAAACACACGCTAAAACACACACACACACATAATAAAGTATGTATGTGCATTTTGTATGTTCACAACCCTTCAGATAAGTGTCAGTCTCTTAGAACATGGTCCCTGGAACAGCTTCTACATCTCCCATGATTCACTTGAGTTGAGCTCATGTGACCAAGGAGACTTTCTCAAAGAGGACTTTGCCACTGGGTCGGAGAGTGTATTCTGTTTGTAGTAAAAGTCACACATTTTCAGTAATGTGCATTGTAAAAAAATATTTGAAATAAAGCTGTAAGCTTCAGGAGAAACACCCTTATCTCTGTCCTCAGCAGGTCATAATCATGGTTTCATATAAAAGGTTAAATGAGTTACTAAAATCACTCCCTGAAAGAACATCCTTTATCCTAAAGCATTTTTGGTTTGTGGGGTGAATCACATGGACTTGAGATTTGTATAGCGCATCTTCCATGACGAACAAAACACAGTGGTGCACCTGCTCGGTAAGCCGGCATTAAATTAGACTATCTGTAAGAGGGAGTAATAAACCACTCCCACACTCCACACTCCAATAGGTTTGGGATAGCACTTTTGGCAAATCCCAAATGTCATCAGCTGTCATTATGTAACTCTGTGTGTGTGTGTGTGTGTGTGTGTCTGTGTGTGTGTCTGTGTGTGTGTCTGTGTGTGTGTGTGTGTGTGTGTACACTACAGGTGGTGTTGTCATCCGGGGGTGAGACAGACGCTGCAGGGGGGTGGAGTCATCGTCAGGTTCCCCAGGGTGTCGAACCGACTGATTGAATTGCCAGAGGATTACAGCGTCCTGATCAACCAGGCGTCCAGCTTCACGTCAGTACTACATAGACAGATTTGTATAAACTCTCTAATCTACATCTTTGTATTTATTGAAGAGCACGATGTTTCCGTTTGAAACCATGCTTTGATTGCTTATCCCAAAAGCCCTGCCCTCACACTCATACATTACCTGTATGTTTAATTTTGGTTGCTAGTGCTTAAACTTTATGTTTGCACTCAGATATATTGTAGCTACCACAGATATCCAGGTCTCTGGCCCAAAACCTTATCCTAAGTCACACTGAAGCCCCTTCACACATGCACTGCACTCCTGAAAATCTCTGCATTTTCTGGGTGGGTGTTTGTGTGATTTGATCTCTCATTTTAGGCAACACGTTATAGATCTGTAGGGTGTTTGATGTGTGGCAGTCTCTGAGCCCAAGTCATCAGCCAGCCAGTGGTTATAGCCATTGACTGTCTCATAAGGCTTGGAGAGAGCTTTTATGGAAATCTGAGCACATCAAATGAAAGTAGAAACTATGCTAGGGCTTATGAGGGAGAGCATACTCTTGAATAAAGATAGAAAAAAGACCAATGTGTGACCAGTGTGTGATCTGTGTGTGATCCATGTGTTATATGTGCAGGTGTCCACGATCAGGAGGAGACAAATCACGGGCTCCCACCCTTTGTCTGGTGTGTGGCTCCATGTTGTGTTCTCAGAGTTACTGTTGTCAGACAGAGGTGGACGGGGAGGATGTGGGGGCTTGCACAGCTCACACCTTCACTTGTGGAGCCGGGCTGGGCCTCTTCCTCAGGTGAAATATTCTCCTGCTTATACCACTGAAATGTTACTAGCTTAGGTTATATATTAATATAAGGTTTTTATATATTAATTGTGCTTTACTGTCTTATTTCAGTTTGTGAAAAAATTACTTAATCTGCTCATCTGAACTCTGTTCCCCTTCTATTCTCTTATCCAGACATGCGCACACACGCACACACACACACCACAATAGCATAAGAAGCTACAGTTTATAAATTATACGTAGCACCACAATCGTTGCGGGTTTTTTTCAGTGGACTGCTCACTCTACCTTTTTTTCTCTCTCTCTTTCTTGCGCTTGTGTGCATTTCTCATGTGCAGTGAGTTAATTGATAAATCAAAAAAGGTCAGGAAAAATACCTGAGCGGCCCACCCAGGTATTGTCTTTGTGTGGAAAACACATTGTCATTGTAATGTTTTTTTATTGAGTGATTAACATAGGCCACTCTGTGACCTTGTGGAATTGTAATGAGCCTTTTTCAAAACTTTCTGACATTTTATAGACCTAATGTTTTGTGTAAAAACTATCTGCACATCTAAAAATGAATGCTGGTTGCATTCCTACACCTATTTCCTACTAGCATGACTGCACACCTGATTACCTATTAAGTTTAATTGAACAACTAGTAAAAACCTTAGCCTCAGATGTACAATGTTGTAGTGTCCATTGCTAAAGTCATCGTGTGTGTGTGTGTGTGTGTGTGTGTGTGTGTGTGTGTGTGTGTGTGTGTGTGTGTGTGTGTGTGTGTGTGTGTGTGTGTGTGTGTGTGTGTGTGTGTGTGTGTGTGTGTGTGTGTGTGTGTGTGTGTGTGTGTGTGTGTGTGTGTGTGTGTGTGTGTGTGTGTGTGTGTGTGTGTGTGTGTGTGTGTGTGTGTGTGTGTGTGTGTGTGTGTGTGTGTGTGTGTGTGTAGGGTCAGAGAGAGCCAGGTTTTGTTTGTCGCTGGTAAAACAAAGGGCTGTTTCTATCCTCCACCATACCTGGATGACTACGGAGAGACGGACCAGGGCCTTAAGTAGGTGTACACATACACAAAGATGTATAACAATGTGTTCATTACTCTGTTATTAACGGATTTTACACTAAATCCATATTATCCAATAGTCAGTTTCTCCCTCACTATTGACAGCTCCTCAGTTTCCCCTTCCCCTCAGGTTAAGAGTCTGGGTGTCATCCTCGACAGCACACTATCATTCAGATCCCATATCAATAACATTACCCGGTCTGCATACTTCCACTTAGGAAACATCAACCGTCTCCGCCCCTCCCTCACCCCCCATACTGCCTCCATCCTTGTCCACAGCCTCGTCACCTCCCGTATTGATTACTGTAATTCTCTCCATTCTCCTCCATAAGCTCCAACTGGTTCAAAACACTGCTGCCCGTATTGTCACCAAAACCCCCTCATACCGTCACATCACCCCCATCCTACAGCAACTCCACTGGCTCCCAGTGAAGCAAAGAATCATCTTCAAACTCCTCCTGTACACCTTCAAGGCCATCCACAACCTCGCCCCTCCATATCTGTCTGACCTCCTTCACATCGCCACTTCAGCCCGCTCCCTCAGATCCCCCTCCTCCATCCACCTCACCATGCCCTTTGCCCGCCTCAGCACCATGGGGGGGCAGAGCTTTCAGCTGCTCTGCTCCCCAGCTCTGGAATTCTCTGCCACCTGACATTCGTAATATTGACTCTCTCCCCATCTTCAAATCCAGACTCAAAACCCATCTGTTCAAGATCGCCTACTCACTCTGACACTTTAAACTGCAATTCCACTGTCCGACATTTCATTTCTTTATTGTATGCTGTTTTTTTTTTTATCCATCGCTGTTTTTAAAATGTTGATTGTTGTACAGTGTCCTTGTGTGTCTTGAAAGGCGCTTATAAATAAAATGTATTATTATGTGTTTCACTTCATGTGCGGGAACATGTCCCTGCCTTGGTCTCAATGTGTGTATTCATGTGTGTGTTAATGTGTCTGTTGTGTGTTTCCCTGCAGGCGGGGGAACCCCCTCCACTTGTGTTTGGAGCGTTACCGGAAGATTGAGCGTTTGTGGCGTCAGCATGGCGTGGCTGAGGTCATTGGTCATGCCCAGGAGGCCAATCAGACGCTGGTTGCTATCGACTGGCAGCACCTGTGATATTTGCGTCCGCCCATGCTGAGAACCGTGGCGGGTAATTGGCTGTTGATGTTGTCCTGCCCCTTTTTAAAAAAAAAAAAAAAAAAAAAAAAAACTCCTCCTTGACTAATCAGCTTCGCGGCGCTGAGCTCAGATCAGCTTTCAGGGATTTTTTTTTTTACTTCTGGCTTTTTGGTTTCTGTTTAATGGAGGCTTCTTACCTTTGACCTGTTACCTGAGAGAGGCGATATTTAACTGACTCCACATTTAGTACTTCCCTCACACAGTCAAAAAGTTATTAAGTTTTTGTAAGAGTTTTAAATTAAAGTTTTTTTCTCCGATTTTGAGTTAAGTTGTTTTGAAATTATTTGTCAACCTTTGAAATCAGTTCCACTGAAATGAAAATGTAATGACAGGCCACTTCAACCTGTTCATCTTAACGTTCTAATCGATAGGTAAGGATTGGTAAAGGGGCCTGTTTGTGACCTTGGTGTCATCACGCTCATATCAGCAGCTCATTGGTATTGCAGTACTTCCAGAGACAAAATGTCAACCTGATAAATGAAAGACATACTACAAACATAAACAAGTCTGTAGATACTTTAGAAATATCTTACTACAGATGCTTCTGTTGAGATTCCTGACTTTTAAGCATTTTCAAGACAACAGATCAAGGAGTTCTGAGCATCTTCTGCAGTAACATTGCAAACATCAAAAAAGACCAGTGGAAACAGGAATATTACTTATCGTCATATGAATCTGTCTTATCGATCAGTTTGACAATATATCAAACCACATATCAGACGTGTGTGTGTTGTTTAGGAATGAACAGCAGATCAGATGTCAGCTTCAGTTTTTTTAAGTTTAGTTGGTTGTTTTAAGTTTCTATTTAAAGAGGTGTATGCTTTTTGTGTGATGTCACTTTCTGTTGAAATGGGTTGAATGTGTTTTTTATTTTATTTCTTTTAGTTTGTGATGTGAGATACCGACATCCTTAACAGACAGAAACAGAAATCTTCATTTATTTATTTATTTATTAGTCTGGAAATAAAAATCATGTTGTTTCTTTGAATAGGTGATACTTTAAATGATCATTTTATTTCTTGTTTCAGACTTTCTGTTAATTTGCATTGACGTTTAAAAAGGACTTTCCGATCAACAAACATGTTCACAGCATGTCGCCTTCTCACACTGCATCATCTGTAACAGCTAACTTGTTAAATATGTGAATTTTTGTAAAATGGACTTATGTACATTATTGTATAAGAATAACAAAACAAATAAAAACCTTAAAAGAAATGTATTGTTCTTTACTTATTAAGTTTTTACCTCAAAATGGTATAAAAAGATGGACGACATGATGGCTCTCCTGAAGTGAAGCCAAAATATTAAGCACTTCCTCTGCAAACTGGCAGCAGTATAGGTCAAAAGTTTAGTCTCAATGTTAACAAATGGGACACAGGTGAAACTATAAAATCAAAATACATGTACAAAAAATTTATTATAGCTGGTAATGATGATTTATTCCCAAGTGAGCAAGCAGTATCCTCCGATGTTGATATATGAAGCCATTTGGAAGGAAAAAACTGCCATCCTTCAGATGTCCACCTTGGGCAACTGGGGCTCAGTGGCAGTCGGTCGTCTCTCAACCAGATGGTCGAGGGTTCGATCCCCAGCTCCTGCAGCTAGATGTCCGATGTGTCCTTGGGTAAGACACTTGACCCCAAGTTGCTTCTGCTGCTTTGTCAGCAGCATGTAAATGTTTGTGAATGAGATTAGCTTGCTGTAATGGCCACTTTACATAGCAACCTGTGCCATCAGTGTGTAAATGTTGTAAAAGCACTTTGAGTAGTCAGAAGACTAGGAAAGCATTACACAAGCTCAAGTCCATTTACCCTTTCACTTGAGACAGGCTCCAAAAGACCCAAACACACCCCATGTTAAATGTCCATGTTTATAGCCTTATACCAAAACGATTTGGTCAGAATAGTTCATGTTTTTGACACACTGTATGGGGGTGCTGATCTCTACTGCACAGACTCTACAGCCAGTGGTTCACCTGCTGGAGCATGGTGGGTACACTGGGGCTAGGAGCTAAAGCCTCTTCACAAAGCTGCTCTGCCCTCTGTAGCCCCTGGGGGTGTGCTACAAGGAAAGATTAGAGGGTTAGCTGGGTCTGTTTAGCCGGCTCTCTTTTAACCTGGCTTGTAATTTATAGCACTTCCTATGTGGAGAAAGGACGGTGATGCTCAGAGCTTCAGGTTTAAATCAGCTTTAAAAGTGAATCCTTTCAATAATTCTATCCTGATGATGTCCTCTGTAGGTATATACAGACCCTTAATATGTGTAAAAAAACATTTGGAACCCTTAATGTTACGTTCATGAAGCCACAGAACGAAGCCATGCAGTTACAGAAGCACATACTGCATGCATCTCAACACACTATGCCTCCAGATAGTGATGAATACATCTATACCTCCAGTCTCTTTTTGTTTGCTTCAGGTAATATTCATCCTTCGTATTTCAGAAGATCATCCACACAGTAAATGAACGTCAAATCATTATGTTTTTATGTTAGATCCTAATGTCCATTTTACACAACTGTGCAGTAAAACGTACTTCTATACTTAACTTTGGCAAAAGTTCCCCCCCCCCCCCCGCGACCCCACATGGGAAACAATTATTTGCTAACCAACAATGCTTTGCTTGCTAAATCATGAATCCTACTCAGACTGTCTGTTCAAGGTGTGACATTTAGGCCCTGCGCCCCCGTGATGTCTCGGAGGTGTATTGATGGGACCAAGTCGTCCCATCTCTGTGCCGGCGTCGGTGCTAGTAACAGAGGCGTTACAGGGGTGAGACAGGATCACTGTGAGACCGTGGGGAACATTGCTACGTGTGTGTGCATGTCTGAGTGTGTGTGTATGTGGAGCCGTAAAGTAATCCACAGACTGGAACACCAGTATTACATCATTGCATAAACAATATGACAGTACAAAGCCGTTACAACACAAATGTTTGTACCTGGTTCATCAGACAATGCAGAGAGCAGCTTATCAGTAGCTATGCAAACAGGTTAATTTCTTCTGGAGACTAGATCATTATCTTGTGGGAACAAGATAAATGAGTCATGCCCAGATGATTTAATATGAACTATCCACATGAATAAAGCTTGTCAGGAGATAAACCTTTCCAAAGATTTGTGAGTTTATTAGTTGTCTTATTCAGGTGATCGTTGAAAACACACACTAAAAAACTCAACTTAAACATAAGAAAATACAAATTACGAGAAAATGTATGAAGTTCTGTGACAGGCAAAGTCATTTCAAATGTGTCTGTTTGAGTTGTCGTTACATTATATGCAGTGTTTTGTGATCTGGGGACTCCTTTCTGTTGATAATGTGTGAAGGTGTCTTTAGAGAGTCACTACAGTGTATTGATCAACAGCTCATCATGTGGAATCAGTCGGGGATCTTGGACATGACCAATGGAGCACCATGTGATTGGGTAGTCCATGTACAGGATATGATAACAGCCTACACTGCAGTGCTCTTGTTGATGTTTTTAGTATCTTATTTGCTGAGTGAACAAACCAACACTTTATCAGTTCTTGGGCTTCCTGTGGCCCACCTGTTGGGCACTGAGGTAGGTGATCGTCTCTCAGCAGAACTGAACTTTGAGCTGTGACAGGCAGAGTGGGTGAAAATGCTGCTTAACATCAAACCAATTAGCAGTAAGTCGGAGGATTAGAGGCAGCACCTGATCTGCTGTTAATTGGATCAGAGCTGATCGGAGGTTTGGGATGACAAGTCGCAGCTCACTCTCAGTTGAACCTTCTGCAAGAAAATATCAGCGCTGAGGAGCTGAGTAGGCTACTTAAACAAGTAGGCTTTATGTAACTTTTTTTTTTGTAATTTTATGGCAGACCCCTCTGCCCCCCCATCATTATGGACTGTCCTGACCTGCTGGGCAATATGGGTCTAAAATTAGGAGTTCTGGCGGAGTCGCATTCAACTGCTTCTTTCTGGAACCAATCAAAACTCTGAAACTTGAAGGGATTTTCACTTTGAAGGAGCCTGGTTTTCTTCTTAATACCTGTTTGAAGTGATTTTTGATTTTAGCTGAGTGCTTCTTTCACACCAAAAGTTAAAAATGCCATTCATGCCAGTGAAGTTTAACTCGCAAAAGCGGGTAAAGCTGGCTCAGGGCCTATGGCTGATCTACTGGCTCTCGGTCATTGTGGGGATCTTTATCTTCAGCCTCGGTATCTTTTTTAAGATCGAGCTGCGAAAGAGAAGCGAGATGATGGACAATAATGAGAGCCACTTAGTGCCCAACCTGTTGATCCTGGTTGGTTTGTTGGCCTGTGGGATCAACGCCTTTGGAGGAAAGGTGTGCCACGACTCTCTGGACCCTGTCAAATTTGCAAAATGGAAACCAATGTTGAAGCCATACCTGATGATGTGCTGCGGCTTCAACGGGCTGTTGCTGTTGACTGGGTTGCTCTGCTTCCTCATGCAGTTTGCCGTGTACCTGACACTGGCTGAGGGCCTGAAGAATAGCATCAAGTTCTATAAGGACACAGACACGCCAGGACGCTGCTTCATGAAGAGGACGCTTGACATGACACAGATCGAGTTCCGCTGCTGTGGCAACAACAACTTCAGGGACTGGTTCGAGGTGCAGTGGATCAGTAACCGCTACCTGGACATGAGCAATGATCTGGTCAAAGAGTGAGTACCCCTACACCAGCCGAACATTGAAACAGCTGAGACAGTTATTGCTAAGTTTATTGTAAGGAAATAACAAAACCAACAGTTCTGACAACTGATTAAGCAGAGTGTTATTTATCAACCTTCAACTCAGTCAATCCTCTAGTGTCAGTGGTTTTATTACAGAAATTGTGTACAAAAAATAGCTAAAGATGGACAGAAACTTATGATGTAAGATTAGTTTTCATCTGATCCAGATGTTGAGCTGTGCAGAACCTCCAATTGCTTTTTGTTTGAACTTTCCAAGAAAGTTATCCTTTTGACCTCATTTCTCTTAATTCTGCCTCTTTTTCTGTATCTTGAGGTCATCAAAAGCACAAACTGGGATTATCTCTTAGCTCCCTAATGAGAAAAGCCTTATTGAAACCTGCAGTATCTGAGTGCAGGGCGTTTTCAGCTGAATCACACTTTAAACCTTCAGAGCTCAGGGGGTCCAAAGAGAGAGTTTTGTTAAAATGGGTCAATGGAGGATATATGAGGGAATTAAGTGGGTAGAAGTGACCATGCAGGAGGTCGATGCACTAGCTTCCCCTCCTTAAGTCTATAATCTGTTAGGATCTTATCTCAACCGAGCTGCAGCTTACACACTCATTTACATGACAAGGTTAAACACATCATTGGTCTCTCACCATAAAAGCTCTTAAAATGTTGGACATATCGTGATCATTACAAACATGCAAAGGCAGAACTCGTCTGATTTGATCAATAACTATATTTAACTGATTGGTAGGGACCCGTAAGGCTCTGATTGCGTGTTTCCATGTTCTGAGAGATATTACTCTCTCTAGCTTTGAGATGATTATTTCCTGTCATCCAATCTTAACCCCCCTGTCAGCCACAGGCCACACCCACTGGTCAATTCTTTCAATCAGTCTTCACAGTGTCTTTTGACTTTATGTTATTTTGTTTGTGGTGAAAAAAATATATAGGTTTTCAGATTTGAATGTATTCAGATGAGGAATAACTTTACTCACACTGGAAACATATTAGTGTAAACTATGCCTGTGCTTTGGAGCAGTTCCCACTCTGACAGAGGAAATCAATAAATTCTAATGATTTAATGAGCTATCGTAGCTTGCTGCATTTTTAGCTCTCTTTAGATTCAGAAGTCAGCTCTGACAGGACAGTTTGTTGGAAGATGATGCTTTAGATGCTGTTATGATATTACTTTACATTTTATGTTTATTTTCTGGACTTCCTTCCTTTTCCTGCCTACTTTTTAATGGGCATGCCTCAGGGTTCTATACTGGGACTTTTACTATTTTCCATTAGTGTACATTAGCTTTGGTAATTTATGTTTAATGTAATACTAATGGTACTTTTTTTGTTTTCCAACATGAGCAGAGCAAACCTAGTAATTCTATTTATCTCATTTTAGTGTTAAGATAAGGTTAAGAGGTCACTAAAACAGAGCCTCAGTTCAAAGAGACATTTCTCATTTTTTGTTAGACAAAAATCCTCTTCTGATTGTCATTTAGCAAAAAGTTAACAGTCCCTTCAAACAGAGGCTCTGGCCCCAGCAGCCTGAGAGCTCAGGGGGCCCCAATAGTCCAACTGAGTTTTCATTCATACCTATGTGGTTATGAGACCCATTGTGTCTGTGTTTGTGACCTCAGACCTCACTGTTGAGTTAGTAAACATGAATTCTAAATGTCTGTTCTGCAGTCGCGTCCTCAGTAATGTGGAGCAGAAGTACCTGATGGACAGCGTACCGTTCAGCTGCTGTAATCCTGGTTCCCCACGGCCCTGCATCCAGCATCACCTGACCAATAACTCTGCCCACTATGACTATGACCACCGCATTGAGGAGCTCAACATCTGGACCCGCGGCTGCCGTGAAGCTCTCTTCTCCTACTTCAGCAGTATGATGTCAAGCATTGGAATATTAGTCTTAGGCACCATCATCCTAGAGGTAAGGGTCCATACTCAACTATTTTCATCCAATCAGCAGCAGCACCAGCCAAGTTTGTGACAACCAAAAAAATAATTCCTTATCCAGTGAACCCTGTTGCTTCCCTTTTTGGGGGGATTTTTGGATTGGCACAACTCTTTATATATTATGAAGCTACAACTAGCAGCTCTGAAGCTTAGCTTAAAGACTGGTAACAGAAACAAACAGTTTTCATGGCTCACTCTAAAGTTTATTAAGCCACCATACATCATCTGAATAATCCAAAAGAGACATTTTGTAGTTCAGAGGGTTATGTATATTATTATTTATTGTGAGGACAAGTAACTTCCTGGAGTTTCCAGAGCCAAGAAATAGCAATAACAAAACTGGTTTATACTTTTGTTCAGGTTAGCTGCATCAAACCTGCTGTAATTTTTAATCTGTGAGGAGTTTCTTTTGGAGGTTAACACAGGATATGTTCTCTTAATCTTCTGATTTAAAACAAGATAAACATAGCACACCTGCAGTAAATTAACCAAAGCAACCTTAAATGCTCCAGATTACCAACATAATTGATTAGCATGTGATAAGCATTAGTGTAGAAGGAGCAGCTCCTCTTGACAAACAAAACCAGAAAAAGGTTTAACAGACAAACAGACCCAACAAGGACAAAACAATTGTTTTAATGAATGTGGAAATTCGCTGACTTGATTACATTTGTAAAATATATTTATATCCCTCATATTCCATCATTCTGTTTACATCCATTGAAACCATCAAACCCAAAACCATCTTCAAGAAAATAAAAATCAAAGAATAAGAAGAATTGAGTTGTCCTTTGCATCCTTCAGCAGTTGATTAAGCAGTTTTTCAAGTTTGGGCAGAGTTGTGGTCACAAAAACACACAGTTGTATCCATTGTTTTGATTGATTCAAACTTAATTTGATCATCTATTAACTTCCTTTTATTCATTCATATTTATCCAGTTCAGTGTTAACATTGTGCAGCTCTGTTCATGTTCAGAATTAGTTTAATTAAGAAACATCACATTGTTTAGTACGTGGTTTCTATTAAGAAACATCAGCCAAATCAAAGTTCATCATGTTGGAGTTGACTCAGGATTCAGCGGTTGATCGGGTGCGGAGGCGCAGTGCGTTAAGCTAAAGATCGTTGGTTAGGCTCACTGAGGATCAGGAACTATTTTGGGGGGGGTTAATCTCCACACAGCAGCAGCAGGTTGCATCCTGGGAAGATCAGGATAAGGGACGGTTCCTGAGAGTGAAAAGCAATTTGTTATTAGGGTCAGAACAACAAGTTTGACCTGAAGTGTCACGGCAGGCGGTGGATTTAAAAACAACATCCTGAACTCAATCACACGGTTTGTGTGCTGTTTCTGTTCACAGAGAATATATATATTCCACATGATTAAGAAGTCATAACAAATGAAAAACATGTTATTAATTTAATATGATTTGGAGGAATTTGTTGGTCCTAATATTGTTGTGACAGGCAGAGCTTCTTCTTGGGATCATCCAGGGTCGCTGCCTCATTACCTTACAACATGCCTCTCTAAGAAAACTATATTGAAATGGAATATTATAGGTGATGGTCTTTCTTGTTGGTTGCTGTCCAACATCCATCACGACCTCTCATTTTTGTGCACATGTGTTTGTGTTTGTCAGTCTGCAGACATGGCAGGGTTAAAATACCTCACTACAGCTCTGGAGACAATGGAGGACCCAGAGAACCCTGAGTGTGAGAGTGAGGGCTGGCTGCTCGAGAAAGGCGTGAAGGAGACATTCGGCGATCTGCTAACAAAGATGAAGACTCTGGGTAAGGGGAACCAGGTGGATGAGGGAGGAGACGCACAGGAGGCTGCCACCTGAGAGCCCTGCCTGCCACAAAAGACTGAGGTCGCCCCCTTCTCCCCCACCTCTGCATGCCTCTCCCATTGATAACAGGGAGCAAGAGAGTAGAGGTCTCCTCAACCATCTGTTCCTATGCCATCATACATGAGTTAAAATACCACAAACACACACACACACACACACACACACAAACACAAACTAATTCAAAGTGAACAAGCTGTTTAAAGTAACTGTGAATGTTAACCATTCTGTAAATATGTTGAACAGAGTTTATTTTTAAACCGGAGGAGCAGAAACCTGCTGTTGTAAATAAAAACGCCTGGGTTTTAAAATTATTACTAAATACAAAAATTAAATCATCCCCCCCCTTCCCCCTCCTGAACCAGAGGTTGCTTCCAGTCAGACACCAACAGGCCTGAACAATCAAAACCCTTTTTTACTGAAGCCCGACCGATTTACCACACTACTGATCTGTGATCAGAAAACAGCTTGTTGCACAGATAACAAAGATGTCTGAGATTGAGCAGAAACTTTAACACTTCCAGTTTGTCCTGTAGACCGCAAAGTACAGGTATTATTAAACTACTGATTGAATATGAAATATAAACAAGGAAAGACTCCTGCCAAACATATGTATTTATGTGAAATAAAGTCAACTTTATAATCAGCTATTTTTATGTCCCAATTTTGTTATCTGTGTGTCAGACACATACGATCGGTCGGACTCTGGTCTTTACTGTCTGACCTCTGACACGACATTGAAACAGACGGCCAAACATCTGGATAAATAAGGAGGGCTTGGTGAAAGCAGGTACATTCAGAGGCATTTGCAGAGGTAAATAGAGAGGTATTAACACCGAGGTAAATACATAGGGAAATGCAGTTATATCCAGAGATAAAAACAGAGGTATAAACAGATAAAGCTAGGTAACTATAGGTATAAAGCTGTAGACAGGTTCTATGCTGGCAGGTATATACTAAGAAGGAAGGTTCATTCAGCTTCATAAGTCTTCATTCAAAACATTTCAATTCTTTTTATTGAAAAATCATCATAAAGACTTCACTTGTTTGCTGATAAAGTGTGCCGTGTGAACAACTACGGCTTCAGTTTCTTCCGTCAAAGGAATGCTAACATCTGCTGCTGTGAGCGTGTGATTAGTGGAGCGTGTTGGACTGAGCATGGCAGACTGAGTTCAGGGTGAGAATGTCCTGTTGTGGCCGTCTGGTTCCCTGTCAGAGTGACGCTGGTTCAGACTGCAACAGGAACTTTTTTTATACTCTAACAATGCAGCCAAACCAACACATAAGCTTTAATGGGGAGTTCATTTGAAACTGTACATTAATATTCAGCGTTTAACAAACAGGAAGCTGCATCAAAGAGAGTGTGTGGATCTGGTCTGTGTTCAGTTCTACAGATGTAACTTCAGATAAGCTGTATAGAGATTTAAGAGTATTCCAGTTTTCAGTGACAGGTTGTAATATTTGTATGTCTGTTTTTTTTTCTTTTTTTCCTTGTAATATGGACAGTTGTTACATTTGCAGCCAGTTGTTGTGGGTTGGTTGGAGCTTGTAGTTGCTCCGTTGTGTATGAAAGTATTATAAAGAGATTGTGAATGACTCCAAACTGTCCGACTCATCTTTTAAAAAACTCATGAGTACTATCTCTCGACATGTGATTACAACCATTTGCAGGTGTATACACGTGTATATAAGGTCATAATGAAGAGCTTAGAAAGGTACTGAAACATGTATAGGTGTAAATACCGGTTAAGAACAGGTATACATGGACTACCTTGTATGTAATGAAGTGAAGGATGTAAAGGTTCATACGTAGGTATATACAGGTGTATACACAGGTATGTATTGGGTTGTACATAGTTGTACCGAGAGGTAAAAACTCTGTGTTAATAGTATATGTATATACAATAAAGACAAAACTTTTAAAAATGAATAAAACACAAACAGAGTTTGGTTTTGTGTCATTTCTATCTTAGTGTTGGGGAAACTCAGCCAACATTTGTAAAATGTGTTTAAAAAAAAATACTACTAAATAATACTTTGTAGCAGACAAAAACCAACAGGTATCATAGATCAGCTCAGCATCTGGAAAGTTAACAACCAAGTATGGCAGTGGTGATGTTAATATGTGAAGGGGGAAATACTAAAGTCAACCATCTATCAGATTTTCTAATTATCCAGGTTTTAAAATGTTTAACATTACATCATCACATGTTTTAAAAACTGAATGACAGTGTCTCAGTATGTTTCAGAGGGCCATTGTTCCACTGTGTCTCACTTTCTCTGTGATTTACAGCGTGTGCAGGTGGTTAACAACGTTTGAGCAGATAAACATTAAATCAGCTTAAAGGAACAGATTAACTGCTGATGTCAGCTCAGGGCCAAGGACAGCAGCCGTGACGCAGAGGGACACCCCGGGGGCCATGGGGTGGGGGTCCTTTGAAGGACAAGTTCAAGACAGATAGATAGATAGATAGATAGATAGATAGATAGATAGATAGACAGATAGATAGATAGATAGATAGATAGATAGATAGATAGATAGACAGATAGACAGATAGATAGATAGATAGATAGAATGGCAGCCATATATAACAAACAAAAAAATACTGTTTTGATTTAGTACATCACACAGAGGAATAAGTCATTCATTTTGTTCTGTTTCCTGGTTTATATGATGTCATTTCTTTCTTTACCTAACATTGTAATATGCCTACTCATTTATTTTTTCCTTATTATTTCCTCCACCCCCTGAACTTAAGATGTGAAACCTTGGGGCGCGCTGGTGGCGCAATGGTTAGGGCGCGCGTCCCATGTATTGAGACTCTCATCTCAAGCAGTAGGCCCAGGTTCACTTCCACCCGTGGCCCCCTTCCGCATGTCGTTCCCCACTCTCTCTCCCTGGTTTCCAACTCTATCCACTGTTCTATCTCTGCATTAAAGGCACAAAAAGCCCAAAAACAATAATCTAAAAAAAAAAAGAAAAAAGATGTGAAACCTGGTCTCTCCTGTCATAGTATGAAATGTACTATGTTCAACATCCACCATGAGCTCTGACTTCTGTGAGTGTGTGTGTGTGTATTCTTAGCCGCAGCTGTGATGAGATTAGGGTGAACCTGAGGAGAGCTAATTCCTTCAAAGGCCGCACGCAATACACACACACTTATTCAAAAGCAGTGTCAAATTGTGAGCCAATTAAGGAAGAACAGGTCAGAGGAATGAGGCGAGGTCAACTCATGTTCTTTTTTTTTTTACTGCAAGGGTTTTTATTTCACAGTCTGTGTTACAATGCCACATTGAAGTACTGTCATTCATAACAAGATGCTGATAAGGATTATTGTACTGTAGGAAACTCTTGGATCGAGTAAGGATGGAACAGAGAAGACAAAGGGTTAAATGTTCCTGGAAATTGTAAGACAGTGAAAGGCTGACTCTGTTAAAGAAATAGGATGATCTGGCTTATCTAGCACTTCGCCTGCTGACAGTCCAGATGTACTATGAATTGTTATCAGTCCAAATTAAGAAAGTTTCATCTGCCAACGACGTCCCTCCCCTCCAGAGTCCTAAACTGTCAGCAGCTCTCCGTCCACCACTTTGAGATTCTTCTAGGGAGGAGGGACAAGGGCCTGCTGTTTGGAGTTGCAGGGAAAGGAAGGTGCAGAACCACGCTCAGGGTGGGAAGTATCAGCAGTGTTAAGTAAATCGATTTTTTGAATGCTAGATGCAATAATAAACACTCTCGTAATATGTTTTGTGAAAAGAGAAGAGTTACCCCTAAAGGAAAAGCTTTCTGCATGGAACAACATTTTTATAGATACAGACTGATAACAGGCATTACCTTTGAATTATGTAAGAGAATTACATGTCACATTTTTGCCCAACATATATCCAAGTAACCTATATCTCACCAAATCCTTTGATATAGACTGCAAATGTACTTTCTGCAATAATTAAACAAAATCTTTAGTACACACCGGTAGTGCAGTGGTTAGTGCACATGCACCATGTACAGAGGCTTCAGTACTTCAAGCAGACTCGAACCCGACCTGTGGCTCCTCTCCTGCATGTCATTCCCCACTTTCTCTCTCTTCCTGAACTAGATTTCTATCCACTGTCCTATCTCTAAATAAAGGCACAAAAAAGTACCAAAAGTAAATCTTAAAAAAAATCAGGGGGCCATGCTGGAAAGTCTAACTTTCAGTCAACCTTGGTGAGAAACCTAATCGCCATTCCCTTCGATCAAATCGACAAATGGGCTGGGAAATATGTCATAATCCCAAGAAGGAAACAGCTACAACTATATTAATGCTTATATCAACAATGTTGGAGGTATAAGACTCTTATCTTTCTCCCAATAGCGTAGGCTGTAGAAACTAATCATTGACTAGCTAACATGAAGTAAAAATGAACAGTAATATCAGCATGAGCTCAACTAAAGTAATACAATTATCAATGTGCTTATACAAACGTGAAAAGGAATCTAATGTCATTCTTTCACTGATAATTTAGTGATACAGTAACATGAAAATAACAGCTTCTCAGTTAACGTTATGTTGTGATCACATCATTTCTATGGCTTTGTGTTAAAGAGGAGCCTTCATTTCTAGAATCAAAAATTACATTCCTATCGTGTCCTTGACTCAGAAAGGGAAATGATAGCTAGGGTGGCTAAAAAATAATGTTTGCTGTGTCCTGATAGCAATAAAGTTTGAAATGTGGCCTGATGTCTGTTTTTTTATTTGTAGTTGCTTTTCAACCCTGTGAAATATTTTTTTTAAATCATATTCTTGAAGTTTATAGGACTTCCAATCTGCAACAAAGAGCCTTTGAGTTTCCCACTTGGAGCATGATGTCACAGGAAATTGATGGCCTGAGAGTATGGGCTTTGGGGCTTGTTTCCAGCCACCAATTAGTCTTCCAGGAGCAGCCATTTTAACTCCATAATGAATTGTTTACAGGCACCTTAGAACATGTGGATTAATGCCAAGGTAGAGCCCTCTCTCAACCTCTGGAGAGCCTGCTTAGCCTTGGTAGATCCTGTAACTCCATATAAGGAAGGAGGGAGGGTGGAGGTAAGCACAAGCAGGACTTCAAGTGTTCCAAAGTTCTTGGTAAAATGTCTTTAGAGGTTAGCTAAACCCAGAAAAAATTTAAATTAGCAACAGGAATACAACAGTACAGGTATGTTTATGTTCCGGAAAATAGATCATCCAGTACAAAACTCCTTCACAGACCAAACACTTCTCTTTACCTCGAGGATCTGTGATCTTATTGTAAGAGGGGAGGAAGTAGTTTGTCAAAGACAAAGCAATTTGTTGTTCCCTAGATATGCTAATTGAAGATTAGCATTGTGCTTGACTTAAATCAATCTAGAGACTGATAAAGCCCCAAAGCCATTTTGTTCTTGTAAGACATTATAGGAGGGGTTCCCAAACATTTTCCCTGGAGCCCCCTGCTTGTATCCAAGAAAGGAATGATAAATTAACTTTTCTAGTCTTCTGAATACAAGAAGCATTTTAACACCGCAGTTCTCACCTACTCGTTCACAGAGAGAAAGAGGTTTCTTTGTAAAGTGTCCATCAGTTCTAACTAATTCATACGTCGCTGATGAAGCAGCAGGAGCAACTTGGGGTTAAGTGTCTTAGGGACACATCAGACATGTGGCTGCAGGAGCTGGAGATCGAACCCCTGATCTTTCAGTTGAGATATCAATCAATAAATCAACTTTTATTTGTATAGTGTCAACTGATAACAAGTGTTATCTCGAGACACTTTACAAAAAGCAGGTAAAATACCTTACTCTTTGTCTGTTAACATTACAAAAGAGCAGGTAAAAGACCTTACTTATTGCTATGTTACAAAGATCCGGCCTATCCATCATGAGCACTTTAGCAAAGCAGTAAAAGTTAGTGGTAAGAAAAAACTGCCTTATTAAAAGGCAGAAATCTTCGGCTTGGAAAGATATGACCAAATGCACCACTGAGCAACCCAGGGAACCCACATGAATAAAAGTTGTTACATTACTGTCAAAAATGATCAATTTAAATTATTTTAAGTCCCCACAGAATTGGCCTCCACAAACTTTTGTGGGGACATAGATAGCTGAGTGTCTGCCAACTGAAGATCTCAAGTACTCAGCTCACCCTGCTGTAGCATGGTTATCAGCTCTACTGTTAAAAGGAAGATGATATAGGCTAAGATGAAGTCTGAAATAAGGAACTGTGCAGCTTCTGTGAAGACAACACAAAACCAGGAAGGAACTGCAGTTCCTGGGGGTTACTGGAAAAGTGAGGAACATACTGCATGACAAGGGGGGTGGGACTGAGGACAGATATAAACAGAAAATAAAAAACACTTCCAATAAAAATGAGATTGTTTAACAAATACAGACTCTTAAGATGTTTTTTTTCATAGATAAGTTTATTCTTAAGTTGAAGTGTGTTTAACAAATTGGGCATTTCCCAAAAAAACACTGAAACAAACACTAACAAACACTAACTGGTTTTGACCACTAAGGACTTTGTTGGGAAGAAGGCAAGATGCCATGAAAGCTGAGGTTCCCAACAAATAGCCCAATGTCTGAATTAAAGCAGCATATAAATAAATTACACAAGATGGGACGTGATATCTAAAAGGGTGATGAGATTCATGTTATTGAACACATGACAAACAGTTAAAAAGAACAATGTGTAGCTTTAATTAGTCAATATTAAAATCAGAGAGAATAAAAGATCACATCATGTTATAGCTGATAATGATGAATATGGTTATCACAATATATAAAATAAGACAGTAAAGGAGGTATTTTTGTGGACCCTGACAGTATTATAGAAATGTCAAAAATTATCAGCCTACTCATCATATTACTGCTTTAAATTTAAATATCCAGCAAGTCTCACGCTCGAGTAGTTTCCAACATTTCTCCTAAAAGACTTTTGCTTAAAGTTTTAACTTTAAATCTTACTGAGAAGGTTTTTCACAAACAACTTTTTCAACGCAACGTTAAGTTTTAGGTTCAGTCGATTAAAAAATTGGGGAAAAAAATTCAATCACCTTCCCTAAAACTGTTTTTTTTTAGAAGAAATTGAAAACGAGCAGCCACAGTTCATCCCTTTTACCCACTAACTGTTTACACCTTAATAAAAGACCAAGGTTAATACAGAATGTACGCAGGTATGTACAGTATCTCCAGGGTTTTTTGTTCCCTTTTAAATTTAATGACCATATATATATTGTAACAAGTTTGACAAAGTTTAATTTGGGGTGCCAGTCAGAGTCAAGTCTGACAAATAAAAATTAAATGCAAACAAAACATAGTCAACCTGCACAAAATATGACATACGCAGGAGCCACAAAACAATCAAACAAAACAGCAAGGCAATTTCAATAAAATGTATTTTCGCAATTTATATCAACCACACTGCAAACTAAATGAAAGTGCACAATGTGTGTGCGCGTTTCACAGTCTCTGTTTGTAAGCCAAGTCCCTTCCGGCAAAAGTCTGCTCCGGTGTACCCACAACCCACAGTTCAGTCCATTTCAGTTCAATGTTCAAACTACAAAACAAAAGCTCTGCTCCGGGTTTTACCGCGGGCCTCGAAAACAAATATATATACATATAAATATATAAATACAAGTTGTTGTCTGACACAGATCCTCCCTCCTAGAGAGAACACAGAGATGCTGAAGAACCAAATCTGTTCGGCCAGAAACCCAACCCAAACCCAGGATACAGAGGTTCAGTGAAGGTGGTGTTGGACGTGTGGAGGTTGATCAGTTTATCAGATGAGACTTCGTAGAAGGACAGAGTGCCAGCAGGACAGTCCACATACACTGCTACTCTGTTAGAGAGGAGGGAGGAGGAGGAGGAGGAGGAGGAGGTAATGTATATGGCTTTGTTATTGTGCCAGAGACAGTAACCGTCTTCGGAGCACTCCAGACTCCAGGACTGATCATTCCTCCCGAACCTGCTGTCATATCTGTCTCCTCTCCTGCTGATTCCTCTGTAGCTCACTGATACATACACCAGTCCACTCCACTCCACCTCCCAGTAACAACGTTCAGTCAGGCCAGTTTGACACAGCAACTGAGGACACTTGTCAAATCTATTGGGATGATCAGGATAAGACTGATCCTCCATCACATATGTCCCCCTTCTGTTTCCGTCAGCTAGTTCGATGTTTCCGTTTACAGTGTTCGTGTCAAAAGTGAGTTCACAGGAATCTGATGGATACAATGAGAAGGAGCTGCAGTTATTGATCGCTCATCTGATCACAGTCTGACACCCTCATGACATCAGAAAGATGAATAAGTGAAGTCACAGATTGAAAGTGGTTGAATGCTATTTTTATGAATAAATCAAAACACACTCACACTTCCTCAGACCTGGTGTCAACCACTGAACTCCACCAGGCTCCAACCTGAAAGGAGCATGAGGTCAGTCCAGCATTAACCCTTTCAGCATCAGATTATCTTATCACATTATGCACAGTGGCTGGTTATTCTCTGCAAGTAAATGAACATCTTCACATGTAGCACAATCAATGAGCTGTTGCTCGTTTAGTGAAGGGGAATTCCTTAAAATTGGAAGATGATTGCATTATTATCAACAATTTATATCTAAGAATAATTGAAAATGTTATAGTTGTGAAAGTACATATAATGCAACCACTAATCACATCCTGTCTCCAAGCAACAGACAGTGAAACCATTTACACAAAGACCTTTTTTTCCACTATAGTCACAAATGTCACATTTTTTAAGGGTTATTTTACATTATACAGTATGTTACACATTGACGTATTGTCATTTATAACATGTTACTGAGAACCTTGTTTTAGGTTTGCCATACCTAAGAGTGTTAAGTCTCCACTCTGGCTTCTCCAGTCCAGCAGAAAGCACCTTCACTCCAGACTCTCCTGGATGATTGAAGCTCAGGTCCAGCTTTCTCAGATAGTAAGGATTGAAGCTCAGAGCTGAGGCCAGAGAAGCAGAGCCTACTTCTGTGATCAGACAGCCTGACAGCCTGCAAATATACAGAACATCAGCTGAGGGTACTGTGAGTGTTTTTAAGTTGACAGAAGTATTGCAATACCCTCAAAGGTTAAACTAAAGCTCCTGTGAGGAGTAAAAAGCTGGCTATGAAACAGATCGAAATGAATGTAGTCTTTATGGGTCTTTATGACCTTCAAAAGCAAACAAAAATCATAAGGAAGATGTAAATTCTGTTATTTGTACAGTCTAAAACTGCTGCTGGATGGTAGGTGTCACATGAAGTGATTAACTGCGTGACGCTGAAACATTTTATTTTTTTGTAGTTTCCATGGCAATGATTCTTGATAAGTGAAATACTTGAAGAAAGCAGAATGAGATTTTTGTACAAAAATAACCCAAAAATAACAACACTACTGGTAGCTCTCTGATCCTTATGAGACGTGTTGATAGACAGAAAGACACCTAAAATGTGTATCCATTACTGTAAATCATTCAGTTGAATTCATCAGTTGCAAAAGGGTCTACAGATTCTGACCTGAGAGTTTCCAGAGTGCATTGTGGACTCTTGAGTGCTTCAGAAAGCAGCTTGACTCCTGAATCCTGAAGGTCGTTGTTACTCAGGTCCAGGTCTCTCAGACTACAAGACGGGCAGCTCAGAACTAAAGACAGAGCCTTAAAGCTTTTCTCTGAGAGGTTGCAGCCACTCAGCCTAAAGAGACAATGATGAGAGGAGTGAATATTTTTGACATCTTTTAACAGTGACAGTGTATTTACTATTCCTCATGTTGTGCTTACTGAGCTTTGTTGGAGACTTTGACCACTGGCAGCAGCCTCAGAAGAGCCTCCTCTGAGGCAGAGTATTTCTTCAGGTCAAACACATCCAGGTCTTTTTCAGATGAAAGTAAGATGAAGACCAGAGCTGACCAGTGAGCAGGTGAAAGTTCATTGGCAGAAAGTCTTTCTGATCTCAGGCACTGTTGGATCTCCTCCACTAGTGAACGATCATTCAGTTCGTTCAGACAGTGGAACAGATTGATGCTCTTCTCAGAAGAGAGATCTTCACTGATCTTCATCTTGATGTACTCGACTGTTTCCTGATTTATCTGAGAACTACTTTCAGTCGTTACCAGCAGGCCTTGCAGGAGAGTCTGGTTGGTCTGCAGAGAAAGGCCCACAAGGAAGCGGAGGAACAAGTCCAAGTGTCCATTTTGGCTCTTTGAAGCTTTATCCACAGCACTCTGGTAGAACTGTGTCATTGCACCTTTGTGTTTCTTCATTTGAGAATTATTGGATGTTGTTTGTCCTTCAGCTAGCAGATTGACTCCAGAGTTAATGAAGGTCAGATGGACATGAAGAGCAGCCAGAAACTCCTGAACGCTCAGATGGACAAAGCAGAACACCTTATCTTGGTACAGTCCTTTCTCCTCTTTAAAGATCTGTGTGAACACTCCTGAGGTCAAGGGGGCTGCTCTGATATCGATGCCGCACTCTGTCAGGTCTGAGTCATAGAAGATCAGGTTTCCTTTCTGCAGCTGCTCGAAAGCCAGTTTTCCCAGAGACTCAATCATCTTCCTGCTCTCTGGACTCCAGTGTGGATCTGTGTCAGCTCCTCCATTAAACTTCATGTTCTTCCGTTTGGTCTGAACCACCAGGAAGAGGATGTACATCTCAGTCAGGGTCTTGGGCAGATCTCCTCCTGCTCTGGTTTTAAACACATCCTCAGAAACTGTAGCAGTGATCCAGCAGAAGACCGGAATGTGGCACATGATGTTTAGGATTGGTGATGTCTTGATTTGGGAGATAGTTCTGCTGGCTTGTTTCTTGTCACTGAATTTCTTCCTGAAGTACTCCTCCTTCTGTGGATCAGTGAACCCTCTGACCTCTGTCACCCTATCAATATACTCAGGAGGGATCTGATTGGCTGCTGCAGGTCGTGTGGTTATCCAGAGGCGAGCAGAGGGAAGCAGTTTCCCCCTGATGAGGTTAGTCAGCAGCACATCCACTGACGTGGAATCTGTGACATCAGTCAGGGTCTGGTTGTTTTTAAAGTCCAGAGGAAGTCGACACTCATCCAGACCGTCAAAGATGAATAAAACCTTGTATTCTTCAAACCTCCAGATTCCTGCTTCTTTGGTTTCAGTAAAGAAGTGATGAACAAGTTCAACCAAGCTGAACTTTTTGTCTTTCAGCACATTCAGCTCTCTGAAAGTGAATGGAAACACAAACTTTATGTCCAGGTTGGCTTTATCTTCAGCCCAGTCCAGAGTGAACTTCTGGGTTAAGACTGTTTTCCCGATGCCAGCCACTCCCTTTGTCATCACTGTTCTGATTGGCACATCTCTTCCAGGGGAGGGTTTAAAGATGTCTTCTTGTCTTATTGTTGTTTCTGGTTTGCATTGCTTTCTGAATGCTGTTTCAATCAGTCTGACCTCATGTTCTTCATCAATCCCCCCCTCTGTGATGTAGAGCTCTGTGTAGATCTGGTTTAGAAAGGTTTGGTTTCCTGCTTTAACGATCCCCTCAAAAACACGCTGGAACATCTCCTTCAGGTAAGATTTCAGTCTACGCTGTGCGCAAACTTGAACAGGATACCCTGAAAGAACACAAAGGAACTTTTATTTACTTGATAAATGAGTATAAGAACATATATTTTTGAGATATTTTGAGATTTCTGTGAATATGTTTTGTTTATCCAGCATGTTGAAAATGAAAAGAACTCGTCTTACTGCACTGCAGACAGTCAGCCAGCTCCTCCTGCTTCATTTTTCTCAGGAAGTACAATGTGATCTTTAGAACGGCATCTCTGCTGCCGCTCTTCTGTGCTGCATCCTCCTCATACCTCTGGCTCTCTAAGCACTGTGAGAAGTCTGAACTCAGGACCTTTTGGATCTTCTTCAGCTCGTCCTTTACAAAAGCGACAATATCATCCTCCAGGGCCTGAAATAGAAAATGACAACGGAAGACACAATCAAACTACAAATTATTGAAACAACAGCTCCTTAAAAGGTTGCAGGGAAGGGATAATTGTGGCACACCAACATGTAAATGTACGGTAGTTGCTGAAGATGTACAGACCATGAATATGGAGTCGAGGTGTGATTGATGCTGCTGCGCAGACTGACCTCCAGGAGCTTCTGCGCTATGCTCATCGTTTCTGTGGAATAATCACAAAGAAAAATCTCATCTTGTTTGTGTCCACAAAGAGAAAAACACAAGATAAACTTCCAAAAGTTACTATTTCAATGTCAATGGCAAATTAGATTAAATTGTGTAGTATTGTGAAGCCGACAGAGAATAAACAGCTCAGTCTGCAGGTGTTTGACAACTCAAAGCGCTTTCACACTGCAGGTCACACCTACCCACCCTGATGGCAGAGGCTGCTGCTGTATGTAAAGTGTTTATCAGTATGAACTCATTCAATTCATTCACACGCCGCTGACGAAGCAGCGGATGCAACTTGGGGTTCGGTGTCTTGCCCAAAAACATATCAGACATGTTGCTGCAGGAGCCAGGGACCGAGCCCTCGAACTTCCAGTTGAGAGGCAACCGACTCTACCACTGAGCCACAGCCGCAAAGTGTTTTAAATCATTAGTGATCTTCGCTTAGTTCCAACAGCTCCCCGGCCCCCACAGCATTTCCTCTGTCACTGTAAAGTACTTAAGTGCCCAAGGGCAAGGCACCTAGAACCCCCAGCTACTCTAGTGGACCTGCTCAGACTTTAGAGGACTGGGCAGCTCCAACATTGTCAGGTTGGTAGAGGTAGGTGTGAGGCAGCAAAGAAAAGGGACAAAGTGCAGACAGTAAGTAACAGAGGAACAGTCAGATCTGCTGACAAAGGGGTGGCAGCACATTGATCTTTCCAGTCAGTCCTGACTTCACTACTTCTCCATTCCTTTCACTGGTCACTTCTCATGACACTAAGAGGAAGAAATGATTAAGGTATTTTGACCAAAGTTCATGTGAGGGGCCGCACCTTTACATTGTTCATTTTACTTTTTCACATTTTATTCTCACAGCACTGATCAGATCCGAAAATATATCAGTTAAAAAAGCTTGGATGACTCAATATATGGACACTCTGCCATTACGCTTTGTACAGTAATTAAATGCCTATCTTTACTGCAGATCACAGCTTAACACCACTTAACAGTTCTCTCTCAGCATTTTTTTGTCCCTTTTCATTAAAACAGGTGATTTCAATGCTGACTGTCTTTATGAGTGGATATCTGATCATGTGCCACTGCAGGTACAAACACCTCTGATGACTGAAATGGTATGAAAATATACTATTTATTAGAACTTCATTGAACCTCACTTGAATTTTTTTCCCCAAACTATTCTTTTAATATATAATAATTTTAGGAGGATTCATTGACCTTCTCACGTAGTACTCCGACTATTTCTAAGGAGTTAAAAACAAAACGATTTCTCTCAATGACAGACAGCTTTCAACAACAAAGAAACAGTTTGTTATGTCAAGATATTTTTTCACTCATACTATCAGATACAACTTACAGCGGACCAGCAGATGGAGGTTCTCCTTTAAACGTTTCCTTTGATCGGCTGGTTTTAATGGACAGACCAGTGGGTTCAGAAGTGTCTGGTCTCTGCTGGAGGAGCCTGAAAACATAAGCAGCTCAGATAAACATGCAGTTTGGACAGAAAACTGATCTTACCTTTAATTGATGACTAGATCTCTTTTTCCATTTTTTTTAAATCATTACCTTTCATAGTCAGGATGTTTAAACGTAAGAGGAACATCCATTGACGTAAAGGACAAACAACTGGGTTCACAGCCGTGCAGCATCGGATCAATTCTGTAAGAAAGAAAGAGACTAAAGTTTAAATAAATCACAGAACTTCTCGTTGAATTGAAGACTTATATGTTAAATTTAAACATTTTGAATACTACAAAGCCCTTGAGGTCCACTAAGGTGATCATTTTTATCTTGTAAATATATCAATGATTCCACTTACCATCAGTTGCCATCAATCGTCATTTTCCCCATTATTTACAAGTATTCTACTATTTTAACAGTTATTTTAACATTTAACAGATTTAATCTTTAATTGCTTTCATTTTTGTAAACATTGCAGATAAAGTCGGCCCTAGTGTTGATCAGAATTACATCAGACACACTGATTGAGACTATTAGCTCTCCATGCATTCAAATTTCTTGCATCTTTATAAATTGACCACTTTTTCTCCAAGTACAGGTATTCCAATTGTCTATGACCAATTATCAAGACCATTGAAACCTGTTAAAAATGAAGATGGGGTTGAAATGGCTGCCTTGAGAATAAAAGATGACCAAATATGTGAACCAGTCACAACTTCTATTGCAACAGGAACTCAACACAGAAGATGCCAGAAGAAACAGCTGGAGAAGCTAGCGAGCAATTGTGCATTTTGTGCCTGGGATATTGACCTGACTTGGGCATGTACTTGACTTTTAAATTAGGTAAGTGCTACTTGTTGGGACGGTTTCAATGGCAAATAAGACAGACTGTACATGAATACAGTACTATATTAAACCACATTCAGATCACCTCAAATGGAGACACTGATGATTCTTATGTTTGATTATCCAACCCAAGAATTGCCACCTTAACGTGGTGGATGGGGTTTGCGTGTCCTGGTGAACCCGGGAGCTGTGTTGTTGGGGACCCTAGCCCCTGGTAGAGTCTCCCAAGGCAAAGTGGTCCCAGGGGAGGGACTAGACTATGAGTGGTTCAACAAAACCCCTATGAAGCGGCAAAAATGTGAACCAGTCACCTCGTCCGGAAGAGGGAAACCCAGGCACCCCTCCTGGAGCCAGACAGGGGGGGAGCTCCAAAGTAGATAGTGAATGGACTTGAGCTTGAATAGTTCTTTTCGAGTCCTCAGACTAATCAAAACAATTTTACACTGCAGGTCACACCTACACATTCACACACTGATGGTAGAGGCTGCTGTCAAGTGAGACCATCAGAAGTAACTAATCCCATTCATACACATTCATACATTGCCAACGAAGCAGCAGGAGCAACTTGGGGTTAAGTGACTTGCCCAAGGACACATTGGACATGTGGCTGCAGGAGCTGGGGATCAAACCCTTGACCTTCCGGTTGAGAGACGACTCTACCAACTAAACCGCCCCTAAAGGGGGGCATCTGGCGGCAGGGCTCTCCTACATGGGGCCTGGTCGGGCTCAGCCCTAAACAAAAACATGGAGCCGCCGCCCTGTAGGGTCAGGTACATGCCTCATCCTTAGAGATAGGGTGAGGAGGTCAGACATTCGAGGCCACTCCTTCACATCAAAAGGAGTCAGTTAAGGTGGTTCGGGCATCTAATTAGGATGCCTCCTAGATGCCTCCCTTTGGAGGTTTATGGGCACGTCAAACTGGGAGGAGACCCCGAGGAGACCCAGAGTTCACTGGAGGGACTATATATCCCGTCTGGCATGGGAATACTTAGGAATGAACAGCTGGAAAAGAGAGAGGGAAGTCTAGGTTGGCGGTGCGCTGCCACTGCGACACAAACTCGAGCCAAGTGGAAGAAAAAGGATGGATGGATGGTATGACATCGTTCATACTAGTAACTGTCTAGCAGGCGCCCACACGTACTCTCATATGTGGTAGTCAATATACTATTTATTAGAACTTCATTGAACCTCACTTGAATTTTTTTTCCCAAACTATTCTTTTAATATATAATAATTTTAGGAGGATTCAATGACCTTCTCACGTAGTACTCCGACTATTTCTAAGGAATTAAAAACAAAACGATTTCTCTCAATGACAGACAGCTTTCAACAACAAAGAAACAGTTTGTTATGTCAAGATATTTTTTCACTCATACTATCAGATACAACTTACAGCGGACCAGCAGATGGAGGTTCTCCTTTAAACGTTTCCTTTGATCGGCTGGTTTTAACGGATAGACCAGTGGGTTCAGAAGTGTCTGGTCTCTGCTGGAGGAGCCTGAAAACATAAGCAGCTCAGATAAACATGCAGTTTGGACAGAAAACTGATCTTACCTTTAATTGATGACTAGATCTCTTTTTCCATTTTTTTTAAATCATTACCTTTCATAGTCAGGATGTTTAAACGTAAGAGGAACATCCATAGACGTAAAGGACAAACAACTGGGTTCACAGCCGTGCAGCATCGGATCAATTCTGTAAGAAAGAAAGAGACTAAAGTTTAAATAAATCACAGAACTTCTCGTTGAATTGAAGACTTATATGTTAAATTTAAACATTTTGAATACTACAAAGCCCTTGAGGTCCACTAAGGTGATCATTTTTATCTTGTAAATATATCTATGATATGATAATACCATCAGTTGCCATCAATCGTCATTATTCCCCATTATTTGCAAGTTACCTTCTATTTTAACAGTGTGGATATAGTTCATTATGTATTCTTGTCAGCATTACACTGGGATTGGTATTTTGTGCAAAACACGAGCGCCCTCTGCTGGGGCCCCTGAAGACTAAACAGTCCATGTTATGTTGATATGTAATAATCTAAAATACATTAAAATCACGACATTTTCTTGGTAAAAGTACTATTCATACATGTTTCAGAGAACCTCCAAATTGAATATAGAACACTTTTGTGATAATATCAATTTGCTGTAGAGTAATTATGGCTCACCAGGTTAAATCATGGCTTCATCTTTAATTTCTGTGGTGTAGCTCACTAACAAACTGTTTTTTAAGACGAGTCAAAATCCAGGAGTAGTACACTGGAGGTGCTTATAGTTAAAGATGCACCGATCCACATTGTTTCAGTTCTGATCCGATTCCAATACGTACAGATACCGTCATTTTTATTATCATAACTAATAGGATTATTGTTGTTGTTGGTATCATGTGTAAGGCTATATAAAGTTGTAGTAAACCTGGGATTGTATACAAACAGGAAGCAGCACCAACCGTCAGGTTTTCAAATGAAATGTTTCAAACTGAAGTGTAAGAATTGTCATTTTGATCATATAGAAGGAGCTGTTCCATCTCGACTGATCGTCTTAATGTACTGTAGATTATTTGTGGACACTTCTTATAGTTCAGTAATATTTAAAGTTCTCAACGATCTTTCTTGATGAGTGACGTGGATGACGTTGATCGGGACCATCAGTCCGATATTCGATACGTAAATCATGTCAATGTTGGACCTGATCCCAATATTAGATGGTATCCGTCCCATCTCTGTTTATAGTGAGGTGTTCATGTCATTTAGCAGGATATGATATAAATCCTTGAGCTGCACTATGATATGTAAATAATGACTGAATATGGATTATAATAAAGAATGGACACTGGAGAGAGGTAACAGCACCATCCAGTTAAAAAAGACAATGTGACTCTTTATTATGGTCAATATGGTCCAGGGCAGGTTCCTATTACTGTCTAGTCTCATAATGTACAGAGCATGAGTGCATCAGCCCTGACAAGTTGTTAAGTGTAAGGTGGATAAAATCAATCACGCTGCACTAGCAGACTTTTTAATCAATTACATACAAATAGACATCTGAAAAGTGACTGCATAGAGTAAAGTGAAACAGAATGGCGTTAAATATCTTAAAGGTGCACTCTGGAGTTTTGGTAGAGAAATGTGGTAAGTGGAGAAATTTACAGATCATGTGGTATATGTTCATAACTCTATACACAAACTGTCGTCTGGAGAAAATGCGTAACACTGTTTGAAGATAAAATGCTACGTGAGAGGTTATGGTGGTGGGCCCGCAACAGTGAAACTGTAACTCTCCTGGTAGCTTTTTAGCTCCAAACAGTGTTCCAGGGACACATTTTTTTCTTTGAATAAAGTTTGTTTATTTAGTTCAGAAAATATAGCATAGAATTGTTTCACTTCTCCAACTTTTAAATTTCACTAAATCTACATAGTGCACCTTTACCCAGTAGTTTGGTTCGGGTACTTTCCTTTACATTGGGAATGTGATCACACTTGAGTCTTGACAGTCAAGAATGCAGATAAACTCGTCTCCATGCAGAATGACGTGAAATATGTTGAACAGAACATGTTGTCTTGAATGCGTTTGGTTAAACGCTGTATTTCATGTCAGGGGATTTTTTTTCCATAATGTGGTAATGTTATTCTTAAAAGCGGCAGTGGTTCGAATCTGACCGCTTCCATTTGTTGCATGTCATCCCCCACTCTCTCCCTCCTCCCAACATTTCCTGTCTCTCTTCAGCTGGCCTTTCCAATAAAGGCAAAAAATGGCCCAAAAAATATCTTTAGAGAAAGAAAAGCTACTCTTGAATAAACTCAAAGGTTGTTGGGTTCCTCGTTTTCTGAGCCCGAACATGTTTTGAAAATAGGGTTTAATTCTTTTTATATTCAATTGATTGACTCATACACATGTTTTTGTTTGGTCATTGTGACGCTTGGCCTGGCAGTTTCACTTCCTGATGTTCATCTGAGGTCACTTGCCCTGTTTTATTACAGACTGCTACACACTTCTGAGGAGATTCATGTCTTTGTTGTTGTTTTTCTCACGTCTTTCTTTTAGAGGTGGGGACATCCTCTCTGTCCTCCCTCCGATCCATACAGGAGCTCCCACCTTCACCCAAACACAACACCTGTGAAGAGAGTGTACTCATGTGACAAACATTACTCCTGTCATCAGGAGACCATATATATTTCTGGTTATTTGAGCTAAAAGAGACAGCAAACATTAACAAACTGTGTTAATCTTCTGTGTTTCAAGTAAATATTCCAGATTTAACTCCACATTTTACCAAATGTGTAAAAGTCTTCCCAGATTACAAATTATGTTTAGTTTAACATTTCCAAAGATGATATTGAAGTGTCTTATACTGTGTTAAGTCTTTTTATAAAGTGTTTAGTACTGATTGTAATGATCAGCTTTCTGTCCAACAGAAAGGCTTTGGTAATTACATGTGTCCTAATATGTCCAGAATTTGTTAAATTTAATTGATTCTAATCACAACTTTTGAAACTTGGATTTTGAATCTTACTGATATTTCTGATCAGCTTCAGATTATAACATTAAAAGTTTTTATAACAAGAAATTACACTTTAGTACCCCATGAAACTTTTTGTATCAACAATTATTTTGTAATAACTTAACATTGTACTCTTTTTCTTTCACTGTTTGCTGAGAATCTTAATTAAAGTAAATTGTTTGATCCTCGGAGGGGAAATTCAGTTTGACACTAATGTTAAGACACACACACAAAGGAAGAGAAACAAACCAGTCACAGACTGAGAATACAATTCATGTGAACACTTCATCATGAGTTTGATAACGATGAAGACAAAACACATTCACAACAGTTTCCAGAGAAAAAGAGCTGTAGTGTCACAACGAAACTTTGACATTCACAATGCCTTGAAGACGGAGAACTTCGTTTTTTACTTCTATCTCACACTAACAGGTTTCTCAACATCCTAATACAAGACCCATATCTCTCTTGATCCACTACTTCCTGTCAGAGCGTCTAATCGCAGCTCATGAAATAACCCAAAACAATCATCATCAAATGCTTCAAATAAGTGTTAGCAGAGCTGAGAATAGTTCCGCTCTTTTACTGGAGCTTCAAAATAAATCAATAAAGACAACATGAACACAGAGTCACTGAGGAGTCAAATAGAGAATCACAAACCGTAGATGAGGACAAAGCTGCGACACGATGAACACCACTTTCCAAAGTGAAACTAAACTGAGCATCACTCAGGGAGTGGCTCCCAGGTCACGGGGGTGTCAACGTCATTACCACGTCATAACAACACCCATAACAACGGTGAAGAAAACAGGAATGTCTACTGACTCCTCACTTCTTCTTCTTTTGTATTTCCAGCAGACTAGATGCCTGTCTTAAATTCAGCTCTAGATTCTGCTGACTCATGCAGGAATGGCATGATGTAGCCTTTGCATGAACATCATATATTTACCCCCACTAATCATATCTAGGCTAATTTAAATAACTGCTAACATAACATATCAAAGTATATTTTTAACTTAAAAAAGTAACAAAACAGAGTGCAACATATACATCCTGGAGGCTAAATTCTTCAACAATTCAAATAGAAAGTGTTCGTCCAAAGTCACAATTTGTAGAAGGCTACTAGCTCAAATAAATCTGCCACAATGTAGGCCTAAAAAAGCTAGCCTCAAATAGTGGGGTGTCAGCAATGGCCTGCAGGTTGTAGGTGAAGCCCCAGACCAATATATGGAGCACATTTAATAAGCAAACACAGCAGCAGAATGTCCCAGAAAGATATCACATCATGGTCAAGTTGACATGAGAAGAGACTCAAACTGCTCTCAGTGTAAATATGAATGAAAAGCTATTTTAAGAAAACCATTCAAACAGCTGTTCACATTAAAAGTAGACAATCTGCTCTCTATATACTCCATGTTTATCAACTTAATTTAACAGGCTGCTTTTCTCATTTGAGGGATAACATGCAAACAATTGTAACACGTGTAAATACTCTGACAAATGTCCGCAGCAGTAGACTTTTATCAAATGATCACAGGAGGGCCACTGATGATCTCGCTAAGTATGATACTGTGACTGTGGAAGAACAAAGGTTTTGATGAATGTTCCTGCAGTAGTGCTGCACTTTTTCCTGCTCCTGATGGCTGCAGGTGTTTCATACCTGTCATACCTATCTCATATTTTTGGATATACATAACAGGGTGATTCACTAACAAAGACCAATGTTGAAGAAAGATATTGATTTAGAACAGTTTATTGAACTACGCAGGCCAGAGATAGAAGTAATAAGTGAAGTTGGATGAAAAAAAAGAGTTTCGCTTATCTGTTCCTCTATAATGCAAACGTGTCTTTTGTTCTTTTTGTATCCGTCCATTGGTCTAACCTGCAGCCTCCTGAGTGTTCACCCTGTACGTACCCTGTATTGTCTCTCTCTGATCCTCTACAGAGCATATGTTGACCTGACTATCTCAAATACAAAAGCACGTTCGATAGCAGCTCTGCACTAACAGGAAGCGATAACAGTGGTTTGAACTTTCTTCCACTTTAACATTCAGTGTTTTCTTATCTGTGATCTAAACAACAACAAACATTTGTGTATGAAGAAAAAACTCTATAATTCACTGTAATGCAGACGGTAGCTCACATGAAAGAATTCCTTCCTACCACAGTGAATTCATGGCTGAGATATTATTCAGGTTTAAGGAAAGAAACAGACGAAACAGAAATAAAGTTCTATTAAAAAAACAATCCATGTGCCCATGAGTTGTTGTCTGTGTCTGGGTTTAAATCAGCCTCTCAAGGGCCATCCAGAGGTCTACAGAGAATTTCAGATCTGACATTTGCCTCATGGAAAATACATGTACAGAAAAGTACTCCAGGGGTTACTTGGGGAAACATCATTCCTTCTTCTCCTTTTTTCTTAATTATGGCAGCTAGCACTTGGTGTCAAGCTGCATTACCGCCACAAAGAGTTCTGCTTACCTGGTAGCCATCTTGAACGTACTGGCAGATGTGTTGCTTCATTCTAAATCAAAATGTATCAAAATTCTTTGTGCATGTGTAAACAGTCTCAAAAATGTTGCGGAGTATGAGAACATCAGTCAGGGACACTTCAATTTTCCATAATTTTTACATTATTATTATACATGAATATTCGGTTTATACATTTTCTGTCATTTGAAAACGTCTAGTATAGATTACATTATTTTTTTCCAGAATATTTTCAATTTACTCTGTTTAAATTACAAAAAAACATTCAGTCAGAGCTGGATGAGTTGTGGTAATGAGAATTTCAGCAGAAAATGCAATTAAAAACTATAATAATTAATTCTTATGTTGAAATTACTCTTTGTGCAAGGTAGAGAATATTGTTGTCTTTATTATAATATTAAGTTATATAACAAAATTTCAAACAAAGTTTTATATTTAGAATCATTACTGCCATGGTACTTTAATGGTTTCATGAGAATGACCCACATACTGTGGATATTGGACCAAAGTTTTAACCCCTTAGTAAAAAAAAGAAAAGAAACTTCTCATTGATGTCTGGGTAAATATGTCCTCACTACTTTCATGAATTCACAAATGCAAACCTGGGGGAGAGAATTCCAGCGGAAAATAGATTTTTTAGAAACAAAAACAGATACCAGTAAACAATGGCTAAAAGTGATGGAGACCTTCATGCACAAATCCAGCTTCTCTCACAACAAGAATAATATATATATTTATTGTTATTGCTTCTGCGACAACCAAATTTCTAACTGTCTGCCTGCCTGTCCTTATATCTGTCTAACTGAGGGAAGACTAAAAACGTTTTATTGTAATTGTAGAACTTTGAGATTTTTGTTCAAATGTAAAGTGTGTTATAAAAGACATGTATTATTAATATTTATTAAAACATGAGCTAAATCTTGTTAACAGTAAGAATTCATGTGAGCTGACATTGTTTGTGGTATGATGTCAGTAGTTTGGATACATCTGCAGTGTTAAAAAGCTTTCCATCAGATTCAAACGCACACAGACACTGTCTCTTTTAGTTTTCACTGTGATTCTGCACATGAAAACTGACAATAAAACATATTTCAATGAGGTGTATTTTATTCAGAAAGGACTCATGGTAGTCTGGGCTGTGTGTAATTTTATGAACAGTGTTGTACTACTCACTCTGACAGAAGGGGTTTGTTTCAGCTTCATCCTCCTCTTGGCGTCTGCTTCCCTCTGGTGTTCATGATGATCAGCTGCAACAAACACAGTGAGTGATGTATGGATACATACTGGGGTGATAATAAAGAAGCCTCTACTCTGGAAAACGGCAGCACTCATTACATTGTCACAAAGCAGACTAAAGAAACTTTGTAATGGTAAAAAAAAATCTTGTTAGAAAAAGGTTTGATGTCCTCTCCTGCCATCGACACATTCAAACTTCACTGACACACAGGAAACTTCTTTGAAAGGTTTATTACAAAACGCAAGACAATACATGTCCACTGGATTTATTCTATTGGCAAACACAATACAATGACGAACAACTTTCTATCTGGGGGTGAAGCTTTGCGGGAACCACAAACCAAACAGAAAACAAAGCAACACAACGTGGATCAAAAAAGATAACTGTGGACAAAAAGAGGAGAACAGCATCTTTAAGGCCCAAAACTGAGAGAACACAAACCGGAAGGATGAAGAGCAGGAGGGACGAGGAGGGACTTGTTTCTCATTTTTTCAGGAGGTTCATAGTGCGGACACACACTTATAAATAGGTAACATTAAATTAAGTCAAATCCAATTCACACAGTAAAATGTTATTCACAAACTCAAAGCGTTGCTGCTGTTAAGACATTTTGACAAGCAGGAAAAAAACGTGAGGGGTCGTATTTTGGCTGATTCTGTTCCAACTGAGAGGAAATAAAGCTGGTCCAAGTCACAGGATAGATCCTTCAGTTCCCACCACAGATCCAGACTTTTACTGTCATGTTGCCTAAGGGCGAATATATCACAAATTTAACATTTTAGAAACAACTTTTGAGTGTTTGTGCCTGCAAACTTGTCAAACAGCTGATAGAGATAACGTTTTTGAAGTGTCCATGTTGGTCCAGCGGGATGCCTGACGAGTCCAGATTTGTTTTTAATCTACAAAATGTGTCACATCTCACTTTTAGTTTTTGGAAACCGCTTGTTGTTTTTTCATCAACTCTTAGAATTCAATAAATTATTATTATTGTTGATAATAAGAAATGTCTAAATAATTTAGCCCAACCACCCCACCCCCCCAAAAAAAGTCTACTTTGTAAGAACAGATGGTTTAATTTGAATTTTTGTTAAGATGTTTTTTTAGTTTGAGTAAGTGCAACAACAACAAAAAAGCTTGACAGCAAAAGAGCTGTCACATCGTGTGATGTTTGTGACATAATGAAGCGTTGTTGACAATGAGGATGTTGAACGATAAAGGTATTGGTGGTGGTGCTGCTACGATATCGAGGACAGCTAAGCCTGACTAGGTGCTCTCTTGTTTTCTTTATTTAACTGGTCAATCACATTTAAATACTATTTATATTTATATATTACAACATTGTTCCAAATTCATAAATAAGAAGTGCAGTTTCTCTTTGACCTCCACAAAACCATCTGTTGGTACGTGACAAATCCAAACGTCAAACGCTGCAGATCAGTCATCAACCAAACAGCTGGAAAAACTATAAATATGGCTGACTAGCTGCAGGTTATAGTCTTCATGCAAATGTTAATGTGTAGAAACGCCAGGTCAAACCAATCAGCTCGTCCGCTTACATTTCACATTTTCAACCTTACAAAATATCAAAACTAATAAATTTTTAACCAATCAGAACAGTGCATCAGAAAGAACTTTAGCCAATCAAAATCACTCTATTAAAAAAAGCCACAAAGGAACTGGAGAAGTCACATACATGAAGACCAGCAGAGGCGTCTCTGGTCAGAGAAGAATCGGTCGTGAACCAGATCAGACCAGAACAGACGTTTACTAACAACAAAGGTGTCTCCAACTTTTGAAATTATTATTTATATTTTTTAGAATTACTATCGATGCAGAAAGATCTGGGAGGGTCTGAGGGTCAGATTGATTAGTCCATCTCCTGTAAATGTCTCTGAAACAATTTGGCTAATCCATCAACCTTGGATGTTGGTTTTGGGATGAAAAAATAAAGACAAATTAAACATTACCAGCAGTTCTATTTGATTACATGGAATCAGCTAAGTAATGCAGAATAAATCAAAATCAACTTTTTTTTTATTTGGTGATCGTAATCTTGAAGTTTTAGACCAACAAATTAAACCTTAAACAATGATGAGGTGTTATTTTCCAGATAAGATACATATCTTAATTCTGACTGAGTTATCAGATTTATTGGTGTCTTCTATGTAAGATGACACATTTATTGTAGTGAGAGACTGTACTCTGAAACACTAAGCTCCATAGAGAGAGCAACACTTTGATTTGAATGCTTTGAGGCATCTGATGTTTTTCTCTTTAAGGGCTTGTTTGGTCGTCATTCTACGATGGTGATAAGCTTTGAACATTAGTTTGGAGCTTTCTGCAGTTTTGTTGCTAATAAACATCTTGGAAAATTCAAACTGACTTTCCTCAGTCTGATCTTGGCATCACTTCTACTCTAAACGCAATCTACAGGTTTTACTGTTGTTATTTTTGTGGAGACTTCATTTCCCATAATGCTTTTTGTGCTGACTTCTGACTGTCAGCAACCGGATTAACATGTCACGGACCTGATTGCAGGTGGATAAAAGGTTGACTCTGATACACAGAAGCTCCGAGCTCTCCCCCATGCTGGCTGATGGGAAATGGAGTGTAGAGAGGGAAGAATGAAAGCAAACAGGTCTGTGTGCAACCTAAAAGTCATGGGGGGGGAGCAGGGCAGGGCAGGGCAGGGGGTTAACACTTAAATCGAGCCCATCCTTTAGAGCAATTATTGAATGGTCAGTAATGGCCTTGTATGAATATGACCTTATATGGAGATCCCTTCGCCATATGACCATATATGGATGTCCTGCTGATATCTACACAAGCGAAGAATCAACCAGTTTCAGTCACAGAAACCTAGCTAAACAAACTGCCATGAGCATCCCAGAATCTATTCCAAACTGGTCCAAAACTGGTGGAGAACTTGCCCAGAACCTTCTCAAACTTAAACTCTACCAGAACTGCTCCCAAACGAGTCCAGAACCAGTCAGTGCTGATTCAGAACAAACCAGAAATGGTCCAGAACAGGGCCAATCCTTGTCCAGAACCAGGTGATGTCACTCAGAGTCGGACTCCAGCGGAGCAGTCTCGTCTAAGACCACTCTCTTCCGGCGCTTTACAGCCGCAGCCCGAGCCCTCTGCTCTTCCTCCAGATGAGCCTTCTTGTGGCGGGAGAAGCTGGATGAGTGCATGAAGGTCTTGTTGCAGGCGGCACAGGTGTAGGTCTTAGTCTTGGCAGTGGGAAGCCCAGACTTGACTTGAAGCTGTTTGTGGTGCTGCTGCAGCTTCCCCCCTCCAATGCCATCCACCCTGTGGGTCTGATGATGTCGCGCTAGGCTGGAGGCGTGGCTGAACCGCTTCCCGCACTGGCTGCAGCAGTGGCGACCTGTTCCACCTCCTCCTACAACCCTCTCCTCCCCCTCAGAAATAGCAGGGCCCCGTTTGCTCGCCCTGCCCCCCCGACGGCGACGATTCTTCTTGCAGAGGGTGTAGAAGTTGGGCTTGTCGCGGGAGCAGAGCTTGAGGCGGATCTTGAGGTCGGAAGAGCTCTCACCGAGGTTCTCCTTGCCAGGCGTGTAGTTGTCCAGCAGCTCCTTAACGTGGGTCACCTGGTGTTTGGACAGCTGCGTGGATGTTCTGAAGCTCATGTCACACTGGGGGCAAGCGTAGAACTTATCTCCTCCCTGACTCTGGATGATGGCGGTCGCCACATGCTGCTGCCTCTGATGCTGCCTCTTGGTCTTCCTGACCCCAGCTTTCATAGAGTGGCGCAGTGAGGCCATGTTGGGCCCAATGGAGACATCCTTGGGGAGGCCTTTTCCTTTCTTGTGGATGAGGCGGTGGCGTGACAAGCTTGAGCTGTGGTTAAACTCCTTTCCACAGATGTTGCAGGGGTGGATCCGCCGCTTCCCATGCAGTCGCAGGTGACTCCCCAACATCCTGATGGAACACCAAAACACAACAAATAAAAATATACCTTCATGACACAGTGATCAAGAAAAATAGGAAAAGATGGCCTTGAAAAGCTTTGATGGTTATTTCAAACCTTTACATTAAATATGTAATTCTGACACCTAGCTTTTAAAATGGGTACTGCAGTCCAAATTCAAAACTTTGGACAGCTGACCCCCCCCCCCAAAAAACCTTCTTTTGCCACAAGTTTTCCAAACGGTGTTCAGATATGTCAAACAGTGACATTCAGTATCCTGCTGTCATCAGTACAGTATGCACAGCTGTTTTACAAAATGTTTCATCAAACATCACCAAATGATTTGATAATTCACCACAAACCAGCAGAATGATTTGTAAAATATTTTCAGAACTCTATCACCAATATTTTAACTTTTAGAAGCATAACAGTTTACTTTCTTTTTTTTTAATTTTCTCTGATAAAACAGTTTTTGCATCATTAACCTGAAGACAAAGAAACAATGTTGATTACAACTCATTAGTAAAAAGAAAATCAAGAGATTGTCTTCTTGATATTCAAAAAAAAAAAAAAAAAAAAGTGGGTTTCTGGGATGCTTGTTTACTGCCTTGCAGTAAGAGCGTGCGCCCCATGTGTGGAGACTACAGTCCTAGCTGCCGTCCCACGCTCGGGTCCTACCCAACTCTCCTCTCCCAGCATTTACTCTTCACTGAAGAGATTTGATATTTCCTCAATAGAAACAGGGTGTCGGTGAGGGGCTGCTAGTGGAGCTGCCTGCTACGTAAATGTATGTCGACTGATTGAATTTTTGTCAACAGATTCCTCACCATATTCAGTGTCTTTTTGTGGCAGTTGTCACAGTCTCTGCTTGGTGATTGGCTGTTAGATCTATCCACATCAAGTAAGAATGTCCAGGTTTATCCTTGTTATTGACGCAAATTCATCACAATCCCCACTGTACATTAATCATCCAGCCCTAACTGGAAGTGCATTAGGAAAGTCTCTATAAACAGTTCCAGTTGTTCTAAACACTAGAACTATGACATGGGCAGAGAAAACCCCTTGATGTGATCATATAATCATCTGAATAAATAAAAGGAAATATTTTGCAGTTTGGTTGTTGGTCAAACAAACACAAACCACTGACCGACTGAAGTTGTTCAGTTTTGACTCATATCTCTAAACTGGTAAATACAGACCTGCTTCCTTTGAAGCTCATCCCACAATGAGGACAGGTGTAACGTGAATCCTGGTGTGTCGGCTCTAGTGCCCGTTTGGTCGGGGGCGCTGGTCCAGTGCTCTTCCCAGTGTGGGTCTGCTGGTGGCGGTACAGGCTTGAGGCGTGACTGTAACACTTCCCACAGTAGCTGCAGCGGTACTGTCGCTCATCCGGCTCAAAGTCGGCCTGGTCCGAGTCCAACTCGCCATCAAGCCGGCTGCTCCCCGCCTCCACAAGCACCTCCTGCTCCTCTTCGGTGTCCTCCTCATCTTCATCTGAGTCTGTCTTTATCTCCACACTCTGCTCTGTCACCTCACAGGGGTACACCTCCTCATATGGAGCGAAGAAGGCTTCATCCGTCTCAATCTTAAGATGTTCAGCAGTCAGGTCTGATGGATCATCAGAGTCCTTCTTCACACAGGAGATGGTGAACTTGGAGCCGACCTCAGCCCACTTCACCACGTACTCAATGGGCTGGGTGTCCAACTCCACAGTGATGAAGTCTGCACCCAGGGCGTCCGACTCCGAAACCACCAGCTCTGTTTCAGAGTCCTCCATCCTATAACAAGTCTGGGTGGAGGGGCTGGAGATTCAGGGGAGCAGCTACAGGCCTGAAGAGGACATAAGAAAAGAAAACAAAAGAAAGAACAACGATTAGAAAAAAAAAGGAAGGAAAAAAGAAGAACAAGAAAAATTAAGATAGAGATGCAGAAAAGACAGAGGAGGACTTATAAGAAGAATATAAATAAGTACAACAAGAAGTGGGAGAATAACCAGAAAGATTAGAGAAGGAGGGGAAGATGTATAGAAGAGAAAGAATAAAGTAAAGAACTTGTAAGAATAATAAGAACAAGAGGAAAAAAGATTTTTAAAAAAGAGGAATACAAAAAAAGAAGACAACTAAGACTTTGAAGAAGAGAGGGTGGAACGTGAAAACAGGGTAAACGTGTTGTGTCAGAGGCGGCTGTGGATCAGTGGTAGTCAGTAGAGTCGGGGGGGGGTTCGATCCCCAGCTCCATGCCAAAGTGACCTTGAAGACACTGTACCCCAAGTTGCTCACACTGCTGTGTCAGCTGTGTGTGAATGTGTATGAATGAGGTAATATTGATGGACACTTTACACAGCAGCCTCTACCATCAGTGTGTGAATGTGGTGTGAATGTGTAGGTGTGAACTGCGGTGTAAAAAGCACTGAGTAGTTAGAAAACTAGAAAAGTGCTTTACAAGCTCAAGTTCATTTACAGTGTTCTCAAAATAACTACTTCATTTGATTCTGAAACTACAAATGTTGATGTCTGAACAGAAACAGTAGAATATCTGATGCTGCACGCACTACCATCATCATAGGAGGTTATGTTTATATAAAGTACAAACCTTTCACTGATTATTTTCCTGATGATATTCTTAAAGAGATATAAGGATTCTGAGCAGAGGGAAGATTTAATTTATAAAATGTGCTGGTTTCTAACTGTTTTTAATGACATAAAACAATGCCAGAAGCAGAAAATCTGCCCTTTGAACAGTTTATCTCTCTGTCATTGTTTCCCTGTCTGCTTTAGGTCAAATCCATTCTTCAATTTCACACAGCAGATCATCCACATACTTAAAGAATGATGAATGCAAAGCAACTATTAAACACTTAGGATCATGATTTTATTGTTTGGTCCAAATTTACACTCATGGCATAGCAGATTAAAAAATGTATTTATAACTGATCAAATACAACGTTTTTTTCACAGATTATTTTCATAGGCATTCTTGCCATTATTTGTCAGTGACAGCTCATAGACAAGAAATGTGCGAAGAGGGAGTGGGGTAGATGTGCACACAATGGCCGAGGCCAGGAATCAAACCAGCAATCAGTATATATATATACTGAGGTCTGTGGCCTCTGAACATGGGGCACTTGCTCATTCAACCGGTACCCTGAGGGGTCAAATGAAACTTTTAAGAGAAACTGTACTTTTAATAACTCAGAAACTGGAAAGATAGCCTTACAGTAGGACAATTTCAGACCCAAATCCCTTTCATAAATACACAATCCCCTTGGATGGTACCCTGACTTCAGCTACAGGAGCTGTATGAGAGAACACATGTTTGGACCTCGAATATACGGATTCAAGAGTGATAGATCCACAGTGATGTCGACACGCCCGTAAAAGGTCTGTTTTCAGTGATGTCATGGCAACTAATAATGACAGGTGACCTCTGAACTGCTGTCAATCAACATGAAATGACATGACCTTTATATAAGCTTAATAAGGTGCGAAATACAAAATCATTTTGGAACTACCACAGATATAAAAAATATAGCTGCACTGAGGCGCTTAAATTATTTATTTTTCACGGCCAGACTAGCACGCCGAACTCCGTTCAAATAACTGCCTACTCGCCGGTAGCCCTCTGGAGAACACATAGACCTTTGTGTTTCGGCAAACTCTTCTTTTCCTCTTCAAACTATTATGCATAAAATAGATCAAGATGCATTTGATCCTTATTGAATATCGAAATAAATGAGAGATGTCCACATTAGAGCCGAGTTGACTTCCCACTTAAAATCCCGGGGAGGGCGGTTGCTGGCAGGGCATCCATTACAATAGATGATATTTTATTCAAATTAAGATCTTAGTAAAGGTTATATGGAAGCCGAAATTGTAACAATGATGATTTGTTTCGTAAAATATCCGAACCCGTTTTTAATGTTTAATGTGTTCGCCGTTAAGGCAGAAGGATTTAAACAGTGTAGTTTTTGAGCGGAGTTCCGGGCTCGGCCGGGCTCAGTGTCAGTGATGAGGAAGCAGAGGAGGGATTTACTGTCCCCGAACCTTAACTGTCAAAATAAAAGGCCAAAACGTTGTAATAAACGACGTTAACCATAACTGGCAGGGATATGTTTTGGAAATTTGGTCACTCACCGAGCTTACGGCGGGGGCACGGCGGCGTAAACGTTAAAATTTCACCGGTGGAGACGGTCACAATAAACAGGAAGCTGGGGACGTGGAAACAAAGCATTGTGGGAAAGGATTATATGGTGGCGAAGACCGGAAAAACGGTGGATTGTCTTTCAAAATAAAATAAAATAACAAAAAATGTTATATGAAGGCTGAAAACCATACCAAAAATAAGCTTTAATGTTAAATACAAAGTTAAATATTATGTAAATACGGCCAATTTATTTTAACTATGAAAATAAGATACCATAAATTTAAGATTATGATGTTGAATCTTAAAAATACAAAAAATTCTAGTTTTTTAATGGACTATTAGCCTGTGATGGTATGGTGAGTTCGAATCAACCACTTATATAGAACAGGCCTCTTTATAGCAAATTTGGCCTCTTGTATTTCTAAATCAGTGTAAGTGATCATTTTCAAACTATAGCAAAGTTGTTATACAGGAACAAACAGATATTCATTTGTCTTTGGTGTGTGATACTACAAACTGCTACTGGATGCTTTGAATTTCCCTCTGGATCAATAAAGTATCTGTCTATCTATCTATCTATCTATCTATTAATCTACTTGGCCCTAAGGGGCCCCCTATACTATGACATAAGGTCAAAAATAAAGCAAGCCTATCCCTACAATTGCTAAAGTGGGTAGTTCCACCTAGGTCTAGTTTCAGGTTGATGCCCACTTAAAGCTTCATTAAAGTACAAGCAAAGTTTCAGTAAGTCCTCTGTTATATCTCAGTAGAGTCACAGAGAGGTCTCAGGTACATCTCATTAAAGTCAGAGAAAAGTCTTGGTGAGCTCAAAGTAAATTTATTTGAATTAGAGAAGATAGGGGAGGATTGATTCATCCTCCTGAGAAGAACAATAAATACAGTGATATCATCAGTTATATGACAAAATAATCTACTACTGCTACTACTAATACCATAACAGCTACAGTAACTTGTGTTCTCACTACAGATACTAGAACTGCTATAGTTTCAGTTGTAGAGTTCCCTGATTCCACAAAGCTTCAAAAATGTCTCACTCGTCAGTCTTATGTCTGTCATCACTTCTGTGAGAATTTCACTGTTTCCACCTGCTAAAACAGTGATGACGATGATGATAATGGTGATTAACTTGCTGTCTAATTTATTTCTGAAGATAAATATGTCTTCCTTTTTCTTATATTATTTTATTTAAATCATATTATTGTATTAAGTATTAATAATGTATATTAACAAAATAAAGTATGCAGGTGGAATACAGAAATTGAGCAGAATGTGCATGTTTCTGATTGATCACTGTCATGTTTTGATAAAAAGTTATATAACTTTTTTTAAAACATTTAAAAATTAAAGACAATCAGAAAGGCTCCCACACACTGCCTCACTTTTTGCTGACATATTTATTTGATCATTCAACGTTTCAGTCTAACTGCATGACCTTCATGGGGTAGACATAGCGGTTAGACCGATGCACCTGTCACACATTAAGGTGTGCAGAGACATTTTCATCATTTCAATATAACAAATGAGAATTAGAGAATGCACTTTCTGAAGAAGATGAAATGTGAAAAACTTGAATACTGGGTTCAAAGGTTGAAGAATATTGGTAATGTTACAAGGATATAGAATATGGTAAACAACGAGATGAAACAAACTGCATAGGTTTGTTAATGCCTGTAAACTAGTCTGTATATCTTCAGAGTGTGAGAGAGTGCCTGAGATCCAGATGGCAAAGCTTTACTAATTGGTGGGAGCTAAACTGTATAGTTGTATTCATTGCAGGGGTCCAAATGCATTACCCTAACCCTAACCCTTTAATGGCTGGTAGACTAACTAGAAAGCTCTATTAACTGCTGGGGGCCGCACTGCACTGCTAAATTGATAACTGGAAGCTAAACTACATAACTGGATATATGGCTCGGAGCTACATTGCATTGCTTTAATGATGGGAGCTCAACTGCATAATTCAATATATGGTTGGGAGCAACACTGCATATAGCTTTCATGATAACAAGGAGCTTTGCTGCTTCCTTTAAGTCAATCTGAATTTCTCTCTATATAGGCGGATATCTACAGATAATATTGCTGTGAGGTGTATTCTACCAACAGACCAACCAAAAAAATCTCTGCATCAACTTTTTCCGTGAGTGAAATCTAGAATTGTGCTGTTACAAATGAACATTTATTAGCAGGTTTCTGTTGTAGCTCGCTTGTGAGCATGTCAATGTCATCACATAAAGACTTGATAATATGGTGTTTGCTAACCCTTCGTTTCTCTCCAGCATCACCCTCTTGCAAAGATGGTCTCTTCTGGTTCCAGAAAACCAACATGATGCCCAACTTGAGTGTTAAAAGGGGCAGTTGACAAACCAATGGATGGCTAACGTTAAGGTAGTTACCTTCATTATTTATACAGAAATGTCCAGTAAAAACTGAGGTTTTAAAATGTGATTGTATGAGTGAATGACATGAAGAGGGGAGGGGAGTCATTTGGAAAAGTCCCAAATATAAAGATCTTCTTCAAGTTTAAATGGAGCCCCGACGTGGAATATTTTTGAGATATAAAAGTTATGACTGAGAAGGTCCTAATTCAGTATCCTAAATTGATGTGCAGTAAGGTAAAGTAGGCCTGTTTGTTGTTAAACATGTGGATCTTGTTAATTGAAAAACAAAATAAAACAACAACAGGAAACATTAAAATAAGAAATTTAGAGCACAAAGAAATATAATATGAATGGAAGGTGTAAAAGATGAAGAGGAGGAGTAAAGGATAAAGAAAAACAGGAACATGAGAAGACTGAGAGGATGAAGAGCAGAGGATGACAGGGAGATGATGAAGAGAAGGTGGAGAAGATGATTAGGATGCAGAGGAGACAATACGGGATGAGCATGAATATGTGAAGAAATCAAAGTATAGATGAAGAGGATCACAAGGATGAGAAGCAGTAGATATCCGGGCCTTCTACAGAGTGACATTCTCCCTGGAAACGGCGCGCTACGTGATAAACCTTTCCGACTTGATTTCGGTATTTCCTGAAATTGGTCTCGATGAGACTCGGTGGATACCTGCGTTGACTCTGGGTGGTTGTCGAGTCACAGCCGATTTCCATCTAACACACACACACACACACACACACACACACACACACACACACACACACACACACACACACACACACACACACACACACACACACACACACACACACACACACACACACACACCGCCAATTCAACCAGCCTCGTTTTAATCTCGCTCCAGTCACGGAAATTACGTTCACTGCAAACACTTACGCTTCAATCCGGAACAGATGGATGAGATCTGGAGTCAGTTCTGGTTCTATCTGCTGCACCTCAGTCACATGCCAGCCGGAGAGCAGCGGCAGCCTGTCGGCTAGCAACCGCTGCAGCGACGTCCCTGATACGGAGCGGCACGGAGCGGCAAGTCACCGGGAAGGGTGGAAGCATAGGGTGGAAGGCAAACCGCGGCCCAGATGCGGCAGGCGGCGGACCGTCCAGATCCTCTCCGTCATGTGATTGGTTGATCTGCTGCGCAGCCTTTTCGTTGCATAAAATCTGATTGGACGGCGCAATGACAACCCACACTTTACCTTCAGATGTCGCGAGGTGTCGTGAAGCTTCAGAACAACCTGTTTCTAATGGAAGGGGTACGAAATGTTTTTATTTATTTATTCTGTATTTATGACGGTAGGGTGAATTACTGGTAAACAATCCATCATTCATCACTGGAGTTACGGTATGTGTGCACAAGCTAAACGATTAGAACTCAACTAAGAATATTCTCGATTGGTATAGAACTTCTTTGAAATATCACAGATTATCTCACATACTGGAACAGAACAGAACAGAATAGAACAGGATAGAATAGAACAGAACAGAATAGAACACGATAGGATAGAACATAATAGAATAGAACAGGATAGAATAGAAATAGAACAGAATAGGATAGAATAGAATAGGATAGATCAGGATAGAATAGAACAGGATAGAATAGAAAAGGGTAGAATAGAATAGAACAGAACAGAACAGAATAGAATAGAACAGAATAGAATAGAACAGAATAGAATAGAATAGAATAGAATAGAATAGAACAGAACAGAACAGAACAGGATATAATAGAATAGAACAGAATAGAACAGAACAGAATAGAATAGAATAGAATAGAATAGAATAGAATAGAATAGAATAGAATAGAACAGGATAAGATAGAATATCATAGAATAGAACAGAACAGAATAGGATATAATATAATATAATAGAACAGGATAGAATAGAATAGAATAGAATATAATAGAATAGGAGATTTGTTTCTACAAAATCGTTGTTTTGTATGGCCTAATGAATAAAGCTTCGACTCACTTTCTACTGTCAAATGAAGTTATCATTCAGGAACTCAGATTCATGTCCAATACTTCAAGTAAACAAATGATTCAATCTATTCGTTCATTTTGGCTTCAACAAAATTAATACGTTACAGAATTTGATCTCAGTGATGTAGGCCTAACAGTGTTGTCGTGATTGTGACAAAATCTCTTTATTTTAAACTGGAACATTTAGTGAAGAGGAATAGGGTTAAATGAACAACAATAATAATAATAATAATAACTTTATTTATATAGCACTTATCCAAAGAAGGTTACAAAGTGCTTTACAGAATGCATTCAATCAAAATAAATAAAACGTACATTAAAAGTGCTTCACAAGATACACAGGATAAAACATTGGTGAGAATTATGAATACAAGTTGATTAAATTAATTAAAGCAGGACATGAATTACTCATCAATCTTTAAAAAGGCCTTCCTATACAAAATTATTTTGAGCAAGGATTTAAAAATAGGAACAGAGTTTGCCAGCCTAATTTCTACAGGTAGAGAGTTCCAGAGATTGAAAAACAACATAATTCCTTCAATCTAAATGATCATTAAGGAAATCAAAAAGGAAAAATTCTGCTAAACGAGTAGGATAGTCCTTACATTTGAGGTAAAATAGTCCAGCCTGGAGGAGACAAAGGCGTGGACGAGTTTCGCAGCATCTGAGAGGGAGAGTGTAGGACGGAGTTTGGCAATGTTTCTGAGGTGGTAGAATGAGTTTTTGCACAGATGTTTAATGTGGGCTTCAAAGTTCAGTTGAGGGTCCATTTTGATGCCGAGATTTGTGACGGTTGGAGAGAGGTGGATGACTTGGCCAGAAAAGGTGATGGTGGTTATGGGGGATGACGTGATCTGGTGTGGGATGCCAAGTAGAATAGCTTCTGTTTTGGAGCTGTTTAACTTGAGAAAGTTGTTCTTCATCCACGCCTCTATCTCCTCCAGGCAGGTGGTCAGTGTCGATGATGGCAGGGGTGCAGAGGGGGTTTGATTTGTTTTTAGGTATATTTGAGTGTCATCAGCATAACAATGGAATGAAATTCCATGTTGGCTGATGACGCGGCCAAGGGGTAGCATGTAGATATTGAACAGGGTGGGGCCGAGGACTGATCCTTGAGGGACACCGCAGGTGACAAGGTGAGTCCGGGATTTTTTGTCTCCAAGGGAGACATGTTCGGTTCTTTCAGTGAGGTATGAACAGAACCAGTCTAGGGCTGAGTCAGAAAGACCGATGACAGAGTGAAGGCGGTTGAGGAGGAATGGCGTGATCGATGGTGTCAAATGCTGCTGTCAGGTCGAGGAGAACGAGGAGAGATGGAGAACCAGCATCAGCTGCCATCAGCACGTCATTTGTGACCCTGACCAGAGCTGTTTCTGTAGGTAGAGTGGAAACCAGACTGAAATTTCTCAAATAGTTTGTTGTGTTGTAGATGGTCATGAAGTTGAGCTGCAACTGCTTTTTCCAGCACTTTGGAGATAAACGGAAGGTTGGAGATGGGCCTGTAGTTGGCAAAGACATCTGGATCTAGGGTGGGTTTTTTGAGAAGTGGTGATATGACAGCAGTTTTCAAGGCAGATGGAACATGGCCAGTCTGTAGGGAGTGATTTATGACTTTGGTGATGAGGGGACTTATGGCAGAGATGTTTGATTTGACCAGGGCTGTGAGAAAGGGATCCAAATTGCAAGTGGAAGGTTTAATTTTTTTGATGATCTCCTCAGTCTCTCGCTGTGTAATTGCAGAGAGGCAGCAGAGAGGCTGGGTGGTCCCCGGCTGTGGGTCGGCAGTCGGGACAGGTGGAGAGGCAGAGCTGAAGAGGAGAGAGCGAATGGTGTCAACTTTTGTTCTGAAAAAGTCCACGAAATCGTTGCACCGCTCCTCTGTGGTGACTGAGAGGAAGGGGGTTGGTGGATTTAGGAGATGGTTTATGGTGGAGAAAAGTTGCTTTGAGTTGCCGGAGCTATTATTTATGATATTTGAGTAGAACTGTGACCGGGCATTTCTGAGGGACTTTGAGTAGGCTTTTTGGTGTTCCCAATATGCTAGCCTGTGCACAGTGAGTCCTGAGACCTTGAGACGCCATTCAAGGACACGACCAGTCGCCTTCATTTTCCGCAGCTCGGAGGTGTACCAGGGGGCTGAGCGTGGGAACGTGGCTGTACTGGTTTTGAGAGGGGCGTGGAGATCCAGGAGACTGTTTAGGGATTTGTTGTAAAATTCCACTGCTTCAGTGGTTGATGAGAAGTTAGCAGAGGAGAGATGTTGAAGATCTAGTGTTAGTGAGTCCGGGTTGATGTTTTTTAGATTTCTGAAGTGAATCTGGAGCTTGGGTTTGGTGAGAGCAGACTGGAAAAGCAGCTCCATTGGAATAGGACCTACTTTCTAGCTTTTACTATGGTTGACTTAATTTGTATACTGAATATCCCCTCGCGGGATTAATAAAGGATAAATTATTATTATTATTATTATTATTATTATACTTTTACTCGTGGGTAGGCAGGAAGTGACATCACATGTTGACTGAGCTACAGGTTAAGCTCTGGATTCATATGGACATGGAGTTTAATAAACTGTAAATTCACTATATAGGCCTATGTCACTAATTATTTTCTATAATATGTAAGAAGTGTTTAGGGACATGGTTTGGTAGTGTTCATTGAAAATCTGCTGAAACAAGATGTTTGACCTTTGCCCTCAAGAGTGGGGCCCTTTGTCCTTTAAGACTGAACAACCTATTTTTTATATCATAGCTAATAGCTTAGATACTAATAGTATTATTGTTAAACTTATATTGAGATTGGTTGAATTATTCTTAATTATTGACTATTAATGCATATTAGAGTGCAATCTGATTTTCTGTGTATTTCCACCAGAGGGCGCCACCACACTAATACATATCTTAGTTTATGATAGTGAGCTATGAAAGTGCATATTTGTCCTGCTTGTTTTCTAGAGGTGATATTATGTTGTCCTCTAAGGTTAACGTAGATCAACAAAGATGTACTTGAGCATTGAAATCAAGCCATAAGCAGAAGGTGAAGAATACAAAGACAACAATAAATAAACACTTTTAGAGTAGAACAAACCAAGGCCCACTATTTATTTCTCTTTTTTTATTCCTATCTCTACTATTATTGTTTTTTGTTTGTTAAGTCAGTCTGCTCGGTTGCTTTTCATCACCTTTCATTTTATTGTTGTTATTTTATTTATTTTTTCCATTTTTCTAATTCTTTTCTGTCGTAGGATGAGCTACCAGAAATATACATCTGTGTAGAAAAAACGACTAAATATTGAAGTGCATCTTCTATACTAACCATATGAAAATGTATGTTTTTTATTTTTCAAAACTATCACATGAAAGTATTAAAACAAAAAATGATGTCCTCTTAATGTACGGGAACTATCCACATCCTTCTTTATCATTTTCAGCTGTATATTATCAATGAATGTGTTATCATCACAAGCCCCCCCCCCCATTATGTAGTTTCAATCTTTAGACATCTGACAGAACTGAATCCATATAAACCTTTAAAAAAAGAGGTGTGTGTGTGTGTGTATAAGATGTCATCATAACACAGCTGAGTCCCCTGATCCCTATAGCCTTGTGTTGTAAGAGATAAATCAGAAGTACACAAACACAGCTATGTTCACTTACTGTGTACCAGGTTAGGGTCAAAGGGCACAGAGCTTAGCAGAAGAGGTGAGTACATGTTGACATGTGATTGAAAAATCTAAAACATTATTGATCTTCAGTCATTTCAAAACAGTTATCAATATACCCTGTTTCCAAACGGTTGGGACAAGAATGTAGAATGTGGTTTATCATTGTCTTTCTGGAATAATTAAGGCTCCCTAAAGGGAAATTGATGATTTGTCACCATATGACCCTTCAATGGTTCATCATCAATAATGCCTTCACATGAGTGTAGGTTGATGGTCTTGAGCTTGTATATTTCTTTTCTAGTCTTTTGACTACTCAAAGGGCTTTTAGACCACAGGTCACACATTCACACACTGATGGCAGAGGTTGTTCATTAAAGTGACCATCAGAGGTAACTAATCCCATTCACACACATTCACACACCGCTGGTGAAGCAGTGGGAGCAACTTTAGGTTAAGTGTCTTGCCCAAGGACACATGTAGGCTGGGCCCAAGGACATGTGGCTGCAGGAGCTGGAGATCAAACCTTCTGGTTGAGACGACTGACTCTGAGCCACAGCCGCCCACACATATGGGGGTACACCATAATATCATGGATGCTGACTTTTTAACTGTGTGCTGATGACAAGCCAGATCTTATTTCCAACAGGCATTATTTCCTAACAGAAATTCAAATGTTGACTCTTGTCAGACCTCAGGGCAGTTTTCCACCTCGACTCAGTCCATTTGAAATGAGCCCAGACCCAGAGAAGCTGGACGCACTTCTGGGCTTGGTTTATATACGGTTGCCTCTTTAGATGGAAGAGTTTCCATCGAATTTGTGGATGCACAATGGATTATGTTCACAGCCAATGGTTTTTGAAGATGTTACAAAGTTACAGCCATCCAATTAAGTTGTTGGACTTGGTCCCCTGCAGAAAGAGAGTTCTTCAGATTCTCTTAACTCAATTCTTTTCATCAATCATTTTTCCAACCTGTTCTCCTAATATTCACTGTGAGATGATCCATTAATTTTTTGTTTTTTACAATTTCACCCTTTTGTCAGTCTTGAGGATTGAGGATTTGATCTAATTGACCCTCGCCTTGCTCTTGACTTTCAGACTAGGGAAGTGACTTGGGTTGGTCTCCTCTTTCTCAGGACTTCTATTGGATGTGAGACCGGGGTAGGACACGATTCTGGACTGGACTTACGTAAAACCTGTGAACAGTGACATCTTTACACTCTTCTTGTCAATTTCTGGATCTCATTACCACACATGTGGAGCATCCGTCTGAGTTAAAGATCTTTGACCCTCAGACTTACTGTAACTGTTTCCTTGTTCAAAATAAAAGGTCTGTATAAATTTAAACGAACACAGAACTTCAGTAGTTTCCTCTGCAGGTTGACAAGCGGAGGCAGTAACATCTTCAGTGATGTCAAAGCTCTGTATCAGCATGCTCCTTATGGAGGGTGTGAACTCTTCAGCTGAAGTACACATGAAGTTTATCAGCACAGACACATGGCTCAGTCTATGCAGTAGTAGAAGAAATGGACCTAATGAACGTTAATTTGTGTTTGCATGAAAATTCTACATAGTCTTTGTACATGGAAACACAGCGGCTGAGCATGTTATTTCATCCCGATAAGGCGCACCGTGTCCCTGGAGTCACAGTGATGGAAAACAGCACCTTTGAATGTTTTAATTCATTATTCTTACTTTTAATTTTTGTGGATTTATGGAGTTTTAAGCATGTGATTAAGAATGTGATTAATCACAATTAACTATTGAAATTTTGCGATTAATCAGGATGAAACATTTTCATTATTTGACAGCTCTAGTAAAAATGGTTGAGCTCATTAACCCCCTTTTTGTAAATAAACAGGTATACTTGATGGCATCTTCCTCTTCGATCAATCATTGTTGAAACACATTTTAATTGAACAGATAACACGGTTATGTGAGGGAAATACTGAACTTGAGATTGCCATTACTTTTTTTTTCATGAATCACCTTTTAGCCTTAGACCCAATAATACTTAGGTTTATAATTGTTATTATGAATCCAATACAGCTTCATTTTAATTTCTCTGGTTTCTCCATAAACATTGCAAAGTAGATGATTTTAACATCCATGATCCAGTTTCTACTTCACCTCCTGCAGTGGGACACTGAACCAGTAATGTGTAGTTAATAAGTAGAATGACAGCACATGCCACCTGCTGCTTTTGAAGGCTTTATCAACTCAGTCAAAAGAGGAGCCGAGTGTTTCAGCTTCCCAAAATAAAACAAACCTTATGTGTACCTCATTGCCAAACTAGACTACAGATCACAAGCAGCAGTTAACCCAGGAGACGTTATTGAGGCCAACCAGTGGGGACGTTCATCCAGATAACCAGTTTAAATAAATCATTCTTTGATTAAAACATTAAAGGGCCGTATTTAGAGTGCCTTTTCTTTTACCGGTCATGTTGCTGATCATACTGGTCCACATTTTGGAGGTCTATTGGCTCTTTCTCAGGAACCTCTGTATTCAAAAGTTATTTTTTGGGGAATTTAAGGTTTTAAGTAATTCTGGTGAAGAGTTCACTGAAACACAAGATTGTAACCTAAATCTAAATCCAGTTCAGGCACAGATTAGGGCTGGGCAATATGGACCAAAACTCATATCTTGATATTGTTTAGCTGAATGGCGATACTCAATATATATCGATATGTATTTTATTAACAGTGAAAACACATGGAAAAATAAACTACCTGTTTGTGAATTTAAAAAGTAATATTATGAAATAAAAATGTTCCTTAAATACAATAAAAGAGAGAGAGAGAGAGGAGGAGGAGCAGGGTTAAGAGGGACAGACAGTCAGTCATCATCAGTGAGATGAGAAATAGGTGAACTGGCACCTCCATAACATTATTTTAATGCAACATGAACTATATCCATATTAACGATATTGTTTTACCCTATATCTTGTTTGAAAATATATCCATATATCTTAAAAACTCAATATATTTCCCAGCCCTAGCATAGATATTCAATCCAAATCAGCTCATTCAGAGAACTGAGAAAAGCTCAAGTATTCACGTAAGGAACAACAGTGATGATGTCATTAGGTTTTATTCAGCAGAGAAACACAGCAGGAAGAGAAGACTGAAGACATCATAGCTCTTAATGAGCGAACAAACTCATACACACCGACATTAAACCAGAGCTTAAAATAATGCACCAATCACTGCAGAATCATGTGACCTTCAGACAGACTGCAGGTTGCGTCTGTCCGAGGCATTCTGGGAAACACCCTGCCCTTTTGTGTTTCTGGAGATTTAAGCATTTTGTTTTTATCTGCCCTTATCTCAGTCTCCCAGGTGGTTAGTAACATGTAGCTAGCTTCACCAATCAAAAGAATTGCATTAAAGAATGCCTGCAAAGCTACACCCAGGGAACAAATAAGCATTTTGATCTGAAATAATTAAACATATATAGCGTAAAACTCACATGTAGATTAAAACAGATTTCAAAGCGTGTGACTTTACAAAATAAAAGTGAATAAACACTACTGAGCATGTGGAAACCCTAACACGAGTGGTTAGATGACCTGACAGACTAGACCTTTGCAGTTAAAAAAAAAAATCACCAGACTCAGGTAACAGCCTGCAGTCTGGACAGGAAATAGATCCGTGTAGATGAACAGCTTCATAGAAGAAGAAAATGAGCATTCCACCATAAAAGGTGGAGATTCTGTTAAAAAGTAAATAAGTCAAATGTGTGATAAAATATACTGCATTCAAATAAACTACTTTAGATCTACATTTACCTCCACCCTCCATAATGTTTAGTCCCATGCATCCACTTTACCCTGCCGCCTAGGACTCGGCCTCCTCTTCCTTGTGAGGATCAGCTGATGAAATTAGTTCCAGGAGAAGTTCCTCCTTTAAAGCAGATCAGCAGCCATTTGTGTCAATCAGATAGAAATGAAAAACAAAGATGAGCAGATGGTCCATCATCTCATCAACTAACATATTGTGAATAAAAAAGGATCAAATGAATTCTGTTTGATGAACAATTTGGAGCTCTCCCTTAGAGCTGTAACCTACTACATCTCTGTTGTCATAGTAACAGCTGAGTCAGCTCATTCCTCTTGTGAAGACTGAGAAGCACGGCTGAAAGGCTCAAGCTTTGGGTTGAAATTCTTGATTTCAACCCAAAGAATGAAAGTCCAGGTAGTGAACTGTTGGATGGGTTCTTGTTCCTGACTGGAAGAGAATGGCGGGTAGAGGCTCAGTGTGGTGATGTCACAGGAAGAAAGTGGCGGCGTTGGTTAGATTGTTTGCAATCGTGTGCGCAGATCAGCGATAGATTCTCCCAGAGGAGAAGAGAAGAAACATCTATGATCATCGTTGCCATCATCACATCTGGAGGGGGAAAGAAAATAAAGTGATCAGCTGATGAGCGCCTGTCTTTCGTTCATGCACAGGGGAATTGGTTTCTAAAACTTTAAGTAAAAGACACATTTTTGTTACAGCCTTCCTTGTTTCAGAGAGGACATTGAACACAACACAGACCTCTGTTATAGTACACACAAAGGGGATGAGTTGCTGCTTAGCTGACATTCAACAGTGACTTTAAACAAGACACTTCACCCCGACGTAAACATGAACACAGACGGTTGTTGCTGTGTGATGTTCACTCAGGTTCTGCTCTGAATCTGCCCCCAGGCTCACCTGTTCAGCAGCTTTGTGCAGCCACTTTTCTTTGTCTCCACCCACTTTCATACACGAGAACAGGTCACAGACTGTGGGAAGTGCCAGGCGCTCCTGTAAACCAGAAACACCTAGTCAACATGACAGCACTAATAACCAACAAGAAGAAACACGTTGAGTGTTTCTGCATGACTGATTTTCTTATCTCAACTCTGATCTATGATGGTTTCTGCTGATCTGAACTGGTCTCAGTGGTGCTGTTACCTGAGCCTGACTCCTCTTCTTCAGAAGCCATTTGTCTTCCTCTTCTGTAGGGTAGGGCTGACCTTCTGACCCCTTAGCAGATTGTCCTGGAAGAACCCAGAGACCTGGATCCAGAGGCTGCTGGAACAGAGAGGAAGAGGAGGCGGGCTTAAACTGGGAGCTGTGCTCCTCCCTGCTGGCCTTCTCCTCCTCAGGAACCACCCAACCTGAGAGGGAGGTTGTTAAAGTTTTCAGAGGAATCTTGCAGGTGGACGAAGTGTTGGTGGGGTGGAGCCAAGCCTTCAGGATGGCTTGGACCTAAGGAGAAATAGAGAAAAATAATTGAATTATCAGACACTTAATGGACTGACCGTCCCACTGGTGGTTTAATGTTAATGGACTCTCTTTCTAGAGTTTCAGACTAAACATAATTTAAAAAACCAACATCTAACATTATGGAATTGTTACCTTTTGTTCCTTCTCCATCAGGTTATGGTTAGATTGGATGTTCTTGGCTGTGGTAGGTGGGGCATTCTTGGTGGTGAGCGAGGCATTCTTGGTTACAGGGACTCCATTCTTGTCCCGTCCATCCTGTCTCAGCAGCCAAAGGCTCAGAGGTTCTTTCGCACAGTTCTCATCACAGACACAGGCAGAGTAGGTTGAACAAACCTCGTTAGCCTTGCAGGTCTGCTGCAATGGCACCACCTGCTGCAGCCATGCATCCACGGTTGCTGATGGTGCTGTAGTGGTCGGGGAGGCAGGGCTGGAGGTGGGTGGGGTCTTCAGGCACTTGAGCAGGCCCAGGTTCTCGATCTCCACGGCTTTGCTGGTCTGGCAACAGGAGGAGCAGTCTGCATTGGGGGGGCTTGGCTCCACCAGCCACTCACTGGAGGACCACTTGTCCTCAAACGGCTTCAACACTCTCTGCCACCGCTCTGCATCTGACATTGTATCCATGGCAACAGGAGAGGGTGTGATGAGCCAGTCGCTTATCTCATCCTCCTCCTCCTCCTCCTCCTCCTCCTCCTCCTCCTCCTCTTCAGGAGAGGTGTTGAATTCTGATTCATCAATCTTCTCAATGGAGAAGGACGAGCTGCAGCTGCTGATTGTCCTCTCCCTGCTGATGGGGGTCTGCTGGTCCTGGAGAAGCCATGCTTCCAGGTCTCTAAGCTGACCCCAGGCCTGCAGGAAATCAATCGAAGCCAGGACAGAACATGAAGTCTGGAGAAAAAAAAACAACACAAAAAACCCAAATGAAATAACTGAGAGCTGTTAAAGACGTCATTTGTAGAAGTTTGCAATTTCTAAGGCCACTTCTGGACAATGCTTTTTTACTTTCCAATAACAGAGATGAACTGAAGCACTAAAGCCTTGTACTAGTTGTACTTTGACAAAGGAGTAAGAGTATTTGCGGCTTTGCTTTATGTTTTATATTGATTTCTAACGTTTCTATTTGGCACCACAAGCTGACAGAATAAGTCTGAATCCATGATACACTACAGAGTGATTTGCAAATTCTCGTAATAAAAGAGATTTGGTTGGTTGTCTCTCTCACCTTGCTCTCTCTATGTGCCACAAGCCAATCCTCAGGGTTCTTGCTTGACTGGTAACCAATTGGAGACTTGCTAGCTGGTTGAGTTCCCAGCAGCCATTCACCCAGAGCTGTGACATCCATCTTCTGCAGAGATACAGTCTGCTCCATCACAATAATCAATACATTTATATCTGTGTTTTCTTCTAACTGTCCATATGTAGTAGGTGGCTTACCTGTTTCTTTGCAGCGACTGGACAACTCTGCACCTCAGGTCTGTTGTGGGAAGAGCTTTGAGAAGATGCACCTTCCACAGGCTTCAGAACAGGATGGACAGTAAACAACCGATTAGCATCCACTAACTGAGTGTGTGCCTGTGTGTTTGCGTTTGTATGAGTGAGTGTGACTGTGTTTTACCTGAGCTGTGATACTCCCAAATGAGGTGATGGCCTGTCTCAGAGAGCGAGTGTCGGCTTGGAAACTCAGCTCAGGCGTTTCCTCAGGTGTCAGACTGAGAGCAGACAACCTACAAACACAGGGGGAGAAAATAAGCACACAAAGCAGTTACAGCAACAGTTTCATCACTTGGATAATAATTCACAATTATTTTCATCATCAGAAGCCTCACTATCACTCTCATACTCGTCATCATCCTTACCACCTTCCTCAACTAAATTACAAACTCTATCATTATTTTCACTTTTATTAGTATCCAGCCCTATTGTCGGTTATGTGTTGGGTTGCGTTTCAGTGTATCATCTCCATTATTAGTTTGATAAAACAAAACAGATCTTCTTGATAGCCTTCACATGGTTTAAGATAAAATACACTAGAGTTTTCTTCAACCCTATTCCCCAAAGCACCTGGCCCTGCTATGCAAATAAAACAACTGCAGATAGTGCTGTGAGTGAATTCAAAGAGTCTGGAAAGTAAATATGGTCAAAAATAAATATCAGCTGATCCATCACGAGAGCCTAGAAGTTGTACTAAAAAACTAAGAGTGAAGATAAAATGACATGGCTGCTATGTCTTTCTTCTCAGAGGCTTGTATCAAACCCTGAGCTTCCTCCTGCTGCTGCTTTAAGTTAAGGTGGTGAACGTGTTAGAACAGAGTCTCTGCAGACTGCAGCCTTTGTCTTCAGACATATAAACACCAGACTGGGAAACAGTCATCAAGAACAAACCAAAAACAGTCATTTACCAAATCTGTCGTGTGTCTGTGTGTGTATGCATTTGTGTGTGTGTGTGTGTGTGTGTGTGTGTGTGTGTGTGTGTGTATTACCTCTCCATGCAGCTGGTCAGCTGGTTGCTCAGGTCGTTGCTGCTGTTGGAGTTCTGCAGCTGATGGACAATAACATCAAACTGACCCCGGAGCTGGAACACAGTAAACTGAGTTTAATATGTTGGTGTGTTTCTGTTTGTGTAGCATCACAGTGTGAAGTCACCGACTGGTCACACTCTTCCTCTCATTAACTCATTGTTTGATTTCCTGATGTTAATTACAGTCTGTGTTATGGATCAGACAGTTATCCTCTTTTATTGAGGAAACAGTTTGATGTTTCAATGAGTTACAGCTAAGACCAGTACAACAAGTAGGTGCAAGCACTTACCCAGTGCAGCTGGTACAGCTGCTGCTGCAGAGTTTCAGTCTTGAGTTGTTCGAGCAGCTCAATCTGCCCAAGAAGCCACACCTCCCTGCTGCGTAGTGCCTCCTGCTGGCGGCTCACACAGCTCTGCAGCTCGGCACGAACCTGAGAGGAAGACAGGAAGGGAGAGGGGCCAGTAAGAGACCCTGGAGAGGAACAAATCTGTGGTGGTCTGGCAATGGCTGCTGATTTTGGAAACTTGGAACTATGACATCAGAAACAATGTGGCCTGAAAACTGTGACCTGCTACATACTTGGCTTAAAGCGTCACAATTAGTTCATTGTAAAGGCTCCGCTCCGGGTGTTTTCCGTTTTCCGTACACCAGCTTCCTGCCATGCTTATCATAGCTTTACTATAGAGAGGGACACTACAGCCAGTGACCATTAAACGTTTCTTTCTCTGTGTGAAGTAAACACCAGCACCGGGTTGCACCAGCTATGTGCAAGTTCAACCATAGCCTAGTTTGAACACAAGTTTTACTTTACAACAGAGTTTACTTGTCACTGTTGTTATTTTAAACTAGCTGGAGATCAAGGTCGTCGCTGTTATCACTTTTTTACAATGCTTTGTCATATTTTAAATACATTTTATTTTACGGTTTATTGCCCAAATCTATAATCACGGCATCCCTACTACACGCACACACACGGCTTTACCTGCTTTACAGAGGAGGAGAAGTGTGCAGTAGATCACAGCTGTTGAATCTGCTCTCAGTCCATCAATGATATGATCTCTCACACTTATTCACTCATTCTTATACTCGCTTTACCACACCCACTTTTCTCTGAACACCCTGTATTATACTGACATGACCAGGCACGCGCACACGCACACAGACCTAACATCTGTGGGTAGTTGAGCAAGCCGAGCTTACAGGGTGACCGCAGGTCAACAATAAGTTTTTAGATGTTAATGGTCACACACCCACAGACACACACCCACTACAAGTACGAACACTGTTTTCATGTTTACATCATTGAATCTGCTCATCTTTAACTGAATCATAAATGCCAACATAATCAGGCTTCTTGCTGCTCTGAGACGTTGTGGTTCCACTTCGGGTAATGGACTCAGCAACAGTAATTTTATTTTTAAATCCTCACATGGACAAACAACCTTTTCAACGCTGGGGATCAATATGTTAAATACCTTACATGTAAAACCCTGAACTGATTACTCACAGGGATGCCTATACATTTTCCACCATTTTAAACAGGTTTAGTCACGTATGAGCTAGTATCTCTTGTTTTGTTTTGAAAGGGTGGGGGGTGTTCTATGGTCTTTTAGTTTGAAATTCTTCTGTCTTTGAATTTGCTGAGTTTCTTTGTTCTGTACCGTCTCTTGGGCTTTTGTTGTGACAGGCTAACCAAATTAAGGCTTTGGAGATTGCGGAGATGTGGAGTTGTAGTTCACATTAATCTTGTCCCTGAACAAATAAAAGTTATACAAACAAACCGTTTCCCTCCTTTAAATATCAGAAGATATTAACAAAACTCTTTAGAACTGCTGTCCAAAATACAAAGTGCTATGCTGATAAATTATAAGTGTCGCCTGACAGTTAATTGATGGCCCCTTCAGAGTGGCCTGACGATCCTGGCCTCCGACCGCTACAGCTAACGTGTTTCTGCTGCACGTTGTCTCGAGTTAATGACTGACTTTACCGCAGCTTTTTTTATACTTTAACTTTTATTTTCCTCTTCAACACCAGAGCTGTAAAGGAGAAGAAAATGACTACCAGCCATTTGTGCTGTGTGGGTCAGTAACCACTTTCTGACTCAGTGAGCTCCTCAATAAACCACTGACAAGTACACAACTGAAATAATATTCATCATACTTTATCATTCAGTGGATATCAACATACTGAGTGTTTAGCCCCTTTGTAATGCTTGTTAAAGATGGCAGAGAGGGAAGAACAGAACTCTGCTACATGTGTGAGAGTGTAGCAACCTCTGAGTGTTCACAGGTCGTGCCTTTCACGCCCTAACACAATGTGAAATTGTACACTGGGACACCAATATAATGCCACTGCAAATAAAAGCTCAAAGACGAAGTGGCAGTGGAGCTTCATTACGGGTTGTTTCAGACTTGTGATGGAAAATGGGCTTTTGTTATGAAGATAGCTCTGAATGTTAGCGGTTGGTTTCTGGTGTACCAGCAGCCACGTGCTGAAGCAAAGTACGAGTTACCAACCAAAGCAAAAAGTCTTACTGTACCACGAGGGACAGATGATCGATAATCTAACAGGTAAGTGTTGTTCTCTTCTTTGAAAAGAGACCTAAATACAGATAGAGGATGTTTAAGTAGGAGGAAGAAGAAGGTCCTGACCTCTCTGGTGTTCTCCCTCAGCTGCTGCTCGGCCTTCATCACCCCCTTGATGGCATCCTCCAGCTGATCTTGGGCCTGCCGGCACTGCTTCAACCCGCTCACTGCTGCCTCGGCCGCCGGCATCCTGGATAGAAAAACAGGAACGACAAAGTGACAAGATAAAGTTTAGATAAAATGTGTCAGCTTCGCATAAGACATCACTGAACAGTTATCAGAAGGTGCTGTATTTCATAGAACCTTATTTATAAATTTAACAATAATTCTGGGAATTGAGAATTTATCTAATCTTCACCTTGCAGCTTAAAACAAAATACTAATAAATAAAACTTTCCCCTCACCCTGACTTCTCTACTAGTTATGATTTCTCAACAAACTCTCACTTCAGTTTTCTGGACCAACACTGAACATGTTCGTCATCCTCCACTTCTGCTTTTCATCATCATTTTCTACAGCCAGGTTTCCATACATCTTATTTTCAAACCCAACAGGGACTTTCTATTACAGTTGGAGGAAAAAAATCGATTCATGTAAAAGTCGAGAATCTTATGTTCTGAGATTTTAAATAGATTCATAACTTCCAAAAAACAATTTTATTTCTTTGGCTTATCAGTCACTCCCTGATAATGATGACTGGAGTAGATCCTGAAGTATTTACTTTAAAAAAAAAAAGGACTTTGAATCCATGGATCCAGAATCGTTTTGAATCGAAAATAGATTCAGAAAAGAATCGTGACCCCAAGAATCAGAATCAAAATCAAAATCTAATTGTGTGACACCCAAAGACTCCAAGCCCTATTTTCTATTATCGTATTCAGAAACAACGGGCTATTTTTGTAGGTATGTAACAGAGATAATAAAAAGTTCAGACAGATATTTTACTCTGGAAATATTAAATTTTTTACATATCGTTTTAAGTTTGTAAAATGTAGAGTATAACCTGTTGGTATAGTATACTACCTAAAAACACAAAGAGTCTTTATAATCTATATTTACAACATGAACCGTTTCTGTTCATAGGCTGGTCAGGTTAAGAACTAAATAAGGGAGACTGAGGCCACAGGTGAGTCACTCTTTAAAACAGGTGAGCTTTTTACTGCAGGTTGTGTTCTGTGTTTGACTCAGCTGAGGGTAGATCAGCAGTTTATTCGGGCTGTCGTGTTGTGGTGAAAGCCTCAGCTGAGATCTATGGTGTTTATGAACAGCTGTATTGTGCTCTGAGGTCGGTCAGCAGGCTGCTGGCTCAACAGGATCCACTGGGATGAAACAAGTCTGACCATTAATCTAGTGTCAGACAGACACAGTCCTCAAAAAATCTAAAAATACACTCAGTGTGCGAGTATTTCAGGACACTGGAGTAGGGGGTCAGGGAAGGTTGGAGTTGGGAAGGGTTGTACTTGAAGACATGGCGGCCTACAGACCTACTTGAGGTACTTAAAAAATCAGCATGGTACTTTAAAGACTGATTGCAGGACTTCATTGTGAAGGTGATCTTGTATTTTGAAATGTATTCTAGCCTATCACAAGATTAAGTAAATGTCACTGTAACATCTTTCTGCTGTCAAGGAAATGGCACCAGATAAGACGTACCCAATGAACTTGTTTTGCTAGTGGTGAATAAGGGTGGGGTGTCCTGTAGTATCAGTTGTACACATCCAAACTCTGCTCTCTTAAATAACAGCTGACATTGGACCATGTGACTTGAAGGTTTACAGCTCAAGCAGAACAAGGGAAAATTTCAACATGGTTTTACTGCTGACACTCTTTAACCCACCAGTGTCAAAGCTCACTTCAGAGTGCCAGAGGGGTCAAAGTTTGACAGCATCCTGAGGATTCATGTTTGTCTTCTTTGAACCGACTAAGCAGAGGATTTTTCAGCTCCACTTTAGAAAAAATCAATATTCTGGAGAAACTGTTTCTACGCACAAATTGAGCAGGAAGAAGTCAGAAATCAAACCACACAACATTCCAAACGTCAAGAGAGTTTGGACTTAATCCCTGAAAGGCCTTTGTGTAATAAATATTATACTGTCATATAATGTCTGTAATAATGTAACAATACGAATTAGATGTGTTTTTGAAAGTTCCAAATAAGCATATTGAGCTCTAAGCTTCTCTCTCCATGCGCTACTTATAAATTAAGTTTTGTTACTTAAAACAAAAATAAACAAACTTAAGTCACTTTTGTGTTAATGCCTCCTTATTAACTTCATCCACTTGACTTGGTGATAATGGATATGTGAGATATCTAGCATGGAAAAAAGTCAATGATTATCCTGAATCAAAATAAATGATTGAAAAACTGCTCTCCTGCTCACCAGCAGTCACTTTCACTTTAATGTAAACATTACTGAAAAATAGCCTAGATTATTTAATTTTACTTTGAATTACTGCTATATTAATCTACCAGTTTCTTCAAATTGAGATAATCTTCATGTTATTTTATCTTCATAAGACCTTCATGTTTAATTTCCTTACTTTGTTAACACATTAGATACTAAGTAAACAATAATTAATCCGTAATAATATACAAGAGATAACACTTTTGGTTATAACAGGCCATTTCATTCATCTATACTTTAAATTGATTTAAATGCATCATTTTAACTTTCAAAGGATTATTTGTGCAGTATGTAAATAGTGTTTTTACCTTTGAGTAGGCTACCTTATCTCACCAGTGCCCAGTGAATACCATTTAGTTCTCGCTTTAAATGTAAGAACTTCAGACCTTAAATTTGACAAGTGCGAGTGTATATATGTATCTAAAACAATCAAAAGCGACATTACATTGTGAAGTGTAACTACACATTGTTATAGTCATTTCTCCTTTCTCGTACCTCATGATTCAACGAGCAGACAGAAAATATCAACAAGCCGGCTGCTCCTCGACTTCTAGTTCTGCACGTTGATAGTGAAGATATAGAAGAAACCGCAAAAAAAATGTTTTTCTTTCGTTTGCGTTTCTTTCTGTCGCCTCGGAGCTCAGAGGAATGAGGAAGCTGCTCTCTGACTATCCGCCATCACTGCCTTTGGGTCCGCACGTACACACAAAGGCTGGGGAGAGGAGTGCTGCGGAGGGGGCCACGAAAAACCGTCATCTGCTGCTGTAGCTGTGCTGCTATAGTATATCTATATATACGTTGTATAATAGATCATTTTTGTTTTATCTATGAGATAAAACCTCGAAAATGACAGACGTCAGTAAATACCGCTGATAACTCGGTTTAATATTAACCCAGAGTCAGTGTCGAACTCCATACAAAACATTGAATGTTTGTTTTTGTCAGGGTTTTTCATAGTCAGGTGCACAGTAACCAGAACAACGCAACACTTTCTTTGAATTTCAAAGATCACCTCGTTAAAAAAAGCACCCATCAGTGCACTGAACTTCTTAAATGTGTACGTTTTTATAACTAGGAGTGCAGCGCTCACTCTCACTTCTCCGTGCTGCTATTTATATGAAGGCAGAAGACAACCTCTGAGAATAACACTATAACATCTTATTACTGTCATTCTGAAACATCACACACTGAGCGGTGATGTTTCAGTATGCAGAATTACACAAGTGCTTTGGTTAATAACCAAAATATATATGAAATCATGTAATGTATAAGTATATGAGGGACGAAAAATTACTGAAGTATAAATAAATTAATAGATAAATAAATGTTGGGAGAAAAGCATACAATAATGTATAAATAAATACATAATTAAATAAATGCATCAATAAATATATAAATGCTGAAAACAATACATCAATGAATAAATAATAAATACACTTTGTTAATGAAAAGGGCTATTTATATATTTTCACATGTATTTATTCATTTATTAGCGTATTTCTACAGTTATATATGTATCAATGCATACATTTCCACATTAATTGAGTTATTAATTTATTTCCGTATTTTTACATTTATACATCTATTTATTTCTGTGTCCAGGTCATTATTACTAATGATTAATTTATTTATTTATACTTTAGTCATTTTTTGTCCCTGATAAGTAAGAGAAGGAAAGTGAAATAAAACCAATTAGAGGTGAGTTTGGTTTCAAAACACAGGAATTTGAGTTATGTGAGATACTAAATATAAAACTACTGGGATTAAATAATCAAGATCTTTTCCACGGATCCAAAAGCCCTGACAAAACGTAAAGGTCTTTATATCTATAAAGATATATATATATATATATTATATTTATAAAGAGATATGTATTATATTTATATCTTAAGTTAACAAATGGAGGTCATGTTGTATTTTTTAGCTAAGGTAGCTAACAGTTTGCTCGGTCTATTACATTTTTTATATCGTCTACTGGTATAGACTTAATTCAATACTGAAGACACTAAATGTATAAGACTAATACAAAAACAGATTTTCTTCAAGCTGCTGAACATATGCCTGTTTTCAAGCCGAGTTAGCAGCTAGCCTGCGTGGCTAACAGGTCAGTTCAGCGAGCTGCGTTAGCTAGCTTACTTATTTGACACGTACACCGGGTGTCGGCTAGAGTTAGAAGATTTAACTCACCGTGAGCTTTTGCTGTAGACTCTCGACTTCGATGTCATAAATGATCTAAGTTGTTTTGCTGACACGCTTAACTGAAAAGTTTCGCTAAGCAGGTGTTTCCATCAGCTGGCATTCAATGTCACAATAACGTAACGTAAAAGAAGAAAAAATACATGCGGGAGATGGAAAGTCCCGCGAGAATCGGAAGTATTTCTCGTTGGAAAGTCCCGCGAGAATCGGAAGTATTTCTCGTTGGAAAGTCCCGCGAGAATCGGAAGTATTTCTGGAAAGTCGGGGTCGGAATCAGAAAACGAGAGTGACACTGCTCCCTGCAGGTGAAACTGATTTTTTTTTTACATTTTTAATACTGAATGGTGACAGAATGTGAAGTTACTAGGCAACCTTTACTCAAGTAATGAGTTCTGAGCATTGAATGAAAGATATAGGCCCTACAATTCAGACAGACTAGCCATTTGCATCAAACACTGAACCACCAACTAAGGCACATTGCATTCACCAAATAAAATAAATATTTGACCCTTCATCTCAAACTTATGAGATCAGGATATCGTAATTACAAGAAAAAGCTCATAATAAGGCAATGAGGAGTAGCCTACGGAGATCATAGCTTAAGGGAAAAGATCTCATAATTACGAGATCCTGAGCCCAAAATTACAAGATAAGGGGTTAAAAAAAATGCTCTTTCGTTAATGCAATGCACAATTGCACAATCCGTACAATTGAAGTTGTCCAACAATAACAAAATCCAAAGACATGTTTATAAATAGTCAGGCTTTCCGAAATCATGTCTTATAATATATTTTATTATTTATATTTTTGAAAATATATTTTTTAAACACACTAAAAAACATGTCTAAATAACGAGAACAGTATTGATAAAATAATTCTGATTGCCTTTATATTCCTAAAGCCTTTGTTGTCACAGTTGAGCTAGGCTATGTCATTACCTTATAATTACCAGGATTTCCCTTTTTGATATATATGGTTTTTTTTCCTGCTTCTCTTTGATTTACATACAGTGGAAATAAAATTGACATATCTTTTAGCTATGGAGTCAATCCATAATCAGAACAGCTAGCACGACCATCTGCAGCGATACAGAAAACAATTATTCAGATTCTTTCCACGTTTTAACTGATTGTTTAAAAGACCCAGTCACAGACAGTACAGGAGTTTTCACAACCCTAGAATGGATTGAATACAAGCCAAACAAAGTTCTTACCTACAGTGATTATGTGGTTCTCTGTAGCCTTGGATCCAGTTTATGTCCTTTACACGTCCGGATTTGTAGTGTAAAATAATTTCAAGTCACACAAGAACAAAGAACAGGACACAGAGGTCATATTCAAATAGGTTCAGGTACATACAGTAGAGATATTAGAGGAAATGAAAAGAGGACAAACAGGCCAAAAAAGAAAAGCATACAGGACAGGAAATATGGATGTCAGTATCATACTATCAAAATCGTGGAGTAAGGGAATTAAAAATAAAATATGGCAACGGCATTGAAACCAGGAGAATAGGGGTAGACATATACAGTACAATTCAAATGAAATAGGCAGTATAGGGAAATGGGTGGAAACAGGAGAGAAGAAGCCTTTTTTATTTATTTATTTATTTATCAAGAATGAGGATGAATAAAACACAGCAGCCTAAGCAGCTCATTACATATGAAAGGGAAGCATCCAACTGGTCTTTGTGAGCTAGGTAGGAGCTTACAGACGCCGATAGATGGCAGTATTACAACTACTTGGATGCCAGGTGCCATTTAAACATCACAGAAGAAGAAATAGTAGAGGCGGAGTCAGAGTGGCCAGGTAGTCAGATGTGTGATGTAGATTTTAGGGACCAAAACATACATTTCGAAGATCTGTGTAGAGCAATCTACGTTAGTGTTCCGAGAGAACATAAATACTTCCACGGTTAAGTTGCGGGAGAGCTGCCACATCGTGGAAATGTCTTCGGGATCCGGAAACAGAAACACGAACACGGAACCGTGGGGAAGCTTCGATGACAACCTCATCCAGGTGAGCTAACATGCTAACAACAAAAGTGAACAAATAACCAACCACCAGCTTTATAACTTACACCCTAACACCAAAAACTGCCCATAACAGGTTACATGCTTACACTGGAACTAAGTCCGGTTTAGCCTGTTAGACGTGCTGAGCAACATAGCCAAGTTAACCTACCAAAATTGGCCATTTTCAGCTAGTTAAACAAGCACATGCAAACCCGATAAAAACACACTCTGAGTTCAAGAGTCTCCAGACTGCTGAATTAGACAGCTGATAAACACTGCAGCTGATAAACACTGCAGCTGAGGGGACGACACGAAGTGCTCTGTTTCATTTTAAATCTGAGGTGGAAATATACTCAGTAACATGCTGTGGTTTTACTATATTAAAAGTATTGCAGTACTTACATTTTCATTGAGTTAAAGTAACACAGCACAAGTACACCAGTGTCCTAAGCTTCATGCTGTGAAAGTATCACAGTAAAAGATTTAAGATTTACTTTTTTTATTGATCCCCGCAAGGGGAAATTCAGTTTTTACACTCTGTAAGTCATGAACACACACATGCACAAACAGGATCCTGTGGACATGCACTAATGGAGAGAAGCCAGAGTGACGGAGCGGCCCACGGTGGGCACTCCTGAGCTGGTGGTGGGGAGGGGGTTTGGTGCCTTGCTCAAGGGTACCTTGGCAGTACCTCTCCAGTTACCAGACCAACTTCCATAATTGGTCCGCACCAGGACTTGAACCAGTGACCCTCCGGTTCCCAGCCCAAGTCCCTACAGACTGAGCTACTGCCACCCAAAAAAGTAGTAAAAGTACTTAGTATCATCTTAAGTTTAAGTAGGGGTGGCTGTGGCTCAGTTGGTACAGTCGTTGCCTCTCAACTGGAAGGTCGAGGGTTCGATCCCCAGCTGGGCAACATGTCTGATGTGTCCTTGGGCAAGACACCCCCGAATTGCTCCCTCTGCTTCAGTGGTGGTGTATGAATGAGATTAGTTACTTCTGATGGAGGATACTACATAGTGATCTCAGTTGTCTCACTGAGTGACCTGCAGTGTGAAAGAGCTTTGAGTTGGCGGAAGACTAGAAAAGCACTATATAAGCTCAAGTCCATTTACCATTTAACTTAAAGTTCCCCTTGGTGATTAATTCAGTTGTCCCCCTATGCTTGTGTTGATTCTTAAAACATACATTATTTTAACTATGTTGTGAACATGTGGTAGTTAACCCTTCTTATGCCTTCTGCTGTGTGCTCAGGGAAGTAGCTCGGCTGTTGTCGACATGGAGAACATGGACGACACATCAGGCTCCAGCTTTGAGGATATGGGGGAGATGCACCAGAGGATGAAGGAGGAGGAGGAGGTGTCAGCCGAGGCAGCTGCCACTGAGGACGACACTGTGGAAGATGGAGAGTTTCTGGGTATGAAGGGGATAAAGGGGCAGCTGGGCAGACAAGTGGCTGATGAGGTGAGTAAAGGTTCGATTTCAGAGGTTTTTGTTCCTGTCACAATGAAGTCAGTTTTAATCCATGTGAAATGTTCAGGTGTGGCAGGCAGGGAAGCGACAGGCCTCCAAAGCATTCAACCTGTATGCCAACATAGACATCCTCAGGCCGTACTTTGATGTAGAGCCAGCGCAGGTCCGCAGCAGGTAGGGCCCTCTCCACTTCCTGTTTCTTTTCAGCAGTTACCCGTTTCCTTACTTTTAACTGCTTACTGTCTCCTCTCAGGCTGATGGAGTCCATGATACCAGTCCGCATGATCAACTTTCCCCAGGTACACACACTCAATTTATCTTCATTTATATAGCACCAATTCATAACAAATATTATCAAAAGACACTTTACAAAAAGAGCAGGTCTAGACCGTATTCTAAATGGTACGGTCCACATCAGTCTCTCTTCAGAAGTTCAGAATGACTCCTGAAAGGAACAGGTCTCAACATTAACTCAGACTTTTCCTCTGAGACATCATCGTGAAACACGTCTGCTTGAGGTTTAGTTTTAATGTCCAGCTTCTGGTTTAAGTCCAAAGCAACCACCCATATTGAGAATGAAGCCTTTGAGACCAAGTCCATGTTCTATACATTCTAGTGCTGCATGATTAACCTAATCGTAATCACAATGTGTGCAATCACATAACTGCACAATAGTCTGCAATTTGCGGTGTAAATAAACGTGTGCGTTTGTGTATGTAAATGTTACAATCAGGGTATCTACCAGCTCATAATGCTATCACAATATTGTCTACTATAACTGAAATCGCATAATATCACCTAACCGTGCAGCACTAGTACAGTTTATGGTTGATAGTGAGATTATAGTTCAGGCTAAATTTCTGTTTCAAGTCTGAGTTGAGGCTCAGGCTCAATCCTCTGACAATTTGAACTTCCTGTGTTTAGAAGATCGCAGGTGAGCTGTACGGTCCTCTGATGCTGGTCTTCACACTGGTGGCTATCTTGCTGCATGGCATGAAGACATCGGGAACTGTTATTGTAAGAACACACACACTTTAACATCTGCCCTGTATTACTATGATGTCATTAATGACATGTTTGTGTCCGTTACAGCGGGAGGGGACCCTGATGGGAACTGCTATAGGAACATGTTTTGGTTACTGGCTCGGTGTTTCCTCCTTCATCTACTTCCTTGCATACCTGGTCAATGCTCAAATCACCATGCTGCAGATGCTCTCCCTACTGGTCAGTGGCAGAATAGCAACCACAGTGCGTGCGCGCACACACGCACGCACGCACACACACAGTAGTTCAAACTGCATGCGTTAATACAAGTGGTTCCAAAGTTGTGTTTGGGATTTTCTGTGTCTTTTCTATGAAGTGATAAGTGAAAGGTTTGGTGTTTTCACACATTGACAAAAAATACTTAAAATTTCCAGAAATATTCAGGGTGAGCTGCATGTGTGAACACAAGTAGCCACATTTTTACCCAACGTTATCAGGACTTCTTCCTGCCTCTCCCTTAATAAAACTTCCTTGTAATGTTGGGGCGAACACAGTAGGAAATATTCAGGAAAATACACCGCAGGCAAGCGGTCAGGGGAAATGAAGTTTTCTATCATAATTTGTGTGTAATGAAACAGTTTTTTATTCTTTTTCACTAATTGGTTGAGACTATGACGTTACTATGTCACGGGAGATTTTCGAGTTAGGCTGACCTGAATTTTCAGGTGTGATTGTGTGACAACTTTTGAGAGATCACTTCCCTTCTCCTGTCACCAGGGTTACGGTCTGTTTGGTCACTGCGTCGTCCTGCTGGTCACCTACAACATTCACTTTCACTTCCTGTTCTACATCCTCTGGTTGCTGTTTGGAGGACTTTCCACTCTGCGCATGGTAAGAGCTACGTCTCCTATACGCCCGTCTGTAATCCTCCAGCTGTGAGCTCACCTGGTTTTTTTGTGTCTTGTTGCCATCAGGTTGCTGCTCTGCTGTCACGTACAGTTGGTCAGACTCCTCGTCTCCTCCTCTGTGGGACTCTGTCAGTCCTACACATGCTCTTCCTGCTATATCTTCACTTCGCCTACCACAAGATTGTAGAAGGTAATGAAGCACATCTCATCATAAAACTTTATTCATTGTGGTCATATGAATTTTAAAACTTGCTGCTAGCAGGAGGCAATGTTTCATTGAATCATTTGTCTCACATTGAGACCTCTAGATGTGTCAGTGACACCTCATGTCATTAGTCCCTCACATTAAGTGCCTTCCAAAACACAAACAGGGAGTCAAATTGTGTTATAAAACCCACCAGCAGTTTGCCTCAATGCTATGTTGTGATGGATGATAAACATCATTTACATACAAGTTCTGTGAGCCTCATGGCCCACCATAGTGCCCAAACTAAGATGAATAGTTGATGTAAAGCTACCGTGGGGAACTTTGGTTTGCTTCAATCTTGGCCATCCCTGGTGACCAAGTAGCATGTTTTATCTCTTTGCTGATCTTGTCCTGTGCATGTATAGGTTAAAAAAAAAAAAAAAAAAAAAAAACTCATCCTACTTTATGTTATTAACTCCATAGTATCACTCACTGTGAATCATAACACTGGAACGTGTAAACAAAAGGCTGATCAGCAGCTAGCTGTTATATCCTTGTCTGTAAAGCTGTTGGCATTGATTACTAACGTTAAAAATAATATAGAAAGACAATTTTGTTGCTGATGATTTAGTTTGCTTCAGTAGATTATTTAGAGGCATCAGTATTCATTTCAGTCAGTTTTATAACAAGATAAACACATCACATGCGCTTTAAATGTTACCTTGTAGTTTGGATCAAAAACAACCAAACAGTCTAGAAATGTTAATTTAAAGAGATCTTTTCATAAAACAGCAGTTAATGATGTCTGCCACCTCTCTCCACAATGTTATACATATAGCTTATTAATACGGTGCAGATACAAAACTTTAGATATGAAAAGCTACAACAGCTCTAGAGATTCACTGATTGGGAAAATCAGAGCTAATGCAGATACCAATGGTTTGAAATAACAATTTGGTTGATTGCTGATTCTGATATTTGCTTAATGATTTATTTCTGTGTAAGACTCCAACATTTCCTCTCATGTTTGACAGTGAAAATAAGTCAGTTTGTTCAACAGGTGACTTCTTCTGCTCAATAAAAAAAACTCATCTCTGACTCATTAGTTAGGTGTACTAGATGTCAGCATTAAATTGATTTGGCACAACAAAGAAACATCGGCTACTGACACTGGTTCATGTCACATTATTTGCACATGTGCTGATACACATGTTGAACATATGAATCAGTGCATCCTAACAGCTTCCACGCTTGACTGTGTGTAACGAACATAGTTCAGTGCTTGACTGAGTGGGGACAGTCTAGTATAAGCCAGTTACCTCTTGTCTGCATTTCTGTGAAAGTGACTCCCTCGTCTTTGATTACAGGGCTACTGGACTCCCTGGAAGGCCCCAATTTGGCTCCTATGCAGCGAGTCGCTCGAGATGTGCCTGAACTGACACTTAACGTCACAATGAGGACCCTGGGAACCTTGATGAGGGCCCACTGAGCACCTTCAACACAACCAACTTTTCCTGTCAGATATTTCATGTTCGTTTCCATTGTTGTTTGTTTGCCCTTTTTTATTCTATTTGATATTTGGTTTAGGGGTATCATTGTTTACTATGTTCGGATGTATTTATAGTTTCTAAACTGAGACACAAACATTATGGGTTTGAGTTCATGAGCTGTAACAAAGAAGAATCAAGATGGTTATTTAAAATCCAGCACGTTACAGTGACAGAAACGAAGTTACTTAACAGAATCCTTCTCTACATGTTGATATTTGACACTCGGCTCGTTTTGAAATGTATCTTTGAATGGTCATAAATTAAATCATATGTAAATATATTGAAGATAATGTCTGAATTATTGAAGGTAAAGTTCTGAAGAGCAGTTCATCATACTGTATTATTTTACTGTGGTATTACTTTTCACAATACTATATCAGATTTCTTTCTGCTGAAATTGTACATCAGTAAGCCAGATTTGTATAAAAGGTACAACAATTAATACTAAAGCCTTTTGTTTTGTTTTTTACTTCAGAAGTACCGCTATGTTAAGCAATAAATTGGCACAGACCATAGAAACCTGTATTTTGTAAGGAAGTTTATATCAAGCATACGAAGAACTGAAACATACACGTTAGAAAATAGTCAGTAGTGTTATTTGTACTTCGTGTAAAGTGACTGCAGGTGAAGCCATTTCAACCTACTGCTAGTGTGCACTAAAACGAGCCTAGGGGTCTAGACAGATGAGCTCACCCAATTTAAAAGGGAGGAAGAAGAGCCTGCTTTTTTATGTTAATACATCCGTGCCTGCAAGCCCTCGCTCAGGGATTATAATATAGCGACACCTTACATCCGGCGAAACGTCACCGCGCAGAGCCTATTTTTCATCCAGCGCGGGAGAACACGGGCAGTAGAAACAGGAAGAATAAAGAGTGACAATACTTAACTGAGGATGAAGGTGTACTTCTGCGGTAGTATCCGCGGCGGCAGAGATGACGTTCACTTGTATCGGAAGATCGTCGACAAGCTGCAGAGCTACGGAACCGTGTTGACCGAGCACGTGAGCAGCAGCGAGCTCTCCAACAGAGGTCAGACTGCATGAATATATATATATATATATATATATATATATATATATATATATTTATATCTTGATATAATTCAAAGGATGTTTAAAATTTCTGATTGATAAGGAAAACAGGATTAGAATAAAACATATTTACTTTTCAATTAGGAAAATGTGGATGATTAAAAGCCTATGATTAATTAATATGGACTAAGAAGAACTTAATTTAGGCGAAAACACCAAAGTTGAAATGCCATCCCCATGTGGAGGTCAAAAGAGTGAGTACAGGGGAGAGCAGTCTTTAAATAAGGAGGGATCAGGTGAATTCAATCAAAGAGGTGAAACTGTGACCAACCAGTGCTCAGGAAATAAGTCATTGAAGTGAGTTGGTGAGGAAGGGAAGCTGTGAAAGGTAACAAAAGAGTGATCCTTCACATGTATGTATAATGGTATTACATCGAGATGAACATCACAGATAATACCGGGCTGCACACATTAATCAAAAGTCAGATATGTCAAAGGCTGTGTTCATACTGCAGCCAAAAGTAACCTGAATCTGATTTTTTTGCTCCTATGTGACTCAGATTTGTTTGTTTTTTATGACAGTGTGAACAGCACAAATCACATGACATTTTCATATGTGGATTCCCACAGGTCTGACACAGGCCACATTAAAAAGTCATGTGAATAGCCAAACAAAAGATGGATCTCAGCAAAAAATCTGAATTGAGCATTAAGACTTGCAGTGTGAATGGAGCCTAAGTGGAAGTTTGTGTGTGCGTGCATGCCATGTAACTTAGCTGCTGTGCTGTGATTGGACAGGAGAGGACGCCACAGTAGCAGGAGAGAAAGCCATCCATGACCGTGATGTAGACTGGCTCCGACAGTGTGACGGTGAGAGTTTGTTGATTATGTGTCATTAACCTGAGCAGTGTTTGCTATAGTGTGTGTGACACCTGACCTTTGTGTGCTCAGTGGTTGTTGCCGAGGTGACGCAGCCGTCTCTGGGAGTCGGCTATGAGCTCGGCCGAGCTGTCGACATGAAAAAGAAAATCTTCTGTCTGTTCAGACCGTCGTCAGGACGCAGTAAGGACACTTCCTGTTTTACACCCTTTTTTCCTAACTCTGCGTTCTCCTTTCCTCACCCTTACCCCCTCATCTCTTTCCTTCCTCCCTTCTTCCTCTTCCTCTTTCCCCTTCCAACCTCTCATCTCTCCTTCACTCCATACTTGTCCTTGTCTCTGAGATTCTGCGAATTCAAGTATTTAATTATAATGCTTAAACAAGTATTATAACTAAATTAGTACCTTGAATTTATTCTGAAGTACTGAAGTACTCAGAAGCTTCTCACCTCTGCTGTTGTGTCTCATCAGAATCTTCCAATCAAAAACAAGTTTCTTCATGACCTCATTTAATTCCTCTCTGTTTCCCTCTCGCTCTCTGTACAGGTCTCTCGGCCATGATTCGAGGAGCTGATGACGGCAACCTTTTCGTGGTCAGAGATTACAGCGAGGATGAGCTGGAGAACATTTTGGAAGAGTTCTTTAACAATCTGAAGTGATCATGAAGAACAATCAGAGTTCATACTATATATGTGTTCAATGTTTTATTTTAGACTGACTGAATAAGGTTCAGATGCTAAACTGTCTTTCAAGTGCAGTGCACCTGTTTTTAATCTGACGTAAATTAAAGAAATACTGTTCAATTAAACTTTGTTCAAAACTTGTTTCATTCCAAAAGTTTACAAAAATAAAATAATTCAGAGATGTTGAACATTTTTTAAGCATATGATACCTTAAACCATTTAAAATAGTTTAAAATGTAATGGGTTAGGGTGTCACGAACAGTTGGAAAACAAGGGAGGTGGACCCAAGTGCAGATTAACCAAAAATATTTAATTAAACAAAAAGGCCAAAGGCAACAAAAACTTACTTTCAAAAGTTCAACAAAAAGGGGCTTCCGGTGCACCGTCAACATGGTGGCAGCATAGAGGGGGAGCTCCCCGACAATGTGATATAAAAGCCCTGTATAAATCATAGTTTCAAAGTTCAGTATGTGTTATTAGTCCAAGAAAGGGGTGATGAGCATGCCTAGGGGAAGACAAAGAAGTCTGGCTAGAAACGTGAAGTTTAACATTTTAGAAGATACTGCACGAGCTAAGCTAACGCCAGAGCTAGCTAAACCAGTGGAGCCAGCTGAGTCAGAGCCGTTTGAGCTAGCGGGAGAGACCGGCCCGAACAGACAAAGTGAGGAAGAGGTTCAACAGACTGTCCGGAGCATGGCCATTTTGGAGGTGATTTTGAAAGAGTTAAGGGACTTTCACCGCGAAAATTCAGAAAGCCTTAAAGAAATTAAAGAGGATATCAAATTAGCAAACAACAGAATAGATGAAGCTGAAACGCGGATCATGGAGTCGGAGGAGCGGATTCAGAACATAGAGGAAGCCACACTGCAGCGATTGAAAGTACAGAAGCAGTTTGACACTAAATTGACCGACCAAGAAAAACGGATGAGAAGGGAAAATCTCAGGATTCATGGAGTCAAAGAAGGAGCGGAGGAAAAACAGTCAATGATAAGCTTTGTTGAGGCTCTCCTTAGGGAGAAACTGGAACTTCCCACGACATTTGAACTCAATATTGACCGAGCCCACCGGGCTACGGTGTCAGTGCCACCGAGAGAAGCTCCGCCGAGATCGATCGTGGTAAAGCTGCAAAGTTTCAAAAAGAAGAACTTATTAAGATAGCATGGCAGAAAAGAGGATTCGTGTACGAGGGGAGGAGAGTGTTTCTGGATCATGACTATGCACCAGACGTCATAAGAAAACGGAGGGAATATACAGAGGCAAAAAAGGTCCTGAAGGAGAGTAATGTCCGTTCCCGGCAAAGCTGCGGATGTTTTATGATGGCGGGACGTGCACCTACAATATGGCAGAGGAGGCGACTAAGGATATGGCGGAGAGAGGCTTTCATGTGACGGCCTTGAAACCCGCGGAGACGTGGTTCGAGAAGATAAAGAGACTGACTTGGCAAACGAGCGGAGCACAGAAGGGTCAGCGCACTAAGGATGCCAGAGCAGAATACAAAAGGAAACTGCAAGCCTTCAGGAGGAGCGAGGACAAGGTGTGATTGTGATGGGTCACAGAACTTTAAAGGTCCCATATTATGCTTTTTCTGGTTTTATATGCTCTTTAGTGTGTTTTCCATGTGTCCTGTGCATGTTTAGGCACATCTATGTGCAAAAATGTAAAGTCCTCGTAAACGTGGCTTGTCCTACGTCCTCCTGTTAGCTGTAGCATTAGCCGCATGTAACGCTCGGTTCTAGCTCCCCTCGAAAAAATGTTGTCAGTCCGGCGTCATTGTCAGTGTGAGATCACTGATCTAAGCCCATTGGCTCGTTGTGGCAAGCCCGTTAACTTCTAGCACGCCTACGATATGCCGTAGCCTGTGGTAGCACAGTAGTGCTAAGGTGCTAATGTTTATGCTCCTCTCGGACGGAGCCAGTGGCTGCATTCCCAATATGGTAAAAGAGGCGGGACATTTCCGAGAAGCGTGCTGAGCAACTGACCAATAACGACAGAGCAGATCGGCAGACCAATCAGAGCAGACTTGGCCCACATGGGGACTAACAGTGTGGGCTCAGCAGAGCGTAGCTTTCAGACTCAGAGCGTAGAGGGAGCAGTACATGAAAACAGACACTTTTTTTAGAACTTTATCTATTGTGAACGTACAAAAGTAGGTACATAGATTAAATATAAGAACCCCAAAAAGGGCAGAATATGGGCTCTTTAAGGTGAATTTTCTTGTGCTTGCCTCTACGGCTAACTGCTCAATTTAAACTTAATAAGAATTTAATCGAAGGGCTCTGGGTAAATCTGGTTTAAAGTAATTTGTTTCATTATTAAGGGCGTAGGCTCAATTCCTTGAAGCAATTTTAATATATTATTAATAAAATAGTCGGGGTTACTTTTGTTTTCTATGCGCCTGCTATGGACACATGGACAAAGCTACCAGTAGCAGCGAGGGCCCCCGGCCGTAGAAGAGGAGTGGCTGTATTAACATCAGGAAAGATAAGTTTTGAGAAATTATCTGAAATTAGTGACAAAGAGGGGAGATACATAGTGGTTAAGGGAAGACTGGAAGGAGAGTTAGTTACACTTATAAATATATATGCACCCCCTGGGTCAAATTGGACATTTTACAGGCAGCTGATTGATATGATGGCATCTGAGGGGGATGGCATTTTAATAAGTGGAGGGGATTTGAATATGAGACTGACCCCGCATTTAGACACCTCTGCAGGAGGACTACAGAAAACTGCAATGAGTAAAAAGTTTACCAGGCTGATGTCTGAGCTAGATATAATTGATGTTTGGAGAGACTTGAATCCAACAAGCAAGGATTACACTTTCTTCTCTTCGGTACACTCAGTATATTCAAGGATAGATCACTTTCTGATGTACAATAAAGACAGATACAGGGTGCATAAGTGTGATATAGGAATTATGGACCTCTCAGATCATAGTCCGGTTTACTTAACTATTAGTCTGGCAAATGAGAGGAAGGTAACACTCTGGAGACTGAACTCAAATGTACTTAAAGGCAATATGAGGGAAGAAATCATTAAAGAGATAAAGACATAGATGGAGGAAAATGATAATGGAGAGGTGTCCCCTCCGGTTTTGTGGGATGCTTGCAAAGCGGTGTTAAGAGGGAAAATACTTGCCAAATCAACATACTTGAAAAAGATGAAGCAGAAGGAACTTGTTACCTTACAAGCAGATTTAAGAACATCAGAAAGAGAACATAAAAAAAAAAATGAGATGAGAATATAAATAACAAAATCAAGGAGAAGAAAAAACTAATAAATGAACTACAACTAAAAACTAAAAAAGTTAATGTTTATGAAACAAAGGTATTATGAAGCTGGAAGTAAAGCTACAAAACTCCTGGCCTATAAATTGAAAAAGGAACAGGCAAAAAATAGTGTTTACAAAATAAGGGACTCGCAGACCAAAGCAACAGTATATAAAACAGAAGATATCCATAAATGTTTTCATTCATATTATGAAACACTTTATGCCCAACCACAGATTAATAACAGAGAGCAGGTAGATTTATTTCTTAAATCTCTTAATTTACCAAGAGTAACAGAGGAACAAAACCAGGCCCTTACAGCAGAAATCATGGCTGATGAAATAAACACAGCAATTTCCAAACTAACAAGTCCCCTGGCCCCGATGGGTACACAGACACAGGACAACATCAGACGCACCCTGCACGTGCTGCAACATTTAGCAAAAAACAGGTAGAAGCATTGGTGGTGGGACTGGATGCAGAAAAGGCATTCGACTCAGTAAGATGGGATTTCTTGTATTGCGTTTTGGAGCAATTTAATTTTCATGCATCCTTTATTAGGACCATACAGACTCTTTATAATAAGCCAACTGCTAGAATCAAGGTTAATGGAAGTCTCTCAAATTCAATCACTCTCGAACGAGGATGTTGACAGTGAGTCAACATCAGTGAGTCCTCTCCTTTTTGCCATTTTCTTAGAACTGTTAAGCCAATGGATAAAGCAAAATGAAAACATAAAAGGGGTGAAAATGGAGGGGGGAGAACAGAAATTGGAGCTATTCGCAGATGATGTCCTGGTATATTTGTCAAGACCTTCTTCATCTTTCCCAGCACTAATGTCAGCTCTGATAGACTACGGTAAATTTTCTGGTTACAGATTGAATATAGCGAAAACGCAACTTCTCCCTTTTAACTATAGACCAGAGCAAAACCTAATTGAAAAATATGGAATTAATTGGGAATTAAACTCTATGAAATATCTAGGAGTAAGTCTGCCACAAGAACTAAGCAAACTCAAAGCTATCAATTATGATCCACTGGTCTCCAAAATAAAATCTGATATAGGAAGATGGAGTCTCATTCCTTTTATGAGTATTGCCTCAAGAGTGGAGGTAATTAAAATGAATATACTCCCAAGACTACTCTACCTGTTCCAGACGCTTCCAGTAGAGGTAACAGATAAGGACTTCATAGAATGGGATAAAATAATCTCAAGATACATCTGGCAAGGTCGAAGACCGAGGGTTAGATTTAGAACTCTACAACTATCCAAATCGAAGGGAGGTTTAGCTCTCCCCTGTTTGAAAAGTTATTATGAAGCGGCACAAATGAAAACATTACTACATTTATGTAATCCTTCCTATTCAGCAAAATGGAAGGAAAACAGGCTATATTAGGAGACAAGAACCTGATGAAACATCTTAACGAGGAGATGAATCCATGGCTAGGTGTATCTCTCAAAATCTGGTTTGGAATCATTTCAAAGAATAGCTTGATAGAACACAGAGCAAAACAATGGATTGCATTTGATTCAGAATTCATGCCAAACAGGACAGATAACAAGTTTAAAATGTTTGAAAGGGGACCAAGAACGTACTGGGAGCTAATTAATGAAAAGGAGGTTAAAAGCTTTCAAGAATTAAAAGTTCAGTATGGCTTAGTTAATGATGATTTTACAGATACCTACAGATGAGACATTATCTATCACAAACGCTAACAAAGGTCAATCTAGAACGGCTTGAGGTGGAAATTGTTAAAATGTTCACTTCAGCGCTGGAAGGACAGTTGGGTAAAAAATTTATTTCAAAATTATATTTAAATGTAGAGGACTTAAAAGGGAATGACACTTCATATATAAAAGAGAAGTGGGAGAAGGAGGCACATATTATAATATCAGGAGAAGAGTGGGAAGATAATGAGCAACAATGGAAGACAACATGCTCCTTATCTTGGAGAGAATATGGATGGAAGAACATAACACGATTTTTTATGACACCAGCACAAAAGAAATACCAAGATACAAAGTGCTGGAGGTTATGTGGAGCAGACAAGGCAGACCACTTCCATGTCTTTTGGGGTTGCCCTCATATTGGAGTCTACTGGCAGGAGCTTAGGACATGTATGGAGAAGGTATTGAGGTTAAAACTTCCACTCTCATTGAAGTGATTTACTTGGGAAAAAATATCATGGGACTTAAAAGTCACAGTGACAAATACATGTTTAGAATAATGTTGATTGCAAGCAAAAAAGCTGTCACCAGAAGGTGGCTAAAGACAGCGGTATAATGTTGAGGACTGGATCAATGTAATATATAACATATACACTATGGAGAGGTTGACTTTCTCCTCCAGATTGGAAACAGACAAATCTAAAAGACTGTGGTAACACTGGATTGAGTACATATCGCCAATTAGGAAAGATTTCATATAATTGGAAGTTTGAAGATTTTACCCCTGAATGCCCGCTACACTTTTGGTATTTTGTTTTCGAGTTCTGTTTTTTATTTTCTTCATACAGGAGGCACAGTGCATTTTTTTTCATTACTGAGGTTGAGGTGAGGATGTTCATAAGTGATTTCATAGAGGGAAAATGAAAAGAAGACTGTACACTCACTTGTGAGGTTGCTCACTATATTGTTCTAAGTAGAGCATTCTGTAAGTGACTCAGTAATCAGGTAAACACTCAGGGTTAAGAGTGCCATTTTGTTTTACTTTTCTTTTTTTCCTTCTCTTTCATGTAAAAAAAAAATGGAGAACAGGTTTGATAACATGTAGAGATGCTAAAATGTCATGTATGCATGTTTCAAGTCTGTCTCAATAAAAAGAGAATTGCAAAAAAAAAAAAGTTCAACAAAAAACACAGGGATCAAAAACAGGGAGCCACAGAGGAGCACGAGCAAAAACTGACATACCAACAAACGACATACAAACAACAATGAACTGACACAGAATGGAAGAAACACTGAGACTAAATAGACACAGGGGTAATCAAACACAGGTGAGACTAATAACACAGGTGAAGACAAGGAAGGCAATCACAATGGAGGGAAACACACAGAGGAAGGAATGGACACTGAGAAACACTGAGGACAACTACAAAATAAAATACATGAAACACTGAAGACACACAGAACTCAAGAATGAACAAAACCCACTAGAACATAGAGAAACACTAAACACTGAAAATACAAAACTAAATAATACCAAATCATGACATAGGGGATGTAAAAAAAAAAAGAAAGTACCTTCCTTGAATAAAGAATACGAGCGATAGTATACTTCATTCAGCTTTATTGCGTGTAGTTTGTTTTTCAATTATTCTGAATTTAAGTCTGGATACAAATCAGTCGCTGCGGAGAACAGATGGTTTTTGACAAGTTTTTTTGAATGAGTCCAAAGAAAGGGCAATGCGGATATCTGAGGGGAGGGTGTTTCAAAGGATGGGGGCTGTGACACTGAAGTTATGTTGGGCTTCACCTGTCAGCAAAAAGCTGCAGGTAGGGATTTCAACTTCATGTTGCTGAAATGGGCTGTAGGTAGAGAAAGTTTGCTAACAGAGGCTGGAAGTCGAGGTTTGAGATGTGGCAGCTAGTGCATTATTCTCCAGAGGGAGAACAAAACTCTCATTGACCAGGATGTAGTATTACATTTGTTAGCTTGAGACTAACATGTAATCAGCAGAATGAGCCTTTTGATCTCAGTCATTTTTATTTAGGAAACAATTTATTTGACTTAACAGCAAGCCATCATGCACAGGCATTTTGGTCCTAAACAAACTGAGAACTGCTGACATGTCATGCTAGTCTGATCTGCTGACTGCAGGCCTTGCTCTTTGTTTCTGTTCCTTGGATGTATCCCTCAGCTTCGTTTTTTTGGATGATGGTGTGTAATGAAAAGGAACAAATATGCATGTGCTACTATTAACGTGAGTCAAGGGAGGCCCAGTGTGAAAATCTTTGCACCCCAGACATTGTAGACACATCATTTTTTGCAGATTAAACATTTCAGTCACTAACTGTATATTATCTACTTTTGATTTTTTTTTGGAATCAAAAACAAACCTTTAAAAACCTAGTTCAGTGATGCTTTACATTCTGCTCACTATAGCCTACATTGTACTATCTCCCAAAAAGCACAACACAAAAAAACTAATTTTAATCTGTAATAATACATACATTATCTGCAATAATGGGAGAAGTCAGATCAAACAGTACCCACCTTCAGTGCTTTTGAAATATCAGCAAGGTGTGCTGTCATAGCACGTAAAGCATCCAGCTTTATCAGAGCTCCAGGGAAACCTTTGTCACAATATCTGAACAGATTGAGTAATTTCTCTACTTCACTTTAATTATAGGCCCATGTTTGATGTACAGTAGTATGTTTTTAAGGAATATTTATAGCCAATCAGTCAAACGATGGAAACAAGGTCCATGCTATTCGTACAAAGATTAAGATTTACTTTATTGATCCTGTAAGTCATGCTACACAAACATAGGCTGAAATACACACACGCACAAACAGGATCCTATGGACATGCACTTATGGAGAGATGTCAGAGTGACGGCGCGGCCCACAGTGGGTGCTCCTGAGCTGATGGTGGGGAGGGGGTTATTCTATACAAATGGACCCTTATCTCTTTTTGTCCACCAAGGACTGCTGTTTCAGGAAGTTTGGATTTTTTTTTATCTTCTGTGAGAGGCTCTGAATTCAGCTGGTTTTCTGGAAAATTGTTCACACATTTTCAGCTTAATTAAAAAATATTAGCATTTCTTCTACGTAGCAATAAGAACTTCATTACCCACAGTTCAGTTTGGGTCACTCATGGTGAGAGATGGTGCATTTTTCCTTACACTGTTTTAGTGTGGTCATGGCTACTTGCATCCATTGTATCTGTCATGGAGGTCAATGTGCCTTTTCTTTTGGCCCTTGTTTTTTTTATTATCTGTTCAAATATAAATGTGTTTTATACATTCAGATCCCACCAGTGATTATCTGAAGGTCATATGTCTATTTAGCCCTTAATGCTAACATTAAGCATTCACATTCTGGACTGATGCTAAGCTATCAGCTTTATTATTGAAACATTTCTTAAATAACGTACTACGTCGAAGACATTCACTCTTTTTATTGATCTGTACAAAATGTTGTTTCCAACTGCATATTAAAGTCGTGTCTTATTTCTTTCTTTTTAAATCTTAGGCAAAGCTGAAATGAAATGAAATGTAATGTGGAGTGTATCAGAAGTTTGTGCTTTGAAAGTATGATTGATAAAATGTGTACATTTCTTTCGGTGCGTGTGATTGACTTTGTTCACGGTCAGTTTATCCTCTCACTTCTCGCTCAGAAAATTGTTTTGGTTTGTTGGGTTTAGTTGAAGCATCGGGAGCAATTTGTCTAGCCCAAGAACACATCAGGAGCTGGGAATCAAACCCTCGACTCAACTGAGCCACAGCCGCCCTCATGAACACTACGGTTAAAATCCATGGTGACATCAGCCTCCTTAGGACTCAGTATGTAAATTAAATCCACATGTAGTTTAATCTGTTCAGAACCATTACTTCCATCCATTAGTAATTTGGGATAACAATAAAAAACACTTCAGCATGCACACGTCTTTGTCTGGGTGTATGGTTATATATGTAGCAGTAAAGGGATTTTCACACACGCATATGCATATATGTACACAAGTCACATGTCATAAGTTCATGCCTGTCAACAGGCTATATGACGCACAAACTATCTCTTCAAACAGAGGATCCAGCCATACCCAGAATCCATGCCCCACCAATAAACAAAGAGAGACATTTCTGTTGAAGTACATTTGATATTGGTTCATCATTTCTTTTTATTTACAAACATAATGAGATTGTAATAAATCAGATTGTAAAAATATAAAATGTGTCGAAGAGGTCAAGAAGCCAACAGGCTTATAAAAGAGACATCAACTTTCTTAAGAGACAAAAAATAAAGCGATACAAATTAATAATACACTTTAAAGTGCGCTTTCGGTGCCCTTAAAGACACAGTACATATTTAAAAGTTCAAAAGGTCAAAACATGATATAAACTATCAGCTGGATCAGCTGACGGATGATTTTCTCATTAATTCAGTGGCTTGAAGAGACAGAAAATGTAAAGCTAAAGCACATCCTCCTTATCTAAGTGTGCAATAGTCATTGAACATTTATGACTGCATGTGAACAAAGGAAAAAAAGGAGGGGGGGGGTTATACTTACACCATGTAGCTGAAGGGCAAAAACAGCAGTCTGAGGGAGAAGATAGGCTATGCCCGCACACTTGCTCAAATCATGCCACTAAAAGTTTTTAATCCATCACAATCACAACGTTTCAACCAGAGGTCTTCTTCAGGTTATACTTTTTCTTTAACAAAGGAGGGGGGGGGGGGCACACCCAAAGTTATAGATATCAACACCAATAGGCCGATGAGCACTATGATAGCAACGAAGGAAAGGGAACAGGAAATGTTATATAATGAGGCCTGTGTGTGGTTCTTTATTCAAATGTGCATGATCACGTTCTTCTGCTGAGTTGAAGGTTGTGCATGATGACTGGTGATTTCTGCCAATACTCTGAATCATTTATATTTACATTAAAATCACACAATGAAAGACTGTTACATTTGAAGACACCTGAACACATCTTGAAACATTCATCAGATACTCAAATTACCATCTCCACATTTTTTTCTCATTAGTGGTTGTGGCAATAATTCACAGTGGTTTAGTTTAATCTTAGGTCCTGCTCATGAATGCATCAAAGAGCTCATTCAATGTTAAGGGGCAGTCCATTCTTTTCTCACGATGCACTCTGGTATTAACCTTTTTTAAGGAATGAATTATACTCAGGTCGAACAATAAATGTGAGTTTAGGTGGCTGGGTAAAGTAAAGTGTTTCCCTTAAATTGACATTTTTGAAGCTTAATTTTATAAACTTGTTCACACTTGACTTCTTTATTCAACTGCCAGCACCTTTTTTACATACAAGCCTATGGAAAAAGGAAAAAGGATGACGCCTTTTTCAGTTGAATTATTTCAACTTTTCAGAAAAGCGCTGGGTGACGTCAAGCGCCTTTCTGACAGCTGACCAATCAGGACGAGGGACGTAGTAACCTACGTCCCTAGTTACCGGTGCCCAGGGACGGACTGAGACTACAATACAGCCCTGGACTTTGACTCGGCCGGCCCACAACAATCGGTACGCGGAAAGTCATCAACGCCTGACACGGGTGTCACAATACTTTAATTATGACTCATGACACTAAACCATCGAAATTACAGCAATAGCACTGATGTTGATTATAACATCATCTATTCCATGCAATCTTATGATTACTTTATTAATCAATAATCTTAATTAATTTATGCAGTAATTAACTTACTGCACAAATAATAATGAAAATACACCACTACAAATGTAACTTCTGTATTCAAAGTCTTCAAAGTTTGTAAGTATTATCAGAAAACTGTAACGTTACCAAAACTTTAAAAAGTAAAAGCACAACAGTTTTTTAAATATACAGTATATAGCCTATTTCTTAATATTACTGCATGTGGCATTTTACACCTAAAATGTTTAAAGTGGAGCTGTTTTAACTACTATAATCATTATTTAACTTTATTTTATTTCATTTCATTTTTTGCATTGTACTGAGCAACACAAACTGGGTATAGATAAAAATGTAGCAACATCTTGTAACGCTGCTGGTACAGGAGGTGTAGCTAGTTGGCAATAAGTCCCGGGATAGCTGGTTAGCATCAGTTAGACAGATGACAAAGTTGGGGATTTCCACACGGCACTTTTATTCTGTTTTGCTAAAAGGACCATACAAAGCCAGGTCAGCACGGCACTATGTATCCTGATCACACATGACAGGTAAAAATCGGCTATTATCCTGCACCAACTCGTCACTAGAGTTTTGGAGAGTCCTCTCATGATCGACATACAAGATGACTGACATAGATAGACTTTCTCACCCCCACATTTAAACAAAACAGAGACACCACCTTGTGGCACTATTTGGTACTACTAATATATTCTGACTGTTACAACCTGAATAACATTTGCTAACATCAGCCTGCAAGTAACTCTCTTTCTCCCTCTCTCATGTCATGTTCCATACTTACTTGCGCTGTATCTGTCTGTGGAACTTCCACCAGCTCATCTCTCTGTCCCTCATCATCACATGTGGCCCTACCATGCTGAGGCTGCACAACTGTCTGGCTCACCTCAACACTCTCTTCTTCACTCATGCTGCTAATTTCTTGGATGCTGCTGCTAACGTCAACTTGTGCCTTAGTGCTGCTGCCGGCTGTGCTGCTGAACATTTCAGTGAGCTTGCGACATTTAGCGGCTTCACTTTCTAAATGTCGCATTTTTTTCCCTCGCCTTCTCAGCCCCACCCTTTTCTTTGTGTTTTTTACCGACGTTATCCATATTTTTGTGCTTCACTACTACTACCAAAGATTGTCTTTGCTGCTACTACCACTTCTTTTCAATTAGCTGGTGGGCACCTATGGTGGGCACAGGCGGCTGCCGGCTGCCATCCAACTTAAAGACGCATTGTTGCCACCTACCGGACTGGAGTGTGAAACAGTAGATTAGCAGGAAAAAAAACAAAAAACAAACTGGTGATGACCGCGTGGCGGCCGCCGGCCGTCCTGGAGTACCGGCCGTTCTGTTATTCTCCAGAACACACAGATGGCCAGTCCGACCCTGCCGGTGCCAAAAACTGCAAACTTCCACCAGATATGTGTGCATTGCGTGTCCGCTCCAAGAGGCAACCTCCGGTCTCGAAAAATGAAGCCTATGCGGAAGTACAAAAAACTGCAGTTCCTCGAGGTTCCGCTTGAGGCTGGCTGCAGAAGCGCCGGAAGTGCCATAAGCCCACAGCCAAAAAAGCCTGTTTTTACCACAGGAATCAACATGTTTACAGCCTGGTTCAAAAAACGAGATGTATCTGAGAAGTTGATGGTCCCTTCTCCTCACACTGTGGGGGGGGGGGGGTGAATTTTTTTATAACTCATCGGATTTTATTCTATTAAGGAAAACGACTATGCCCATATAAGGGTTGTGTCAGATTTGATTGACAGCTCTGCGCGCTGCATCTGTCTGTCAGGTCAGCAGGTCAGGAGGCTAACAGCTTGATCCGTCTGATTTCTCCTCTTTTTTACTTCGTTTGGAGAGTTTATTTAGAAATGTTTGTTGTTAAGATGTTGTTGTTGAAAATAATGAGTTTGTGTGATGTTAGAAGCTAAAGGTTCAGCTCGGTGGTTAACCACAGACTGTAAATATGGTTATCTGACGTTTTGATGAATGTTATTCTCCACGTAAATGTGGACATTAAAAAACAAACTTTGTGTAGTAATTATCCGTCAGTAACATAAACTGAACTGAACCTAATCTGCTGTGTAGGTTATAGAGGATGACATTAAAGTTACATGGTTGATGTAGTGTCTTAAGATTTGAGCAAACTGTTAACAAATTAAAAAAAAATGCACTTTGTAAGAGCATCTGTAACCATTAAGAACTATATTAATAACCATATTCATTTTCACTGAACGCATACACAGAATATAGCAGTAGAAATATAAAATATAAATAACATATGAAATATGTATGAAAATAAGATTTAAAGCACACAGATATAAAGTATAATAAATAGTTTGAAGAATACAGCCATGTACTGAGCTCATGTTAATAATAAATGAGTTACTGTATGTTCTGTACTAAAGCACAGAGAGTTGGGACCTGTTAATGATTTAAATAATTCAGGTTTTATTTGTTTCATGTTAAGATGAAGTATTATCCACAATAAACTGCTTAATTTTTCCTCACAAAATCTGAGACAATTTGATGTGGAATATCATTGTGTGAGTGAGAGAGAGAGCTGAAAATAGCATGATTACAATAATGTTTATCTTCTTAACTTTGAATAGATGTTGATTACCTGAATACTGTACCTTTGTTGTCTGGGTAGTACACTGTTGAATTTATAAATGTACTCTTACACACAGATGAATACAGAAAAATAGATGAGAACAAACAAAATGATTTAATGAATAACTGATATTTTCTCTCTTTCTTTGTCACCCTGAAGACCTCTCACTAAAAGTCCATGTTCTCCTGGATCCATGTCACATGCTCGAGCTTCTTCTGAATGACTTTTCAACAGTTGAAGTTCTGCTGAGAGAAGATGGCCAGCAGATAAGACAGCAGTACATGAAGGAGCTCCACAGGCTTCAGGAGAAGGAGGAGGGTTTGCACCTTAGAAGACTGTATTCATGCTGTTCAAATAAAACTAGATCTCCTCCAAACAACTTGCAATCAAACTATTTTCTTCCCATTTTAAAACCCTTTGTCCAGTTTAGATGGGAGAAGTTGATATTATGTGATATTGATCAGGGAAGACTACATTTCTAAATCATTTTTATCTGTGTTTTTATTCACAAGTTATTGATCTTATTTACTCTCCATGTATCTTGATTTAAGAATGGGGCTGTGTTTAAGGTCATCATTTTGCAATGACTCTGTTCCATCCCACTTTCAGAAATGAACTGCATTAGTATTTATCAAAAGAATAAAAGGTTATGTAAAAGTAGACTTCCTTCCCTTAGCTATTGAGTTGAGCATTAATGCACATTTTAGTCTTTCAAATCTGAAATGTATACTCATAAGTAGACATAAAGGAGTGCATTTATATAGAAATATTTATTTAATCTGAAAAACAACATTAAAAAAAGTCTGTTTTTACAGCAGAGATGAACATGTTTACAGCTTGGTACAAAACAAACAAATAGGTGTGATTAGCTCATGTCTCGATGGACACTGTACGGGGGGTGAATGTTTTGATGACTCATCATTTTTGATTTGATGAAGGATAAGAGTTATTCACAATAAGGCGTGTAGCTGACCAGCTTGACAGGCGGGTGCGGTGTAACGGTTTGTCAAGAGGTTTAAAACACGTCTCAGCTCTCAGCCTGTGGGTGTCATCACTCAGGCCATCCGGGGGAGACCTCCCTCACAGCGAGCTGTTGAAGAGAAGCAACCGAAGTCCACCCCAGAAGAACCAACAAATACAGATGTTGTTGAGGCTCAGGTTTCTTCCTCTGTCTCTGCAGCTCTCTGGGCACCTCGACGGACCAGTCACCAATAATCCACACTGTGTCTATAGGAGAAATACAAAGGTGTTCAATTAATGCCTCAGACAAGACCAAATGTACAGTTAACTACATGTGACAGCTCAGGCTGTTTTTTTGTTATGAGCCACATCTGCAGGAATAATATTGAACAAGGTAGCTGCAACTCATAATAATAGATGCCAGTCTTAAACACTATTTTTTCTAATACTTAAAGTTTTTGGTGTGAAGCTGACACTGTCCACAGACTCCATGACTTCACGGGGTTCAATAGAAAACAAATGTCTCATAATAAATACTAAATCATTATTTTTCAATTGTCATGTTCACCGTCATCGCTGTTGACATCAGTAAATATAAAACACAGACATTCCTCTTTTTGTCAGAACAGTAACATGAACTGTATGCTTTGTAATATTGATTTCTTCTGGATGTCTCATTTATTTACAGTTTATGGATCAAACTTTGTTAATGTATTTCTCTGCTAACACTGACAAAGTCTAACTGCTCTGACAAATAACTAATAACCATAGTTGTATATTTAAAAAAGTGTAGTTTTAAGACTTTAATTAAATATTTGTGTTGAATATAATTAGTTTTAACTGTGTTGTAGAAAAGTTAAATGTTAACTTACTGTTTATAGAGTTTTCTCAGGATGAGCAGGAATAGGGGATGATAACAGCCTAGCTGTTAGCTATGCTGTGAAGTGGACCGCTAACGTCGAGCTGAATGGGCGGAGTTAAGTCCCGCCGGTCCCGCCTTACTGCTGTCGTTAGGTCGATCCGAAGTTAGGTTGAGACTGCAAATCCAATATGGATGCGGCCGTCGATTGGACTCATTTTCTGCCTATGTAACAGACGGGTCAGGGTTCGTCCAGTAATATTTACAGTCTATGGTCCGCTCCGGTCTGTTACGGGTCCGTGCATCCTCATCAGTCAACACCCACCGGCTGCGTTCTCAGTCTGCAGCACGGAGAGCACAGCCGGACAGCTGGAGTACGGAGACAGAGGAGTTTCCGTGGTAATGTTACAGATTCACTCGCGACAGAACGAGATAATACGATGTTCGTGGTATAAAACTCAATAAAAACCTTATAAACACATAAACAAACACACAAACGGTGGTTTTTCTGAACCGTCAAAACGGAGGGTGTTATTCTGAAAATAAACCGGATGTTTTAATGTTGTATCGGTGTCTGACTTCCCGTCCCGCTTGTTCTTTTTTGTGCTAAATTGATGCGTCGTGTTCCGGCGCGGTTGCACCGCAACCTGTTGTTAAGGTTACAGAACACTCGCGCATAAGCACTCAAAAGGTGCTGAAAGCAGCACGGCCTAATCTACATTCTTCTTTTGCATAAAAAACTAAACTTTTTTTGGTTTACAGGGACTTTAACGATTTTTGCAGATATTCCACTTTACTACTACTTCGGCAGTAGTATAAATATGATATTTTTAAAAGACAAATGTATATTTATGTATGAAAAGTTGAAACGGGAAGAATTCCCCAAAAACAAAACGCGATTTCCACAAAAATCGCTAAATTGTGTGAAATAAACCAGCACTATCACTTTTTACAATATATATAGTCTAGATTATTTTACAAAAACCCATTTGGGGTGTGTCTACATTCAGTGACTGTTAGGAATACGTTAAAAAACAACCTGACACAAACCTATAGCACCAGTTAGCTCAAAGAAAATCAACATAACAGTAACACTAACACCCAAAAACCTTACCTCAGTAACAAGCAATTCAAATATCTTCTGTCCTCTCCTTTTGTACTGCACCCAACTAAACTGCTGATTTTTCTGTTGTTTACATTAGAGTTTCATGCATTATTTCAACATGTGATCCAGAAATTGGTTGCCATGTTACTTCAGATTACATAAAATGCATGTCTTCCTCTGGTGGGTCATCTTTTTCTAAAGATAAATGTAATGAGGAATACTATGGTGACAAATAGTAAGAGGATTTGTAAATCAGGCATTTTTCCAGTTTCCATCAGAGTCCTGCCAGCTGAGTATGATACTGAAGTTGCCTCATTCAGCAGGTGGCTTCTATTTCCAAGTCATGATTTTGACCACAGGCCATGGTCATAAAAACTACCACTCTCACTCTATTTATCTTTGTATCTGCATCTTTTTTTATTTTTGTGACATTTCTCAAGGATACAGAGTAGGGCTGGGTGATATGGACCAAAACTCATATCTTGATATTGTTTAGCTGAATGGCGATACTCGATATATATCGATATGTATTTTATTAACAGTGAAAACACATGGAAAAATAAACTACCTGTTTGTGAATTTAAAAAGTAATATTATAAAATAAAAATGTTCCTTAAATACAATAAAAGAGAGAGAGAGAGGAGGAGGAGCAGGGTTAAGAGGGACAGACAGTCAGTCATCATCAGTGAGATGAGAAATAGGTGAACTGGCACCTCCGTAACATTATTTTAATGCAACATGAACTATATCCATATTAACGATATTGTTTTACCCTATATCTTGTTTGAAAATATATCCATATATCTTAAAAACTCAATATATTTCCCAGCCCTAGGTCAAGGTTTAGGTATTTTATTGGTTTTAATTAGAAATTTGTCATGCATATTATGCAGGCTATATTATGTTTGGAAAACAATGAATTCAAGTCTTTTATGTATCAGCTTGTATTTTCTTAGTGCTTTACATTTCCCCAGAAGAAAGATTCTAACATTTTCTGTTACATGTCTTATGAAACATTTCTTATTGGTATGATAAAGCTTAAGAAAGTGAAATACAAAAGTTCATAACTTTCATAATGCTCACCCCCTCTCTCCATCCAAGCCAAAAACCCAGGTGAACAGGTGAGTGCGGCCCATATAATCACTGCCATCACCACGAGATTTCCGGTTAACACACCCACCACCAGTAATAAGCAGACCGTAAACAATAAACAAATCAGTAAACAACTTATGACACCAAATACACAATCAACTTACATTTATGGCTCCTACAGCGAACACATGACTTTTGCCAGAAAAACAGTTAAATATTCAAATGATTTTAATACATTGTGTGCTCCACATAAAGCTTCAGACACATGCCTTATGATGAAGTCCTTTAAATATGTATTTTTTATTGAATTACTCAGTAAGCTAAACAAAAAAAACACATTTTGCCATTTACTTAAATCTACATTTAAAGGCAATTAAGCCAAGGGTATGTTAACATTAGTTTTATGGCATTTCTATTCAATTAATTATAAAAGTTGTAAACTATTGAACAATGATGCTGGTGACAGTGACACCATATTTTCAAGTTTGGTTTAAAAAAAAGTAAGAAATCTAACTGCACATCAGTTTTTATAGCAAAAGGTCCGTGTAAAGTAAATAAATGATTCAACATGTACTGCAGTTTAAGTAGTTAAAAAGGTGACATTACAAATTAGACTAGGCTACATGTCATGTCAACAACCTAACTAAACTTTGGACTCTATGTCTTATGTGTTTTTCTTTTTTAAGATAATAAACTATTTATTTTTGGAAGTAGAAAATAAAGAATTATTTTAAATGAATCATTTAAAGATTATTTTTACCTTTGTAATGAACAGATAAACGTACCCGGGTCAGGTTAGGTCCCATCTTTGTTTGCTTCCTGTCAAGTTTCAAATCAGTCATTTATGTTGTTATTAATTGTAAGACATTAAGAAACGCTCGAGACAGTATGAAACAGCATAAAACAAATCATTTACAATTAATTTAAAGGAGGGAAATTGGTGTTTAAATCTGATTATTACCAAAACCAAAACTTTGAATTGAAAATTAATTTACTCAATTAGTCACTTCTTTGGATCAACAACTTATTCTGCATTTAATTGAATAATAGGCCTATCCTTTTAAAACAGCAACACAACATGGCCTACAATAGGATAACAAAGCATAAACAATTCTGAAAGGATGCATAATGTAAATTTCAGATTTACAAATATTGTGGTTTAAGTGATGCAAACTCTATATAAGAAGCAAATAAATTACATTTATTGCACTGACTCTGGTGATTGATGCAACTTCATTCTGGCATTTCAGGGCTACAATTCATAAACGGTAAAAATATCAAACTTCAGTGCAAATGTTAACAAGGGACCCATTGACTTAAATAATTGCACTCACATTCCCACACTATATTATACACTATATTTTAGAAGTGTTTTGCTATCACTTGAGAAAATGCAAATATTCTGCTCTGTATTTAAGGTTTAAACATGATAACATTTGTATTGTTTCATAAAACAAGATATTTTTTCATTTTATCAAGTTAATGCAATACCCTTCAATTAAATACGACCCAATCTTTTTCAAAACATTTTCTTTAAAAAATATTCAGTTTATGAGTCCACAAGGTGGAGCTATAACATTGGAAATGATGGTTGGACAATTAAGAAGAAGATTTTGGATAGTGTTAAGGTTGTGCATCAGACTGGAAACACATTAGAGAGTCATATATAATTGTGTGAGGTTTCTCTTTAAGAAACTTAAAGATTATTCTTGTTTTGTTTTTTGTTTTTTTGCCAACTAAAATACAATCAGGATTTTAAAATCAGAATCAGAATCAGAATCGGGGTTTATTGCACAGTCCATTTACACATACAAGGAATTTGACTTGGTGTATTGGTGCTAAACAATTAACAAGGAAATAAACCAGAACTAGCAACAACTTAAATAATACAGTAGAAGAAGCTATTACATTATATAAATTATAATTTAAAATATAAAAAACAAAAAACACAAAATGTACAAAAGGTGTAAAGTAGGAGCTGTGCAGTGGACTATAAGAAAAAATCTTAGTGTGTGTAACTACTCACAGAGTGCATGTAAGGAAGATGCATTAAATGTGTAACGGTAATATTTTCTCCAGTGTGATTCTGATTTGGTTACAACAGAGTAGTGCAGTGATCTGCATTAAAAGTATTTCACAGGAACTCACAACATTACAAAGATCCTGCCGAAACAATATAGTGTCAGAAGGTTAACTTAGTTTATTTATATTTAAATCTGAATAATAAAATTAAAATAAAACATAAAATTAAAATGATGGTTATGCTTTGTTTTGGTAATTGGTCAACAGTAAAGTCAAGGATGTACAGAAAATGTGCAACAACATTCTGCATGCTGGTTTTGTTATTCACACTTTGTGGCAGAGTAGCTCATTCACATTTTCCTCTAATAATCAGCTGTTCTCATCATAAGGTCACACGCGGGGTCCATGAAGAATGTATTTTCACTGCAGGATGTATATTTCTCCTTTGAGTGTTTTGAATTGAGTCAAGTCGAGAATAGGAAACATCTCCCTACATTCAGCATATGGTCATTTTAACACCTTCACAAAAGCACATATGCATCACCTGCATAACACAGGCCTTTCTCATTTCAATGTCTCATTAAGCAGCTTGACTTGTGTAGCCCTGCTCTACCATCAGCTTTTGGAGGACTGTGTTAAGATCCCAGGATACTAAAATACTGTTTGCAAATAGATCATATTAATTCAGTTGATAATGAGGGGCTCAAGCTGTATAACCTCAGAGTTAAGTCTAAAGTATCTGAATAAGTTTATCTGTTCCTCTTTTTGTTTTATTAATCAAATTAACCCATTGTTGTCCACTTAGTATGAGTCTGTGTGAATGTGAATTGTGCAATAGATCAATAGTCAGTCTCTACATTGTAAGGTGCAACGTTCAAAAATGTGAAAATTATTGATTCCCATTAACTTGTGTGGAGAATGCACCAAGGGAACCTACAAGGTGGTCTTTCTAAAGACCCAGACCAAGATTGTGATATATTTCTTTTGTATGTAACTCATTCCACTCTACTCTCTACTAAGAACCTTTCCAAAAAGTTTAGAATGTTAAAATTATTATTATTATTATTATTAATAAAGTATTATGTGATTAATTTCCATTCAAATAACTTAATTTATTTGTCTAAAAGCTTCGGTGCATTTGCATATACGACAGAACCATTCAAGAGTCAACTTGTAAAATATAATGAGGACATATTAGCCTCAATAATCCATGAATAATGTTAAGACAATGTTCAAATAAATGTCGTTTAAAAAAAAATTAAAATCAGCCATTCATTCGTCTGAATGCTGTTATATTAAACTGATTCAATTAAACATTTGTAGAATGCTGTCAGGACTGATGAACTCGAAGTTCAGTTTTCAGAGTTTTCTGAAGAGGAAGCGGTGTTGCTGACTCTTGGTTTCACTGTTGCTTGGAGGTATCTGGAGTCAACCCTCTATAAACGTAGGCTTTTTGTTGACTGACACAGTTGGGATGCTGGAAAGTTTTTTTTGAGGAAGTCAGCAACCACTTCCTTAGTTTTTTAGTGTTGAGGTCAAGACAATTTTGCCTACAGAACTCCGCAAAGAAAAAATCAGCCTGTACTGTCCCACTGACTTGCTTGTGCCCATGATCACAGTGTCATCAGAGTATGGATGTTATACCTGGGCTGCTGCTCCTTCAGGTATTTGTGTATATAATGTGTACTGGTGAGATTACAGAACCCTGTAGGGCTCCTGTGGAGACTGTCTTTAATGAACTGTGACAGTTGACTCAGACCCTTTGGTGTCTGCCTGAGAGGACTCATAGGATCTTAAGAAGTCAACATACAGCAGTCTATTAAGTGACTTCAGCTTTTCAAGCTGTGTATAGTCTTTGTGCAGGACACTGTAGGACAGCATCATCTACACCCTGTGCTGTTAGCAAAGAGGGTCTGCATGCATACTGACCTCCTGTTGAAGCTTTTCCAATCCTTTCATAACCTTAACCTATGATGTTAAAGCCACAGGTTGGTAGCCTTTGTTACAGGTGGGATTGCTCTTTTAGGATACCAGGCAGATATATTTAAAGCTTTCAAGAGTGATGTGATTTAGTGTTCTGCCAGGGAGCGGGTGAAGAGATGGCAGAAACACCAGCCAGCTGGCTGCAGCAGGCTTTCAGCAAGCAGCCACATGATCAGGTGTTTTGTTCAGTCTTCTCTTTAGCATGTTTTCTGCCTGCACCTGGTGAAGCTCTAGGTTTGCTTGGGAATGTGTAATTGGAGTAAGTGCAGCAATGAGCTCCTCTCACTCCTGTGAGTAGTCAGACACATCTGCTGTAGAAACGGTTCACACTCTCTGCCATGTTGACACAGTCTTTTGACTCCACTAAAGAGGTTGCTGGATTGTTATTGGGAATGCCTGACAGTGTTTTAACGCCTTGCCAGGCATCCCTGACTTTACCTTCCCAAAGGAGCATCTGAACTCTCTCCTCATATTTTCTCTTGGCTGCTTTTATATGTTTGTTCAGTTTATTTTGAATGATCCTCGACTCAGTTCTGTTTCTCCGAGTTAAATGCTATTTTCTTTTCATTCAGTGTTCAGTGTTCACTTTTGTGATCCAGGGCTCATTGTTAGAGAATACCATTACAGTTTAATGGATCTATCACCTCCTTCCAAAAGGTGATATAGTGAGAAAATGGGAAATGGAATTGAGCTTGTATAGCGCTTTTCTAGTTTTCTGACAAATCGAAGCTCTTTTACACCACATGACACAGCTACTGACTGCAGAGGCCGCTAAGTAAAGTGGCCATCAGTATTGGCTAATCCCATTCATACACATCTATACCCCACCGAGCAGCGGGAGCAACTTGAGGTTAAGCGTTTGGCCAAGGACACATCGTACATGTGTCTGCAGGAGCTGGGAATCGAACCCCTGGTGGAAAGACAAATAACCCTACCAACTGCGCCATAGCAGCCCAACCTCAGTGGCTTCCTCAAGGCTGCTCCCATAGGTTAACCATAGGGGTCAACGCCACCAGTTTTGTGCAATTGTTTTGTCTCAACCACATTCATACCACTTGTTCACCATGTATTTGTAAGCAGTAATGGTGTCTGCACTCACTGTACCCGGCTTTCTTGCTTGTTCAGTGTGTGTCATACATTCATTTGTGGAACCTTTATGTCTGACGGGGACCGGAGCGTATCCCAGCATGCCAAGCAGTTTGGACCTTTAGGCGTGGTTAGCAGTTGTAATCCTATTCCCTTAGATACATTTAAAGATTCAATGCACAGTTGAGAAAGGTTTAAAATATTTTATTTGTTTAAAATATACATTAGTTTACAAACTCGGAAAATAAAATTGTAGAGTTTTAACAGTCTTTTTTGTAGTTTGTTTTTCATCACTTTTGTATTTTTATTTAAAACAGACAGTGAAAGAAACGATCTGACCAGGAAAAACCCGCCGAGGAACACGTAGACAGACACGAGCAGAGAAAACTGTTCAGATGATTCTAAAAGCTTCACAGCTGGGGTCAGAGGTCAATGTGACGAGTGATTGACAGCACCTGTTGGTGGAGAACGAGGAGTCGGGATTACAATCTACTGAACATTAAAAGTTCAGCTCTTACAATACAACTGTGAATAAAGTTCATCAAAACCACCCGATCCAGTCCAGTTCTCAGTTTCTTACAAAAGTTCCACATTTCATTTGTCCTCAGGTGAGTCCACCTCTTGAGAGAAGGGTTAAGCTGCGGCCAGCGGCAATGTTGAGGTGTCAGCTCTGCCAACACCTTTTGTTTTTGTTTGTTTTCTATGTTAGGCTAATGCTAGCTTGTTAGCCAGTTGACCAACCTTGTTCTGTTTTGGAATAATCTAAACAGCACACAAGCAAACATAATAAGTGAGGTGATGTTATCCGGTAAGCAGTGGTATTCTTTTGAAATAGACCAAGCTAGCTAGCTTACATGCTAATAGTTTATTCAAGTATGTCGATTCCCGATTGTTTCTCTGCTGGATCAGGACACTCAGGACACCTGCCTCTTTTTGACCATGGTTGGATTATGAATATTAGTCTATTGCAGCAGGCTGGTTATGAAAAGAAACAATAATACAGTTTAGCTTGGTGAAATTAGGTTTAATTTAATCAAGTTGAAATTTATCACGGTTAAAATTAGTCAAACCTGCCAGCTAGTACTATATCTTTTTGTTGTGAACGTACTTATTTTTGGAAGAGCAATACAAACAAATACACTGGTATTACTAATGCTGAGCTCGTCTTTTTCTTTAGCATATTCTTTAATTGTGAATATTTCTACAGTTAGGGAAAACTCAATCTAGCTAGCCTAATTTGAAAAATATAAGCCTGTCAGATTTCAGCTACAAGCATTTGCACAATATCTGAAATTAGTCAAGCTTTAAAAGTCACTAGAACAGTTCTCATATTTCTTAGCTAAATGTATTCCTGTGACTCTATTAAACTAAACATAAACCCACTTTGATTTAAGGCTCAATTTGACATTTTAATCTTCAACACCATTAGGCTATGTTAAACAACAGTAGCTAATGTGGAATGGATGTTAAACAAAAGGCATTGGTGCTAAAACTCAATTACGTTTTTTGGGCATCATCTGTTATATGGTACATTTTCAATTGGTATGGGGTGAAATGTTAGCATGAGGGGCTTTTTGGGAACAAAATCAGAATCAGTGAGCTGTTAAATAAATAGTCCTGAAGCAGCAGAGAAAATAAAGCAATGACAAAGTCATGCTAGCTAACATAGCTAGTAAAAGCACCCATTGGGTTTTACTAGTTACTTTAAACTTGAAATAATAATAAAAAGTGCTAATGTTGCATTAACATCATGTTGGTGGATTGTAGGGACGATCAAAGTTCCCATTTTCTCACAACTTGTGAGTATACATGACAAATAAAGTCATCTTTGTGCAGACGGCTGAAGATATAATGAGTTAGGTTGCAAGGTATCCACTGAATTTAGATTTAAGTAGAGTTAATAATCTTCAAAATACAGTTCATGTCCAAGCATGTTGATGTTAGCATAAGGCTAAATATGGAATATTAAACATTCAATTTGTTCTAAATTTATAATTACAATTTTGGAAGTCATAATAATCACTGGGATGTGGACTTGATGTTGCTGGTAATGAGTTGGGAATGCTTTCCAGCTAAAAAGCAAACATAGTTCATGTAAAAAGTTAGATTTGAAATCATAAAAGCATAAAGAAAAATCTTACAAGAATGCCATCATCATATCAGAAACTGATGGACATTTCATTCTGACATGAAAGCAGCTTGACTGAGACATGGAGAACATGTTTAAAACTGAATTTAAAATGAAAACAGATTTTAAGACATGAAATATGTGAACAGTGATCATCAAATATTTTCACTTGATTTGAAAACATCAATAAAACCCTCAAATTAAAGCTGGCGTGATGAACTGGAAGTGCCTGTCCTCCTGATGCATGCTGGGACGCAGAGCTGCTTTCAACAATAAGAAGAGGAAGCCTTAGCAAATAGAATAAAATAAATGAATGCTTGTTCTGAACAAAAATGAAATTGTTAAAACAATACTATTTTGTGTGTTCAGTTGCTAAGAAAATAAGTATCATGAAGACATTTTAAAGTCATTATTTTTAAGGGAGTTAAAAGACCCTACTAAAAATAAAGTGTTTAATGATTTTATAAATGATTATTAGGTGCTGATTAAATCACATTGAAATCAGTGGTTAAAAATGTTAATAGGTCATAAACTTGTTAGGTCAGGAGCATTGACCTGTCTGACACAATTTGATCTGCAGATAGAGATAGTTATCTATCCCATGATGACATTATATCTGCTCTTGAAGACTCTGGGAGGTGTTTAAAAGCTCTTGAAATAATAGCAAGTGGAAAATAAGCTGACATTGTTAAGTGAAAGTCAGAAATAATCATGTTTTTAAGACAAGTTCAACATTAAGGAAAACTAGCAGGAGGAAAGAAGAAAAGAACAGAGGAGAGAAAAAAAATGGAGCAGAGAAAGGAGGGGGGAAGAACATGGAGAGGATGAGAAAGTTGAAGATGCCAGAAACAGTGGACACAAAATTTGAGGCTTTAGGAGGTACATATAATGAAGAGGAAAGGAGAAAGAAATATGATGGGGAAAAGTGATCATAAGAAGAGAGGAAGAAAAGGAAGAGGAGGGTTGGAGGGTGACCTTGTCTGTGATGAGGCGGCAAGTTGACGTCTCCAATTATATTCATGAAGAACAGTCATTAAAGATGCACAAGTCCAGATGTAGAATCTATTTATACCCAGAGCATCACTCAAGCACGCACACGCACACACACACACACGCGCGCACGCAGTCTTTCATTTCCGACTTCCTGTTCCCTCCTGAAATCTGATGACTCACATAAAAAATTAAACACTTACACTCACACACTCTCTCTCCCACAGAACACGTTTAAGTATTAGCGACCCATTTTTGACAGTAATAGAACCTTAATAATTTAGCAGCAGTCCCTCGTTCTGCTAATAATTACAGATGAGGACGAAAATCAGATAAAAGGGGGGAGAAGAGAGGATGGAGTGTGTGCCCGATTTGGGAGATTTTAGTTCCTCATCCTGCAGCTGTCAAACAAAACAAGAAAATGCTTTTGAATAATTGAGTATCTCGGAGACTGAGCAGGCTGCTGTTAAAGGACCATACCACTGTTTTTACATGTTTTATTTACCCAGTCATATCCAGCTCACAACATTACAGCCGGCCAGCTCCTAGAGCTCAATTTGTTTTCCTATAGGTAGCATGCTCAAACATGTAGAAACACTGGCATGGTCCTTAAATAAACAGTTTTATTTTATATTAGATAATATAACATGTTAAGTCAAGCTGAGCTCATTTACACTAGCAAGAGTAAAAAGTGGACCTCCATTACATGCTGCTCATTTTATACCAGAACATCTTTCTCCTAGCTCAGCACAAACACTCTCAGTGGGTTAACATTGGTAGCATGACTCTATCAATATTTGGCTATCAAGATGCGTTGGTGATTAGCCTGTTGGGTAACATGATACAGCGTGTCACATCGACTTGTTGGACTGATAGAGTTTACGGTTCCACTTTCTCACAGTTCTGTGCGAGAGTAAAAGTGTTCTGAGCTGCTTTATTTTCTGTTGTTTTTATCATCTCACTTTACATTCTTTTGTCCACTGTTGTTTTCAAAATCAATAATGAATTATTTATCTTATATTATATTAAAAGTCGACAAGGACAAGAAAGGGAAGATCATCTGATTAAATAAATAGGTCTAAAGCAACTGGATATTGTAGTGAGATCTGCAAATCAATTCTTTCAGCTTCTGTTGTTTCTTACATTTGATCATGTTGATGTATCAATCATTTGTTTCCTCCTCTGTTTGGGTTCTCATTTCAGCAGTGAACTGTTTTTATTTTGTACACACAGGCAGGCTAACGTGAGGATTGAACCTGTGACCAGACAGGCTGCTGACATCATCTTATCCCAGCATGCACCCTGACAGGACCTTTACCCAATAATGCACAAGCAGTGATTGTATAGTTGTCACACCACATGGTCATGAAACCAGTCTTAGTGCTTCATTTAGTAATCGAATGATTAACTAGATCACTTCGCTGTTTAGATCCTGGATTAATTACTTTGACATTTATCATGTCTATATAATTAATGAATCCATTAACTGCTGATGACAGCATTTGTTGTGCTGCAGATCAACACTGTTTGCCCGTCAGTACACTGACACACTGTTCAAAGACTGAAATGGTAAATCACACAATAACCCATGCTGATTAAAAACATAGAGGCTTAAACATGTATGTCAAAAACAATCAGTTTAGTGTTGAGGTTTAAAATCCAATGACTTTCATAAAGACTCCAAAAACCTGCAGTAAGTTAATCAATCAAATAATCAATCATTCGGTGGGTCAATCGGTGAACATTGGTCTTCGGTGAGAGTCACAATCAGAGGGCAACAAGCCAACATTCAATCTGTGACACAGACCTCAGAGAATAAGAACAAACTGAGTTATGATAAATACACAGAGGCTCGGTAGTGCCAGAAACATTCAAAACTGCTGAAAAACTAAAAGAGTGTAAATATTCAAGGAGATACTCAGAACATAACAGCTCAAGTGTCTCCCATGTAAAGTATGTTTTATCATGCGTATGAGTCTCAACACAGTTTTTAGTTTTAACTTTTTAAAGGGACTTTATCATTGAAAGGGCAGATAAACTAGAAACTCATAACTGATTAATACATGTGATGCTGCCCTTAGAATTACAATTTCCCACTGTTCAAAAAATGACCAGTTACCAATTTCACTGGTTTGTTTTTCTTAAAGTTGCCGAATAACAAAGTGTCACTTTTGCTTTTTGCTCCTACAACAACTCCTCCACTATTGTTTTAGTTTGACCTTCCTTATGATGTGTTCAGACCAAAGGTGATGATTGGCAGGCTGTGTTCATTTGCTTTGGTCTAACAGATAAGTCCAGATACCAGACACCACCATATCTGGGTTCATGACATTATCAGGAGAGACAAACTGTTACAGCCTTCTCCAGGAACTGTGTGTTTATTCCTTCAGTTCTGATTCAGACTACAGAAAGTTGACCAGTGCACATGTGATGACCTGTTAGCCACGATCAGCACACAAACTACTGGCGTTCTGTTTCTGCTGCAGGGCGCACGTCTATCTGTCTTCAGTGAGTGGGAGGTTGACTGTATAGAAAGTCGCATGTCCGCTGAACTCTATAATAATATTTCATTATTTCATGAAGAATCTTTGTAGAAGAAGAAGTCTGAATTCATGCGTGGTTGGTTCTAACTGCAAGACAAGACTCTATTTCCAACTCTGGCAAATATGTGAAGAACTTAAAGTAGTGTCTTTGTAATAACGCTGCATGAATCATTTGTTGATGCTTTTGGTCTGAACACACACTTACTCTTGCTATGTGATAACTGAAGTCTGACTCCTGTTTAACTGTTGCAGTTCGAGGGAGACACTTTATAATTCTTGCATCTTTTTTTCCCCACTAATATCACACATGGTATTTAATTTATACAATTTTGTAACTGAATAACATTAGTGCTGAGACTCAATGAAAGTAAATAGGTATTTTTTACTATGAAAACAAAATAAACAGCTTTTAGGGCAGTGGACAAGTCGTGCAATAGACCATATTCCCACAAAGAAAATAACCTTGGAGCCTGAAGGAGAGCTGCTCAGTGAATGTTGTAAGCTTGAAATAGTTACGTTTTACCCCAGGTTTGTTTGTGCTCAAGATGAGCTTCAATACCAAGAATGAATACACTCCTTTCATATCGTATCCGTGATTCTCAGGCATGAATGTTAACTATGAAGTGGCTGAAGGCTGATGTTAGCTCTGTTGTGATGGAAGATAATGGTTTATTAAATATGTTTTTTTTACTCATAATGAAGCCTGATTTATCTCCAGATATTCAGTATCCATTTTCTGTGTAGTTTTATATCAATAGGGAAGGTTTGTAATGAAAACAGTTCCTCATGTTTCTTAATGAATAACATAACAGTAAGACACGATAACAACATTTGAGCGTCGTGACTGTGGTGGGAATATGGTCTTTAGGTTTAGAGGAAAGTTTGTTAAAAAGGAAGGAGAAACGTTTCCAGGTCCAGCCCTGTTTCTGGCACTAACAGGCTTCTGAAAGATGCTTGGTACATCAGAACATATAAACCAGACTGATCGAAAGAACAACTAAACAAAACAACAACAAATCAAATCCAAACAGAAATGTCATAAAATAATCTCTTAATCGTGGATTTATACTCCAGATATCATTACAATGAGAAATAAGGAGACAGGAGAGGTGATAACAACAAAAATAGATGGTTACATTCCAGTTGGGAGAAGATCCGCCCCCCTGCAGGTACAGTCAGGGTGTGGGTGAGAGAGCAAAGGGTGAGTATGTGTTTTTGGGGGGGAGGGGTCTAACCAAACCCCCCCTACAAATCAATCAGGTGACTAAATAACACCATGACATGAAATCAGTGATTAGTGTAGACAACAAAATAAACAAGTCTGACCCTCAGCAGGCCCTGCGGCGTACCATCCAGAAAGAGAGAGAGAAAGAGAGAGAGAGAGAGAGAGAGAAATAGAGATAGGCACTGAGAGTCTTAGTGGTGTGTGTGTGTGTGTGTGTGTGTGTGTGTGTGTGTGTGTGTGTGTGTGTGTGTTCATCCAGGTGTGTCTCATCTGTTCTCTTTAAAATAAAATGCTCCTGGTCATGAAACAAGGCAAAGACATCTGTAAAGTGTGAAGTTTTTTTTTTTTTTTTTTTTTAAAGTTTCCATTCAGTTGTTTTCTCCTCTTACAAAAAACACAACACTCATACACACACACACACAAAAGACCGATATTGTGTTTCAACTACTTATTGTAACACTGATTGTTTTAGATGTCAAATAGTTTTATAGTCATTCAGACTTCATACTTTTGGCCATGTAGTTCCTGTTTGTGTGTAGATGCACAATCAAACCCTAGACATCCATAAAGTATGCAGACATCTTTTCTAAATGTCCTTAAAGTATGTCAACATCACTAACCAGATTCTGTAGGATTTTCTGAGTATCTTAAAAAATGGTAATTGTTTTAACACTACTCAATTTTCTGTCTTTGAAGTATTCTATCTCCTAAATTAAAAAAGCTGCAGAACACAAAGTGTCTTTAATACACTGCGGGTTGGGGGCTGTCGCATACTTTTGACTGTTTGATGTAAATTTGAAACAAGAATGATTATTTTTCTTAAACTCTTTTATCTTTTAAAAATACTGATAGAATTTATTTAATTACACAAAAATAAATCTCTTTATTTACCTCTCTGTCTGATCAGCTGATTCACTGGGTTCAAATCGCCGATACAGAAGCCTACATATTGATCCAGAGCTGATCGGTCTTGACACACTCACTCACACACACGCACACACGCACACACACACACACACACACACAAACACACGGTGAGCTCGGCAGCATACGGTAGAGTATGGCTATATCCTGATGGGCTTGACCTCTGACTTCTATGACAGACAGGCAAGTTGCCATGGAAACAGACAGCAGCTGATGGAGCACAGTGTGGGGTGAGCAAGACTTTTCTTAGGGCGAGCGTCAGTCCAGCAGAGTGCCTTGCTCCTGGGCTCGGGTCAGACTGTCTTTGCGGTGCAGGTGGTGCACGCCCATTCTCTTCGGGCTCTTCTGTGGCCTCTGTGGAGGGGCGGCTGTGGCGTGGGCTGGGTCGAAGTCCAGGAGACGTGGTGAGATGACGGGCAGGTCGTGTGGGAGGACATCTCTCTCCTCAGCCGAACTCTCCGCCTCTTCCTCCTCCTCCTCGAAATCATTCCTGCGAGCATCAGCTGGGCTTGTCGCCACAGTGACCGCCGTGTCCCCGCTGCCGCCGTCGTCCTCTAGGTTCATCAGTAGCCCCTTGCCCTCCTCCGTGGACCCGTCTCCAACGCTGTAGCGCCCCCTCCTGCCTGACCGTTGCTCAGTGTCGGTGTCGGTGTCGAGGCTGGAGCCGCGGCTGGGCGTCCAGCTGCGCGCAGACGAGCCCTCTTCACCATCTGAGTATGCCGCCCTGTGGCGATCAGAGGAGGATGAAGCCCCGCCCCCTGGTGTCTGCCTCCTCCTCTGCAGCTCCTGAGCTGTCTGACTGCTGAATGAGGTGCGATGGACCACCGAGGTTTCACAGGATGGTGCCATCTTCTCTACAAACATCCGCTGCCAGTTGGCAGGTCCTCCTCTGAGCTAGCGGAGCTGGCCAGGACGCTGGGTGCCTGGGGGGGGGTACAAATTAATTTAGGGGCCTACATAATAGATAAAAAAAAAATCACAAACTGATAACAAGTATTGATTTAGATCACGGACAGCTTCCCTCTGAGCACACAGACATCACATGTGGCAGCCCATAAGCTATCATCTGTTTTCGTCATGACGATATAACCTCTGGGACTCTACAACAGGAGAGGCATTTAAATTAATTCTAGTATATTAATATGACATAAGTACTAGGTGAGTTACCTGTGGTGGGCTGCTGAATGGGCTGGACTGACTGGACAGTGGCTCACTGGTGAGGTCCCGTTGTGACGGCGGCGTGCGCTGGTGAACCCCCCCGCCGGAGGATGAGGAGGGCGCAGGGCTCCCAGTGGCCAGCCGCTCTTCATCATTCTGGACCAGGCTCAGGGATATAGCCTGGCGGGTGGCGTAGGTGCAGTTGGGAAGCGGGGAGTTTTTGGGAATCTTTACTTTGTCATCTGAAGAGAACTCAATCACCTTGCGTCCGGGGTACAGTGGGTGTGGGGGCGGTGGGGCAGGGTACGGGTTCAGCTTCTCGAAAGATGCAGCCCCGCTGACTTCCTCGCCAGCCACCTGCCCGTCAATACTGCTCTGACTCCGACAGGAGCCGTTCTGCTGCCCCGCTTGACTGCTGCTGCCGTTCTCCCGGCTGTGGCCCTCGGCCCCCGACGGGCCCGTCATGTCCACGTGCACAAAGACATCCTCAGCAACGGGCCGGCCGCAGCTGCTAGACTGGGCAGAGTTCAGGATCAGCGGCTCAGGTTTTTCTAGGACACGAGCAATGACTGAAGTGGGCACAACATCTGCAGGAGTTAAACTCAGGGTGTCCGGGTCCTGAGAGCCGGGGACCGGGCCCCGCTCGGGCAGGCTGCTCTTCATGTGTTTATTTAGCATGTCCTGAAGCTCATAGGGCAGCTGCAACACACACACACACACACACAGAAATGAGATAGTAATGCACACAACACACACACACACACACACACACACACACACACACACACACACACACACACACACACACACACACACACACACACACACACACACACACACACACACACACACACACACACACACACACACACACACACACACACACACACAGTATGTGTGCTGCACTTCTCACAGAATCACTCAGACCCTTTCTTCTGACACAACTGAGGACAAAAATAGAACAAGAAGCTGATCCACATATGTCTCTGTTTAAAGCTACATCAAAAAAGACTGAAATAAAATCATGTCAGCTGTGAATGCAGAGCTACTTACATCAGCAAACTTATGGTTCCTGAAATGCGACTTGTTGCATTTGAGCAGCTGGACAGCCAAGTTACAGTCCTGCCTGTAACGCTCCTGAGGATAGAGGGACACACATTTATACACACAGTTACACACACATGATCAAGCTGCACAGTCTGATCTGTGACTTAAACACTTATTAGGAAGATGACATACTGGCTGTAGGCCAATCAGAGGACCGAACCGGTTTGATCATAATCAGTCAAAGGGCTCCTAAATGGAGCTCACCCAGTCTGAGCAAGCTCGGTGTAGATCGTCACCTTATCCCTCTTACAGCAGATTGAAATATAATGCTGGATGACCACAGTGGATCCAATCAGTCAGAAACCGATCAGATCTCAGGTACAGCTGTTTGAGAAGCTGTTGGACAGTAAACAGAAGTGGAGAGGATTTTTTTTTTTTTTTTAACATGATCACAATGTTTATCTGGATATGGAAGGCGTTTGTCCTCTTCTGCAGGATGGTGAGAGGGTTACCACGGTAACCACACAGCCTGGATACAACCTCCAGGGTAAACCTGAAGCACACTGGCATGCTGCTATGGCACGTTAAACATCACAGTGTATATCATTCTGTCGGTTTGATTTGTGTGTTTTGTATTGTAGATAAACCAAATATACAGTATGTTCAAAAGATCAAACTGTCAGTGACAGAAAGGTAAGCACCCCATGAACCCACTGTTCACTTATATAAACACTTTGTTGAACCTCACATACGATTTGTTATGTTGAGATTTGTTGTTACTAAACCATTTCAAGCCACTTGCTGCATGGGGTAGCTACTACAAAGGAGTCAAACAGTAATAAATCTTCAGGTTAATGGACGATAAGAAAAATGAAGCACACTCAGTGCCCTTTAAAGTTTGAATCATCTGGGTAGAGCAGCAGTGTAAAGATCAACAACGGACCTTTCTGTGTTCTAACCTCTCTCCATTTTTCAAAAGCATCTCCAATATTGATCCTAGTTTTACCACGTGTCTAGTTGTGGAGCTTATTAGAAAAATGCAGAGGCTTTTCAGGTCGGGTACAATCAGTTACATCTCAACCGGATGACTTGCCTGCTTCCATCGCTGCAACACCTTTTTAATTACAGTTTATCTGGCAAAACGTGGAGGTGCCTTAAAAGCCCCTCTCTTCTCTGGTCAAAACAAATAAAGACCATTTGAATCTTAGACAGAGGACATACTGGCACTTTAACATAGCATGCTTCCTTAATGTGTGATGATATAGTAAGGTCACTTTATGATCTAACTCAGTAGATATCTTACATATTGCTCCTTGAAGTCTATTCTAAATCACTTGTTTTAAATGTTAACCCTGAATAAAGGCTTCATGAAAAACTTCTCTGGCTTGGAGTCAGGCTCTTATGTCCCTCATGGTCTCGCTGTCTTTGTTCATGAAAAAGTTTGAAGACAGAGAGGGATTAGACACTACACTTGAATAAAGCTGTAATAGGTTTATAATGCGTCTCTGTCATCCTGTAACACTGCTTAAACAAATCAACACTGCGACTTCAACATATTGATACAGGACAAACAGGGAGCGTTAGAGCGCCAACATTTCAGATCTGAAGTAAAACTTTGAGCTCCAACTTCTATATGAAATGTTCACATCAGACAGTTTGGCCCTTTTGTGTGCACAAGATGTTAAACCATGCACAATCTGAGTTGTCCTTATTGTTAAAATTTGATTTGGGAATAACATGAGTCAAAACTATCATTGTGTTTTGTCCAACTCTTTATACATTTCTCCCAATGGGGCATCAATATAGTCTATCTTATCTTAAGCCAGGTGCACCAAGCACTGTGCTATTTAAACTGCAGATTTCAGCCATCATTCTAAAAAGGCTGGGCTCAGGGCAGCTCATGTGTACACACAGATCACACACAGGTCACCACATGAAATATGGTGATGAGTGAGACTACCATTAACTCATGAGGCACAATGGTTGGTTATGTGATCATTTAAATATGTAGACACGCCCACAGGCTGGTCAGAAAACATACTGTTATTTATGCTTAACATCAAAAAAATAAGAATGTCTGCTTATAACTTTTTTTTGCCCAAGATCACACATTAATATTCTTAAAGCAAACATAATGGATACTGGACAGTCCAATCAAATATTCTTGGGTATGTTGTAGTTGGCACTTATAGTAAACTGTGTAATAAATGTACCACTTAGTAGCATGTGAGTGTTTATATGTCATGTCAGCCTTCAGTGAACGGGCTTGTTGGAGAGCCTGGTGATGTCAGCCTTGGGCTGTAGATTTTTGCCCATTCTGGGTTTGAGAATGAAATGACCCTGAGGCAAAAGAGGCATTGGAAGAGGTAGCAATGAGCGTGTCCTCGTCCTTTGGCTTCACAATAATAGCTACACACTGCCAACAGCAGTGGCATGATGTCAGGAGACAATGGGAACAGAAGTTTTCTTTTGTTTATCAGAAAATGAACAGATATTTAAACAAGGAGTTTTCACACACATGGAAATGATGTATGGAAATGGTTCAATGCATCCTTCAGATAGTGATGTGCCACCAATGTGCCTGACAACAGTCCAGTGGGGGCACAGATCCCAGATCGGTACACGTGATACTTAAACAAAGTTGGTGCATTTAAAGCTCTTAAACCCAATTAAAACCAAAGTTAATGTCACAGCTTTCCTTTTGAATTAAGAGCTGTAACATAAAAATAAACAGTAGAATAGTGAACTTGTATGACAGAAGGTAGGTAATGCTTTAATGATTGAATTTATTCTACTTGCTTACATTAAGAGTATGAATTTTAAAGTTGAGATGGGGAGAAAAACGTATTTCACCACACATCCGTGTAATACGGCTCGGCAGTAGCTCAGTCTGTAGGGACCAAGGGTCGCCAGTCCAAGTCCGGTTGCGGACCAAATCTGGAAATTGGTCTGGTAGCTGGAGAGGTGCCAGTCCACTTCCTGAGCACTGCCGTGGTGCCCTTGAGCAAGGCACCTAACCCCCACAACCATCTAAGAAGCGCTCGCTGTGGGCAGCTCCGTCACTCTGACATCTCTCCATTAATGCATGTTCACAGGATCCTGTTTGTGCATGTGTGTGTAACGTCTCAATAACAGAGTGTAAAACTGAATTTCCCCTTGCGGGATCAACAAAGTATATCTTCTTCATACACATAGAAGTAACGTTTCAGATAATCAAACTGTGTTAACATGTTAACTATAACAACATAGATCCGGGTGCAACAAAGCGTCTTTACTCACATTGAGTTCCTCCAGATGGTCAATTGTGTTCTTAGCGTCCAGCAATTTGTTGGTTAGTTCCACAATCTCCTGGTCCATCGTCTTTTTGTCTCTTTCCACCTTCCGTAGCTGTTGGAGAAGCAGGGACATGTACAATATTAACTGTGAATCACAACTACTGAACCAATCAGGAGCCTGAGGTGGCTGGAGGCGGGCCTACATTCAGATAATATGGGAATAAATATTCATACTTGTTTAAACAGGTTTGATTTCATATAGATGCTATGTTGTTAATTTTTGTAAAAGTTGTGATATTTTCTCTCTTTTCTGTTTAAGAAAAAAAATCACAAACTCACAGTCCTTTATGCTTTCTTTTTAAACTAGATTTTACTCTTGTTTTAAAGTAACCTTCATCATCTGAGACCTAAACTGTTATGAGTATTAAGTCTGTGTTTACGTTGTTTTCCCAGATCATTTGAATGCTGCATTAACTAGCAGCACCTACAGATGCATCATGGGATATGGCGATGTGCGCTGCTGCTGCATTAGAGATCAATAAGATCCAGTAAGATCTTGATTGAAGCATCGAAGCTGAAAGGTGAAATGTTTGATTTGAGTTCCTCGCAGAGCAGTGGAAAAAAGCAAGCAGCTAAATTATCTTAAAAAGTTTGCATTAGGTCACATTTTTATTCGAACATCGCAATATATAACTGGTCGTTAAAACAGATCAGGAAAAATGACTGCTGACCTTGATGCTTTACTGCAGATGCAGAAGCTGGAATTGTGCAAATACAACATCTTGTGTAGAGTTTTAAGGTTTATCTTATATCATAAACAGTCATTTAAAACGTTAGTCACATATTTTTGCAACATTAATTCTATAATTTGAGGTAGCTAAAAGAGAAATCAATGTTGTATTTGACTACTACAGAGACATGATAACATATTTAATGATAGTTCCTTATCTGCTAGATGATATTTGCACCCCAACACATCATGTCTGTAACCAAACCTACACCTCAAGCTGGAAGCCTAAAACAGGTCTTCAACTGAAAAAAGCTAGCAAACAATTACAGCGCAAAAATTCAAACAACTGCCAACAAAAGAGTACAAGTTGCACATGTGTGTTACACAGAGTTATCTGGCTACTCATCTGAAGTTAGCTGAGTTTTAGAGATTTTTAAATGTTCTATTCTAAAGTTTCCTCTGTCATGATGCTTTTGATTTCTTGTGTGAAGCACTTTGAATTGCCTTGTTGTTCAAATGTACTGTATAAATAAACCTGCCTTGCCTAAGCTTAGCCCTGCTGCTGATAGTGACTCAGTCCTTCTTAAAATCAGTGCAGCAGTTATTTGGTGTGTTATTTGGTTTCAGAGTGAAAGTCCTGACCTGTCAGAGCGATCAGTTTCACATTGGCTGTGTCCGAAACACTCACTGCTCCCCATGTCTTTAATAATATGTTGAGTTTGCCAAATTGTAGTGCTGTCCCAAATGTTTAACAGAGTTATTAAACACTTCATGCATTGCATTAAAAGAAAAAGAAAGCTAAAATGTCTTCACTGTAATCGCGCAGTAACCAGAAGTGTTTTGTTTTTGTTAACTTTCCTCATAAGCTCACTTTGTAGTGCCCTATGAAGAGCTCTCTAAAGCGTAAGTATGCCACAGTGACTGGCTCAAAGATTTCGGACACACCCATTGTCATGTAAATTTCAATTTGCATTTCATTAACAGCTTTAAAAAGAAGAATGCTCAGGTAGCTGCTATGAGACAGACAGAGCTATCACACCGAGACTACATAGTTTGTAGTCTGATCATTTATGATTTCATTTCTTTCTAGAATTCTTTTCACAATAAAGCGATGAGCACAGCCCTCATCCACCAAGATTATTCTTCAAAAAAATTAAAAAATGTCACATGACTTTTGATGTGAAAATTGTAGAATAAAAATTCAACATCACCAATATGACTGAAAAGGAAACATTGAGGCAAGAATTCTAAAAGAATGAGGATTAAATACTGAACTTTTCTCATATCTTAACACTATTATTTATCTCTTGCTTGTAAATGTTTGTGTTTCCTTCTGAGGAGAAACTCAACAATATATAGTAGAGTAGAATTACACAACTTGACAACAACTTAAGGATGTCAAATATCAAAATTTGATTATTTCGATAAACTCAAAGAGGCAGACTTTAATCTTTCTAAGATTTCTCCTCCAGTTCAAGCTCATACATAAAATCAGCGATGTTACAGAGGTCCACGTAGTCAGAGTGCTGAAACACCTTAAACAGTAACAGACACCAAAGAAGAAGAAAAGTCAGGGAGGATGAAAAGATGTGGGAAGGTGGAGATAAGGAGAGGAGGAGAAAGAAAATGAATGAAACCCAACTGCATGAACCCATGTCTGACTGACTGCAGCCTGATGAGGATGATGAAGATGATGATGGTGATGAAGATGAGTAAATCCATCACAGAGCAGCGTGAGAAAAGAGGAGAAAGAAGAAAGGGAGAAAATACAGAGATGAAGAACAACATCAGACAAACAGATTCTAAGGAAACGTGTTGCATTATTTTACAAAAACAGTTTTTCCTATTCCACCCCCCGAGCAGTCTTTTAAAATGTTGTCAGAGTAGTAGTGTTATCCTGATCAAAAGTTGTGAGATCCTGTTTAACACAGTCATAAAATGTAGCATGAACAGTGTTGATATGTTGCATTAAAGGCAGGAAGGGTATCTTCCCTGAGCACTATCCTCCTCATTAGGACACGAGTATCTTGTGTGTATTCTAAATGAGATAAAATGACATGAAAGGACAAAGCGTAGTTTAGAGTGTAACTCTCAATGGGGGACATTTCCTCAACCTTCTGTTTTTTTTATGGATTTGACTGTTCAGTGACTTCTGATGATAAATCACCAATGGGAATCTTCCTGCTGTCCGTCAACTCCAGTTTTCCACAGTCAATCAATAACATGCCTCAGTGTGTTTTCATTTAGTCATTGATCATTTATTGACAGTTAGATCAATGACTCACACACACATGCACTATCCTTGCACTTCTCACGAGGACACACTCACACATACAATCACTTGCTGTAGAGAAAATATAAACCATCACATATTGATCTGTATCTTGCCCCCACTAATTCCCTGTGCTGAGCTGGTCCTCCTTAAACTAGACTGAGATTACCATTATTATTATTTTCTGGTTATTCTTCTGATTTGAATCGAGTTTTTTATCCAAACACTCTTAATGAAGATACATTTTATTATTATCAACATTATTTTGCATATGTTTTTTATCATTATAACTCAGTTCTTTATGGGAGTTGGATCCCAGCTCCATCTTAGAGGAACAACAAATATCACTCGTCATACAATTAGAGCCCGACTGTTTAATGGGCCAAGTGACTATCGTATCGGTTGTTTTATCGCAGATATGCGACGATATTACTCGATTTATTCACCAGACAAATAGCATTTCTTTCAAGTTTTATAGTATTACATTAGCAGTTCTCTTTCACCAGCAGAGGGCGCTGTATGGATTACAACAAGCGCGAGTTACCATCTTGTCTTCTTTTCCACAAGTGTTTGATAACTGCATTTGAAGGATCAACTCAATAAATATGTACATTATATCTATCTCTACAGATGTCATCTATATGAGAAAGATATCGGCCGATAAATCGGTAGTGAATTTTTTCCCCCTCCCAATATCAATATACAGTAGGTATCAGCCCCAAAATCCCAGATCAGTCAATAATAAACCCTAAATATGATGTGAACTGTATTTAACTTTAAACATAACTACTTACAGAAGTTTTGATTTACTTTACTTATTTATTTAAGGAAGAATGCGCAACTTTTTGATCCCTTGAGCTCCAGCATTAAACAAAACAAACTGCTGTTTGGCGACACCTCCGCTCTTCTGAAGCTCTTCTGAAGCTCTTCTCCAGAGACACACCTCCAACCCCTCTCCACCCGCGTTCACACGAAGGAGTTATGAATTATAAAGCACCATAATAAAACACCAGTAAGCACAAGCGGGGGACAAAATTGTCCTTTGCTCGTGCTGAAATTCCCTGTGGCATTGTGGTGTTAGCATGCTAATGTTAGCATACTTTGGTTAGCTCGTAGCTTTATATTGCACATAAACTGACACAGAATGATTGTGATCTAAAGACACTTAGGCGACATTAAAATAAGCAGTGAGGAGGCTGTGTCATTCTTCTTTTCTTTAGTCCTAGACTAAAACAGCTTTATATGCAAGGTCGTCCCGTTTGGGTGTTTTTTTCTATTCATGACAGCTAAGAGGGTTTTGTAGTCTTGTTTGGTGTGAATCACTGTTAGAAGCTTAATTTAACTAAAATACATCACAGAAGAAAATGAATAATCACATCAGGAATGTTTCACTGCAATGATTGTTCAGACTGACTCACTTCAATAAGTTGGGTGATATTTGACAAGTAATATGAATGTGTTGGAGGTCAAGGGATTCATTTTTTATTTTATTTTATTTTTTTTAAAGTTACCAAAGCGTGGAGCTTCTCCTCCAGATCCTGATTGGCTCTCTGAGATGCTGTGTAGCTGTTCTGGAGTCTGCAGAGAGAGAGAGAGAGAGAGAGAGAGAGAGAGAGAGAGAGAGAGAGAGAGAGAGAGAGAGAGAGAGAGAGAGAGAGAGAGAGAGAGAGAGAGTCAAACAGAAGCTTAACTTTCACATTTCATTTTCTTTACATTTCTTACAGGGTATGTTGATTTTCTCAGAAAGTTTTTTTCATAGTCATATATGCTACGCACACATACATAAAAGTCCTGAACATTTCTAGAACTGTTTGGGATGAGTTGCATGTGTGAACTCAAATGGACACATTTTTTCACCCAGTCTATTTCCTGCCATCTCCCCAGTAAATCTTCGATGTATGAACATTAACATGAGCCATGAAGGTTACATGCAGGAAAATGTACTCCAGTCGAGCATTAATATCACACGACCAGCGACCGCTGTATGCATGTTATGAACACCATTTTTTAGCTGGCAGGCGAGTTCCACCATTGGATAGTCTGGGAGCTGCAATGCATTATGGGCGGTTTATTATGGCCAGTGTTCTCCTGTGTCACACTTGAAAAATCAGGCCAATCTCGTATATCCAGACATTTCTCACATGCATACAATTGTTCATACTTTAATATGCGTATAACAACATTCTTCATACTCAGTGTGACATCAAACTTAGTATGAAGTGTAGAAAGGATGCCGTTTAGGATACAGCCATTACTCTTCTCTGCTCACCATTAGGTTTTTTTTTCATCTTGTCTGTTGTTCCACACACATCCAATCTCACTTGTCACCTTAAAGGCAAAACTGTCATCATAGTGTCAGACTCTGCTTTGCCGCCATCTTGGATATCTTGTAAACATTACAATCCATACATTTCTAGAAATCTTAAGGAGTGTGTATGTGAAAAATCTAACACAAAGCCAATCACAGCTGACTTTTAACTCAAAGCCAGGTCAAGACTAAAGCTGACTTACAGTTTCAAAAGCCCTGTTCAGAATACCGTTTCAAAGCGTTTCAACATTTACTTCCCTGTGACTTCTTGCCTTCAATGTGAATGTCACAGAGCTATAGTAATGCATACTCCCCCCGTTCCCCCCGTCCGTCCGTCTCACCCCTGTAATGCCTCTGTTCTGTCTTGGAAGGCAGTAATAGAGGCATTACAGGGGCGAGACGGGGGTGGGGCGAGACGGGGGTGGGGGGGGGGGGGGGGCATGCCTGACCGTTTGTGTATGTGGAGCTCCCACTGTGCTGTGCTCTGTTGCGTTTATGCAAAGCTGTAAGGCGATGAATCCACAGACTGGGACACCAATACTACGCCGTTACCAAATCACTGTGAATGTCTTAAGGTGTAAGGACAGCAGAGAGCAGAGTCTGAAGCCGAGTGCTCGTTTTGTTAAGGTCAAGTCAACTCAAAATGAAGTGTCCTCTTAGTTAAGGACCTCATTAGGAAGCATTTCAGGTTCAGAACCGTCAAAAGTTCCAGATGGTTAAAAACTCCTTCAGCTGATCTTCTCCTCCTCCCCTCGTCTTCACTCTTCTTTCTCTTTCTAATGTTAAACCTTAAGCTTCATTAGGCAGCGACTTCCTCTCTCATTCACAAGCTGCTTATCACCACAGAGCAAAATTAAAGTGATTTATGGCTCCAGAAAAATGTAACTTTAAAGATTGAAACAGCTTTAAAACAAGGCAGGGAGAAAAGATTCAGACTGCAGGCGAGCTTATAAAATATATTTTATTAGTCGAATTGGAAACGTTTTTTCAGCTCTGTTCAGATGGGAGTCTTAAAGACAATAGTGTGAACAAAAGCAGTCTAGCAGCTGTAGGGTGTTATGAAAAGGTTTGTCTGTCCTCAGCATAATAGTACAATCCAATTTAAAGATACTTAATTTCAGCTTCCCACAAATCATCATTGGAACTGTCATTCCAAAGGTTAGAGCAAGATTATCCCCTGAATAGAATTTATAAAAAGAACAATAATCAAATCCATTAATATCAACTTCAATATGACATCGTTAAAGGTCAGAGTGTCTCATCAATGTATTCTTGTTTATACATTCATATACTCTGATGTAGGGTTTGAAGGCTTGCAGGATGAATACTCTCCTGAACATTTTAAGAAATGGGGTAAATTGGAAATCTAATATGGTGGAAGAAGCAACAGAGCCTGAACCTATATTGACTGTTTTTTATGTTTTTGTTTGTGCTTTTGTACCAATGCTAATGTGTGATTGGATGATAATATCACAAAAAGGTCAACAAGAAGGTATTGGGGAGCAGACTATGAAGCAGCTTCAGTGTGCACACAACCATCGTCACGGGGTATAATAGTACTCAGAATGCAGAAAGCAGAATATTTCTGAAAAACAATCTTCCTTGCCTTGACATGATTATATAAGACCAGCAGCACAGAGGAAGAAAGGCCTTCATCAAACTGGACCCCATGAGCATGCTTACACACAGAATCTAGAAGTAGAACATTGAAACTACAAATAAAAAGCACCACGAGTGTCACAGCACGCCAGAATCCATCTCAACCTAGATGCATGTTCCCAGTTTTTTTTAATTCAAAACACAAAATAAGTGATTTTGTGTGGTTTGAAACAGACCCGTTGCCTAATTGGTCTGAAAACCTTAAAAAGTCGTCTGTGACAGGCGTTACTTTGAAATGTTACATCATGGCTGGTTTTGCATTATTAGATGATTTGGTGAAGCGTGCGCTCCGCAGTAAGTCTGTTCAAAAGAGCGCACTGATCTGTTTGGTCCAGCTTGTTCTGTTGGGAGAGTGTCACTGTTTGATTAATCCCCCAGAGAGAGCTGTGCCCCCGACCACGCTGTAAATGTTCAAGGGTGAAATTGTGGAGCAGATACTTCTCGCTATTGTGCCGTGATGCGTTGTTATTGTTTGCACTGAACTTATTATCAAACTTCATCTTGGTGTTTTCTCCTCTGACCTGTCACCTTCTCTCATGCAGCATTTGTTCTTTTGTTAGTAACTTCGACTAATCATTTATCTGGGTCACTTAGCGCAAGAGTTACTAACCTTATTTTATCCCTTTATTTATTTATCTATTTATTTATTTCCCTTTTTTATTCAACCTCTTCCACTTCCATTCCTGTTGTGATGAAGCTCCTTTTCTTTGCTCTCGTAGTTATTATTCCGGCGAGGTAAATATATTCAGGTGGTGTTTAAAGAGGTGTGTTGTTACCATAAATGGTTCATTGGAGGCGTTTCTGAATGCAAATGTCCCCGAACGTGCATGTGCCTGCTGGTTAAGAACATGGGATTTATCAACATTTTTGTTCTTAGAAACATTCTAAATTTCATTTGTAAGACAGAATTAAGAACACTTTTTACGCACTGTTGATAGGTGAGGCCCCAGAAGACTGTGGACACTTTAAAACCACATGAAACACCTGAGATCTCCGCTTACTTTGACAGCCAATAACAGACCAGCTTCTGGACATCAGCCATTCAGCTCACTTATTAGACAGCAGTGTCACTTTTGATCTAGAACCAGTTTTAGAAAAGCTAAAAGAAAAACAGTCAAAGCACAGAGGGGACAACATGATGACCTTTAACATCATCACAGGTAGAACCAGAAACAACCAGAGTGTGATCCAGGTCATCATCAGACTCTAGTCGTGTATGTGTCATGCCATCATTTGACTTGACGTGCTTCATCAGAACCCTCACCTGCGGAACTTGTCCCTCATCTTGTCTAGGTCATCTCTGGTTCGGCTGAGCTCAGCGTCCATGTAGTGACGGTTGCCATCAAACTCCGCCTCCATGGCCTCCATTTTGTGGTTGGTGAGAGAGAGGCGGCGCTGCAAGTCTTCATTCTGCTGCTGGAGGATTCTGGGTAATGTGGGGGAAAGTTCAAGAGTCACATAAAAGCTGTCTTTAGAAACTCAGTACACATTCTAAAGTTTCATACTGTGACGGCCTGGATGTAAAACAGTGTCCTCTCAGATTTTTAATAAACACTCTCAACAATAGACGATACAGACGTTAATCTGTAAGCCAGCGTGCTGCTCATGAGTGAAGCCAGCAGAGTCAGAGTGAGACACGTTGATTGTCTAGAATAAAATGGCTCAAAAGTATTTCAAGTAAACCGACAACGGAGGTGGAGTTATGATTCTAGTTTGAAGGAAATGGTTATAAATAAAGCATGAAAAGATGGATAAACAGGACTGATAAACTACAGGACGATCTGCACGTGCTCTCCACCCTGCAGAAACAGAAGATAATCTGAGAGAAGGAGATAAGTCTCTCCTTAAATATATAATATATGGAATATGGAGCAACAGACTCTTGAGTTGTGTTTGCACAAACAGGAAAGAGAGAAGGGTGGGACACGGCGCTGTGTGTATTAATAGAGGAGATATGTGTGTGCACATGAAAAGCAAACAGACGACCACTGTCATTCTGTAGGAAATAACTAAATGTGAGAATAAATGTATATTTTTTTAAATAAAAACAAGATTTGCTCTTTTCTTAAAATGTGTCTACAAAAAGGGGGTGGTCTTATAATCAGGACATTACAGTATTTGAGTTGTGGACAATACTACTTCTGCTTTGTGCTGCTTTAATTCAACTGCACCTTGGATAAATTGTATATAATTCAGAAAACAACTGAGGTTACTGACTGAGATTTCTTAAACTCATTAATCTGTTTACCGATATTTTACAGCTTGAACGAGCTGCAGGGAAATTCTTACTTTGATTGTGCTGAAGTGAAAGATGATGTAGCTTCTCACAGCTGCCTGTTGTTTGTGATGTGTTTTATATACATTGAAACAGTGTAGTCACAGATTTTTATTTACTCCACTTATACTTCAGAATTGTTACAACCAAAGCAGGAAGGAACCCAACCACAAGACATGTGAAATGTTACTTCAGGACCATTTCAAAATACTCAGTTAAAAAATAAAAGTACAGAAGTATCAGAGGAGTCAAGAATGACTATCACAGAGTGATAGTGCTGATCTTAAAATGAATATTGTACTGGTAGTAGAGGTGGGGGGAAAAAACGATTTATGTAAAAATTGAGATTCTTATATTCTGAGATTTTAAATAGATTCATAACTTCCAAAAAATCCACAATTCTGTGGGCTGATCAGTCACTCCCTGCTAAATGCTAAGGCTAGCTCTTTAACTCAGTAGAATGCCAAATAGAGCAACAAGAACATCAGCCAGTCTCACAGATATCTGGAGTATATGATAAATAGACTTGAGCTTGTAAAGCACTTTTCCAGTCTTCTGATAGTCAAAGCACTTTTACGTAACAGTCATTTAATCGAATCGTGACCCCAAGAATAGAAATCAAATCATGAGACACCCAAAGATTCCCAACCCTAACTGGTAGTATCAGCAGGTTTTTCTTTTTAAACATGGAATTGAAGAATAATCTGCAGTATTTATTGGTGTTACATCTGTTATTTGTAAAATCTACTCTCTGAAGTAACTGAGAAGAACTGTCAGGAAGAATAAGAGAAGTGAGCAATAAAATATATTCTTACCTGATCCTGTCAGATTCTGATATAGGCTCCTGAAACAGAAGAAACACCGTTTTATTAAACAGAATTTAAAAATAACATTCAGAGAGTTTAAACATCAGCTATATGTGGTCAGATCTACTCTCTTCTCTGAGAGCGCTACAGTCAGTTTCCATCTGTACCGTAAGAAGAACTCATTCAACACAGATCAAATAATCTAAAGAATATCATCCACTCTGATATCAAACATGGCATCCACAGACAAACAGCACACACTTAAAGTTGTGGAGGAAGCTTCCAGTAAATAACCAGAAAGAAATGTGTAAGCATCTTCAAACAAACTATCTTGAAGATGAGATGATCTTACTCAAACATCAAGATATCCTGTTTGTTTAAACACTTCAATATGTTTGTTTTAATGAAAGTTATCTTGACCTAACAACGTCAACTATTCTAAGTGTATTTTCTGATCAGATCTCTTTTTTGTGTTTTTAAACTTTAGATTATTGTATTAATGATTATTGAATAAGTTAAACGAATCTGTCAGGATATTCAGGAATCTGAACCCGTTCCTCATTTGCCACAACATCTTTGTTTTGTTATCCTTCAGGACTTCAGGGGACCGCTTCAGAAAACAGGTTCTACACAGGTTCAGTGTAAACACTGAAAGGAGAGAAACTCTGGAGTTTTCTGTTTCAGTAAGTGTGGTCTCTAAAACCTGAGTAAGAAGGGTAACTCAAGTCCGTTCCAAAAGAGAGGTCACTTAAGCGCTGAGTCGGTTACTATGGTAACTAAATATGTGAACCTAACCTGGTCGGGAGCAGTTTTCGTCGATGAACGTTAGCGTGTTAGTGGATATCCATCGTTCGTCTGAATAAAAAAGTTGTTTTAATATTATCTGTTAGGCATACTATTTAAAACGTGCTGTTTCATCACACATGGCATGTCCTTTGGTCAAAGAGCCTGTAGATGAAATTTACATCAGCTGGTGTTAATCTAATTATGCCTAATGAATGAACTGTGATTCAAGGGAGCCTTTTATCCCTAAACCTTTCCTTTTGAATTACGTTCTTTCAATTGGAGCTGCTTCCAAGTCTGCATTTCTCCAGCCGGATTTTCAAAATAAAATTGACATTCAATACAATTCCTCCAGTTTTCACTAGCAGTATATAAGTGTGAGTAATTATTAAATGCATGGACTCGTGTAGCAATTTTCTCCCACGCTGCTTCGCTCTCCTTTGCCACTGCAGCTGTGTTCTTTTCTTTTTCTAAAGACATAAATACACACTGTATGTTCTCATGAGGACGATTACTCATGAGGGGTAAAGTAAGAGAGCCCATTTTTGTCAACTGTTGTCATCGGGGTTCCATTAATGTTGGCTTGTTATAGTTGTGTTGCACACACGGCTGTACCGAGTGAACCTACATATTTGATATAAACTCAAATCAGCTGTTCTGGAACCAGAAACTGACTTTCCCATCTGAGGTCAAATCCACTCAGAGTTCAGGGTTAGACTCAGTGTTTGTTAAACCTCCATTGTGAAACGTGCCCCAGGACTGCAGAGCTGCTAAGTGAGTCATCCCATGACCGATATGTGTCAGTGACGTCAGGTCAATAAACATCGATGAAGCGACATTGTAGAGACATTCGGATGTTTTCCATTTCTTTATCATCTGTATTATTGATCCCTGTCGACTTATGGAAACACATCCTCACCCAGCATGCATTGGAATTTTGATTGATTACCAACAGAGCAGTATTATCAATGACTAAGCTGCTGTGACTGGAGCGTTGGAAGGCCAATCACACTGCTGCTGCACTTTTCATTCCTGATGATTTGTTGTTGACACTTTTCGTGTCACGATTGGTAATCAATGAGGAGCAGGTAGAGATGAAAAGCCTGCAGCTAGTTGAGTTAAGATAAATCCATGTTTCATCTCCTAGCCTCTGTAATGTTGCATTCTGGGTATTATGGGGACTATTCAAACCAAATCCATGTAAAGATCATCGACTGTAAATATTAATGTTTGAAGCCTGAGTGATGTCAGCCATATGTTCCTGCAGGGGGCGCCTGAGGCTCATCAGCAGCAGCCGCCATGCTGGAAATCCTGTCTCAGCCTTTCAGTTAACAGGCTTAACGCCTCTTGACGAACTGTTACATCGCGCCCACCAATCATGTCAGCCTATGGATAACACGTATTGTTTACAAAATCAAGCTGAGCCGTTTAAAAAAAAAAATCACTATTCAGATATATTTGTTTTTTTGTACCAGGCTGTAAACATGTTTATTTATGCTGTAAAAATGTCTTCTTTTTTCAGTCATGTGTGTGTGTGACTTCCGGTGTTCCTGGAGTCAGCCTCAAGTGGACACTGAATGAACTGCAGGATTTTGCACCTCCGCATCGGCTTCATTATTCAAGACCGGAGGTTACCACTTGGTGAAGACAAAGAAGTAAAGATGTATACAGCCTGAGTTTATACTATACTTTAATACTTTACATGGGGGTCTATTTTCTAACAACTTATCATTTACAGAATAAGGGGGCACGGCTGATTTGACAGACAGGTGCATTGTAGCTGTTTGCCTGGAGGCTTAATCTTAATCGAAGGATTTAAAGGACTGAGAAAAACTACTTTTATATTCAAATACACAAATCAAGACAATTTACATGATTTCATTATTTGTTAACTTATTTGATAGAATTCAAGGAATTGTTTAACCCTTTCATGCATGTACAATGAAATCAGATTTGTTTCAGTATTTTTTTACTTCTTAGGACACAAAAAGTGACGTTAATTTCTTTAAAATATTTATAATTCTGAAAAAGTTAAAAAAGTGTCCACTAGAGTGGATATCATTCAATGCTGCAACTCAAAAAATATTTAATTATTCTAAAATAACAGATGTTTTTCCTTTACCCATTACATTTTCAGTTTGTCCACGGGGGTGGAGAGAATAATTTGGAGTTTTTTTAATTTAATTTTTTCTGTCTTTGACTTTTGGAGTTTCTCCTGTTTTACACTGGAAAAATCATACGTAATGAGCTCAAACGTTTTTGCCTGGAGGCTGCCAGAACAGCACAACGGTATACATTTGTGGGAGAGTGAATATTATGGGCTAGCATGGGTTTGAATTCAGAATTGAGCTCTTTCCATTGAAACACACTGAATGAATCCAACGTCATAACACATTCCTAAACCACATGGCAGTTGAGACTCTTCATTGTTCATCTTGATTTCAAGGACATTTGTGTTACTCCTTACAACTGCTGGTCAGTGGGTGGCAGTGTGTGTGCTGACTTGCTACAGTCCAGTAAGGTGGTGAAACTATTCCATCAAAACCCATGCGTTTAGAACAAAACAGATTTTCAAAGAACAGTTTGTTTCAACACAGTACATGATGATGGTTGTCCCGCTCTGACCTACCTTGATGTGAGACAGATGACACTGATTAGAAACAGGAGGTTTGTGTTTGTGTCTCTGTGGCTCTTCTGTCTCCTGAACCCCCGTCTTTACTCCTCTCCTCATCCCCAACACTTCCTCATTAGACCCTGTTCCTTCTGTGACATCACCTTGTTGTTGCCCCGCCCCCTCATCCAGCAGAGGCTGATACCAGCTGTCGGCCCGCTGCATTGCTGCAACCCAGTCGTCCCAGCGTCTTGTCCTTTCTGCAGACAGATCCCCCTCCTGCTGCTTTCTGAGGTTAGGGCGGCATTGGCGGCGCTCAGCGGCAGGGCTTTCATGTTCTCTAGAAGGTGCCCTGCCTAGAAGTGAGAGGCTGGCAGGGCTCAGGACCCGACAGGTGATTTCATCCAGAAAGTTGGAGAAGCGGACCTTCTCCTCCAAGGCGTGCATCCTCCAGTTCCATTCAGTCCTGCAGGGGGAGGGCGGGGCTGAGGACCGCCGTGACACAGGCAGTTTCTCCTCCGAATGGTCCAGGGACCGAGTGGGCCGGTGGGTGTTGCTGCTGCGTTGGCTACTATCATCTAACAGCTCAACTGACTTTGACTTCCTTATGATGTCATATGCATGCTCCAGTCCTAACAGGGCGGGCTGCTTCAGGATGCTCTTTGGGGTGGGTGCAGTCGAGGTCCTGTGTGCCCAGCTGTGATGCTCTGCTCTGGGGCTGGAGCTTGGGGAATGTTTCCTGGCTGCTCCGGGGCTTCGATGTGCTGGATAACCCTCCTTTGCACTGCTGATGAAGTGACTGACTGTATGGTGTGGACTCGTGGCGACCCCTGATTTTGTTCTCGTCCTTGTGGTCCGGTTAGGGCGGTTGGCGTTGCTGCTGAAGAGGGGTGGTGGCGGGATGCAGAGCTCCAGGCTAGACAGACTAGACACGTCCAGTTCACTTTCAGAGAGAGGAAGATGTGGAGCACCATGTCGTGACCCGACGCTTTGTGGCCGTTTAGAAGAAGCAGCATTTGAAATTAAGTGAAATTGCTGCATAGGGTTGGGAGGTGCGTTTAAGTTTACCTGATTGATGTGCTGTGGTGCAGGTGGTGGCGCAGCGGAGGGTAGGGCTTGGCGTGTCTCACGATGCTGAGGTGGAGCCTTTCGGTATGGCTTCCTTGCAGGGGCTGCACTCGTCATCCTGGGCCCTACTTCCTTTTTTCCTCACTTCCTTCCTGTCGGTGTGTCAATCCTGCCAGGAGAAGAAGAGTTAAATGAAGTACCAAGTGACGCAGATTCCCACCAACCGCCTGCCAACAGCCATCCAACCGCCCACCACAAAGCCTCAACCACAACTGTACTCTGACACTGCTGTCACACTCTCTCTCCCTCTCCCTCTCTCTTTGCAGATCAATGCTTGTTCGCCCCTCATCAACATCAAGCATGCCTCCATCTCTGCACACACCTGCATGTTTATTTGTGTCGATTGCAACAAAAATATAAGTTGTGTGTCATATGTTGACTTTTCTTGTAGTTTTACGTTTTTGAGGACCAGGCTTGAGGTTAAGAGCTGAAGTGTGAGGACATTTTGGCACAACAATGTTCCATCAGCCGTTGAGAAAATGTTTTCACAGTGTAGGTAAAGTAACCCACAAACATCTCAACAAATAAAGCTGTCTCTAACAATAGAATAAAAAACAACAATATATACTCTGTGTGTGTTGTGTAAGCAGAGTATGTGTGTAGTGTGTGTAGAGTGTTTGTAAGTGTGTGTGTGTTGGTGTGTGTGTGTTGGTGTGTGTGTGTGTGCCTCAGGCGGCAGATTGATCTCAGTTTGTTTCCAGAACAGGAAGTGCAGCTCCATTGATCAGAATGAGGCCAACAATAATGTGTCAGCATTGGCGAGCTAATCAGAATGACACAGCTAGCATTGCTAACAGAGGTAGCATAGCTACTGTGAGTCTGTAACACACTCTGATCCAGAAGAAAAATCACATAACTGTCTACCCATGATGTTATATGCCATTACAGAATCATACACATGTTATCTTCTGAGTAACTGAATAAATTAAATACAAATTTCTATGTAAAATGAGGATTTTGTGTGACGGTGTTTCTGCGGGTATATGCTGTCTCAAATGAACGGTCTGTTTCTGTTCAATGACCCGCTCCATTTAGAGTTTGTCCAAGTCACATGACCACGTTTTTTCCTGAGGGGAACAATGATGGGCCATCGATCACTGTGTGACTTTTTGTGTAACGAACAACACACACACACACACACACACACCCCGAGTAGAACCATTTGATGACGTTTCATTGATATCTCTAAATACTACAATCCCCATGGACGGTTTATCATGACCACAGGCCCTGGGCACAAACTTGCCTTAGATCCCCACCTACAGAATGCAAATATTATACTCGTCCTGCATGTGTCCTCCCCAAGCAGAGAGAATATTTATGGTTCAAAAATACTATAATAACCCTGTTAAACTCAATGATGGAACGTTAACTTTCTGTCGCCCATTATGGTCCTCGAACAATCTTAGCAGATACAAGAGTAGACAGAATATGAGCAGTGTCTCAAAGTTATTTTCCCTTCCTTCCTTTTGTAGACATAAAATAGTTAGCACGTAGAATTAGCTGTTTGCGCCTTGCATCTCACTTTGCCCTATGACAATACCCATAAACCTTTGCTGCTGTTGCCATGTTGTGCACTGTGAAAAAGCTTTCTTAAAACAAATGAATCTTTTATCAGGTTTCTACAAAATGCTGTAATTAGCTTCAGCTTTTGTAAAATTTAAAACCTCTGTTTGTTTTTGTGAAATGCACTCTGGGAGTTGTAGTTGACCTTTATCTTTGAGTTATTATGTCAACCGCATTCTTGTTGTTTTGAAAAACTAGACTGTTAAAAAAATCATCATGTGCTGTATGATGATGTATAAAAAATGACACAATCATTTCTTTAAACAGCTGTGCAGCTTCTTCTCAAACAAACAATATATCTATTTACTGGGAAATGATGAAAAGCTTAAGGTGGCTAAGCTAACCACTGTCAAGCACAGGTAGGAGAAGCAGGACGTCTTTACTTTGTCTAACTGAAACTTCTGAATTTTACACGCCAAAGCCTTGAGCATTTTTACCCAGCATGCTCTGCTCTTATGCACCACTCACAAACATATGAACTCTAACTGCAATTACAATGAACTTCCCGAAAACTAATGTCCTCTGCAGCAGGCATCGTTTTTCCTCCCTTTCCCCCTCCGTTTCATGTTCCTTTTCTGTGTCCTCTTTCATTCTTTTGTCTTTTTTGCATGTTTTATTCATTCACTTATTTCTGCCCTCATTCACTGCTTCCTAGATTTCAACGCCTGACAGCTTCTCCTTATCTCCTCTTCAGTTCCAGCCTTTATTTCCTAACTTTCCTTTTACCGCTCTCGTAATCTTCTCGTTTCCACCCTTCTTCCTTCCGTTCATATTCCTCCTCCTTTTCCTTATTGGACAGGTTTGGATAAAAACTATTCAGGTTTGTAAAATGTAACTTTATAAAACAGAGCCAACACCTCTCTGATAAAGACAGCTTAATGTCATAAAAGCCCTTGACAAAAAATGTTACCTTTCTGTTACAGAGCCTCCAGATGTTGTTTTATAGGTTTGAAGTTTTTCAGGATGTTTCAGGATGTGACATTGCCATTTCAAAATGTGTGTTTGTACCTGAACTGTGAGCTGCTCCGGTACTGACTTCATCCACGGAAACAACACAGCTAAAAAAGATTCACAGGATAAGCTGTTAACGTTCACATCAAGGAGACTTTCATTTAGATTAAAAACAGGAAAGGTATCAGTTGACTAACACATATGCTGTGAGGAAAATACAGAGGGGAATATATATTTGTATACACACACACATTTTACATTATCACTGCAAGTAACCTCCATCCATTCATATTCACAATGACATCAACATCTTTAGAACTTCATGACTGAAATACAAAAACCTGATTCTTCACTCTGACGTAAAATACAAATGAACTCTTCAAAAGCTAGAAAAGAGCCAAGGCCACAGAGGGAGTTTGTGTGTATTTCTATCCTTGTGAGACCAATCTGTCCCTGAATAGACCCTCACCTCGTACGTCAGCACAGAAAACTCCTCATCTTCTCTGCAGCGTCTTTCCTCAAGCACTCTGACGAGTTCCTCCTCTTCTTTCTCCTGTGGGCATGTGAGCCTCCGGCCTCTGATAACCTGAAACACAAGACGGTCGGATGGAAAAACACGAGTCAATACCTACTGTCAGTCAGCCTGCAACACACAACTGAGGGGGACAAAGCGCCAGAGAGACAAGCTTAAAACTGGTTAAAAGCTAAAAAAAAAAACCATGCCAAAGACATTCAAATATAGGCTTAAGAAAGGCTAACGACTAACCAATGGTTAATAGCTCATATTACTGGCTAAATATAGGCAAAAAACTAAAGACATGCTAATAGCTAACAGCTAAAAATACTGGTCAAATATAGACAAATAGTTGAAAACAGGCTTAAGTCAGTAAACAGGCTAAAAGCGATAATCAAACATCAAAGATAAACCAACAACTCAAAAAAAAACAAAAAACAGCTAGCTTTTTAAGATGCATGCCAAAGACCATCTTAAAGCTTAAACATATCTTGAACAGATTACAGCCCAAAACACAAGCTACGCAAAGTCAGAACCTGATTACACGGACTAATCCTGCATTTATGTTGGGTTTGAATAACAGGAAAACCGTTTTCTGACTGGGAAAATTCATGCTACCACCCCTCAGAACAGCTTCTCAGAAAGTCCCATAATGTGATGTTATTGTATTGAGTAGACTGAATTAACTTATATTATGAAAGAACATGGCAGATCAAAGTAATAGTTAATGTTAAAGTTACCTTGACTGAGAATTCAAGATTCAGGAATTCAGACTTAAATTACGAGATGAAGGCTGAAGTGAAGCTTTAAACTCAATATACAGAATAAAACAGTGATGTCCTGCCCTTGCTGCACAATGGTTTACGTAGTTGGGTTGTTGGGTCCAATAAGTGCCATGTGGTATATGATAGGTGGATTATTTGAGTTGTCATTACCTGGCTAACTCCTACAAACAGAGCCTGTGGTCTGCTGAATGTGACCATACAGTTTGGGTTGTGTTGGCCAATTGGCCATATGGTAGGTTATGTAACTTATTATCAGTAGGGCATAATTGGGATGAGGGGTTTCTTCACTGAGCGTTTATCCTTTTCACAAGGGCACATGATTATTATGTTTGATTCAAATACAAAAACATACAATCAGACCAAAACTTCTTTCATAAAATATAATATATATATAAATAAGTTAAAAGCTACAGGCTTAGCTAAACATCTCAAAGTGAGGCTTATGTGATGAGACTGTGATACACACCAAAAGGCTAAAACAAAAAAATATATATTAAAGAAATAAAGATGAACAAATAACACTAAAACGTCTATATTGACAGGAAATGGATGAATTGCAAACAGAGAAGCTAAAATGCCAAATTGCACGGGCTACAGCTTAAAGACACTGGCACGGGGAAAGAATCAGGTCAAACACGCAGCACAGGGTTTAGCCAAGTTAACCTCTCAATTACCAGCTGTCAGGAATATGTTTACATTCTAATTAAATAAACCGTTAGGCAAACAAGTGTAATTACCACCGCTTCATATCAATACACAACAACTCCCAGAACCCTCGTGTGTTTTATTAAATCCTCAATGATGCTAATGTTGGACATTTTAACAACTTGTGTTCCAGAGTCACGGTAACCATTTACAGCGGATTCATTTTCATAAAACTATCTGAATTCAGCACTAGTGTAAACTCTTCCCTGTGCACATCCTCAGCTGAGTCAGTGTTGGGTGACTGCTGTCGGTCTATTGGATGAACCTGTTGGCCTCATTCAGACTGAAACTACCCGCTGCCTTAAAGCTGGAGATTCTAGATAATCAGCAGACCTGTACCCCTTCACACGCTGGAACACAGAGACCTCCTCACCCGACTGAAACTGTGACCCAACAGAGATCACATTCATTGATTTAGATTTAACCAAACACGGTGCTTATGTGAATGCTAATAAATATCTGAATCACGTGTGAATCAATTATATTATAATGGATAAAAAATATACAGTACATGTATTTTTTTTAAATTGATGACTGTTATTGAGCATTTTGTGTTTCCTTGTGTCTCTTGTAACACAATTTATGATTTTCATTTAGGAATAAGACTCTGAAAAATGTGAATGAAGTAGAACAAAAAAGCGATCAATGTAGACGGTGAAGGTAATTATCAGTTTGGAAAGTGTCAAGGAGTTTGTGGGATTCACGGTGTGTAAGTCCTGACTTTAAAAATAAACCAGACAACAGGAGGATCACACCAACTCACAAGCTTCAGTTTCAATCTGGGCACTAACCGGCTGCAGCCTCCTGCCACGCACACACACCGACACACTGATGAAGACACACACAGCTTTATCAGTGTGTCAGTGTGTGTGTGTGTGTTTGTGTCAACTGAGTCACCACAGTCTGTTTCTCAGGGAGAACGACTCAATGATGCGTCTCTGAAAAGGAGAGAATCATCCCGATGACAACCTGAACAGCTCGCTCACCTCTCACTGAAGGTCAAACTGTAGCAGATGGCATGCTGGGAAATCCTCACAGAGGACTGTCTGTGTGGTCTCTATCTGTCTGGCTGTCCGTCTGTTACATAACTTAGTGATATCTTTCGATTTTGATCAACTGCCGGTTAATGCAGCTTTGCTTGGAGGGAAATTTCTTTTTTTCTGTAGACTTATTTTTGTCATAATTCAAAGTGTTGATAAACCAGATGGTACAGAGCAGCAGTGAAAATCATTTATGAGTTAATTATCAGGTCAGAACAGTTGGCTATGTTTCTGCTCTGTTTATAAATCAGCTGCTTATCATCTTGGTTAAGCATATCAATAACCTCAGTTATTGACCAAATCAGGATTTAGTCATTTGACTTAAGTTTGCTGTTATTGCCAAAAGAAAAAAATAATATAAGTGGGTCAAAAGAAAGCTAAGAAGAAGTTTTTATAAGGTCAATAGCGTAGATGGTAAATATTAATGGACGAGCCTGAGTGACGTCACACATCTGTTACTGGAGGGGGTTTGACCAACTGATGGATAACATTCTGCCCCCAAATGGTGTGGGCACATGATATCAGACCAATTGAGTTGTTTGACCAGTCTGGAAACATCTTCATTTTCTACTGTAAAAACTGTTTTTTTTTTCTTCAATGGGGTGTGTGTGTGACTTCCTGTGCTTCTGCAGCCAGCCTTAAGCAGACACTCAATGAACTGCAGGATTTCACACTTCCGCATCGGCTTCATTTTTCAACACTGGAGGCTTCCTCTAGGTCAATAGATAATATACTGAAGGAAATTAAGCCCCTCACCAGAACAGCAATTGTCCAATTAAAGCTCAGCAACAGTTATTAGTGACAGTGTGATATCATTTGTGTTTGAGTGATAATTGTATATTAAATATATTCATCCCATAAGGACACAAGAATACACTTTAGACTTTATTGTCCCCATGGGGAAATTCTTCACAGCACCGTTACTGTCAACAGAGACAATTTCCACAAAAGAACATACATACACAAAACACAGAGTGTAACACATACAGAGTTAAACAACAGTCAAAAGTTCCCACTCTGGCCTGTTCAGCGAGGCCTTCATGTTTAGGGCCGCTGTAACAGCAGGGGTCAGGCTCCGCCCCCAGGTGAGCCTTTCTGCACCTCAGTACTCTTAACCTCCATCCTGAGGGAAGTGGGGTGAGGCGGGTGTTATGTGAGGAAAACCAGAAGACACTGACACCAAAGAGGTTAAGAGAGGCCAAACAACACACCATGTTGACTGACACGGTTCAGTAAAATTATTGCATTTTGCACAAATATGACTCTGCAAAGCGTCTTCGGCCTGATGTTTACAAACTGTTGCATGTGGAGAATGTGGATGTGCATTCAACTGTTGTCATGATATCCACGGGCTGTGGCTAAATGGAGATTAACAAGGAAAGAAACTACTTTTTGGCATAATATGTATTTATTTGTTTATATGCAACCCAGGGACAAAACTTGGGTTAGATGACTTTTTGCACCCGGTATAGCTCCTACAGCTGAGACAAGGATGACATGGATAACAATACAGCCTAACGTTATGTTAAATCTGTTATGAAATATGTCTGTAGGGTTGTACACTCTCTTTGGCTTCATCTGTCACTGTCCTCTTCCTTTTAGCCTTAGTCAGTGTATCAAACAGTACAGAGGCAGGCTAACAGGCTTCTTCTTATAACTGAAGGTTTTTGTTTGAACTAGTGCCATAAAGCCACACACACTTCTCACAAGATGACCTTGGCCTGCTTCCAAAGTTACATATGTTACAGTGCAGCTAACAGGCGATCGGGCCACGCTGTAGACATGGGAGAGACATCATTCTCCCTGTTTAAAGTTATTATTAATAGTATTTCTTTACTGCTCAAGCATGTATAAGACAAAGAGAGGTTTGTAACGAGATGGAAAGTTGTTCTGTTCCTTTATACCCTTGTTTGGTCCTGCCCCTCCGGTCGACATAGGGGTGAAAATAACACATTCTAATACACGTCTGTCACAGAGGGGCAAAGGGCAAGTTAAATCCTGAGATAAGACAAGTAACAATTCAGTGTCACTGAAAGTGCTGTTGTTGAAACAGAGGGCCAGACATGAGGCAGCAGACAATGACTAATAAGCACGTTGAGGTGAAAGCAGTTGGTGAACAGGTTCCCATGGGGGTTGAGGTTAGAACAAACAAAGGGTCAAGGTAAGTAAATTAAATGCAAAGTCATTTTCCTCAACATGGTGTCATACAGATATACAGACATTCAAGTCTGAATCATGATTTTTTTTAAATGAAAAGAAATACAGGCATAACATAAAACTGAGAATCATATTACTCAGGAATTAGGCATGATCAATAAGACAATAATCTCCTTTACAGGAAATATTGAGTTTGCCAATAAACCTTTCCCGTCTGGAAGGGCACTAATATAATACTTGGCCATGCTGATACTTTGGGTTTCTTATCTCGCTTGCAGACATTTGTCAACATTTTATCAACTGGTAACATACTGTTTCCCCCTCCATTTGGTTGCTTTTCAGAGTATGATGCATAGCACTTTGTCTAAGGGTGAGCACATCTTTTGGTTTATAAATGAAGTGTCTCTATTCCACTTTGTCAGAAAACCGAAAGTCTAACTTTCTGTTGATTTACTGCTTTACCAACGCACTATTTGACTTAAGCACAGAGGTTCTCACCTTAAAAACCTTTGTGCTAAGTTTTGCAAGTTTTCATCAAAGAATACAAAACATTGTTAATTTGGGTGACTTTTTATTCAGACCTTTCACTTCAGGCTACTCCAGAGCCTTGGCTCTGTGGTAGAGTGCATTGCTTTAAAAAAATGATATCGTAACCCTTGGATGGAGCAATGCCAGCATGTGTTCTCTCAAACATTTTAGTGGGGATGAACACTGTCTCTTTCCCTTCTTAAAGTCTACTTCAGGGTGTGTTGCTGTTCACTGCTTCAGTTAGTCATTATATCATCTTGTCGGTAAAGCCACAGGTCTTCCAAATACTGAGAATTCAAGTCTGTCTAATTTATCAAAGAATATTTTAGTTTCAAGGGGAAAATATTGTTTCTTCAAATGCGTTGGTGTAAATTGGGGAGTTGAGCAGGCGCCCCATGTACATTAACTGGTAGCTGGTTGGACCCCCCCCGGCCTGTGACCATTTGGTGAATTTCTATCCCAGTCTCTCTTCCCTACATTTCTATGATTCTTCAACTGTTAAATCCGAAAAGGTTTCCCTTTTCTCCTCAAAACCGAACTGAATGTTGGGAGTGTGCACATGTACAAGCTAACCAATTCAAGGTGTGTTGGAATCCATTTACAGAAAATTGAGGGCATTTTCATCATGCTCAAGCATGTTCACATAGTCTTATGATGATTCAGGTGTATGTGGAATTAACCATGGGAACAGATACACAGTATGTGGCTTCTTTCAACCTTCCTGTGTTCCATATACAAGTTACAAAATCAACTGCAATAAATAAACAAATGTTTCAGAGTGGATATGATCTATTACACTGCTGTGCTTCATGTTGTACACAATCCTTGTTGTGTTTGCATCATGTCCTTACTGAAGCCAAAATACCTTTTGAAACCACTAAATTGGCACCAATGTATCTGAAGCTAGCTGATAGTTAGCTGTACCTTCATCTGACTGCATCAAAAAGAAGATATCCTTTATTAATCTCATGACAGGAAATTACTTTGACACTGTCTTTGATACATGCTACACACACAGGCTAAAACTGCACATGCATGCACAGGATGCTACGGCCATGCACTAATGGAGAGATGTCACACTGAAGGGCTGCATGGTGCCTTGCTCAAGGGCACCTCAGCAGTGCTTAGTAAATGAACTGGCACCTCTCCAGCTACCAGACCAATTTCTAGATTTGGTCCACACCGGGACTAGAATCCTCCAGTTACCAGCTCCAAGTCACTACAGACTGAGCTACTGCCGCCCCAAGCAATCGACTGATTGTTAAAGCAACGCCGATATACCCGGGCCTCAGTCAAACAGGTGAAATGTGCAACAATGACAACGCAATTTATTGTGCATCCCTGATACGTATACATGTTTCTTGATTTGTGTGCACACCTATTTCGGAACCTTAATAAACACAGAAATTAAGAGATTATATACCACTGTTTTTAAACCTAAATGATCAAGTAGACTTTTTTATTTAAAGGGATATGTGTCGCATACAGACACAGTTATTTGAACACCAACTGGTATACACATTACTTCAGTATTATGAGTATTAACTGCACTTTTGAATGCAATTTAAGTACTTTTATTTTAAATAAGTTATAAACTGACCCAGAGTTAAATTTTCTATTTGTTGTCCACACAGCAGAGGAAGAGGCTGACATCCACCACGAGAGTCACCCTACCCATAATCCTCTCTGGGCAAAGATAAACCCCTGTGCCATGTAATCCAACGCGCACGCGTTGGATCCCCCCCCCCCCTTAGGCAAGACACTTAACCCTGAATTGCTCACGTCTTGGCCAAAAAATTGCACTTGAACACACCGCAAAGACTACAGCCAGCGGCCAACCACTATGTACGTTCAGTGCGGGCTTGAGAGGAAATACCTCTCCATGCCAGCAGGCGGCAGTAGTCTGTAATCGCCATTCCAAAAAAGTGAAACCCGAAGAGGACGAGGACGGAGAAGCCTGCGGATAAATAAACCGTTGTTATGATACGAGAAGAGCATTTTCACCACTCATAATATAGGTACTTCTAATCAAGAATAATCTGATAAAAAGTTGAAAGTGGCACTGGTGTTGTCAGCCCTTTGTATTTTAGTGGAACAATAACAGAAGAGGCGTGCATCAACACTCGTAAGGTGCTTTGCATTTACCATATACCGTTTAATGTTGGTGTGAAGAGAACAGAAAAAGAGGCTGTCCAAGTGCCTGCATTTAGGTATTCTTGCATAAAGGATTGGGAATGCACAGTATCATTACACAGGACGTGTACATACTCATGTTAACAGACTTGATATTCCCCGTTGCACCATCACCTTTGTTAACCGGAACACAACCTACGCTGAACTTGCTTCACAGTCTGACATCAGGAATCATCTGACCCTGATGTCTTAAGATAAATTAAACCTAAAAGCTGGTCTGATAATAATGTTGTTGCTTCATGTGCTACTGGATTTTGTAGCTTTCAGCTTAGACAGTGTGAGACATACAAGGTTGTTAAGTTTTGCTGAAACTTTTTGTCTGACACCATCAGACAAACGTGTTTTTCTGACATATCCGCCGCCAGCACCGAGGGGCCACGCGGCCTCGGGTGCGGGGATCTCAAAACCGGTAATGATCCAACCATCATTTGATATATACTTGCATGTACAACCCAAACACTGATTATCCAGTCAACTCACTCAGGTCCATGCAGTAATACATCTATGACACACATTACAATCACACATCTATTATTTGATGGGAAAAAGGACACTTTGAAACAATTTAAGTGAACTAGTTTATGAGTACAGTACTAGCAGTAAGTCCAGAGTAAAACAATTAGAACAGAGAGTAACAGAAACAAAGAAAACCTGGACAGAGAGGGCAAGTCAAGGACGTGTTGAGAGATCACGTATCATGTCTTCTAAACTCATAAATAAAACATGAACAACATTTGCTCTGTTTTCCCAAATAAAGTCGACCAATGACAAATAGACAAAAACAACACGTCAAACCAGGACCAGAAGTGACCCAGATCTTCACCTTCAGTCCTATCAAATACTAAATAAACTCCACGTAAAACACAAACACACAACAGCCTTCAAAAACACCCAATTTCTCCCTCGTCCTCCTTTTCCTACCTTGTCATCCCTCCTCGAATGCCTCCTTATGATATCATCCACTTTTACTTCTTTCTCTTGCTGAACTCCCTCACTGCCTCCATCTGTTAATTCCATTTCCTCTTTTTCTTCTTTCTCTACCATGATCCTGTCTCTTCCTCTGTCAAAAACCCTGTTTGAGCCAAACGGTCGGGTACACATTTCTGGGCGTTTCCACTGTCAAATGTTGGGACCAAAATATACAATATGTACCATCCTACTTTTTGGCTAGCTTGCTGCTAGGGTGCTAGCGTATCAATCAGACCCTATAGTCTAGAGCAAGACACACAACAGTCAGTTGATTGGTCAAGAGAATCGTCACTTCCTGTGTGACAGCAGTAATAAAGGACAAAAACAAAACTTTCCCTGTGTAAATACCTCTTGGATTTCGAGTCATTTCAGGGCTGATTTTATTTTTGGCAACTAATTACAGCACGCAGCACTGCCATGAACGACCTCGGGGAAAAAAATCTCTGCTCGATGTCCTCCATTGTTGCAGTTTGTTTGCTGTGTTGCTTTCTTCTTGTTCTTCATTGAATTTATTGGCGGGCTACACTGTGTCACACTGCTATCATGTCACGCTGTTACGTAGCTGACATGGCTTACACAGTAATGGTAAGGCTGGCTGTGGAAAGGCAGAATATCTGAGTGAGCTGATGTCTGAACGCGGCAGCATATACTCTGGAGATTTCAACTCGAGCCAATAGAAAGAGAATGACGTTTATATAGTGACTGTCTAAAGTGTCTGTACGCGACCACTACGATCTCCGTGCTCTAATTGAACATCTTCATTCTGTTTTCTGTTCGTCAGTATGTTGTTCTCCTCTCTTTAGTGGATGTTGTCATTCCATTGGATTACACATAGCATTGATATAAAGACAAATATTCTCATTATAACGTTGTGTAGTGGACTCTGTTGCGTTGGCCGCTACTTCCACGTTGTTTATTTACGTCACGTCTTACCTCAGGAAATCCCCCGCGCCCCCTCCCCTCTATCAGGGATAGTCCCCCCCTCCCCTCTATCAGGGATAGTCCCCCCCTCCCCTCTGACAGGGAAAGTCCCCCGCTGTGAGGAGCATATGTGAACGACTAGGTCGGGAGAATCTCCGGAGCGTTCCTCCAGTAATTATCTAGATATTATCTGGAGTGTAGATGTGAAAACGGCTTGTGAGTTCTGGCGCTCATGGAGCCAGCCTCGAGCCTTGATTATCTGCAGGATTTAGCACTTCTGCATTGGCTTCATTTTTCCACACCAGAGGTTGCCGCTTGGGCTAAACCTACTACTTTGTTATTCACGTCTTTGCTTTTCCTTTTGTTTCCTTGGCTCTCACTTCCACATCATTGCCTTTGTGATCCATTTACCTCTTTCCTCCACACTACCTCCATCTTTCCTTCTCCAACTGCCCATGTTCAACCCAGGACCTCCTCCGTTGCTTCTTTATTTCCTTTATCACAGTTTCCTTCAGGAGCTCATTCCAACCTTAACCAGACAGTTTAAATTAATAACGGAGTCGTGCACCTGGCCTGAGGTTGAGGAGGTGGGTCAGTCTGCACTGGCTCTGTAGATCCAGCCGGATACTGCTGACTCAGTTCTGAGGAACATTTCTGCTCCACTGGAGCAAACACGAGACAACTTGACTTTAATAAAAAATACATGTGGACCATTTCTTCACATAAAAACCTCCTGCAGCTGAAAACTGAAGAATAAAACACTGTCTGGGTGCTCGTCATCCTTCAGCTTTAACTACTGTTGTTCTTTACAACACAGGAGCTCTCAGTATCTCAATGCTCTGCTCTCTCATTCCAAGATGGCGGCGCCCTGCTCGGCTGCGGCTGCAGTGGTTCGTGATAGCAACAGGAATATAATGGCAAATAACCCAGTCAGTTCTGATAATTTCACAGTGAACCTGCAGCGTAGTTACTCTAAAGTAATATACGAACGCCAGGCAATTTTAGTTTTAGCTAAATCAAACAGTTTCAGACTGGCAGATGCGACTACTCTGGACCTTCTACATAGCCTCGGAATACTACGCCGGCTACATCCAGCGGCCTGTGAAGCAGCGGAGCCTCGTACCAGCGGTGTCCGCCAGCGGAGGAGACGGAAGCGGTGTGACCGGAAGCAAAAACGGGGATGCTGAGCGGGGCTAACAACCAAGCTAAAAGCTAAGCCGCACAGAACGCCGCTTCCTTCCATCATGCTTTCTAATGTCCGCTCCCTGGAGAACAAACTGGACTACCTGAAGCTGGATTTAACTGCAAAGAGGGAGATGAGAGACTGCTGCGCCATATTTCTCACAGAAACGTGGCTGAAACCATCCGTTCCAGATGAGGCAGTTAGCATAGAGGGGGTAACATTATTTCGGTTGGATAGGAGCAGCTCTCTCACTGGTAAATCCCGAGGCGGCGGTGTTTGCATATACACCAACAACAACTGGTGCAACAACGGTGAGATAGTCTCATGTCACCGCTCTCCTGATGTAGAACCACTGACTATAAAATGCAGGCCTTTTTATTTACCCCGGGAATTCACTGTTATGATCTTCACAGCAGTGTACATTCCTTCCAGTGCAAACACCAGAGAAGCCCTGAATGTTTTATTCCGCTCCATCAGTGAACTGCAGTCTACACATTCAGAGGGAGTTTTCATTGTTGCAGGGGACTTTAATCAGGCCAACATGAAAACTGTTTTTCCTCATTTCCATCAATATGTGGATTTTGCAACCAGGGGTGGGCGCACGCTGGACCTGGCCTACAGCAACATCAAGAAGACATTCAAGGCTGCACCCCGCCCCCACCTTGGCTCCTCAGACCATCTCTCCGTGATGCTAATTCCAGCATACAAGCCCTGCTGATCAGGAAAAAACCCACAGTGAAGCAGGTGAGGGCCTGGCCTGAGGGAGCTATGGAAGCATTACAGGACTGCTTTGAATGCACGGACTGGGACATGTTCAAGGCGGCTGCTACGGACAATCACCAGACATGTGTGGAGGAGTATGCCGAGTCTGTGTCTGCATACATTCAGAAGTGCATGGAAGATGTTAGTGTGATCAAGAACATCTCCACACGGGCCAACGAGAAACCCTGGATGACTAGTGAGGTACGTGCAATGCTGAAAGCCCGTAACGACGCTTTTAAATCTGGCAACATGGTGGCACTAAAAACAGCCAGAGCTAACCTGAACCGTGCCATAAAGGTTGCAAAGCGTGCTCACAGTCAGAAAGTGCAGGACTTCTTTGAGGACCCCACGAACATCAGACGAATGTGGCAGGGCATCCAAGTCATCACAGACTATAAAGCTACTCCTCCCCCCTGTGACAACAACATCAACTTTCTCAACGACCTCAACAACTACTTTGCAAGGTTTGAGGCACTCAACACCACTCCGATGAGCAGCCAATCAGCCTGGACACAGCTGATGTCCGGAGAACCCTGAGGAGAGTGAACACCCGGAAAGCAGCGGGCCCTGACGACATACTGGGACAAGTGCTTAAGGAATGTGCTGACTAGCTGGCTGGGGTTCTCACAGATATCTTCAACACCTCGCTGATCCAGGCTGTGGTACCTTCATGTTTAAAGACTGCTACAATTATACCAGTGCCTAAAAAATCCACAATCTCCTCACTCAATGATTACCGCCCTGTAGCACTAACCCCCATCATGATGAAGTGCTTTGAGAGGCTGGTAAAGGACCACATTGTCTCCAGACTTCCCCCCACATTCGACCCGTACCAGTTTGCTTACCGCCCTAACCGCTCCACAGAGGATGCCATCTCCTCTGCACTCCACCTGGGCTTACAACATCTGGAAGAGAAGGACACACATGTGCGGATGTTGTTTCTGGACTTCAGCTCAGCGTTCAATACAATCATCCCGCAGCATCTGGTGAGCAAACTGGCCCCCCTTGGTTTCAGCACCCCCCTATGTAACTGGCTGCTTGACTTCCTCACAAACAGAGCCCAGTCTGTGCGGGTGGGCAACAACACCTCCAGTGTCATCTCCCTGAACACCGGCTCCCCTCAGGGCTGCGTCTTGAGTCCGCTGCTGTTCACCCTGATGACCCATGACTGCTGCGCCAGGACCACTACTAACTACATCGTGAAGTTCGCAGACGACACAACAGTAGTGGGCCTTATCCGTGATAACAACGACATGGACTACAGAGAGGAGGTGAAACATCTGGTTGACTGGTGCAGAACCAACAACCTGGCCCTGAACGTCGATAAAACCAAAGAGATCATCGTCGACTTCAGGAGGTGCCAGCCCAGCCACACACCACTCCTCATCAACGGCACAGCAGTGGAGAAAGTTAGCAGCACAAAGTTCCTGGGGGTGCAGATAACAGACACTCTGACCTGGTCCCTTCACACCGGAGCTCTTGTGAAAAAAGCGCAGCAGCGCATGCACTTTCTGCGTCGGATGAAGAGAGCACACCTCCCGCCTCCTATTCTCACCACCTTTTACAGAGGCACTATAGAGAGCATCATAACAAACTGCATCTCTGTCTGGTCCGGAGCCTGCAGTGCCTCCGACTGGAAGTCTTTGCAGAGAGTGGTGAGGACGGCGGAAAAGATCATTCAGACTCCACTTCCTCCCATCCAGGAGATTGCAAAGATCCGCTGTCTGACCAGGGCTCAGAAAATCAGCAGAGACACCTCCCATCCCCACCAAGGACTGTTTTCACTGCTGGACTCTGGAAAGAGGTTCCGCAGCCTCCGAAGCAGAACTTCCAGGTTCTGTAACAGCTTCTTCCCACAGGCCATAAGACTTTTGAACAGGAAAAAATAATCCCTCCATTCCCCCTCAAACCCCCACACAGGACTACCTCAGTGGACTGTAAAATACATATAAAGTGCAATATATTTATCTGTATAGTAATTTTACTCATAGCTTTTCTTTTTATATCTATACCTTTTTTTTCTATGTAAATACTTGCTGCTGTTTTTTATCCTGCACTACAACGAGCCAAATGCAACAAAATTTTGTTCTTATCTGCACTGTAAAGTACAAGTTTGAATGACAATAAAGAAAGTCTAAGTCGTCTTACTTTGATCAGTAACTTTTGTGTGTGACAGCCTCCCCTAACAGGACACAACGTGAGCGAGTGTCAGGGACTAAATCAGCTTGATTCTATTGTTTCCTAACTGCCTGGTAGCAAAGCAAAGCAGTTTTTACCCTGATGCCCTGTTTCTACTTTCCTCTCTGTTGCTCACTTAGACGGATGAAGACACGCTCGCTTTTCTCACTCAACAGAGCTTGTTAGCTTGTTTACGTGAATAAATTATATCTACAGAGTTATTTATTGTCAAGCCTTCGAGTGTTGTGATTTGAGTCAATAGCTCGTCAGAACACCACACATCCTTTTGTCCCCCTTCAACAGTAAAACACTAGGTGTCATATGTTTGCCAGGGAAAACTGAAATATAATTAAAAATATATAAAAATATTTAATGGATGCAGTGTGGACAGCGAGCGTGGGATTGTGTTTGATGTGACACAATATCCAACCCTTCCGTGCTGTTAGGACACGGTGTGAGGTTGTTCTTAAATGGAGGTGAATAATGTCTGTACTACAGAGGGAGGTGGGTGTATCAGGGTGAACAGACCCTCATCGTTGTGGCTGCTAACATTTTTCAGAGAGGGTGGATAATATCTCGATTTGGCATATCATTGTTTAAAACTTTTGTACAATCTTAATATCGGGGACCACCCTCTTTGCCTAAGCCACAAGTTGCAGGCTAAACAGAAATCTTTTTAGGGCAACTAATGTTAGATTGTCTGGGGGTTAAAGTTGTCCAATACCAGATTTTTATACACAAAAACATGTAATCTATGGACTCCTTCAAACAGACACAATCCAAAGAAAAGTGTGATGAGAGCACACGGTCTGCTTTATACTTGCATGTTCATTTGATCTAACAAATTTGTCAGTGTACGGGAGCCTTTCTCATTGGAATAAGTTTGACTCTCCACCGACGCACCTGTCACACATTCAGGTGTGCTGATATTTTTCTCAACAGATTATATTAAGGTGATAAGGTCATACGTTTCGACGCACTGTGTCTTCGTCAGAGTCACACCTAGACCCGGTGAGTAAACACGTTAACTCCAGCGATTTGTGTGCTCCGGTATTTTCTTAAGATTCTGCCTGTGTGAAGCAGTGCTGGGCGATATATCGTGAAGCTCGATTCGATCAATATTTTATTAATGCTTGATTTTTTTTTTTATTTATTTTATTTTCTAAACTACTTCAAATTTTTCTTGTGAGATTTCGTTGCTCTGCGAGATTTCCGCGGCAGTGCTTGTTGCACGGAGACAAAGGGGCGGAGACTCCACCCCTGCCGATGCAGCTCTTGTAAGCGACCAACATGGAGAAGAAAGATGTGAGCGAGTCGGAAATAGTAGGAAAAAAAAGGGCACGTAACATCTGACATTTGGAAATGGTTGGGTTACAGGCAAGATGATACGGAACAAACAACCGTAGTCTGTAAAACGTGCATGAAAGATGTTGCGATGAAGACAGGCAACACGACAAATCTCTTCAATCACGTGAAGATGAAGCACGTTATCGAGTACGATGCATGTATCACGCTAAAGAGAGCCGTGACTCCCTTTGCCGCTCCTGTAACAAAACAAACTTCACTAACAGGATCTATGTTCAGCTCCCGTTATGAGAGGACGAGCAACGTCAGCAATCTCATTCTATATAGCCAAGGACATGATTCCTATTTATACAGTGGAAAAAGATGGATTCAGATAAGAGTTGCCCAGTAGAAAACATTTTGCAGAGGAAGCATTGCCTAAACTTTACATTAATGTCAGGGAGAAAGTTACGGCAAGTGTGTTGGCTGTAAAACACTTTTCTACGACTACCGACCTGTGGAGTAGTTGCACAATGCAACCGTATTTGAGCCTCACTGTTCACTACCTCGAAGACTGGGAGCTGAAAAGTATGTGCTTGCAGACAAGCTATGCACCCGAAGATCATACTGGCGAGACGATTGTGCAAGGGCTTAAAGATGCCTTAAATTTGTGGAAGCTGGAGGAGGAGAATCAGGTCTGCATCACCACAGATAATGGCAGCAATGTTGTCAAGGCAATAGCCATAAACGGATGGCAAAGACTACAGTGTTTTGCACCTGTTTGAGAGTGACCTTCTGGCACCCAAGCAAGATGACACTGAGCTAACAGGGTCAATTAAAAGGGCAATTATAGAGTACCTGAAGGGGAAATATGATGATCCTGCTACCCAGGAGTTACTGGATATGGCCTCATTCATAGATCCCAGGTACAAGATTGAGGAACTGAAACAGAGCGTTACCTCAGAGGCAGAGGCTTTGCTCCCTGAACTGCCCACCACATCACAGTGTGATGCAGCTGCCACTACAGAGGAAGCAACCCCAGCAGCTAAACGGGAGAAGTGAAGCCTTGGAAGCTTCTTCAAGCAGCCAGTCCAGCCACACACCAAGACACAGAGAGGGCTGATTGAAGAAGAACTGTCAGGCTACCTACACGGAATAAAACCTGATAGTGACACGGATCCACTCAGATGGTGGAAAGATCATGAGGCCAACTATCCTCGGCTCAGTAACCTAGCAAAAAAGTATCTCTGTGTCCCGGCCACAAGCTCGCCATCAGAGAGAGCATTCAGTGCGAGTGGTAATATCGTCACATGTCACAGGGCCTGCCTAAAGCCAGAGACTGTAGACAGGCTTGTCTTCCTCTCTTATAACCTCTGACGTGTATGTTATAGACTATCTGTCATACCAAGTGGTGTTATAGCTTCCGGTTCCGGGTCACTGCTCACGCGGAAGACCGGCCGGCTCACAGAGCAGTTATTTAGCGTTTATTTAGCATTTATTACGTTTTTCTACTGTTTATTTTTTCTTTAGATATATTGTTTTCCTTGGTTTTTCCAGAGGACACACAGGAAGAGTGTGTTTTATAACTTTTAACCGCTACTACACAGACGAAGCGGACTTTATTTTTTCCCACGCTCGTCCTCTCGCAGCCCTGCTCTTTGTTTACAACCGTTAACACTGTGACAAACAGACTACAGCACACAGCAGTCTTCTTCTTTCTTTCTTTTTCATCCCCCGGAATTATTTACGATTGGCATGGATACCCGAATTCTTTTTTGGACGTTTCTGCACGTTTGGCTCCTCTGGGAGTTTGTGACTGCGAGCAGAAACAACGTTCCTGGCGGGTCGCGAACCACCTACTCGAGAGACATTCTGCTGCAGCTCGGATTTAAAACTCATCACGCCATCAACACAGACATGCTTCCTGAAGAAATTCTCCAGGATAACTCAGTCAGCCAAGACAACTCCGCTCACAGAAATAACAAGGTAACCAGGAGGGGAAAGAGAAAGGGAGGAATCAGAGCCAGGCTCAAACGGGAGACATGTAAACAACGGCCGCTTCCATCTATCATCCTGGATAATGTACGCTCCCTCCGCAATAAAACGGACGAGTTACAGGTCAACATTAACCACGCTGGTGCTCGACGATCGTCGTGAGGGAGAAACTGTGCACCTCGGACATTGAGCTTCTGGCTGTCTCCCTTCGCCCTTTCTATCTCCCCAGAGAAGCTTTTTCTCATCCTGGTTTACATCCACCCCAGAGTTAACGCAGCAACAGCCACTGAACACATCACAAACTTATTAAATAAACTGGAACTCATATCACCGGACTCTCTCAAATTCATCTTGGGCAATTTCAACCATTGCTCTCCTGAAAAAGCACTGAAAGGCTACCAGCAGTACATTACATGCAGCACCCGCCTGGGGAAGACACTGGATAAATGCTATGGTTCAGTTCCTAACGCATACAGATCTGTTGCTCTCCCCCCTCTTGGCTCTGCTGACCACCACGCCATCCTGCTTGCTCCAGCATGTACTCCTGTAATAAAGAGGGTTAAGAAAGTTGTTAAGAACATCAAGCAGTGGACCAGCGAAAGCATTCTTACACTACAAGGGTGCTTTGAATCCACTGACTGGGATAACCTCTTAGCCCCCTCCAACAACATTAATGAGCATGTGGACACTGTTTCATCGTACATCTCCTTCTGTGTGGACAACATCATCCCCTCCAAAACAGTCACAATGTACCCCAACAATAAACCTTGGATCACCAAAGAGCTAAAGGAGGTCCTCAACAAGAAGAAAATGGTCTTCTTCACCGGCTCTAAAATGGAGAAAAAGGAGGTAAACAGAGAAGTCAAGCACGCCATAAAAACTGCCAAGCTCAAGTACAAGAACAAAGTGGAGGGAAAATTCACACAGGGGAACCTCCGCTCAGCTTGGCAGGGCCTCAAAAACATGGCTGCAGTGAACACTGCTGCTACCAACATCAAAACCATCGAGGTTGCAGGCAGCAGCTCTACTTCTCTCCCCAACGATCTCAACTCATTCTACACCAGATTCAAGAAGGACAACACCACACAGCTGGAAGGAACAGTGTCCATGCTCAAGCCCAGTGACTCTGCACTCACCTTCAGCAGAGAGGATGTGGTGAGAGCCCTCAGGAGGACAAGGGAGAGCAGCTCACCTGGTCCAGACAACATCAATGGCCGCATCCTGAAGCACTGTGCCGAGCAGCTAGGGGGCGTGTTTCAGACCCTGTTCCAGAGCTCTATGGACAGCAGCACAGTCCCCCAGCTGTGGAAACACTCCACAGTTATCCCCATCCCCAAGAAAAGCCCCGCCAAATCACTGAATGACCTCAGGCCTGTGGCCCTCACGTCTCTGGTGATGAAGGCCATGGAGAGGATCATAAAACAACACATCAGAGAAACCGACTCCCAGATGGACCCGCTACAATTTGCTTATCATGCAGGCAGAGGTGTCGATGATGCAAAAACATTCATAATAGACACTGTTCAAAAACACCTGGAGCACCCCAACACCTCAGCCAGACTCCTGTTTGCAGACTTCTCCTCTGCATTCAACACCCTGCAGCCTCACATCCTGGCTGACAAACTTTCAGCTTGCTTCCATCTGAACGACCAGCTTATCCTGTGGATATTGGACTTTCTGACCAACAGATCACAGAGAGTTCTGGTCAACAACACCTTCTCCAACCTCCAACACACCTCAACTGGCTCCCCTCAGGGCTGCGTTCTCTCACCTCTGCTCTTCATCCTCTACACCGATGACTGCAGAACCAAACAGCCAAACTGTCACCTGGTGAAGTACGCAGATGACACAGTTCTCCTGTCTCTGCTGTCAGGCCCCTCTCAGCACCATGGACCAGTTCTTCAGGGGTTTGTGGAGTGGTGTGACAGCTCCTGCCTCGAACTGAACGTGAGCAAGACCAAAGACATGGTGGTGACCTTCTCCAACAAGCAGAGGGAACTGGCTGCATCAGCAACCACCACAATCCATGGGAATCCTGTTGAACTAGTAGAGGAGTATAAGTACCTGGGTACCATCTTCGACAGCCTGCTGAAATTCGCCTCCAACACCGAGGAGATTCTCAGGAAATGTCAGCAGCGAAAATACCTCCTAAGGAAGCTCAATTCCTTTGGAGTCAGTAAGAACATTCTTCTGACCTTCTACTACTCCTTCATTGAGAGCATTATTACTTTTTCTATAACCTGCTGGTTCCACTCCACTACCCTCCAGAACAGAAACCGCCTGCAGAGCACGGTCACAGTCTGCTCTAAGATCATTGGACTACCTGTAAGGACTTTGACATCGATCTATGAGCAACAGACAATCAGGCTAGCAGGTCGGATTATGCAGGACCCCTCACACGCTCTCTTCCCAGCGTCTGAGTGGCTCCCCTCAGGACGCCGGCTTCGCTGTCCCTGCTGCAGGACACAGAGGAGAAGAGCAACCTTTGTTCCCAGGGCTGTCCAGCTCCTCAACTCCTAACCCCCCCCCCCCCCACCCCCAACAGACACCAACACCTCTCACCCAATGCAGACTCTCAGCTGTGAACTTCCTGTATATTGACATGCACCTTAACTGCCTCTGCTTTATCTGGTCTCATGCACTACATTACTTTATTCTGTCCACTTTATATCAGTATTCATACAGTTCTGGTTACTTTATTCCTGTTGTTTCTTATCCATCATTGCACTACGGTCACTTTATTTATCTAATTCTTACCTTTACAGCTACGGTCACTTTATTTATCTAATTTTTACCTTAGAGTTATATTGTATTAGTTCTGTTGTTCCATTATTCACCATGCACCTTATTACTTATCATTTAGTATTTGCCTACTTGCACATAGCTCTGAATATATATATATATATATATATATATATTTATTTATTTCTCATTTACTGCATATAGTTCTGTTTACATCTGGTCACTACGGCACATAGCTCTGTATATATATATTTATTTCTTGTTTACGGCACATAGTTCTGTTTACATCTGGTCACTACTGCACATAGCTCTGTATATATATATTTATTTCTCGTTTACGGCACATAGTTCTGTTTACATCTGGTCACTACTGCACATAGTTATGGTTACATCTGTTTACATCTGTTAGTCCGATCACTGTCCACTTATATCTACTCTTTTATATTTTGTATTTTTAAGTTAAGTTTAAGCTTTAAGTTGTATTTAAATTGACACTTTCTATTTAGGTTAAAATGCTTCGTTTACTTGCACTTATTTTTGCACTAACTTGTAAAAATTGACGAGTACCCAAGCTCTAATGTTTTACAAGCCATATCATATTGTGGCATTCTTGGTTCTTAACTTATTTTTGCATTTAATCGAAGGTTTTCTAATAATGTTGTATTTATTTTGATTAATTTTTGTGCTATGGTATTTGAGATTGCGCTTATTTATTTTTGGTTAATATAGAAGAGCATACCTTCAAGAGTTGTTTTGCACAAATTTACAATTTGAAATATTGTGAGTTAAAATAATGCCCCTACCCTGCTTGCTACAGTGGATTCTTTTGTTTTGAGATTATTATATTTTTAAATACCTGCAGGGTAAAGTTATTTATTTCTTTGTGATGTTTATAATTGTTAAATAAACTTTCTGGTTTATAATGTAAATCAATTTGGTCTGGTTCAGTTTTATACATTTATAAACTTTAATACGATAAATATCGAGTCATATTGAATAGCGACATTAGGCAAAAGAATATTGTGATATCAAATTTAGGCTATATCGCCCAGCACTAGTGTGAAACATTTGCTTACCTCTAAGGTCCTTCTCCGAGAGCACTGACCTCCATGTGGAGCGCAATACTTCAACCAGTTTCTTAAACTTTGATAAGATTCAAGTCAAAATCAAACCAGATTGATACCTGTTTCGATACCACAGCAACAATAAAAATCCTCAACACCCAATACTGGGTATTTTCTTGTTTTTCAACATTTGACATTTGTTAATTATTTGTTTAAAGGTCTAGTATGTAGAATTGTATTACGAATGTTTACATTCAAATATCTAAATGAATTCAAAACTGACTTAGCCTATGTATAATTTTACATTACCTCAAAAAATTTTGACAGTTATCAAAGCTAGAGAAATCCTTCATTGTATAGTTGTAACGGGATGTGTCTCGTGGCAGCCGCCATGATGAGCCGCCATGTCAGACACTAAATGTTGCTGTATGTGCTGCTTTGATTAAAAACATCATGTAAATTATACTTGGATACATCGTCGATAAACATATTCACTTTCTCAGGTCGGTTTCACCCGTTCGTATTTACTACGGACAACACGACTCCCATGATTCCCCGTGAGCCTCAACGTCATCTTTTGTTATTGTTTTGATTGAGAGCCCCCTGGTGGCAGATTTTTCATACAGTGCCTTTAACTGACTAGGAATTCAGGTGCAGACTTGCAAGTTCGGTGATTTTTATCCATTTTTTCAACCAACTGTCCCTTAATTAGTAGCAAAAGCTTTTGAAAAACATGAAGTAGAAAAGTATCTAAGTATTTTTAATTTTTGACAACCTTACTAGGTATACTTTCTCCAAAGTATATTTTCTTATTGAAGTGATTTAAGGCCTTGAAGCAGACATTGTTTTTCTCGGCGCAGCTGCCTTCCTTCTTGGAGTTACTGCTTTATTTGTAATTGCATCTATACTGTCTAACTCAAGAAACAACTGTATCATTTAAGCAATCTTCACAGACCCTGTGAATGACAGAAATGTGACTCACTAGAACATGACACCAGTTTCACTGAAATAAAAAACCCAAGCAACTTCGTCTGAGACTGAAACACACACCTGAGCAGGTGAACGCAGCAGGACACACAGCTCAGATTTCCTCTCAGTGGAAAACACAGAGTGACAGATGGTGTCTGTCAGTCAGCCGTGAGCTCTGTCTCCTCTTCATTAACCCTCCCCACACACACACACTAAACACACGCTGTTCATCAAAATGGTCTTTTATTAGCTCACTGTTGAAATCTCGCACTCATTAAACCAGACGGAGTCCAGACCAGTCAGTGTGTTACCTTGGAAGACCTTCATCACCATGATGCACTGTCAGAATCAGATCCTGTTCACATCCTTTCATGTTAGTTCAGACCTCACTTCCTGTCAGTGTTTGCTGACGTCATAAAGAAAAGAAAATGAGTCAGATGGTTTCCTAGCAACAGCAGGACTCCAGGAGTCAGTGTGAGAGCTGGTTGCTATGAATGAAATCAGAGCCAAATTAAAATAAGCATTTCAAAATACAAACACATGTGCCACATACAGGCTTCCAAAATGTTCACTTCACCTTGATAGTTTTCTACATCCATGTTTTAAAACAGAACAATCTCCATTATTTAAATGATTGATGCTATTCAAGGGGGAAAGAGAAAGAAGTTTGTCTGTAACATCTGGTAAGTGAAAACAAAAACGACCCACTATCGGGTGCCTCTTCTATTTTTCTTGCTATGGTTATGAAAAAGGTATTGATGTCATTTGATTTTTACTAGTATCGTATATAAGTTTAAAAGTTTGGTTTCCTGACAACCTCACTCATCAGACTCAAACCGAGGATGTATCTCCTGACAATCTTCCTTCTCTGTGCAGTAGTGCACCAGCGTTAAAGATTCAGATTCTGGGAGCCGAAGTCTGACGTCACTTTCCTGCGCCGTCCACTTTGCCATTTCATTTTCGAGTTGATTTGAATTGTGAGAACTTTTTAGCACGGCAATTTCGAAAAAGAAAAGCCAAAGACCTTTTAGTTTTCATTTGAATTATATCATACAATATGCATACATAGAAAGCAAAAGTATAATGCAAACTGGATGACTGAATATTCATTTTAAATATAGGTCAAATAATGCACCTATATTTTGAAAATGAAAACGTGTTTCTGTTACTGTATTTTCATTTTAAAATTAGCTTTTTCATTTGAATTATGATACAAATTTAGCGGGGCATTTTTTGAAAATGATAAAGCAAATGTCATTTTCTTCATTTCAATTTAGTCAAAGAATGTGCATTTTTGAAGTTGAAAACTAAAATTCAAATTAGATAAATTAATCATCATTTTATTTTTGAGTCAAATAATACACCCATATTCTGAAAGCATTTCTGTTAATGCATTTTCATTTTCAAATTAGCTTTATCATTTTTAATTCCGATCACTAGTCGCTTCCATACAGTGGACTGAACACATCAAGGTGACACACTCCTGTACTTCACCACATTGCCTCAAATACTCACTACAGTTCAACAGGTGGATTCATCTCCCACTAAAAGAACAAAACCCTGGGACTCAAGGTAAGAACCACAGAAAGGAAGTCAGACAGAGCTCAGAGACATACTGGCTTGTTTGCTTTGGATCTAAATAATGGATTTATTACATCCCGAAAACCATTTCCTCATGCTGTCAACATGAGATACATAATGCTGAGTGCATACATAATTTACTGGTGTGGTGATTTATTTTCCTATACATGAATACAGCAGCTGATTAATGGGTTGGGTGTTTTAGCACTGCCTGCATCACTGCTGGCTTTAATTGAATACAGTTACATGAGACAGGTTTCCATCCAAGTGAAGCAACCATGTCAACCAATTTCACTTCCATCCTGAAGTGGATACATTTCAGGTTTTTCCCTTCAATAAAAGCCGACCTGTAGGGACTCAAATTTCTGATCCGAAGCCAGACGCCCTGTCCATTAGGCCATGTGGTCATAGTAACCAAATGGTTTTTCAGACGCACCTTGTTTTAACTCTGGATTGTTTTCCCAAAAGTACTGACAAAAATCATGTCTTTCCCCTATTGCAGAAGAAGTTTAAGGGTGGGCACTGATCAGACTGATCTGAAAACATTAACCCCAGTCGAGGAGGGCTGGATTGACCATGACTGACCTCGACTGAGGTCTGCAGTCCTGAGGCGCTGGAAGAAACAACCAATAGAACGTTTGCTGGTTTTTCTACCAACTACCTACACACTTTATTGTTCCCTTTAACTAAGTTGCAAACATCGACAGACTGGTAAGTAATGACAGACTGTAATCCTTCAAACAGGAGCTTTTTGATGTGTGGATCTTGTTTTCTTTCCATAGGTTAACATGAACCTCAGAGCAAATTTGTCAAGTTGGTTTCAGTGAGGTTCCTAGAAACGTATTTCCCTGTTGATGAAACACAAACTAAAATTCAGACTAGCTGATTTGTCTGAAGTTAAGAACACATGTCTGTTCAACAGGTCCATCAAACAGTGATGCATTATGGGATGTTTGTAGTCTTAATGCTGCTAGAATATTCAATCAATCAATCAATCTTTATTTGTATAGCTCCAATTCATAAGTGTTATCTGAAGACACTTTACAAAAAGCAGGTAAAAGACCTTACTCATTGTTATGTTACAAAAAGCAGGTAAAAAACCTTACTCATTGTTATGTTACAAAAAGCAGGTAAAAAACCTTACTCATTGTTATGTTACAAAAAGCAGGTAAAAGACCTTACTCATTGTTATGTTACAAAAAGCAGGTAAAAGACCTTACTCATTGTTATGTTACAAAAAGCAGGTAAAAGACCTTACTCATTGTTATGTTACAAAAAGCAGGTAAAAGACCTTACTTATTGTTATGTTACAAAAAGCAGGTAAAAGACCTTACTCATTGTTATGTTACAAAAAGCAGGTAAAAGACCTTACTTATTGTTATATTACAAAGACCAGGCCTGTCCATCATGAGCACTTTAGCAAAGCAGCAAAAGTTACAGTGGTAAGAAAAAACTGTCTTATTAAAAGGAAGAAATCTTCGGCCGGATCCCCGGCTCAATATTGAGTTTCTTCATTCCTGTTAAAGTTACATCTCTTCAAATATTCCCAAAATAAAAAAGATTACTGAAACATGAAACAAATGTTTAGTCTGAAGGGGAACCAGGACCTCCAGAGACTCCAAAGACAAGCTAGCAACTCTGTTAAGCAACATGCTAACACCAATAAGCCAACATCCTAACATAAGTATGCTAAAATGAGCACAGTGACATTGCAAACAGCTTTAATCTTGTTTTTTTTGTTACAAATGTTCACCATCCTAGCTAAAAATGTGGGTCTTGAACACCAACAATTCCCTACTGAACAACATGTTGCAATGTGGGCATGTGAATTAATCACATCCCAGAATGTGGGATAGTTATGCAAATTACCTGAAACATGTCATGTTGCCACTTTCTGTGCTGCTGATTAATTACTGATCTAGAAGTCTCCTTTTCCATTTGGTATCTTAAGTCCTTCACATTGCAAGACTAGTCCTTCAGCAGAACACACAGAGGACTGTGCACTCTGAGGCTTGTGTCACCTGACTGGTAACATGAATGTTACACAGCTAGAGTCTCAGATCTTGTCGGCTGGGTGCTCAAGGAAGGCATTCAGTTACACGAGGCAGCTATTAAGTGAGTGCATTCCAATTACCAGCGGTATCTCAGATGGCTCAGCCACACCAGCAGCTCACAACCATGGTTCAGTTTTGGTACTAGAATTTATTGCAAGTCCCTAAATTATAAAAAAAACTGGATCACTAATTGCATAATGTGCATAACATACAATATTTGTCTGGTTCAATTAATGTTAACTCCAAAATATAGTAATTTCCCCCCACCTCTCCCCCAATATAATGCAGCCTTACTATACTTGAGTTGAAACTTTACACACTTGACAGGCTCAGGATGCCTTGGACCAGCCCTTAGTTAAGCTGCTGTTGGATCAGACTCCAGGAGGATATGTGCCCTCTCATCTCACAGGTTGCTGTGGACCTGCTAGACTAACACACCTATTATTTGAAGTCATACTTACATGACTATGAATATAGTGGTTATCACTTAAATTGGTATTTTCATTTATATTCAAAGAGCATTAATGGCCCTTATTATCACCATAGTTGTTATTGTATGTACAGCATATTGTAGTTGCTGTTTTTGTATGCAACTGTCTCTCTGAATGTCATCTCTCTCTATGTCCCACTTTACAGCTGATCTAAAGATGACCATCAATTAGTTAGACTGTATAAAACATGGGCGTAGTGTCAGTGACATCAACCATTGGTTTCTGAAGCAGACCTTTGAAGCCCTAAAACCTCATTTACCTCAACTTACTTCAGTCAACCTAGAGATGAGCAAAGACGTGGTGGTAAGGCAGCCTGGAGCCTCCTGGTTAACAGCTACACCACGACCGATTGTCATATCAGCCATTCCCCTAATTATGCAAATTTAGTCATAATAAGCCTTAACAACTCCAAACAGATGAGTAACAAAGAAATCAGCCCCTGCACAATGTGTGCAAGGAAAAAAACAATTGATACCTTTTCATTTTGATTTCTGTTGAAAATAAACATAATCTTCTGAAGCTTTTGCAGCCAGCCTCAAGTGGACAAGTGAAGATCTGCCATTTTTTGCACTCAAGCATCGGCGTCATTTTCTTAACAACCGGGTTCTGTGCAAGGTTAACACGTTAATCGTGATGCCATTAAGATGGAAATAAACAACACCACAGCGCCGGTACCAAGGGGGTCCCTTACACAAATGAAAAGACAAAAAAAGACAGTCATGTTGTGGCAAAAGCAACAGGGACACGTTTCAGGAATTGAAAAAAAAAAAACATGAACCAGAATTGACATTTTACAATTCTACAATTCACTTAGCAGACGCTTTTATCCAAAGCGACATACATCAGAGAGTAAGTACAACACAAGCAAGGATCTAGAAAAAAGGGAACAATGTCAGTAAGAGCAAACCATCAGCTTTGAGTCTGATTGGACACACAGGTGCTGACAGGCATTGCTCAGAGGCAAAGCACAACATTGAGGGCAGTTCTTGAGAGCTCTAATCAGTATAGAAACCATCTTATAAGTCGTCGTTATCAAACAAAAACCATCGTCATTACCATCATCATCATCAATAATATGGAGACCATCATCATTAAGTTAGTAGGTACTTCCTTCTTTGGTGGAGAGAAACAGGGTCGCCATGCTGAACTTCCTGTCTCAGCCTAACTTTTAGACAATCCCATGACAGACTGAGAGCTGTCTGCTACACCACGCCCTCCTGTCAATCAGGTCATGCATCCCTAACTATGCAAAACTCGTATCATCGTATATAAAATCAAAATGGATACTTGTAAAGATGCACCCCCCCCCATACAGTGTGTGCCAATGAAGACAATAACTAATCAAAACAATATTTTTTTGCACCAGGCTGTAAATGTCTGCTGTAAAAACAGGTATTTTTTGAACGTGGTGTGAATGAGACTTTGGAGGAGCAGAAGATAACCTCAAGCGGACACTAGAAGAACTGCAGTTTTTTGTATTGGCTTCATTTCTACCTAACCCAACACCAGAGGTTGCTTGATCTTGACCTGCTGAAATATGATATGTTAACTTTTGTTGTGATTTGGTGCTGTATAAATAAAATTGATTGAGTGATGTTAGCACGCTGACATAAGCTGAGGCTGTTAGGGAGGAACACATCTTATTAAACATCGACATCTCTCCATCATTTACTGATTAGCTACAGTTTCTTTTTTGCTGTTTTACAGACAATTATACCTCATCCCTTCCATCCCTATCCAACACATTTTTCATGAGTCAGAAGGCCTCTGGTAGACAGGTAGAAGCTGCAGGAGTCGAGTGGAAAAGTCATGATGTCATTAAGTGATGAGCATTTCCCCCCTCAGTACTGACTGGGAGGAGAGAGTGGGAGTCTGTGCGTTTCTTCTGAAGCAAGGTTTCTACATTTGAAGTGAAAAGAAGAGCAGAGTCCTGATTTTATGACTGCAGTCACACAAAGTTTAACAGACACACAAAGTGACTGCTGTTTGATTGAGACTTTTTAAATACAGCAGATATATCACATAATCGTCACAGTGTACCCTCCTCAGTCATCAATACCTGACTTGTTAATAAATTCTACATGCTTCCATCTATCCAGTCTGTCCTAGATTACCTTTTAAACCCCCAGGATCAGGATCAGGTCTGGGGTGACAGGAATGTAGACATAGTGGTCACACCGAGTATTGCTAAACCCAGCATCATCACGTGACCCACTGCCACACAAAAATGATTTGTCCTGATAGACAATCCCTTTTACAGGAATGAACAGGCAGCCATCTGTGAACGCTGCGTCCAGTTCTCATGAACTCAGAGTTTAAATGACTCTGTCAAAGTGACAAACCTTTACTGTGAATTAACTGACTGACAATATCTGATTCTTTTGTCCATTCATTTATCATTAGAATAAAAATATCACTGGAGTACAATGTGATGTCTTCAGCTGCATTTCTCAAAAGTGCAGTGTTTGTCAATTAACATTTGAGTGGATTCATTAACCTACTTAGTCCGTTTCATTCACTGGAACCATTTTTACTTTAGAGACAGCACCAACAACAACAATCACAAATAATAACGTGATGATGTTACATGAACAGAGCACAAAAACATAACAACTTTTTTCACACTTTTACAGCAGTTCACTTTTTATGTTACCACTCAAACTAAATCATGTATTTGAAATTTGAAATGTATTAGGTTAAAAGGAGGTTGCACGGGTCCATAAACCACAAATCCAGTTAGGTGTTTTAATTCCACTAAAGCATTAACCCTTAATCAACCTCTGAAAGTACCTGAAATCTTAAGATAAAAAATGAAATAAGAAATAAGGTTGAAGCACATTGCAGCTTTGAGGTCTTCTTTATATCTTTTCAATCAGATTGTTGTTTTAGTTGTTCTTAAGGCAGACAGGTTCTATTTTACTTTGCAATATTTTCAGCTGCAAATGGATTCTTGTTAAGTATTCTGATGCTTAATGAGAGCCGAGACAAAGTGAGTGGACATTACATTAATGGATGTAATGTTCTCATATATGCACTAATCTTCTAATGGATGTGATAGTGAGTTCTCTCTGCAGAGTGTGCAGCATCACTGTAAACTCTTGTTGTACCTGTGTAAGGTGCAGTTCATGCACTTAAGCTCTGAGGGGGGCTCTGAGGGGGGCCCTGGGGGGGGCTCTGGTCCTTGACTGTTGACTGGTCTCAGTTGGTATTCCAGCCTTGTAATTGGTTGCCTGGAAGTGCAAGAGGATGCGATAGTGTTCAAAGACTCACACTGAATGATTCAGTGATGTTCAGGCTCCACCACCTGACCAGCAGAACACGAGCCCTCGGTTCTGTCTGACAGGCTGACGGGGACAGACACGACAAACCCAGCAGGGCTCTTTAACACCGGGCCGCACCGGCACTATGATGCAGCTGTCCGCTAAGGCGAGATAAATCCGCTGAGACTCGCTGCAGGACTCACCGTGGCCCAGTTCAGACCACAACAACCTGCACCCAACTGTCACACACACCGACCGATACCGAATAAAGCGACTCATACGAGCCCCTCACCTCCACACACTCATCTACGACTTCAGCTCATCCGGCTTGGAGCTTACCTGTGCGGCCGTTTAGCACGGATCGGCTCTGGGTATGTGCACAAACAAATCCCAGAAAACGAAGAGGAGAGGAAACTTTAGCCGAAGCTCCGATCTGCTCCTCAGGCGGGGCGAGGAGGGAGGGAGGGGGGCTTCAAACCCGACGTGAGGCCGGGGAGGAGCGCAGTGGTCCGCCTCCTGGAGGAGAAGCAGCAGAAGCAGCGGGCGGCAGGAGGAGAAGCAGCCGGCTCAGACGCTCCGTTTGACGGAAGGAAATCCACTCAGAACCGCTCGGATAAAGTTGATCTGCTGCCCTGCTCTGCTGTCGCCATCTTTACCCGCGGGGCATGACGGGTAATCCTCAGGAATCCCGTCCCCCCTCATCCCCTCCTCCTTTCCCAAACCCTCACCATAGACCATACTCGCCCGTCACACGTCCTGCGTGCTGACGTCACACACCTTAATCTGTGGGAAGAAGTGGGAGCACAGGTGTTCAGTAGCAGATTGTCATAAATGTATTATTTAGTTGTTAAACATTTGATAAATCTGTGTATTCAGTCACCAACAAGTAAAAAATACAACTCTGAAAAAGTTAAAAATAGTTATTAGGCTAGAGAAAAAACATTTACAGAGGTTTATAAAGATGTCACTCACTCTTTACCTTAGGTCGCTTACTGAGCAGTTGTACTGATTTATTTAAATTCCGCCTACGTTATACTTCCACTCTCATGTATTTATCAGTCATCTTAAGGATTCAGATTCAGTTTATAATCATGTACGATAACAGATTAAACCACCCAGCAGTGTACAAAGTCATTGAAATGAGGTCCAGAGTGAAAAATTGCGACATTCAATTGGATAATCACAGTAAGTGATACATGAGTAATCATGGTACAATAAAACATAAATAATATTCCACCAAAGTACTTTAACATTTGGTATAGGACTTTAATGCTGTGCCCCTCAGATGCAAATAAAGATAACTATTGTGTCCGCCAATGGTATGACTCACCTGAGAGAGGGGGGGGGGAGAGAGAGAGAGAGAGAGCGAAAGAGAGAGGGTAGAGAGAGAGAGAGAGGACAGAGAGGGGGAGAGAGAGAGAGAGAGAGAGGGGGGGGGAGAGAGAGAGAGAGAGAGAGAGAGAGGGGACAGAGAGGGAGAGACGGGGAGAGAGAGAGAGAGAGAGAGGGAGAGAGGGGGAGAGAGAGAGGGAGAGAGGGGGAGAGAGAGAGAGAGAGGACAGAGAGGGAGAGAGGGGGAGAGAGAGGACAGAGAGACTGAGGAATAAAAAGGTTCAGCGGTCAGTAGATGGCAGCAGGGTCAAAACTAAAGAGAGAGGGAGCGTGTGTGCACGTGTGTGTGTGTGTGTGTGTGTGTGTGTGTGTGTGTGTGTGCGTGCGTGCGTGCGTGCGTGCGTGCGTGTGTGTGCGTGTGTGTGTTGAGGGGTATGTTTGATATCAAACTTAAAAAATGTCTAAAGTTGGTGAAATTCTGTCCAGATGTCCACTAGCCATCAACCAAACTGTACACTTTAATAAGTAATTGGACAGATTTCCCAGAGTGCCTCACTGGTGTCTACATGTTGGTTGTTCTGTCAAAGCTCCTTCGTCTTGACTGCAGATCATTGAAGCTCCTCAGGTCTGTCTTGAGAGAGTTGGTTGTGTGGCAGCTACTGCGCTCTGTCTCTGTAAATCCCTCTTAGGGATTGTCATAACTGATGTTTGCCTTTTCACAAATCTTTTATTCTTTTAGGTGATTAAAATATAATCAAAAGGAGGGAAATGTAATGGAAAAATTCTGTTTACTGTTGAGGACACATTTTACTCACAGCTCCCTTGAGATGCTACAATAATTTAATACCCAAGGATGAAGGTTTCTTACAAATAGCTAAATATCAAAGATCCTCAGACTTGAAGTTTCCTTGACAGTACTGTTGTACGACGTGTTGAAATGTATGACAAAATGTATTTGTTATTTGACTGCGCCTGTATCTGCAATCCTTATATAGGCATGAAGGTTTCTCTGTGAAGCATGTGTATATAAACCCAAACATATTGTGATTTCTTTGAGCTTTCCTTCAGACTGTATTGACACTCTGAAGCTTTGTTCCTTCTTCTTGCAAGAAGAATTAAACTTAACAAAGGCATTGATTGACTCATGATCCTTTCTTTTGCATTGTTAACAGAAATTTCCAGCACACCTTGTACTTGCAGAAGTTGTGTTGTCTCAGTCCCTTTGTCTGCTGTTGAATTGTTGAGTCAGAGTACTACTGTGTGTGTGTGTGTGTGTGTGTGTGTGTGTGTGTGTGTGTGTGTGTGTGTGTGTGGATGTGTGTGTGTATGTATGTGTGTCTGTCTCTGTTTATTGTGTCCGCAGACAGTTTCAGCCCGATCTTGTCTCTGTTTACACCAAAACACTCAGATGATACAGTGAGGCTTAATATGTCAACATACTTTACCTTGAGAGAAAAAACTTAAAAATAGAACTAGAAATAAGAAACGTCACATGACATCCCTACGACACTTTACTTTTACTGTCAATTAAAATTATTTAAAAAGGTCACTTTTTCCAATTAGAACTGAGCTTCAGCTGTTGTGGAGGTTTAAGTGTCATCCCCTTTCTTAATCTCCTGATACTCCTTTTAAATGTGACTATCAGTCACAGTGAAGTGTTTGTCAAATGTTGCTTCATAATGGGGATCAGTGTGTTGGTGGACCACCTGAGACATAATGACCCCTCTGCCTATCTGACTTTACACAACCAATCAGATCATCTTCACACTGACTCTAAGATTGGCCTCACAAGGATAGAAACACACACAACAGCTGCTGGAGAGATTACCGTCTCCCTGCAGAGCGGAAAGATGAAGACAATGTCCAGCTGCTCCACAACAATGCAGATCTCCCCTCTGTCCTCTCATATGAGAGCTATGGGAGTAATGGGAGGTATGGAGAACATGCCACTGGTTGGTGTCCCAACAGCTGCTGGTGTCTTTCTGTCCTGTTTCAAAACCAGAATCAAAAACCTGTGAATTAGAGACATGAAGAGCAGAGTAAGGAACAGACAGATTTATTTACACAAAGTTCTTTACATGGACATAACATGCAGATATGTGAACATGAAAGTTAAGATGACCACATGAGCCACATTTCTTTGGGCTCAAGAGGTGTGTCTGTAAGACAGCAACAGATTCGATAAAACACAAGGACGTGAGCAGAGTGTTTCAGAGTTTAGGGAGCAAGTTGACCTGGGTGTATAAATTGAGCCTAAACATTCCAGTGAGTCATGTGATCAGAAGTTAAATCTGATCTAGGATTATCTGTTAAACTTTCCTAAAAAATCAGATCCAGAGCATCAAAAATCAACACACATGAACGGTTCACAACCAAAAAATTTCAGGTGTTGTATTGTCAGGGTGAAGTATTTGAATCTGTACAGACATGTTGACATGAAGGCTCACAAGTCATAAACATGTTTAACCTTCACCTCCGAACATTGAACACAAAACCACAGGATATAGAGTGTGTGTGTGTGTGTGTGTGTGTGTGTGTGTGTGTGTGTGTGTGTGTGTGTGTGTGTGTGTGTGTGTGTGTGTGTGTGTGTGTTGTTTGTAAGATAACCATGGTGTTAAATTAAATCCAAGCACTGACGGTCACAATGACACACAACAGCCCTGTGTGTATTCAGTCTGCAGCACATCTGCACAGTCAGGTGTCGATTAGTGTTTTCACACATGCCCCGAAAAATTTCACAAAATTTCCAGGTGAGCTCAAAGACGCAGGAAGTGAAGGTGCTGGGGTTGGTGCAGTACTCCCTTAAATGAGGGATGATTTTGAATTTAGATAGAAAACAGAACATCTTCTGACAGTGCTGAACCATCGCACCAATCCAGATTCCCCTAATGGACTGACTTCTGGCGTCCCTGAGCTTTGCTGAATGCAAATGACAAGATTCTTTTACCCTGACTTTACCTGGAATATTTCCTGCAAGGTCCCTCGTAAAAAATGTAAAATGTCACAGTGTTCACTGTAGTTCAACAGAATCACAATATCAACTAAATAGCAGTGAGTTTTTCAGGGATTTCCTGCAAGTGTAAAAGTCCTATATGTTAAATATCATGTAGCATTTTTATAAAAGCTAATAGTGCCAGAGTCAGAACAATTGTTGAGAATTTACAGGGTGCGTCTGTTAAAAAGCCTCATACTGTAAGTAATAAATGTTGAAGTAACAGAAGAGGCTGATAGACAGTGAACATGTACTGGCTCACACGAAGTTCCTCTGTTCCATCAAAATGAAATAAGGTTGTATACCTGTTTTGAAAGATTTGTTCAGAAACACATAAATCTGTTGTCTTTATTTACACTGCTATCTTTAGACTGACTGCATGTAGAGGTCAAAGGTCAAACACAGTGTTCATCAGACAGACAGTGGGCTCCTTGATTGGCACTATGAGCTATGGGAGAGAGAGAGAGAGAGAGAGAGAGAGTGTGTGTGTGTGTGTGTGTGTGTGAGTGTGAGTGTGAGAAGGGATAAAGGACACAGTAAAGGGCAATAAGGACAAAAGGAAGGACATAAAAGAACAAAGAAGGTAACCAAGGAAATATGTGACTCTTGAATCTTCCACTTAAACTTCATCTTAGAGTTAAAACCGGGATGGTGGGATGATGGCTGAGGTGGTCCTCAGCTGCTGTGGTGAGGGTTGGGTCAAGGCTACCCCCCCCCCACCCCCCATCTATTCTTCTCTGTGCAAAGGGAGGCATTGTTAGGCAGGTGGTTTAACACACACACACACACACACACACACACACACACACACACACACACACACACACACACACACACACACACACAGTTTAGAGCGGAGAGGAATCTCCCAGCTGCTTCTGCTGCAGTTCATTCAGCAGGTTAGACCCTCATCAACCCCTCAACACTCTGCTACCAACTCCAATAGCCCAATCTCGCCACCCGCCACTTGAACATCTGAGCAGAGGTCGACGTACGCCGTCAGACAAATTTAGCTTCCAAACACCGTCACAGACATATCCAGTTACAGATGAAGACCAACTTAAACAAAAGCTGTGCATGTCTTCAAATGTTTAGCTTTAAAACAAAAAAATCAGGTGAAATGATTCAAACTGATTGGCAGATTATTGGATACTGATGAGCACCATGGTATCCCTGATCATTCTGTTCAGACAGGATATGAGCTCTGGCGGTAACAGATGGTTGGAGGTATAGTGGTGGAGATAGAGATGGAAATAAAAAGTGACAGTATCTGAGTTATGACACATTTAATAAACACTTTAACTAGCTGCATTCAGAGAGAGCCAACAAGCCCAGACCTTTACTTCCTGTGACAATAAATTGATGTGTCAGAGAGATGGAATAAATCAGCAATGTCTCATAAGTGTATTCCCATAAACAAATCATCAATACATTCAAAGGGACAGATGACTATTAGCAACAAACATGGACAAGGTTTGGTGAGTAGTTTGCAGGGGTCATTTTAGAAGAACTTAGAATTTATTTATAGGATCTTAAATGGGTTGTGTATTACACAAATCAGTACAGCAGGACCATCAGTGATAGCTTTTGTGTCCAACTTCAAACCATAGATGGTGTAATAAGATGGACCTGAAACCTCAACCTCCTCCAGTTGAACAATTATGAAGCCAAAATACCCCCATAACAGGCAAAAGAGCCAGAGTCTGCACAGAATAGGGATTGTAAGAGGGGAGGTTTTGACATCACACAGCTTCTGAAAAAATGTGGCTGTTTGCGTTCACACATAAGCCTACAGCTCCTCCGGGAAATATCCTGTGTTTTTCAGGAGCTTTCTGAAAGTGTGAAAGCCCTATTAGAGTACATGTATGTGTTGCATGTGGAGTAAGTGTAAGTGTATTCATCATGATTTCATGTGGCTTATATTGCTACGTTGGAGTAATATATATTTCATACTAATTGAGACAGGTTTGTAAAGTTCCAAACTTCTAAAACTAACTTGAAGAATGACAAAGAAAGAGACAACTTTTTGGCGTAAGATGGATTCATTCATTCATTTATTTGTGTGCAAACCTGAGACATAACTTGGTTTGACTTTCCTTACCCAGTAAACCTGCTGAACATGAGACAATGATGACACTGTTGTGAATAATATCTGCATGGATGTAAACTACTTGCTAGGCAAAAGTACCAACAGCAAAAACAGCAAAATAGTCAGCTCAGCATCAAGGTTGGAGGCTACTGTTTTGCAAAGCTCTTCCCTGCATATAAAAGCCTGTCCAATATTTACTCTTCTTGCTCAGTAAGGCCCCATGCCCACCTTGTGTTTTTTCCAGGAAAAAGCTCTGGCTGTGCACTCGGGAGTGTTTGCATGAAGCGTTTTAACACAGAGAAGAAAAGCGCTGCATGTCCATCCAGTCTCTATGTCAACAATCTGTTGATAAGGGCTGCTGCATGACCAACACGGCTCTGTTACTTTTTACTACATGTTTTATATTTGAGATTTCTCCTCATCGGAAACAATTGAAAAAAATAAGCTCTTTTTCTCCTCCTAGCGCCTAGATCCGTCACTTCCTCTTCCATCTCTCAGCCATAGTATCAGTACAAAGACGGGCTAACTTGCTGCTTAGTAGATGAAGGCTGCAGTGTGAACTACTGATGTAATCCTCCATATGTACTTCTAGCAAGATGAACGTGGACTGCTGCCAAGGTTAGTTAAAGCAGTAAAGAGGCAATGGTGCCATGCATAAACAGTAAATAAATGACATTTTGACTATAGTTCATCTTGTCTCCCAGTGTGCTGCCTGTCAGGATCAACTGTCTCTGAACTTCCTCCTCCCTACTCATGAAAACATTTAAAAAGCTGCACCTTGTTTAATGTGGTGACAAGTCCCAGCCTGCCAGGAGGCATCCACTGATCTGAATGCAGATCTCATACACTTAAAGAAGCTTTCTAATAAACGTGCAGAAACATGAGCAGACGGGAAGGAGCCTGCGTCTGATATCATCACACTTGGCCTGCTGGGCGTTGATCTGCACAGGCTCTGTTCAGACATAACAGATCTTAGTGGATTATCAGAAAGGAAGAGAGTCTTAAACAAATGCAGAGTATTCTGGCAACCTGCATGGCTGTCAATAAAAAGGAGGCAAGAGAAGCAAGAAAGAGACTCCTCTGCAACGAATAATCATTCTGCATGCAGAAAGAATTCAGTGGGAAAAAAAAAAGTTTTATCCACAGAGGCACAAATAATGACTGAGTCTGTCTCGTCTCTGGGAGTTGATTTAGGCTGATGAGAGTTTGGCTCTTTTACGAGTTTTGGTATCTGACTCTTTTTCTGTTTTCAGGATTCAGATTATTTTGTGTCTTGTGGATGTTTTGACTATGACTCATACCTCCTGGGTCCTGTAACTCTGACTAGTCTTTCTCTGATTGGATTTTTGATTTTGACTTGTTTTTGCCTGATGGGTGGTCTTGTTCCTGCATCACCTGTGTACCACTTGACTGCCACTCTTCTAAATCTCTTTGCTGTTTTGACTTTGATTTGTCCACATTGTGTTTATGTTTTAACGCTGACTCCTCTTTGATAGATGTTTCTGGCTAATTAGATTTTAACTTGTTTTTGTGACTCATCTCCTCTTGGTACATATAACTTATAAATGTGAAGCTGGGGGCGCCATGCATCTTATGTGCTGAGGCTGTGGTCCTGCAAGTAGACAGCCCGGCCCATGTTCCAGTCCAATCTGTGGCACCTACGTCATTCCCCATTCTCTCTCTTTCTCTCTCTCGCTCTTTCTCTCTCTATCTCCCGATTTCTGACTGTCCACTGTCCTATCTCTAAATAAAGGCACAAAAAGTAAAGTCCCCATGAAACAGAACTTTGAGAGTATCTAACTGCTGTCAAACTGATTCAGGATAGAACCAATCACAAGATAGAAGGCGGGACATAAAGTTTGGATGAATTTGACTCGATCGTTAGCTTCAACAAAGCTTTTTAATTAGTAGGACAATATTAATAAACGCCCTTTAGTACATAATGAGTAATTAAACATATGAAACGTTTTAAAGGAAGAAAACTTTATTTTGACGCAAAAAATATTCTGATAATAATTTATTTATATATATTTGACAGATAAATTAACATTACCCCAGGAACTGGGGACATTTTATTTTAATTTTAAAGTGGACTCCAACAACATTTATAATTTTTTAGACATTTCTTGAACTCGTCGGCTGGCACTGATGAGGCAGCACACCTGACTGCTGCAGGGCTCGAGGCATGGAAGCTGCTGCATGCTGTGGCAACTTGTAAGAAAAGAACGAGGCCTCATATCTTCAAAACACATTTACATATCAGAGTTTGAAAGGGCAATCATTTATCTGTTTACATATATACAGGGTGTCAAAAGTATTCACATTCATTACTGAGGTAGAAGTATAGGTACTAGGGTTTAAAAAGACTTCTGTAGAAGTTGAAGTATCAACTCAAGCTTTTTACTCAAGTAATAGAGTAAAAGTAAAAACTACTTAAAGTATAAAAGTAAAAGTAATGTAAGGGGACAAAAGATTAGGCCGCGCCACAGCGTGTCTGAATGGTATATGTTTATACTTCTCATCCAACCACAATCAAATTCACTCTATCCGGATGGCGCGATATATCTGGATATGTTTTTTGTTATTTTTGTGTTTTTTGAACGATGACAAGCCTGAATGAAATCGGAGTAACGAGGCTATTTTTGAAATGTAAGGAGTAGAAAGTACAGATAACTGTGTGAAAATGTAAGAAGTAAAAGTAAAAAGTCAGCTGAAAAATAATTACTACAGTAAAGTATAGATACCCAAAATTTCTACTTAAGTAAGGTAACAAAGTATTTGTACTTCGTTACTTGACACCTCTGCATATAAAACAGTTTCTGCTGCATCTTGTAACTTTGAATGAAATATTGTTGAATCTACCTCTGTGATTTTCCTTACATTTGCCTTGTAGACTGTATAAAACATGGACGTAGTTTCAGAAACAAAACCTAGGTGCAGAGCTGAAAAAGTACTGAATTACATGTACTGTTACATTACTAAAGTTTTAAACAATTACAGGTAACAGTACTGACATAAGAACATAAACTTAATTAAAAGTACAAAGTATTCTTCTCAAAACTACTCAGTAGTAATACTGAGTATTAGTTCATTTTCAACCGTTATTTTTTCATGCATCAACAGCAGACGAGGTTTCTGCTTCTCCAAATCTTCAGTCTAAATTACTTCCAACTCCTGTGCTTTTCTGTTCAGTGCTCACAATCACTTCTACCAACCAGCCCATCTCATTCCCAATGCCCTGTTTGCATTTAGCCTTATTAGAAGTGTCTCATTTCACCACAATATTAACATATACTGTATGAAGGCAAACACACAAATCAAAATAGAAATTTGACTGACACGAGAACAGAAAAAAAACAGAAGACTGAAAGCTGATTTTTTTCAAATAAATTTATGATGCAGAGCAAGAGTAGTGTGCAGAATTTTGGATTTTCAGTACTTAATAGGAGTAAAAGTACAGACTTGAAAATATACCAAAGTGCAAGTACCACAAAAAGCTACTTAATTACAGAAACTTGAGTATTTTTGTTATTAGTTACACCCCGATTGGATTCTGACCTCACATTTGATCACTCTAGAGACAGGCAGAGTGGTAGAGCTTCTGTCATACAGCAGCCACCTCAGTCATTAAAATAACTTCCAAATCAATATCTTGTGTCAAATTATTGATTTTTTAATGAAGTATCTGTGTAATAAGCAGGCTTAATGTATAGTGAGCAGAATGCTACACGGATTAGAACCTCGACAGTGTGCACAAGACCAAAACGTGAAGCAGAGAGCTTCACGTTCTTGCTATTCATATCAGATTATTTTTTGAATCTGTAAACATGTTTATTTCTGCTGTAAAATGGGCATTTTAATTTGAACCTAATGTGCATTCATTCCTAAGGGTGCATGCCTGTGGCCCAGTGGTAGAGTGGGTCATCTCTATACAAAGTCAGGAGTTCAATCCCCTTCTCCTGTCGAGGTGTCCTTGGGCAGTGGCGAGTGAACATGTGTGAATAGAAAAGTACTGATGGGCAGTTGGTCACTTTATGTAGCAGCCTCTGCCATCAGTGTGTGAATGTGTTTTGATTGGATGAAACATGTGGTGGAAAAGTGCTTTGAGAGTTCAGAAGACAAAAAAAGCGCTGTCCAATCTTTTGCAGTCAGGCACTGCACATTTTTGCGTTTCCACATTGGCTTCAATATTCAACCCCTGAGGTTGTAGCTCGTTTTTCCTTATTTTATTTATTTTTTTATTTAACCTTTATTTAACCAGGTTGATCCCATTGAGATTAAAAACCTATTTTTCAAGGGAGATCAAGACAGGCAGCAGCAAAAACACAAAGTTACAGATGGACACACAAAGAGAAACACAGTACAATTTACAAAACAAAACATTTTGGTTTAAAATAGAACCATCTATGAGTCATATCTGGGAATCAGTTGTTCAAACAGCCAAGCTAAAATGTCAACATCCTATAGAATCTGCTTCAATGTCTTTCATTTTAGACTTAAAAACATTTAAGGACACCAGCTCCTTGAGCTTTAAGTTATTCTGCAACAGATTTCAGGCTGAGGGTGCAGAATACCTAGAAGCCCTTCTAGCAATTTCTGTCCGAGCGTTTGGGACAGAGAGCATAAAGAGGTCCTGAGAACACAAAGAATACTGTCCAGTACTTCTCTGCATGATAAAAACACAGAGAGAGGAAGCAGACCTTGTATATAAAGGTGTACCAGTGTATGAGCCTATGAGTCGCCAAAGCAGGCCATCCGACCCGAGAGTACAACTCACACTGAGTCAGAGCTTTACAGTTTATAATGAACCTGAAGGATGCATGGTAGGCAGTATCAAACCAGTTTTAGCCTCAGCTTTTTCACCAGACACAGTACATGTGGTTTAAAATGAAGGGAGTCATCAGTTAATATACCCAGGTATTTGTAACAGTGTACAACTTCAATCTCCTTTTCATCAACTGAAGAAAGCACAGGAACATTTTGTGACCTGGTCTTTGATCTGTTAAAAAACATAAGCTTGTTCTTATCAGCGTTTAAAACAAGTTTCAGTTCATGCAGCCTCGAGAGTCATCCTGGCCTTTGATGGTTTATCTCAGTAGCATGTGATGAGAACAAGGAAGTGGTGTTGCTCTTAAGTGGATGAAATCTGTGTCCATCATACTTTTTCTCATTAGCAGAGTGATCCAACCAGCATACATCAATCTCATCATGTTACACTTATTCTCTGACTTGTTTTCATCTAATGTGTTGACTCTGACATTCTCTTCTGGATATTTGTCTGTAACTTATTTTTCAAGGGAGGATATTTTGAGCCAAACTAGTCTTTGTTGTTAAGATATTTTGGGGCGGACTCTTCTAAGTCTGGAAAATATTTTGACCTTAACTCATCCGGGCCTCCTTAGTGTTTTTATTATGTTTTCTGTGATAGTTTAAAGATGAGCAAAGAGGATGGAGGAAAACTGAAATGATACCGTTTTTAGTTTGATTTTCATAGTTGTTTTCAAAGGCAGCATCAGATAGATTTCACTTCATCTATGCACAGTGTTAAAAGCGACTTTCAAAGTGTTTATGAGTTCAATCAACACTTATTAACACCTGACTGTGAAGATGAAGCCTCACTGAAAACACACACAGTGTTGTTGTGTATTAAGTTGACTGACTAAATTCTATTTAACACCACTTTTATCTGACAAACAACAGGAGACTGGCCGGCTCCTTCTAAACACACATACACATAACCCGCCACTCAAACTGCAAGTTTATATATATTTATGTGTGTGTGTGTGTGTTGGAGGGGGTGTTCTGAGTGTGTGTCTGTGGGGGGGAGGGGGCTCAGGCCCTGCAGAGAGGGAGTGTATTAAATGAGCAGGGAAGACTTGTGGAGGACAGATGGGGGGAAGGCTCTCCTTGTTGTTCGTATGCAGCTTCAAACACAAACACACACTCTGTACATAACGTGAAGAGGAGAAGAGTGTGTGGCAGTGTGTGAGTGTGTTTCTATGTTGATGAGCGTGTGTTGACCGAATCTTTTCTGAATATTGATGAGGATTGTCACATTTACGCAAGAAGCTGTGAGGTCAAGGTAAGAAGTCTTTAATTTATTTCAATTCAATGTGAGATTCACTAACTTTTACAAAATGTGTCAGTATTTTAAATAATCCATCATCAGAATGATCTCTCTTTATCCAAAATTGTTCAAAATAAGCTCCACCTCAACTACCTCAACAGTGAAATCCAGGTTTTACAGCTACACATGCTCATGTTATAACGAGTTAGTGATAGAATGTATTAAAGTAGATTTTTATTTTTGTACATTTAAAACTTAAAATACATCTTGCTGATTATGCTAAGCCTATGTGCTTTAGCTGAAGTTAGATTTAAAACCTGGACTTTTAGTTTTGGGGCGGCTGTGGTTCACTGGTAGAGTCAGCCGTCTCTCAACCAGAAGGTTAGGGGTTCGATCCCCAGCTCCTGCAGCCACATTGCCCATGTGTCCTTGGGTGAGACACTTAACCAATTTGCTCCCGCTGCCTCGACGGCAGTGTGTGACTGTAATTAGTTACTTCTGATGGTCACTTTAAATAGCAGCCTCATCAGTGTGTGAATGTGTAGGTCTGACCTGTGGTGTAAAAGAGCTTTGAGTTGTCAGAAGACCAGAAAAGAAATATACAAGCTCAAGTCCATTTAACATTTACTTGTAACAGAGTGTTTTTACAGCGTGGTATTTATTCTTTAACTAAAGTAAAAGGCAGCACTGCAGGGTGTGAAATTTTTAGCTGGCAGTACTTTAATGAGTTCTCTTTGAGTTGAGTTCATCTGTCAGATTGTTTTCTTACTGAGCATTAATCCACCTGCTGACAGTCTCTTCTGCCTCACATTACTGTGCTTTGGGATGATGAATGTTGCTCGTCTTGTTTGTGGGATTTCCATGGTATCTCGTTAGCACGGCTGTTAGGATCACACTGAGGTTATCTGGTCAAGAAAAAAAAAATCACACATCTATGATGAATACTTAGCAAGATAACATTTTAAAAATAAAACTGTCTGACTAGATTAAAAAGTAATAGCTCACATTCCAATATTAAGAAATGAATGAAAAGGCAAAAACGACCATATTCTCCTTTGAGAGAGTGGAGTAAAAGTATAAGACCATCATACTTACTGTAAAAACTAAATTATAGGCTTGAGTAAATGTAACGTACTTTTGACTTTGTTCACCACAAACCTATGGCTTCCAGTGAAATTTGTGCACCACTGTGTTTCATTTGTCATGGCTCTGATGTTCTGAAAGTAGAGAGCAGCATGGTTTCTTTATTTCTCTGTAATCCTTCAGAGCTGCTGCTCCTGACACAGAGTCATGCTGACTTGCTCTGTCGGGATCAAACACCCTCATTCAGCTTCAGCGGTCTGTAAAAGTCAGTCTATAAATACCAGGCCTTCATAATAAAAGCTCAGGAACATACTGACACACAGAGGTCTCTTCTCTTTGCTTTTATTCTGCCCTTTCCATCTTGTATCAAGTTAATGTTCACCCTTAATAATGATTGAACATAGATGTGTTGACTCCTAAATATAGCCTACATCAAACTTTAACATTGTTTTATGTTCTCCTGTGTTTGACATTGAGCATCTTCATAACCGCACAACAGTGTTCAGTATGAATGTAACGGTGTAATTTGGTGTGATGTCAGTTAATAGTGGGTGGTCTTTGAATTAAATATGAACTTAATCAGCTCAGTTAAATATACCTTTGATGAGGGTAAAGCAAGACCAGGGTGAGTCTCAATCAAGTCTCAATCAAAAGTCTCAATCAAAGTACAACCACAGACTGTGTGTCATCTCGGGGGTTACATCCTTTGAAGGACCAAGCCCACAAAGGACCCACTTTCCGTAGCCTGTGTAGACTGCTCAGGGCGTACTGAAATGAAACAGCCTGGTCCACAGAGGATTCCCTCTTACCCATTCTTTCTAAGCATTCTTCCGTCACCTAGCAACCTCCAAAGCTACACCTGAACTAGCTCACATAGCTAACGTCAAATAACTTAACCTATTCATTAAAATGTGTTTTCTTTTTTTCTACATTTGTATTTCTAGCTTTTCAACTGAGTTAAAAACCAAAATATTAATCTTTGGTTGCTTGAAACTAATCACCATCTAATCAGAATTGGTGCACAATAAATCTTGGGATCTGTGGGCCAATGGATGCATCCAGGCTGCTTCTGAAGGACTCTTTGAAATAAAGAGCCTTTGATGCACTGCTGTGTATGTTGTCTTCAAATGTGCCCTTTGAATGATGGGACCCTGAATTTAAGACAGGGTCTGACTGAACACTGAAACTTCTGATACATCACGTACAAATATCCATATGCCAATGTTAACGTCTGAAACACAGAATACACCAAGTCAAATAGTTAAAAGAACACAATGAACATATAAATGAAGATACCATTAATTCATCCACTTCACTTTGAGTTTCAGCTACTCCTTTCTGGTTCTCGGTTCAGATTTCCCTCTGTAAAAAAAATAGAGACAGGCACCCTTTTGTCCCCAGTGCCATTTCCTTCCATAAAGGTCACATATTATGACAATTATTATCAGAACCATGCTTTTCTAACACTAATATGTGTCCCTATACTGCATGTCTTTATGAGAAAAGTCCATCCTCTCCATCTTTTGCCTGCTCCACTTTTCAGAAAATGTGTGCTCAAACAGGCCGTTTGGGGATTTTCCCTTCATGACATCACAAAGGGCAGTAGCCCCTCCCCCAGGTGGGTGACACTCCCACAGCTAGGTGTTTGTTCTGCCCTCTGAGTCTCCCCTCTTACTGTAAACAATAGGACATGGAGCGAGAAAGCCCAAGTCACCCAAGCCCTTCCAGAGAGGGGGCGTGCGGTGGAACACAGCTCACTTAATAAAAATACAGGAGACCGTACTCTGGCAAAGAACAAGAACTTAAACACTGTACCAAAGTTAAAGTGAACAATAACAACTTTAACTCTTCAGCAGAGAATCATCAGTTCATGTAATCAGCACTGATGATTCTGGAGCCTTTAATGTGTTTTAATGCTGACTGTCATCCAGTAAAATCCAGTTAATCCAGTGAAAGAGTCCCCAGTCCCAGAGCTGAGCCCAGTTTAAACTTGAAACGGATCCCTGGAAACACACACACATACACACACACACACACACTCACACACACACACACACACACACACACACACACACACACACACACACACATCCACACACACACACACACACACACACACACACACACACACACACACACACACACACACACACAAACACACACACACACACACACACACACACACACACACACACACACACACACACATCCACACACACACACACACACACACACACACACACACACACATCCAGACACATTTGGAGGATCTCTGTGTTGAAAACAGGAAACACTGATGACAGTTTGAGCCTGAAGAACGTTTAAGTATCAGTCTGATGAAACTGTCGGAAACATTGCAGAAAATCAGATTCCTCATCCTGCATCTGTCCATAGCTACCAGCTTCCTCCTTCTCCTCCAGTTGCCATGGCAGCATCCCCCATCCACTCCCCACCTGCAGGGCAGAGTCAGTGTACCTGTTTGTGGATTAGAGTCCAACCTGTCAGTGACGAGAACTGCAGTAGTTGAGACACACAAACGACAGATATTTTCAAAGGTTTACCAGCAATAAATCTGCCCTCAAATGTAGACAGAAAAAAGCTCTCAAAGCTGTTATTCATGCTACATTTTCCAATAATGTCTAGTTAGTGTTTCATCTTCACATGTTTGATGCTGTTTACCTTCAATCCCTGCTTTTTATGTAGTGTTTCGACTTATCTCCTTCCTTCAGTAAGCTGCTGGTTTCACTTCATTTTGAAAATAGACTTTCAGAGACTGGAAACATGCTGCAGATAGAAAATATATCATAGTCAGAGGTTTTTTTTCCCATCATTGCAGACTCGTGTCTTTTGAAGTGCAGATTTAAAAAGCGTTGCATAAACATTTGGCAGTAAAACTTTTCTGCAGTAAAATCGTATTCATTTAAATGTTCTAGCATGCTGTACTTGATCAAACAAGACACATGTCTGTACCTGTCAGCTGGGTCTACTTTACAACTGTAGCTAGTTATCGTAAAGCTAAGAACGTTATGTTTGTAGCTTTCAGCAATCAGCTAGCTACAAACATAATTAATGCCGCTTGGGCATGACCAACAAGTTATTTAATCATAAAACATAAAATCTTTAATTGACCACAGATATCTCTAGAAGCAGTGATGTGTAAACAATAATGACGTTACACTATCAACTCTCAGTAAATAGATAGAACTATGTTTTCAAGTAAAGGTCTGTCATGTCCCTGCAGAGATGATAGTACAGTCTGTCTGTCTTCATGTATTGGGGGTTTGTGCAGCAATAAAGCACCTGCTCTGTGCAATCTGCTGCAACGAAGGGACTCTTTAGCAGAGACTCCCAGAGCATTAAAAACAACTTCTTTACATTCCTTTTTTGTAAGAAAAAAAATAGCAACTTTCTGCAGCAACCTCAGCCTGTCTTGCAGACTTTCATCAAAGAGGATTACCTCCCTTTATTTAAAAAAAGAAGAAATTCCCAGCAGCTTGTCAAAGGGAAAAATCAGTGCTGCAGAGGTGAACACAGACATCAAAATGTTTGGTTGTGTGGAGAACATAATAGACCTTCCTTTATGTGGAGCACATGCAGCGCTGTACTGATAGTAATACCAGTTTTATTTTCACCGTTTGTTTTTTATTTTCAGTCATTTTGTTGACAGAACACTTTCTTCTTCCTCTTTTAGAGATCTCAGAGGATAACAAGATAAACATGAGAAGACATTTCTTGTTTCCACATTTTATTAGAAATCAATCTGAGAAATAAATCTGCATGTTTTTCCACAATTGCAGTCCATTACTGGATGGCTCAAAATTTGCTCTACCTCATCTCCAACATTAGAAATCCTGCTTTTAAATAAAGATAATAATGTATGATTCATTATACTAAACAAAAGAAAAGCAGTTATAATAAATACACTGTCCCCCTTATTATCCGCCTCGTAGGCTCTGTAGTTGTATTGGTAAAATGTTTGACTTGCCCCTCAGTGGCTCATTGTATTTGAATACATCTCTATGTGAAGTTTGCCCGTTCTCCCCATGCATTTGTGGATTCTCTTCGGCTTCCTCAAACAGTCCGGTTGAATGACTTTAAATTTCCTGTAGGTGTGAATGTGAGTTTAGCTGGTTATCTGTGTCAGTCCAGTGATTTACTGGTAACCAGCGGGGTGTGTTCTGCCTCTCGCCCCAATGACAGCTGGGATCAGCTCCAGCCCCCCGAGACCCCGAAGTAAAAAGCAGTATAGATCTCTCCCCTCAACTCCATGTTCATCTCATACCAACTCTCAACAGAGGGCAGAATTCTTCTAAAAATGGAATAGATTTGTCACTGCATGTTATACAACGAAACTCTGTTGGAGCAATCCAATTGCAGCTTCACTAGCACACAAACACAGGCCAAGCACATCCTCACCCTTAAAAATGCTGATGTGTTATGGAAATGTGTTTAACTATTAGTTAGTTTAGAGAGATAGATAGATAGATAGATTCCTTATAGAATAGAATAGAATTACACTTTCAATATCCAAGTACCTCGGCAGTGCACAGGAAGTGAAATCGCATATCTCCAGCTACAACAACAACATCAATTTTCCACACCAAAATTTCCAAATTTCAAATTTAATCCACACCATGACTTGAACCGGTAACCTTCTGGTTCCCCAACCCAAGACCCTCTAGACTGAGATACTGCCACACCGAGGGAGAGAAAGATCAAATGTTAACTACTGTATTCATTTAATGCTTTATTTAGTCTACTTTTAGGGACACATTAACGCCACCATCCATATTCCACAGATTCCTAACTTCACATTAGCATCATTTATCAATGCTAACGAGAGGTGTTGGCAGGCACATTTTAAACTGCTAAATAATTCAAAGATATACTCTTCCTGCCAAATAGTGTGAGGCTTTTCTTTTTTTCCTTATGCCCATTTATATGAAATGAAAACGCACAACAGTTATGATCATACTTTCTCCACATACCTGATCTCTGTGTCTGTATATATATATATATGGCCAACTCATGGCATATGGCATAACTCATCATCACACTGACAAAGTGTAGATGTGCTTTAGCATGGAGAGGATTGAGGAGAGGGAGCTGCGCTAGCCTGGATCACGTCCCCTCACGTCTCACGTCTTCCTACAGACATCTTTGTTGTTTTCACGTGTTGTGGATTAAGTATTCAGATCTTGTACCTGAAACTACTGATTCTACACTGTAAAAAGTTAAAGACCTGAATTTGAAAGTTACTTAATTCAAAGTTTAGGCATTTTCATCAAAATGTGGTAGATAGACATGTGAGAACAGTCCTTGGCTTTTTTTTTTTTTTTACCAAGAATGTTGAACCATGTTGTTTATGTGTTTTTCATATAAACTTTTGCTCTCACTTTGTTTGAGGATTTATTCCTAAGAGTATCTGATGCATTTCTCAAAAATGCAAAAAGACATATATTTGTGTGTGTGTGGGTGTGTGGGTGTGTGTGCGTGCATGCATGTGTGTGCGTGTGTGTGTACATGTGTGTGTGTTTGTGAGATGTATGTTGAAGCATTAAATTGGCCACCTGTTGCTATCCATTCTCAAACGCACACACTCCCCTCATTCTTTTCTTTCTCAAGCAAACACACTGAAAGAAAAGAATTCAAACACACACACACACACACACACACACACACACACACACACATACAGATACACAATAAGTATTCCAGGCATGTTAGTTCCTGTCTTTGCAAAGGTTGTGTTCGTTGCAGTAAGCTTTGGAAAAATGATCCTGCTCGTTATTTCCCGCCGCCTGCCAGTCGAGCGCGTGGGCAGAGCAACCTGAAGGTCCGTCGCTACAGCAACAGGCTGAACAGACCAAAGCTTGGAGCAGAAAGAAGAACAAGAGACTTACTACAACGGGAAAACAACAAAACATGAAGAGCTGACAGGAGACACTAAGAAGAGATGTGAAGAGATCAAATCAGCAGAAGAAGAAGGAGGAAATAAAAACAGGAAGCAGCAGGTAGGAACAGGAAGCTGGAAGCTATCACATGATTTAAACACCTTGCCACAGCACGTCCAGGTGCTTACACTAATGAGGCTTCTGAGGATTCATGGAAACCTTTGGTTTTCAACTACCTGTTAGGCTTAGCCTACCTTAGCTTAGAACAAAAACTGAAAGCAATGGAAGCTTTGCTCCAACAAAAGTGAAAACTCTGAGTCTGTTGCTGCTTTTCTCTCATGGTCCAAACACATGAAGCTGAGCTCAGTGTGTCAGAGAGTCAACCAATGTCACTCATTTAAAGGAAGAGTAACTTTGTGTGAAGAGTTCGTTGGTGTTTCTGGTGGTAAATGGTCATCTGAATATGCAGCTATTTTCTACTTTCAGGAGCTTTACTGTGAGTTTCAGGTAGTTTTTAATTGTGCTGGTTCTTTCTAAGGCTCTCAAAATGTTTTCAATGCGCACTACCTGCTAAGCAGGGGGTAGACTGAGTTATGGTGCTTTTACACATGCGCAAAACTCCTGAAAGCTCCTCAGGTTTACAGACAAGCTGCATGTGAACGCAAAGAGAAACATTTGTCACTCTGACTTTACCCAGATTTTTTTGCTGCCCTAGAAAATTTCCCTAATGAAAATGAGTTGAATGTGAGCCGCTGTGAAAACACATTCAGTAAAATTGTGGCCATGTGGAATGAAGTGATGGGCTACTGGTGTGATCTCTATGCCAAAATGAAACCGCTTAATATGTTTACAGATGGGCAGTATGTTCTTCCCTGCTCCTTAGTTAATATATATGTTGATACACTTGGATATAGAGGCAAAAAATCTCATTATAGTGTTGGACTCTGTTGCTTCAGCTGGTACTTCTGAGTGGCTCTTTTAAAGTCACCTACTGCCTCCTGATCTCCTCCCTTTACTATCCATCAGGGATAGTCTCCAGTTGTGATGGTGTGTATTTGAACAAGCAACTCTGAAAAACAGCTTTAGTGACTGCCTAATGGGTATAGCGGATCATCTGGCAGATGTTTTCTTCTTTAGATTTTGGAGACGAAAAGTTTGGTTTGATTTGATTTGATATTACTTCATTGTCGGATATGGTCTGCAATGTTTGTTGCATCACAGCGGCTACTAAAGACAAGAATATAAAAGATACAAACGACCAACTTTACTACTGAACTACATCCGCCCCATGTGATGATAGAAGAGGAGGATAAGGACGAAGAAAAGGGAAACAAAGGTTTGGGACAACACGAGACTAAAGAGGAAGAGAGGGTAGAAAGAGAAGAAAAGAAAAAGAAAAGAAGCAGAAGAGGAAAAAGAAGAAGAGCAGCTGCTTGGCACTGGCTCTAATAAGTCCATTATGAGCAGCTGAGATCCCTGAGAGGAAGTGAACAGGATCTGGGAAATACAGTCTCTGGCTCTGCTCCAACACACACACACACACACACACACACACACACACACACACACACACACACACACACACACATACACACACACATACACTCTAGATTTTCAGGTCTACAAAGGTGGTTCACTTCTTATCGGGGAACCACAAAATGCTGAACACAGAACCTGCTTCCGAGCAGGATAAGAGATCAACCTGAATGAAACTCAGCTTACTGACCAATCAAATCTGTTGGCCTGAGAGCTCTGTGAGCTGATCAAGAGAAGAGAGGAGGGAGAGACACCGACAATATACTATGTATGTTTTTACACAGGATATCTCTGCTTATATCCTCCCTGAACAGAGACTGAAAAATACCAGAGCTTTGTACTTTGTGTTCAGATGTAAAATACACATAGCCTACTTATGGCTTTGTGTTTTATTTAAATATACATTTTTATTAGCTCCACAATGTTCTGTTGTTACCAGCTGTAATATATACATCTCAAACTGTCAAACATGCCACAAGAATTAAGCAACAAATTGTAAGATGCACTAACAATAGGGAAGAGATATTATGAGCCTTCATTCACGCTCGTCTATTTTTATTTTCCTGCCAGTTCTTCCTGCACTTTTTCAAACTCAGCTTTGCTGATTTTAGTCTGGATTAGTTGATAACCAGTGTCATGTGACCACTTACTGTGTTCCTCTTTGTCAGGGTTAGTGAAGCCAGATCAGGAAAAGAGATCCAGAGTATGCTGAACTTGCTTCAGGCCCCAGATCTGTCATTCAAAGACTTTCTTCTCCTTTACACAATGCTCTTTGTTTATGTTGCTATGGGATCCTGGAGGAATGGAAAAAAAACTCCATTAGAGCCTCAACTAAACTACAATAGTGAACTTCTCTGCTTACCTTTTTTTCAGAAGGAAGCAGCAATATAAGAGCCTGTAAAATGAAAGGCCTTCTTTTAGATGTTAAATACTGATCTTCCTGTTCCACAACTGAGAATCCTTCCTTTTTCAAGTTTTCCACAGATGAGTCTTAACCAGCTCAGTTTACCATGACACATTTTCAACTTTCTTTTCTTTTATTTTAGACTGTACAGCTGCAAAGCACAAAATAAATTATTTCCTGACTTTATTCAGAGGTTATTCGAAATCAAATAGTCTGTATGAATCAAGCGGCAATCTCTGGTTTTGAAAACTGAAGCCAAAACTGAAGTCCAAAAAAATATATATATATGTGTCCACTTAAAGCTGGCAGCAAATGTCTGTTCAAACAGGGCCATTCAATTGACAGCTTAAAGAACCATATTTACAGTCTGGTTCTGAATAACCCATGTCTTTATTGGCACCCACTGTGCCACACTGGTTTGTTGTTTATTTCACAAAGCTGTGAGAATACACACAAGTAGACTTCCTGTCTGCTACAGGAGGATCAGGAAACTCCAACCTCAAGGACTGACAGGACGGAGTTAGTGTCAGCTGGTCAGGTTTCACATGTGTGTGTGTGATCTTTAAAAAGCTCGTTGAGTTCACTGAGGGACAAAGATCTGACCTGGGATCTGCTGGATGGACTCAGATTATCAAAATCTGTGAATAGAATCTGACTTTAGTCTCCGCCATCTTCTCAGGAAAATGTCACCAAAGACTCTTTTACTGAGTCCTTCTGCTGTTTACTGATGGGCAGAAAGTTAGAATTGCTTTATTTTTTGATTTTTAGCTGTTTTCACACATGCACCTCTGAGAATTTCTAGAAAGCTTCATGACAACAAGCTTTGCCTGAAATCTTCCACAATTCTTAATCACACTTGACCCTCATAGCTTGAAGTTTTGTTGTGGGGAAGGAATGTTGTTTGAGGAGGCCAGAAATGACAAAAACAATGATGCAGTGTCATGTTTATTACAAGAAAGCCGGGCATATCAAAGTTTGGCCCTGATTACAGTTTTCTCCTTCTTATCAATGCTATGTCCAGTCCATGCTTGACAGTGTTGTAGTTAGACACTGAGTCTGATCTGATTCAAGTTTATCTTCAGTTCTTCACTTTAACACATTTATTTATTTAATCATGTTAAATGCTTCTGAGCTTAGCTTAAACATTATCTGTGAATCTTCACAGAAAGAAATATAATTGAACTATCATGAATTATGTTAAGCAGTGAAAGCTTTCCAGCTTATTTATTTATTTATTCATTATAAATGTTTCAATTGGTGCAGTGATGTCACTGCAGCACATCATAAGATATTTGAGCAAATATCAGCAAAACTGAAAACAGTTTTAAACCGTTCCAACTTGACAGGACAGAGGAAACTCTTTAGAGAGGACGGATTAACATTCAGCATTGAAGATAAAAGACAGCAGAATAATGGCTCAAACTATTTCACTGTTTAAACCTCCACTGACTGTGTGGGATCTTTTTGATGAGTAGAAAACACATTTCATTTGTTAACATCAGATTCTGACTGATCCTGTCAGTGTGTCTGGACATTTAAATGATCAATGCAGTTATATAGCTCTGTGTGTCGTGCTTACATTTGCATCGCTTCTATTGTAATATTGTTCCTGCAGCAGTGGTATAACTGCAGGTGTGTAACTGCGTGTTTTGATTTTATTGATTCTGAAAGTAATATTGAGAGTTAACAAGAACCATACAAAACTACCAATGAGCTGATACTGTCAGTAAAGCTGTGAGAGCTGATGAGGTCTACAGATTCAACTGATAACACACCATCACTTTGTAAACTGTTAGTATCAAAATTAACATTTTTATACATGTGAATTGATTATTTGAACTTTTGAATGAGATTTTGCTGAAAATTCTCTTCTGATCTTCTTCCTGCTCTACAGAGGACTAACCCTTTCAATTTTTAAGATAACTTGACCTGACCTCTAATGACTCATCCTCGGGACAAATGGTGCTTTTTCATCCAAAATTTGATTTAAAAAAAACAGAGAGAGTAAGAAAATAGCTTTGATATTGTTGTAGACAGTTGTTGCCTTTTGCAGGCTCATTACATTTTTTTAATGCCAAACTGAGTTGGATTTTAGAGTGCAGTGTGAACACATCACAGCCTGTGAGTTAACAACTGATCCAGGAGCAGCTTAGATTTATGTCTCTTTCTCAGCTGGTTCAAACCTTTGATCAGCTGTAGACGTTTCCGTGTCACCTTTCAGGAGCCTCTGTGTGTTTATCCTCTGCTGACAAACTGACTCCAGGTCAAAGTCCAACACGTCTGTTTCTTCTGTTTCAGTTTGTCCTTGCCGACATGTCCTCAGCCCGAGCTGCAGCCGTCCTGTTGCTACTGAGCTGCTGCCTACTCATTGCCCTTCTCGTCCCACCTTGCACAGGTCAAGGTAAGGTCACCGGGTCACATACGACCAAACCTCAGGTAACCACCTGCAGTGGTTCAAACTGTGCTGCAGTCAGCGTTTGAATATCAGCAGGACACTGGGTTTATATTAATCAGTGTGCCTTCATTCACCAGATCCTGTAATTTTGAAAAACAATCACAACAAACTAATATAAAAGACAGGAACTGCAAACGTTAAGAATTCAGATTCATTTAGCACCCCTAGAGCTTACACAGAGCTTTGACAAGATCAATTACAACAACACAATTATTTTTTGTTATGTCCACGAGGCAGCTTCTTTTTAAGTTCAGAGCTGTTTTCAGGTGTTTCATGGTTTTGAAGGTCTCCTTTAATACTTCGAAAGTAGTGTAAAGGCTTCAGTATCACCAGAGATAGCAGTGTGAAGGCCACTTAATGTCCTCAATCCATATCACTTGAGTAAGTCATGGCTGGGGCTAAACAAAAGAAGAAAATAAAAAATAAAACAGTCTGTTTATCTGTGGCCTGATGCCAATCTCACTTTATTAGCTGCTAACAATGATCAGGTTTAAAGAGCCAGGTCTGACAGGAAAGAAGAATATGTACAATAAAGTATTACTCTGGTCCAACACACACACACACACACACAAACACACACACACACACACACACACACACACACACACACACACACACACACACACACACACACACAAACACACACACTGACACACACACACACTCACAAACTCACACACACACACACTCACACACTCACACACACACACTGACACACACACACTCACACACACACACACACACACACACACTCACACACACACACACTCACACACACACACACACACTCACACACTCACACACACACACTGACACACACTCACAAACTCACACACACACATTGACACTCACACACTCACACACACACACACACACACTGACACTCACACACTCACTCACACACTCACACACACACACACACACACACACACACACACACACACACACACTCACACACACACTCACACACACACACACTCACACACTCTCACACACACACACACACACACACACACACACTCACACACACACACACACACACTCTCACACACACACACACACTCACACACACTGACACACACACACTCACACACACTGACACACACACACACACACACTGACACACACACACTCACACACTGACACACACACACTGACACTCACACTCACTCACACACTCACACACACACACACACACACACACACACACACACACACTCACACACACACACTCACTCACACACACACTCACACACACACACACACTCACACACACACACACTCACACACTCACACACACTCACACACACACACACACACACACACACTCACACACACACACACACTCCCACACACTGACACTCACACACACACTCACACACACACACACACTCACACACTCACACACACTCACACACACACACACACACACACACACACACACACACTCTCTCACACACACACACACTCACTCACACACTCACACACACACACACACTCACACACTCACACACACTCACACACACACACACACACACACACACACACACACACACACACACACACACACACTCTCTCTCACACACACACACTCACACACACTCACTCACACAGCTTGAGAGGATTTATTTTCAGTTTGTAAAGACAGACTGACAGGTTATGCAGGACAACCACTGGGTGTCTCCCTTTGGGTCAGGATGAGGAAGGTGACGGTGGGGTGGGGGCAGACTCTGATGAGGCTGTTGATCTGAGATCTCAGAGCCTCACTGACTGTTAAAAGTTAGGAGGGATCCACTTCTGCCTCCTGTAAGCTTCAGATGACACATCCCTCGACCCCAATAACCCCTCTCCCTCCCCCTCCCCTCCTCAGAGGACCAGCCAGCAGAACAGGCTGTAAAATAATCACTTTTTACACACTCTGTCAGTACATACTCCTCATCAGTTAATCCAAACATAACTGTAGATCTCAAGACACACTGGTGACTTTTAAGCTGGTTATATAACAGGCCGAAATTATTATTAAAGCCTCTATGTCTCATAAAAAATAAACGAGATCATCAGCAGCAAGATCAATTATTTATTTCTAATTTGCCTTTATTGCCTATTGCCTTTAAATAACGCTGTGGGGAATAGGTGTCTCTTCTGAAAGAGACCTCATTCACATTTTCCAGAGCAAAGATTCACAGTGAGTAAAAGGGTTGACTGTTCAAAAATTCGTATCAGAAAACAATAATGTAAGTACAGGAGCAGAATCATTAATACTTGATTAATCCAAGGAAGAAATTTGGTCGGATAAGACACCTGGATAAGTTCAGCAAAGACATGTGAAGTACCTTTTTCGTCCACATGGGGCGCCAAAATAGTCGCAAACTACAAGTACCTCACAGGAGCTTTAAAGCTACTCTGAACTTAAAGTTGTTCTCTGAAATTAATCTTCTCCCGTCGTCTTTTAACCGTCATATGTGTCACCCACTCTGACTCTTTGTGATAGGCACTAAATACATAGAAATAATCACTTTCACCATATGATGTCTTTTACCTTTGTAGGTCATGTGGGGGCATCAGTATTGAATTTGTTTATTTCATAACCAGTTTAAAAACTCTTCACAGTAGGTTGGAGTTGATTTCTAAAAGCAAGGCAGTACAAGCTCAGAGAACTACTTCCATCTTTGATGAGGTCATATACGTGTTTATCTTGCGTTATTTACGAGTTACATATATAAGTTGATGATGCTGAACACTGCCACCCATGTAAGCAGGAGGATCAGGATCAGGTTATTTCACAGCAGCTCCTATTTACAGCTCTACACTCCTGACCTGTACAGTGACTTGTTGAAGCAACTTTTTCTCAAGAACAGCAAGGTCCAGATGTCAGAATTAAATAACTCCAGATCCTTTACAGAATCAGAATAGTTTTTTATTGTCAAGTATACATTTACACATTTGACTTGGTGTTTTGGTGTAAGCAAAGGAAATAAAGCAAAAATAGCAGCAACTAAAAAAAAAAATATATATAAGAAGCAATTACAAATATATATAATATAGTATAAAAAAATATAAAAACACAAAATGTACAAAAGATGCAATATTCAGTGAGCGTTAATGTAAAGCATAAAATCATTTCAGTCTTCACATTACTGTAATGCTCTCTGACTGTGGGGCTGGATGAGAGTCTGTGTTATGTGGGGAGGTGGGAGGGCAGGGGCATTGTTCATGAGGCTAGCATCAGCGGTTTGGTCCTGATGGACCGCAGCCTCTTGCCAGAGGGGAGGGTCTCGAACAGTCCATGTCAACTTTACTGCAGTCAAAGGACCATTTCTAAGTCAGACAGACAAAAACAGACCTCGTTCAGTTGGTTTCTCTTCTCCTCTTCGATGCATTTACACTTGGATAAGCTCAAGTTCCAGCAGATTTCTCTGGCTCTAGAGCCCTGTCACTTCTTTTCACTTCCTTCTAAACCTGGGGTGGCAGAGTTACTCTTGTCACTAGTGGGGAACTCAGTACAGTACTAATACTGAGGGCAGTATATTTTTGGGGATTGTAGTATGTCTGGGGACTTTAATACTTGTGTGACTGTAGTAACTCTGGGGACAGTTGAACTTTTGGTGACTAGTATCTCTAAGGATTGTTGTACCGACTGTTGTCTGGGAACTGAATATCTCTGGAGACTGTGGTATCTAATGCCACTGAAATAACTGTGCAGTCATAATTCTGGGGAATGTACTACCTCTGGGGACTGGGGAGCCTCTGGGGACTGTAGTATCATTTAAGACTGTTGATGTCTTCTAGAGACTTTATGTCTTAAGCCCTATTTGCACAAGATTAGTATTACTTAGACCTCTGGTGATTTGGGAATTACCCCCCAGCATGAATGTTTGGTGCAATGCAGTAATTAAAATTTCAACTTCAGTTTAGTTTAAATAAGTTTTGAATGCAAATGTTTTAGTTTAGTGTAGTCTCGAATTTGTAAATGCTTAGTTTTAGTTTAGTTTCTTTAAGTTTCAGTGTTAGTTTTAATGTTTTTGTAATAGGCCTATGTGATACTAGTCAGGGTCGAGACTGGAGAGGGCCAGAAAAAGTATACATCGTACAATTTGTGCACACAAACTTCATGATGTCACCCCTGCATAATCTCATCCAAAACTTAAATCTCTCTGTCTGAGAAAAACCATAAAGCATGTGTCAGTCAGTATGCTTGTGCCAAAGACGCGAACAAAGCGTTTCTCTCTCATTTTATTTTTTTTAAATTATTTTTTATGAACATGCACACGATACAGTTTAGTTAGTTTTTTTATTGGTTAAGCCTCGTTTTTATTTTCGTTTCAATTAAAGGGATACTTCAGCCGTTGAAACATGAATCTGTATTGACATTGGGTCATATATGTAGTAGAAATGTGAAATACATTTTGAAGTTGGTGCCGTCTTGGCCGAGAAAAGGCAGAAAGTGTCTTTTTGGCTCATGTGGATGAAAGACACCAAATCCCAGAATGCACAGCTCCCGCTCCTTGTCCTCACCGCCGCCGGCTCGGCTGCTGCCAGTGGCCGGCAGCGGCCAGCAGGCAGAACACCCGCCTGTCGGCAGAAGTTGAAACATAATTTTCGCTATTATTAGCTTTCTTCATAGAGCCTGTTAGCATAGCTACCAACAGTGTTGGGAGGGTTACTTTTAAAATGTATCCCCCTACAAATGACTGATTACATGTCCTAAAATGTAATCTGTAATGTATTCCCTTGGATTACTCAAGTAAAGTAATGTATTCTAAATATTTTTGGATTACTTTTAGCTTACTTCAAAATCGTCTAGCTGAGCGTGTTTATCAGGAACACTGAATTTAGTTACCACATGCTTTAGAGAACGATCTAATTACTGTCTTCAGAGAAAAAGTTATGCAAGTACACGAAACACAAATGTGGTAAATTTTGTCCTGCAACCTAGTGGTGCCAATAAATGTATGGACTAAATGGTAGGCTGCTGGCATGTACAACAGAAGAGCTCCACCACTAGTGGATTGTTTGTAATTCTGCCAAATGTGCTTTCCTTCATCATTCATCATTTATTTTGCCACTTGTTATACTCTAAGGGCCAGATTTACTAAGCTCCCAATTAAAGAGTACTAAATTGCGTGTTCGCTCCAAAAGTTTGCACGTTTGGTTGGTGGGCGTTTTGCGGGTGATCTACTAAGAAAATGACACCAGGTGCAAACCTTGTGGAGGCGGTACTATTTAAGTTAGGTTGTTCTACTGGTTTACGTCATGGAGAGTTTGGACAGAAAGCAGGATGACTGCAAGTGCAAAATAGGTATCAGTGAGAGAGGCAAATAAACGCACAATACTTTCGAGCTATTGGAGATAAATCTGAATATTACAGAGAAAATTCGGCTTATAAGAAAACCTCGGCATTAAACAGGGCCTCTCTTTTCTTCCCTTAATCTTAAGAATGAAGTGTCATACATTGAGCAGGAGGTGTACACTGTGTTCTCTGTGGCACGGGCGCTCTACACTCGCCGTTGATGTGCACCAGACAGCTGGCCAGTGCTGTGTCTGATCGGACATAAATGCCCTGGTAAGAGGTATCGAAGACGGGGGTACAAACAGTGGTGAGGTCCCCCCATCCAAGCATCCTACAGAGTAGTAGCAGCAGCTTTAGAGGGAGGTGACGAGTGCACTATGGAGAGGAGCGCACCGAGGGGCGGGCGAGCTGGGGGAGAGACGCGCAACCCAAGAAAAAGGAAATCCCCAGTTTAAAATATAATGTTGGTGAAAAGAGGGAAATAGGAAGACATAAATGTCCATGTTGAAATTCTTTAGAATGCAGAGGCTGTGAATGTTCAGTTTTGTTTGGATATATGGCAACAATCGCCTGTAGTTTAATCCTGGTGTTTCTCTTCCTTAAGGATTAGAATATTGTATCAAATTAAAAAATAAAGGCATGCCATTTATTTTTCTGTCATTTGAAACATGTAAACACTGTGATGTTGCGGCCTTCTTGACCAGGTTTGTAGGTAAAATGTTCTCTGAATTTCCATGCCAAAAATGCATTTTTGTCCTCCTGGTCGTTTTTCTCATCCTCTGCCATTGTCATTGGGTTGTGTGGAAAGTGCTCATGCGCATTGACTTGCAGCGTACCTGTGCACATAATGCCACCTGCTTCTGCATCCGCACAGTGCAACCTGCGTGTAGTGCCGCAAAGTAATCCCTACAAGTAATCCTTTTTTTGAGAAAGTAACTGTATTCAGAATACACCAATTTAAACTGTAACTATAACGGAATACAGTTACTCTTATTTTGTATTTTAAATACGTAACGCCGTTACATGTAATCCGTTACTTCCCAACCCTAGCTACCAAGCAATATGGCGGACATTAAGTTTCGATTCTGGGAGTGAGGTCCCACCCACTGATCTGTGATTGGTCTGTAGCTTCACCCACAGCAGCCACCGATGATGCAAAATTATGATTTTTGCGTCACTGGAAGCTCCTTTTCAGACTTAGAAATACAAAGATTTCCCATCTCAGGGGAAAATGAAGGCGGGATGCACGACCATTCAAAAATACTACCAGGTTTCTAATGATACAAAGCTTAATGCTAATGAGTGAAGTATCCATTTAACTGATGTGTTTTTTATGTTTCAGTATTGGTTAGGTTTTTTTTTTAATAAACTTTGATTGGTAATACCTATCCTATACAAATACAGCTTTACTTTGCTTCCTGCAGGTAGAACCCTGCATGACCCTGGTGGCCCTTGTGGCCGTTGATTGCCCTGTTAACCCCTGGTGGCCCCTGGTTTTTCTGGTGGTCCTGGTTGTCCATCAGAACAGCCCCAGTATTATCAACACAGTCAGTATTGTTTATTTCAAGTATCTCTAAACACTGATCAACAGTCCTGAGATGAAGAGGAGGCAGTAAATCTTTATCGTTTAGTAATGCCTGGATGAATGGATGAATGTGCACTGCACACAGCATGCTCAGTGAGGATCCACTAGGCCTCAGCTGTTCATTGTTCCCTGTTATTCCAAGCCCCCCAGCTGTCAGATTAACCCTCCACTTGCTGTTGTCTGACTTCTCTCAGATAACACTTAGCACCCCCCGGCTGTTCTTCCACTAAGTGTGACCTGGTTGACGTTCCTGGCGTTCCTAGCAGCTTCAGGACGGAGATCCGTGCTTGAGCTGCCAGAGCTCTGTCCTGGAACTGCCAAAGCTCCGAGGACAGGCCTGTTGTCTCTCCGTCAGGGCCTCCTTTGAAAACAATCCCCTCAAATTCCAGTGGACACTTGAGCCACCCGCAGCTTCACTTTACCTGCGCTCAGAGCTGAGAGGTCAGAGTTCACGGCTGGTGGTCTATACACAGAGAAAAAAAATATTCATGCTAATAACTTTGCTGTTATGGTGAAGTTGAAGCAGAGTTTGATCCTCCAGAGAGCAAGAAGAATCTGAAAGCTTCTCAGATAAATTTTCATTGAATGACTGCAGAAAGATATTTTTACATACAGTTGTACTTCCTTACACCTGGAAACACCTCCAAACAAACACTAAGGAAGATATTTACTGACATCAACTCTGGAAACAAAATAATCTGCATTCATAATGACAGCTGTGTCAGGCAGTGCTGAAACAAGCAAGGCTTTGAGATACAAGTTAACATCGTAGTGCTCATATACTCACAATGCTTACCATTTGCAACATCTGAGGTTAGCCTGTTAGCCTGTTAGTATGGTAAATGGACTTGAGCGCTTTTCTAGTCTTCAGACTGCTCACATGTCACACCTACATATTCACATGTAGTGAGACCATCAGAAGTAACTAATCTCATTCATACCAATTCATACGCCGCCGACAGCAGCGGGAGCAATTTGGGGTTAAGTGTCTTGCCCAAGGACACAGCGAACATGTTGCTGCAGGAGCTGGGGATCAAACCCTCTACCTTCTGGTTGAGAGACAACCGACTCTACCAACTGAGTCAGAGCTGCCCATGCTAACCTAAACTAAACAGTAACTTTAAGGACTTGTTGTAGACAAACAATCCAGCAGAGGATGATGGAATTATCATCAGTTCTGCAAGTATTTAGTCAAAAATGAAAGTATTGAACACACAACTAGATTTGATTATGGCGCTTAATAAAAACTCACAGGATCACTTACAGTATTTGTAATTCCTCCAGAGAGGATCAGGACCATCTGAACCCAATTTCTTTATAATCCATCCAACACCTGTTAGGATCATCCATAACTGCTGCTAACACAACAATAACTCATCGCAAACATTGTAGCATCTTTACTACAGAGAAAAATCTCTGGATGGTTAGTAATCGCTGCTGCATTTGATAGTTAGGACCAAAAAACAGCCAGGAAATAACTTCTATCAGCCTTATCTTTGTTGAACATGTATTCAGCTTTATGCAGAATACTTTGTCTGTTTGATATTTTTGATTTTCTGAGAGGTACAAGTTGTTTTGAATGATTCTGTGTTTATGTATTTTTTTCTATTAAATGAAAGCAGTTAATGTTTGGAAGTAGGGGTGCATCAATGATTATATAAAAAAATGAGCAAGTAACCACCCTCCCAATGGTAGAGCTCTACAAGGGCCCCTTGCTCCTCGACGGCCCAACTTTTGTTCCAGCCTCTGACCAATGAACCAATGAATCTTAGAGCTCTTTTAGTAGAATGTGTTTCAACTAGGCATTATACTTATTTTACTGCATAGCAGCAGGTCGTTTACTTCCTGTTTGTCCAGCTGTCTCCATGACAGACGCACTGTAACACCCGACACGTGGCTCACCCAGCACCAGGGCCGAGGGGTCAAACTGTCAACTACTAATGTCTCACCAGAGACCTAGAACACTTAAATAAATAGTAACAGCTGACTGACACACACACACACACACATAAACTGGTAACATGGGGAGGGTTGCTGTTTTAAATCCAATCCATGCTCAACAGTCATCTGAACCACAGTCAGTCCTCATTCCGTCTCTTCCCTTTTAACGCTGGTCTGCGAGTAAGCCTCAGTGTCCCCAGGTAACCTCATGAAGAAAGTGAATGAAAAAAAAGCTGAACAATTTTGTGACAGAGCAGACATGATAATGAAAGCTGTGCAAAGTCAAGGACACACTTATTGGACTCTGAAATACAGGTACTATGTGTAGCCAAATGTATGAATCACTTTTATTTCCAATGTGAGAAGAGATTATAACTTACAAAAATGGTTCCTACCTCTCTGTCCCTGTAGGCTCTCAAAGCCTGTTGACTCATTTCTATTTGAAGGACAGTTCTGCAGGGATAAAAGAGACAATGACACTGCATATTTGAAGCTCCACTACAGCACCAATGAAGACAGTGGTTGCTGATGTCACGATCCAGTCCCTCTATTCAACCACAGATCAATATCCAGCTTGGTACAACCAAACTCATGCCCACAAAGTCTGCCCGGAACCTGGTGTCATGATTGATGACCAGCTAACTTTTAAGGTTCAAGTAGCCTCGATTGCCCGGTCATGTCGATTTGACCTGTACAACATCAGGAAGATCAGACCTTACCTGTCAGAACATGCTACACAGCTCCTGGTACAGGTTCTTGTGATATCACGCATCGATTATTTCAACTCTCTACTGGCAGGTCTTCCTACATGCACTATGTAGGAAGAAGGAAGTAGCTTGGTGCTTTCCTTTTGTCTTCATCCTTTAGTGTGTGCACTGCTGCAAGGAGCCTGTGTCTGTGGTACTCGATGTGGACACCTATGGCATCCAAGTCTGGTTCTCCAATCTGTTTGCACACTGACTGCAAATGATACAAAATGCAGCAGCAAGACTGATCTTCAACCTTCCTAAAAGAGCGCAAGTCACTCCGCTGTTCATCTCCTTACATTGACTTCCAGTTACTGCTCGCATCAAATTTAAAACTCTGCTGCTCGCTTACAAAACAGCGACAAAAACAGTCCATTTGCACCTTAAGAGAAAGCTTCTAGATTCTCGCTTGTGTTGTACTTACTGTCTGATGAACGTTGCTTTCGATAAAAGCGTCTGCTAAGTGAACTGTAGCATTGTTACTAGACAACCTGCACTCTCCAGAAGAGCCTGCTCATGTCAGCAATACCAGAACTCACCACAAGACAGAGTCTAACACAAAACACAAAAAGTTTCATCGAGTAAAACCCAACTGGCACCATATTTTATTCATGTGAGATATCAGTTTTGATAAATTTGCTAACATCATTTTGCTTTGTAACAGGGACAAATTGGTCATTATAGCTTGTGTAACAAAATACTGTCTTGAGTGGATAACTTCAGATATCTCATCCACTTTGATCTTATGGTGATCTGACTGGTAAATTGTCTAACTTGCTGTTTGCAACTTATTTTATCAGCAAATGTAACTTAGCAGCTAGAGTCAGATCTATGCAACATTAAAGCATGTGGGCTAACCTGAGCTTGCTGGCTCACTAATGTTTTTGCAAACAACATTCTATCTTAGTGGATATTTTAGCCTGCCTACTTAAAACTTCACCAGCAAATGACATCATGGTAAACACCTATATATCACGATAGTCAGTGTTTAATTTAAAACTGTATAGATAGAACCTTGATAGATACGTTTGGTACAATTTAAAATATACAAGAAGTTGTATCTCTGTTTGGCCTTCTATATTTATCCAAGGAATATATATTGCTTTGGTATAGACAAAGACCTAAAAGAGGTCTCCATATCACATAAAACCTGAACAATTATTCCTCCACTATTACTTTAATGCCAGCAAAGTGTGTCACTTTTTTAATGTCAAGAAACTCATTCTTCCTGTCTCTGACCTGAACTCTTCTTCTCTGCAGGAAGTGACTGCAGCTGTAACATGACCAACAGCCGCTGTGACGAGACAGGAGTGTGCAGGTGAGAAGTCCATAAATAATGTGGTCCTGTTAAATCAATGGCTGTGTGTGGGTTTTGTGTGTGTGTGTGTGTGTGTGTGTGTGTGTGTGTGTGTGTGTGTGTGTGTGTGTGTGTGTGTGTGTGTGTGTTCCTCTAATGTTTCAGTCATTTGGTTAAGGAGAGCTGGAAGGATCACATATCCTCTTGTTTGAGCACCCTTTGCTGCTTTGATGTTCCACAGGTGAACAGGCAGTCAGAGATTTCACATGTATGGATTTGTTTTGTAACCCCCTGCTCTGCAGTTTGATCATGTTGTACAGGAGGTGTGAAATGTCACATAAAACTGAACAATCAGATCATATCTAAACTTAAATGCCAATGTGTAACTGTTCCCATGTCCCTATATGTACACAGATGTGACCCTGGTTGGGACGGTCAGCACTGTGACCTCTGCGTGCCAATGCCTGGCTGTCTGCACGGTTCCTGTCAGCAACCATGGCAGTGCAGCTGTGAGCCAGGCTGGGGGGGCCGATTCTGTGACAAAGGTAAGGTACAAGACACCCTTTACTTTTTATGTTTTAAATTTTAAACAGAAGAAGTCATACTCCTGTCCTTTACTTCAAGGAACTAGCAGTACCTTAGTTTTAAATACTTTGATTAGCTGTGTTCAGACCAAAGCACATCTTACCCATTCATAATCACCGTCTCTGACTTTGGGATCATTTGTATCTATTAGAAATGCTTTTAAAATAACCTGCAAATATTCACACTTTTAGATGTGTTGTGAAACCAAACTCATGACATCATTCTAAGGTGATTGGTTAAAAGTTGCTACAGTAACCAAAAGTAAACAAATGAGGTGACGCCAGCGAGCTAGTTTAGGCAGTCAACTGGAGCTGCACTGATTTCACACTGGACATGCCTCATTCTCAACATTCACCTGACAACACCTCCTCACAATTAGCGGTCAATTTAAGCTGCAATAAGGTTCTCTCCTCTGCAGCAGTTCTGCACTCTGGCTTAGCCCCACCACTACCCCAGCATCCACCTGTACACTCTGACTGGGGGGTTTACACTTCAAATTTCTGCATGTAAATTAAAACTGTGAGAAGTGATTAGGTGAGAGCCTAGACGACAAACACAAACTATGTTCTGCTGCAATAAATATTTTAAACGACACAAATGTGATTTGTCTGACTGAACTAATATTGTGGAATGAAGGAATCATGTGGAATCATGCAAGCTTCATAAGAAGATGAAGGAAAATAAAACCCATCGCTGAATATTATTGTGCTTGGTATTACATATTAATATTTTTTCATGAATAAGAAGAATATATGTAGGTAAATGTTTTTGCATCAGACACTGGGATAGACATTTTTGTAAAACTCTCAAGCTATAAAACTGATCAATCAGATTCTATAGATTATGATTTTGTTGATGTTTCTGGTCAAGTTTGATGTTTGAGGTTTTGTTCTGTTATTTCTTGTTTAACACTTCAGTTGTGAAAAAATTTACCGGTAATTGAATTAATATTGATGAAAAAGTACAAAATGTGCAAAATACTGATTTGTCTTTTATTATGAAACTTCAGAAAACATGCAGATTTAACATTTACTACAGAAATCCTGCATCTCCCAGAAAGTTAGAAAGTGTTTTGTCTTATAACTAACACTTACAAGGACCTGTGTGTAAGACTTTCATTTTTTTAAGAGAATGCCTTCATGTGCTTTAAGGCCACTTAATGTTTTGGTTCTAGTTTGAATTTTGGGGTCTTGAATATTGCAGCAGAACATAGTTGTGTGTTTGAAAGATCAAACTAGTTCCAAAGCTTGCCTTTACATGTCTTTGTGGAATTTCTGGGTCTTTTTTGATGTTTCCAGTGTAAGCTCAATATTTCAGGTGTTATGTCAGTTCTTGTGTCATGTTTCTGTTCTTGTTTCATGTTTCAGACCTGTTCGTGTGCTCACAGCAGCAGCCCTGTCAGAATGGAGCCACCTGTGTGATGGAGGACAGTGGTGAATACATGTGTCTGTGTCCTGAGGGTTTCCATGGCAGAGACTGTCATCTGAAGACCGGACCCTGCCATCAGAGGAGGTCTGTCAGGTGTTCTTCCTCATCATGGCTTAGTCCAGTCTCAAATATCTCAATAACTGTTTGATGGATTGAGATCAAACATGTTCCTCTCTTGACTAATTCTAATAACTCTTACTTTTCATTAGTGCATTTTTTTTTTATCAGGGAAAGTTTTCCTTAATCCATTACAAACATACCTGCAGATCTGATCACATTTCCTCCAGCCTAAGCTGCACTCAAAGCCATTTAGTCACATGTGTTTCTCTTCTGTCTCCAGGTCTCCATGTAAAAATGGCGGTCTGTGTGAGGATGCAGATGGCTTTGCAGAGAAGTTAATGTGTCGCTGCCTGGCCGGCTTCACGGGAGCGCACTGTGAGATAGACGTGGATGACTGTCAGATGAAGCCATGTGCCAATGGCGCAACTTGCCTGGATGGTGTCAACCGCTTCTCGTGCCTCTGCCCGGCTGGCCTCACTGGGCGCTTTTGCACGGTCAACCTGGACGACTGTGCCAGCCGGCCATGCCTCAATGACGGCCGCTGCTTGGATCTTGCCGGAGGCTTTCATTGCATTTGCAAGCCGGGCTACATCGGCACCACCTGTGAAACTGTGCTGATAAGACACAACGACCAAGAGCCTGGCTGGACGACGGTCGGCTGGGAAGGAGGCGGGGTCAGACCTCAGCTGACCACTGGGGAGAGAAACCAGAGGAGCAGCATCACCAACAGTAATGACAGCAGTCCTCAAGGCGACAGGCTGCTAAAGGTGACAGTGAGCGAGCGCGGCGCTGCTGGCCTGTCGGAGGTGCAGCTCATCATCCTGCTGGTGCTGGCTGGGATGACACTCGGGGTGGTGGTGCTGACCGCCACCCTTGTACTGCAGGGTCACTGCAGGGATTGTAGCCACGCCCTCTGCCAGTCTCTGACATTATCATCATCAACATCATCATCACAACAGGGAGGAAAGACAAAGTGCCGGCAAACAGGACAAGATGAGCATGAATGTCAGATTAGCTTCCTGAATGTATCAGAACAGGAGAAGAAGAAATTGAATACTGAAGTGGTATAGACTGAGCGGGTGTAACACCCATGGAACAAAAACAGAGAGAGACAGAGAGAGAGACACTGGTGGCTAGGCTCTCTCACACAGCACTGCAGAGTCAAAGGACAGAGGAACCTGGGTCTGAACTGGGTCCACCAACAGGATGAGTTTTTAGTCTCAAACTGTGAACCTGTAGGAACCACATTACCTGGTGCCTACATCACCAACAATGAACCCCAGCATGTTCAGTTGTGTATCAGTTGGGGTGTTGGATTTTTATCCTGGAGCATGTAGCCTGCCGTAGAGATGAGCAGCGGTCTACAGAGGTCTAGAAAGATACAGTAAGTTTAAAAACTTAAGTCTTGGGTCACAAAAAAACACTGAGTGACATCACTTAAGGGCTTTTATTGGACTTCAAACAGAATACTCTGAAGACACTTAATGCTAGGAGTTGTTCCTTTCACCTGCTAACCCTGAGGAACACCTGCAGATGTGTTAAAACGAGATGTCATTTACCCAGGTTTGATGTTTTGAATGAACACAGATCAGATTTTTAATCTAAAAAACAGGACGAGATGTACAAAACAATATACAGTACACACTATTTGTGTTATTTAAAGCTCCTGGGAGGAGTTTTTTTTTGCTGGTTTTGAAACAGACTGTTATTAATTCTGATCTATAGAGCTACAAAAACAAACAAAACCATCAGTGACAAATCTGTTTATTTCTATAAATGTATCTTTAATGTCTGAAACCTTTGGAGAAGGGTAGGTGTCAGATGAAAAGATCAGCCCTGTTTTACATTTTCCATGGCAAAGATTCATGAAGAGAGATATGTTTGACATTTAAAAGACGTTTTTATTCAAAAACACGACTACAGGACATAATAAGCAAAGATATAAGAGTTGCAGCTTTGTGCACAGAGGACCTGAAAAAACAACACAGTGAAAAGTTCCTCACAGGAGCTACATTTAAATACTTTTTTTAATCAACCCTGCTAAATAGGTGGTTAATGGACGTGGACTTGTAAAGTGCTCCCCTACCTTTTTTAGTCTTCTAACTAGTCAGTGCTTTTGAAACTACATGTCACTTTCACCCATTCACAGCACATTCACACACTGATGGCAGAGGCTGATACATATTAACTTCTGATGAAGTGACTATCCCACTGAGCCACAGCCAATGCATCCTTATGCATTGTGTAAACTTGAAAAAATTACTTATTAATATATTATTACAAAATAAATTGGGACTAAGTCCAAATGGTAGAAAAGGTTTCAGGCACATCATGTATTGGTGATTTGATCAACAGTCCCTATTAAGGTCCATAGCTCAGTAATCCAGAGTCAAGAATGCATTCATTTGAATGAAAATAAATAAAAACAGGTTTAATGTATTAACTGGGAATCTTAAAAGATGTACAAAGATGGATTTTGTTCACTTTGATTTGCGGCAGACCAGCTGTTTCACCCTGTTTTCTCTCTTCATCATAAGCTTAGCCTAAATAGCTCCTGGTTGAGTTTCTTACTCATATAACAGAAAAAGAGTTGTGTAGATTTTAACTTTTGAAACTCTAAGACAGGAAGAGAAAAAGAGTATTACTGTGAATGTTGAACACTTCCTTAAGAGCCTTCCAACAAAAGAAGACACACTCAATGGAAAGACCCAGCACTAACACTTATTGATCTCAGAGGTGTTTGCTGTCCACGTAGTAAAGACAGATTATCTGTCAGGAAGAAGTTCAATGTTGATGTGACGACAAACAATGTTTGTCTCTGGTGGTGTTTTGTTTGTTCTCTGGGGAATCTGATGAGAAAACTACAATCACAGAAAATCAGAGTAGACATAAAACACACATAAAAGCAAACCAAGTAACATGTTAAAGCGCTCAGCTCTGTTACATTTCAACCACACATTCAGCTTGGACAGAAACTGGGGAAGAATGTAACAACAGAAATAATCTATTGTGTTTCAGCACATCAACTCATCTTTAAATAATGGAGTGATTGAGACTTTAGACTTTTTTATATGAAACTTGATGTGCCAATATAATTGACATATATATGTACTATATATGTCATGTAAAAGTAAAAAAAACTTGTGGTCAGAAAAAATAAGAACAAATGTGATATTAAAAATGTATTTTCCTTTTATCGCACTGTTTTTATTCAACATACCATAATTATTAAACATAACATAATTGGTATACGTTTACTTCAACAGTACCCAGATATCAACTTTTATATGAATATCCTGTCCTCAGGAAATGTGAGCTCAGAGCAAACATGTCGTTTTTATACCGTGTCTTATATGTGGGTGAATTCCTCTGTGTTCTTAACTATCATGTGTTAAACAGAAACCCTGTGTCCCCTTGCAGCTTTAAAGCTAATTTATTGCCGTAATTTATCAGTGGTGTATGAGTGTGTTGTTCTATGCTGAGAGTCAGAGGTTTTTATTAAAAACTGTGTGCAATAAAGTTGTGAATGACAAGCTCTGAATCGTGTCAGCGTGTGTTTTCATGAACAAACAGCACACTTGTCAGACAGCACCATAAAACTGGAGATATGGAAGATAAAATATGTAAGAAACACATTCATATTCAGAGACACAACCAGAGCTTCAGTGGGAATTCTAACACATGCAGTGGTGAGCTTTTCTTAAAGATCCTCATGTATTTTAAAATGAACATTTGTAAATCTGACTGTTTGAAAAGGATGTTTTTACTCTCCCACAAGCAGTTCTTCAATTATCTTAATGTATACACTGAACAGAAACCTCAATAACACCCATGATCACATTACTTTTATAAAGAATTAATTAAGAAAATAATAGTGAAGGTAAAATCTGAGGATTCATGGAGGTGGGGGGTTCGAGCCCCAGCTCCTGCAGTCACATGTCGAGTTGGCCTTAGGCAAGACAGTTGATCCCGCTGCTTCTGCGGCGGAGTGGGAATGTGAATAAGTTAATACTGATAGCCACTTTACATAGCAGCCTCCGGCATCATTGAGTACATATGGGTTAAAAGGTGTAGGTGTGACCTGCAGTGTAAAAACACTTTGAGTGACTGTTATTAGCACAGCCTGCAGTGAAAAGGAAATTAAACTATTAAACTCACACAAAAAGATTCTGCAAGTTGAAGTTGTTGTTGTATATGACTTGGGAGGAGAATTGACATTAACACCACACATGTAATACAGTGTGTTGCTAAGTCAGTTCTCCCACACCGTCCCATAGGCTTGGTATCCTCAACGGGATGTTACGGCAACATACAGTATATAGCTATACTGAGATGGACACAATAATAATGTGAGTTTTCAGATAATGGAGAGCAGACAGAGTCAGATACAGTAAGAGGGGAGAAACAAAGTGACCTTGATTGTCACAGTCACAGCCTATCAGTGCAGCTGTGAATGCTGTCAGGCCCAGGGAATGAGCTAAATGTCAAACAGTCTCATTACTATTCACAAGCAAGTCATGTTTCGATACTTGTAAAACCGTTTTGTAACTTGTAAAGTACAATGCATGAATAAATGCAGTGATTTGTTCCTGTACATCTGTGTCTGTAACTGTGCCTCTTAATTTAAAACTTGTATATTGTCATTTGTATGTCAACTTAGCATATTTAAAAAAGGAAAGTTTATTTACAGATACAAATCCCTCTGAATTAATGAGAACATATGACTTTTTACGAGTCATATGTGCCCCTGCATTTGTGGATTTTGTGTGAAGCAGCACGGTAGGAAAGTCTCAAAAAGATGGAGATTCACTAATGTGTTTTCGTTTTAAAAGGGCTTTAAAAGTTAAAATGAATATATACAAGTTCTAAATTAGAAGCACAGTTACAGATGTACTGATAAAAATCACTGCATTTATTTGTGCATTGTATTTTATAAGTGTTAGCATGAAAATATAATTAAATATGCATTTGTGTGTTCTCCAGTTAAATGTTACAGATGGCAAAGGTGAAGCTCCTTTAAAATAAATACATACAAATGTTTCCAATGTTTATTGGTTGAATTCATTTTGTAGTTTGAAAATAAATCAAATTAATTTAGGAAATTAAAGGAAAAATATACTTAAATTATTTCCAAAAGTTATCCATGTGATGGTTCTTTCATCATGATTTATTTTCTTAATGTAAAGAAATGATTTGAGGATCTTCTAAATGTAGTCTTCAAAATGCCTGAGCGACCTTGTTACATTCTCAGACTCTGAATGTGTTGAAAGTGTTACTGCACCTTCCTCTGCAGCGTTCTTTTCCCTCAGCTGCAGTGTCTCTATCTTCATTCACAACTCGTTGTCAGGGTCGACAGTCAGCTCATCAAACTAAACCATGACCAAACTCTGGCCCACCGCCTGACACTGGATCACTACAGGAAGTCAGACAGCCCAAAATAACTTTAGCCACAGTGAGTTTCCAGCAGCTTCATCAGGAAAGAGGAGATGGAGTTACCAGCAGCAGAGACAGGGATCTGATCACCACACGGCTTCCTCATTTCTATTCACACTGACATCACCTGCAGGCTGAAAATAAGACTGCTGGGAAGACGAGCATTAGACCTTAGAGCTCCATCACTGCTCAACAAATGTGACACTCTGATGACAGCTTACATTTTTAATGGTTTTAGACAAACTGTTAACAATGATTCATCTCCAAGCCCAGAATCAGACTGATCTACTATCCTGACAAAAAGGGAAACTTGACATTCTTAAGGCAGTTCTATCCAACCTTTTCATGTCATGGCCCTTTTATACTAAACTACAGAATGTCTGCCTGTGACTGCTTTCTGCTGCTTTTTTTAAATGGCAAAGGTTTTTTCATTGATCTTATACAAATATTATCAAAAGGTCTCACTTAAATACATCCAAAAATTTCTGAAATACAAGCAAAAGTTTTTTAATGCCTTATGAAAATACCAAACTAAAGTAATATTCAGCTGTTAAATGCCGTTGCCTTATCTTGTACATTTTTAATTAAATGCACAGGAGGTACAGGGTTTGGTAATGTGCACACTCAGTCAATCCGTTTATATTAAGCTGAATGCCTTCATCAGAGTTAGTTTGCTGACAAATAATGAGAGAGTCTTTGTTTCTTACAAAGCTGTAAACAGTTTTATTATTGGGACATCAGAGCAGCAGAACATTTAGTCAGAACGTACATTCATCAGGAAACACACTGTACACCTGCTAAACAAACACCTGTCTAAAAGTCACTTGGTGTGTTAAGGTTTTGTGCCGACTGTTCTATGTACAGGTGCTACATCAAACCATGCAGAGCATGTGATTGGCTGCTAGCTATCAGGTGATCCAACAACCAAGAGAAGTGCAGTGCAGAGAAACAAAACAGGAAATCTCAAATCAGACAAACAGGAAATGAAATAAAGTGAGAATAGTTTGACAGGAAGTGGGTGTGTTTGTGGGAGGGGTCACATCTCAGTTTCAGCCAATAAGCTCTCACCTAGACCTGATGTCAGCAAGACCATCTGGGGGCTGGAGTCTGTAGGGTTAAAGAACGACACATTTAGAGCTTTATACCAGATATAAAAGGAGCACACTGCCAAGTCTAAAGGTATCCAAATATTTAAAGGTCATATATTATGCAAAAAACAGCATTAGAACACTAATATGTGTTCTTAGCCTGTCTACAAACGCGCCATTATGAGAAAAGTCCATCCTCTCCGACTTTTCAGAAAATGTGTGCTCAAACAGGCCGTTTGGAGATTTTCCCTTCATGACATCACAAAGGGCAGTAACCCCTCCCCCAGGTGGGGTTACTGCCTTACATGGAGCGAAAAAGCCCGAGCTCATCCCCTTCCAGAGAGGGGGCGTGGTCAGACAAAGCTAATCTACATTTAAAGGTACAGACACAGAAAAGGCCTGTTCTGAGCAGGGCTGAAATAGAGGGGTTTATAGACATGATCAAATACAGGATCAGAGTGGATTTAGAACAAGAAACTTCACAGACGTGTTTTTACTGACACTTATTTTTACTTTTTGAAAAGGATCATATGTGACCTATAACTATAAATTCTGCATCTCCAAATGCTGTTGATCCATTAAAATCTCATCATTATTGTTTAAATTGGCCATCAAGGAGATAATCAGACTTGATGTTTAGCAACTATTTAATTTTAGAAAAAAAAAAGTGTAACAGAAACATTTAAGTAGAGTTGGGAGATGTAAAAAGTGAGTTTGAGGGTCTTTATCCTAGGCTATGCTGACTAACTTCTTCTTGAAGCTTCAGTCATGAGGTTATTATCAAACATATTGTTATATTATAATATTATGAACAGAATTGTGATCTATTCTTTGAAGGAAATATATTTTAAAACAGATTTGGACACAATTTACATTATTTATAGTGCAGTGGCTTAATATAAAGACAAGCAGAAGTTTCAGTGTTTCTTCTGTTTAGAATACTAAAGTCGACTTTTTACAAAGTGATATTGTTTAAACTTTAGACAGCAAGAACAAGATGTCTTTTAAATGGAGGAAGCTGCCAATGCTTTATAATGGTGTATCATGAATTATATTATTATAATTATAAACGGATCATTAAATCAGAAGCTTATCCTCAAAAGAGAAATGTTGTTCAGACAGTTGGACAGGTTGACATTAAACTGATACATCATTGAATTATTTGCGGTATCTACCACACTGTTAGCGTTCAAGCTAAACCTACAAGCATGCAACCTAACCCTTATCTCACCTGCTAGCTTCACTTCATCTCTTTCCGTAACTCTTTATTGAAGGCAACAATAAAAACTCCTAAAACAAAAAGCCAACAGGAATAGAGTGCAGGTATTGTGACAGCAGGTGTGCAAGCTCTTTGCTTGCAGTTACAAAAAGGCAGTGAAAAAAAACGGGTGATAATGTGACTCAGAGTGGTAGTTGGTGAACTAATATACCTGCAAACACACAACTTACCTGACGGTTTTGTACATGCATTAGCAAAGTCTCATTTAAAGAAATACAGAAGAGAGAAAATCTCTTACATTAGGTGCTAGCTTGTTCACTGAGAGACTAAGTGTCCAACGTTTAAAGATGTAGCTGATTGAAGGCGCCCACGGCCGAGCGGTAAGTTCAAACACCCCATGCACAGAGGATGTTGTCCCTTTAAGCCGGAGGCCAGGGTACAAGTCCAGCCTGTGGCTACTGTCCTGCATGTCACTCCCCACTCTCTCTCCCTGTTTTCCAACTCTATCCACTGTCCTATCTAAATAAAGGCATAAAAAAAGTCCAGCATTGTATTTTAAAAGATGTCAACCTGTGGAACAGTGTGTGATCCCTGTGTACTGTGTCTGCATACTTTCATCCTAAGTATGACGTCATGTCGAGTAGGTAGTGAGTTACAAATTCAAAGAATTACATTTTGTGAATGCAAGAAGTGCCTGGATGTATTCTACACTGGCAATATGTTTTTTTAAGTATGATACAGGAGCTCTCCAGTCATAATCAGCCTACCCACAATGCATTGTGGCTCTTCAGGTTATCCAATGGCAGAGCTCGCAAGCCATCTATTGATGGTCTGCAGTCAGCAGTATATACTGTTTGAGTATGTAGTAGGAGGTTTGGGAACCAGCCTGTCTCTGTTTAGGAAGAGATTATTTCTCATCTGAGCCAATAAGATAGCTTTCTCTATTTTGTATTTACTAATTTAGCGGCAGGCTGTGCCCGAAACCACATAATGACCTACTGCATACTCACACAGTATAAACTGCATCCTGCCTACTAATCTCACCGCTAGTACTGTATGCCATTAAAAACATACTAAACTACTGGTCATGTGACATATTTTAAGTCCAAGCTACGTTGGACAAACCAAGCTAGCATCAAGCTAGCGCGACCGTCACTACATAAATAGAATTCAAAAACAATAAACATCATTGCTAATTCAACTTTATAGTTATTGTATTGTTGTTATTATTTGACAACATTTACAACATATTACAGTATGGTTTCTTTGATTTAAATGCCCCTTGAGTGCTGGCTAGCGAGCTTCGCCATTTGTTAGTCTGATGGGCGAAACGCGTTTTGGGTCGGTTTAGTCTGACTAGTGTGCTCCTTTACATACCTAAAAATGATGCTTATCTAATATACCTCTGGGCATTTCTTTCATCAACAAAATTGCATACTATGATTTTGAAACATACGTATGAATAGTATGAAAGTATGCCACAGAGTTCACCTTGAAACATAATGGAGGGAGGTATCATGGGGATAAAGTTATTCATATATTAGCAGTAGTTTCTTAAAGCTCACTGATTTCAACATACAATGTGGCCGTTCTATATGTTGGAGTGATGGGACTTTGAGGAAAAGAACTTCAGCACAATAGGCTTCATGGGATTACAGCCAATCACAGCAGAAGTGAATCACTGATCATTCATTAAAAGGAAGTGGAATACAAAACATTTACTTCAACCAGATTCACATTTAGACCTCTAGTATACAGAACACAACACATCCTACTGAGGACACCTAAAACCAGAGAACCAGGCTAATACTGGGTCAACTGGGACTGAACCAGGCTAAAGCTGGGTCAGATGGAACAGACCGGTTATACTGGGACCGACTGGGACCTGACCAGTTATACTATGTCAGGTGAAACACAACCAGGCCTAAACATGGATTAACTGTGGCTGACTAAGATAATACTTAGCAAAGCTGACACAGACTGGGTTTATTATACTGGGTTGATCACACAACCTAGCTGACGTTAACCAGCATTAGTTCAGCTAACACTTGACCACTGAAACCAGGATGTAAGAAGACAAGTGGAACCAGTATGTCAGGCTGTAATACAGTGGAACCGGTGATAAACACTGGTCCATCATCATCAATGCATCATCATCATATGGTAAACAGTACCAACAGAACCAGAATTGGTTCTTGTGCCAGTGGAGCCACTATGATAAACAGTACCAAAAGAACCAGTTATATACACTGAGAAGTAAACCTAGTTCACATCAACAGTACTGGTTCTAAAGGCTTACTGGTTTTGTGCAGTCTGAATCAATCCTGTTGTTTTTTAGGGAACAGTACAGGGATTAAGGTTGCTCAGCCTATGTGTGAGGACAGGGAAGTGTTCAGCCCTTACTGCTGTGTTGAAGCCAGGCCGGGGGCTGGTACTTGTCTCTGATTGGCTGGTACTTGTCTCTGATTGGCAGAAGAGCGCTGCCTGTAGGACCGGACTGGAGGGGCCCGGCATCTCTGTCGTCATCATCCTCTCCTTCAGAGAGCAGGTCACAGATTTGCTGCTGCAGCTCTGGACTGATGTCATTCTCTGCCAGGACCAGGACCCTCAGGCTGGTGGGGTAGTTCTCCACCATGTCCAAGAACACCTTAATCCAAAACATCACACTGAACGTATTGGAACATTAAAGAGTTAAGGAAAATTTTGTGAAAATTGTAAATAAACATGCTCCTATCAGGAAATTCAGGGTGAAGGGACGAGAAAACCCCTGGTTTTCCCCAGAGTTGTCAGATACCATCCATCAACGTAATGTGGCATGGACCAAAGCCAGAAAAAGTGATTTTGCCTCTGACTGGTCTATTTTCAGAAACAAATGCACTTCTCTTATCAAAAAGGCTAAATCAGAATATTACTTATCTGTCACAACTGAGAACCTCAATAATCCACAGAAATTTTGGAAAGTGATTAAGTCTTTATCTGTAATAAAAGTCCTCAGGCTCTTCCGACATTTGTTCTAAAAGACTCGGACCCAGTCTATGATAGAACTGAGGTCCTAAATTGCTTTAACAAGCATTTTGTGTCATCTGGTTCTTTGTTTGGCTCTACAGGAGCTGCCCCTGTGACTCCCTGCACAGACCCCCCAAGGTTTTCAGGAGAACCCTTTAATTTTGTACCTTTTACTGTGCACCAAGTGCATAAAGCCCTCAAAACGTTAGATCACAGAAAACCCCCTGGACCTGACTTGATAGAGCCCTACTTTTTGAAAATAGCAGCTGATTTTGTAGCACAGCCTCTAACAGTCCTTTTTAATCTCTCAATCAAAAAAACAAAGAAATTCCATCCGTCTGGAAGTCAGCTTTTGTTACCCCCTTATTAAAAGGAGGTGATCCAGCAGCTTTAACTAACTACAGGCCAATATCAAATTTGTGTGTCTTGTCAAAAATTCTTGAATCTCTTGTGTGTGATCAACTAAAAGAGTTTCTAACCTCAAATGATCTTCTCTCAAAACTGCAATCAGGCTTCAGGAAAAAGCACAGTACCATCACTGCGGCTACAAAGTGATCAATGATATACTTGTTGCTCTTGATAAACAGCAGTACTGTGCTTCACTTTTTATTGATCTGTCAAAAGCTTTTGACACTGTGGACCATGCTGTTCTAAAGCATAGGCTTCTTTGTTTGGGTTTGTCAGATCATGTAGTTTCCTGGTTCACAAATTATTTGAGTGACAGGACTCAGTGTATTAAATATGATGGTCTGTGTTCTGAATTTGTGAGTGTCCACAAGGGGGTGCCAAAGGGTTCAATATTAGGACCCCTCCTGTTTATTATGTACATTAATGATTTGGGAAAAATTTGTTAGATGCTAACATGCATTTTTATGCCGATGACACAATTATTTACTGTTTTGGATCAACTCCTGCTAAAGCTGTTGAATCTCTGCAGAAAGCTTTTGATGTGGTCCAGCACACACTCCTGGAGCTAAAACTAGTCCTCAATACCAACAAGACTAAACTAATGTTGTTCTCAAACAGGACTAACACTAAGAAAGTACCTCAAACTAACCCAACATTGTCCACTCTAGAGGGAAATGTCATAGAGGTGGTTCATATGTACAAATACCTTGGTGTCTTGCTTGATGACTCCCTCACCTTCAAGCCCCATATTGACAATCTTGTGAAGAAACTGAAACTTAAATTGGGTTTCTTCTTCCGAAACAAATTTTGTTTCTCTTTTGAGGTGAAAAAGCAGCTAGTCACTGCAACTTTTTTATCCATTTTAGATTATGGAGACCTGATGTATAGGAATGCCTCAGCTAAATGTCTAAGTAAGATTGATGCTGTTTATCATGCTTCTCTGAGGTTTATTGCTAACTGCGGGGCCCTGACCCATCATTGTGAATTGTATTCTCGAGTGGGATGGCCTTCTTTGTCCACCAGGAGGCTGGGACACTGGTGCACTTTAATTTACAAGGCCATGCTTGGGCTACTGCCCTCCTACATCTGTAACCTAATCACACGGAGAACTGTTGATTCTTTGTGTTTGCGTTCAAATGATCAGTTGTTGCTGTCTGTTCCATTTGCCCGCACAGAGCTGGGAAAAAGGGCTTTCATCTACTCTGCTCCTTCTACATGGAACAAAAAGACTGGAAAATAACTGAACTGATTTCTTTGAATGCTTTTAAATCCAGGCTGAGAGCACTTGAGACGACCTCCTTTACTTGAAACTGTTTTTTATCATTTTAATTGCTAATTGTTTTTTAGCATTTTAATTGCTGTCTGTATGTTGTGAGTGTGACTGTGTAACTTTAGCTGCCTCTTGGCCAGGACTCCCTTGATAAAGAGGTTTTTAATCTCAATGGGACTTTCCTGGATAAATAAAGGTTAAATAAAATTTAAAAAATAAAGAGTGACTTCAATTATTGACTGTATATTAACATCACCCATTGAACAAAAGTGAAGACAAAGTACCCCCTTTAATGGGAGCTGACATATTGCACTGGTGACTCTTTTTGCATTGAACAATTAATAGAATCAAAAATGACTGAGAAAAGTGAAGACTTGACTTAAATTAGCTTCACAAAAAAAACTACAACACAATCAAGATATGACAAAATTATTTTTAACTTTTTAACTTTATAGTTTAAACAATCTCCCATCTGTTAACATGGAGGAGGCTGGGTTTATGACCTGTACTGCAGCCAGTCAGCAGGGGGAGTGCTAAATATTTTTGGCTTCACTCCCATTTGGCTGTTTCTCCGTCCATCTTAATATACAGTCTATGGGTGCGTTGGAATTGTCCCTCCTATCTCCTTTGACTATCCACTTTACCTTAACCCCGGGGAAAACGTCATGAGGTTAAGGAAAGATGTTAGGAGAATTCTTTAAGGACTTAGGGAAAGGTGATCTCGTTGCTCTGACAATCCGACCGTATTTTCCACTAGGCCATGTAATTAAATGTGACGGGCCGGCGGAGGTTAATGACGTGGGTTCACCGTGTTGAAACTACAATGTTCAGATAATGGACTACAAAAAGCGCATCTAAAAAACTTTCCCCTGTGCCTTCTTACCGGTGAAATAATCCTAATTATCACAAGGTTGGGATTGAAATAAAAGCAATATAGACTACCAGGCTACAAGTAACAAAAGTGAAACCATCAGTTTCCTGTCTACTCATAAATCAACATCAACATATTTATGAAATTAATTGTTACATTTATGCAAGACAAGAATGTACAACTGAAGAAATGCACAAAACATTCTGAATAGAATGAAATATGTTGAATAAAACATCATCTTTTACTTGAAAGACAGGGTGATGTTTTTTATGGTGATTACAATCTGATTATATGGTTTTGCGTAATATCTCAAGAACCTTAATCAAGGCAAGGGTTTCAGCATCTGTGACTGAAGGAAAGTTTTACGTTATTTATGATATTGCTTACGGCTGACAAAACACTCAAAGTGGATAAATAACGAATACAAACTGAGCGTAGGCTGCAATAAAAGTTAAACTCACTTTGATTGTTTTACAACATCAGCATAACGTTCATAGTTCGCCTACGGGTTAAATATTGTTGAAAGTTGTTCAAGGCATATTATTGCAATGGTAACTTACATGATCTCCCTTTTCTGTCATCGTTAATTGTTCGTGAACGGTCGGATGCGCGAGTCGCTTTAAATGTTGCGGCCGCAAGGAATTGTGGGGCGTCATATCTCATCTCCTTTGGTAAAGGATGGTCCAGTGTATCCTATGCTAAAGGAGGTTATAAAGGAAGCATTGACCCACCTTTCCTTAACTTTTAGAGAATTCGAATGGCTCTTATCATGGCAGCCACTTAAATGCTTCCGGGTTAAGGTAAAGTGCATAGTGAAAGGAGATAGGAGGGACAATACGAACGCACCCTATGAACTCAGAAGCACATTTGAGAAAGCAGCACTGGCCTCGACCAGCTGGGATGTAAAATGGTGTCGTGGCCCAAAGCTACCTCACAACTGTCAGGTTGATTCGACACGGTGCAGTTAGAGAAAACAGCTTCTGCTCAATGTTATATTTTAAATAGCATGTTCGTCTTTATAAATTTGGCAGTAAATATCCTGCAGACAGTTGGTAAACTGGCAATAATCACAAGGCAACCTGAAATAGTCCAGATCTCTTTCAGGTCTGATAAACTCACTGTTATCAGATCAGAGCGGACAGGCTCTCACAGATAAGTTAATATCAGCACATTACTGTCCTGTCTGTTCTGCTGCTTTGTTGCAAGATAAAGATTGATTCTAAAAACTACTCTGGCTTTAGAAACCCAATAAGAACAAAACATTCGTTTTGTCAATAAACCTAAAAAAACATTGAAACAGAAATCAAAGAGTGTCCCTATGTCTCTGTTAGTCCTGGATTCATCTTTCAGGTCTCAATCACAACCACAGTTCTGCCTTAAAGTTTGGCATGTGACGATTAACATCTGAAACTGAACGTGACTGCTGATTGGTCAGCAGCATGAACTTCTGTCACACACAGGACTTAACAGTGTGAATGAGCACAGGAACATGTTAAATCAAACAGTTTAGATTTACATATCAGAACTTAAACATCGAACAATAGCAACTCTTTGGTTCAGATTTTTGGATTATTATAGTCATTCTTGTCATGTCGATAATAAAATTTCCCAATTCACTCACGCTCCATGTACTGTACGGAGGCTAGTCCTGCAAGAGGATGGCTCGGGTTCAAGTCCAACCTGTGGCTCCTTTCCCACATATCATGACCCACTCTCTCTCCCCGGTTTCCGACTCTATACACTCTCCTATCAAATAAAGGCTAAAAGCTATTGAAACAAATGGTAAAATTATAATATTTTACAAGGGCCTGACTGATATGGGATTTTTGGGGCTGATACCTTGCTGATATTGTGAAGAAATAAATCTAATGCTGATATATCGGCCGATATCTTTCTCAGATCTGTGTTTGATCTGTAGAGATAGATAGATTTATTTTGTTGATCCCTCAAAAGCAATTATCAAACACTTGAGGAAAAGATCAAATGAAGACAAGATGGTCACTCAACTGGAAAGTAACTGCATGTACGTGCATCACTGCTTGATACTCTGGACAGTGATCATTTTTGTTGTAGTCCATATAGCGCCCTCTGCTGGTGAAAGAGAACTGCTAGTGTAATACTAGGAAACTCAAATGAAATGCTTTTTGTCTGGTGAATAAATCTATATATCGACGCATATCTGCGATAAAACAGCTGATACCGATAGTCACTGGATATGCTAATATCGACTGATATTATGGGCTGGCCGATGAATCAGTCGGGCTCTATATTTTATAGTATAACATAAACTGAAAACAAAGTCAAATCAAAAGAGTCAGAAGTTGATTAAACTCCTGTGATGAACTTTTAGCTGGTGTTGATCATTGTGACCTTTGTAGACAAAGCAGTACCAGTAATGTCTGTGCTGATCTAGTTTTATACATATCCGATGAAAAAACGTCATCCTGCTTTTTAACAGTCAAATGAATCACTCGTGAATATTTGCTGGAAAAGGTAAAAATGTGCTGTTTCAGAAGTGTGCTCTATATTTTCTTGTCTGACTTCTTCCCCGTAGCAGCAGTAAAAGGCATTTAAAAATGACAATATAGAAAATAATGTTGTTTGCTGTTGCAGGTCGTAGATGAGGCTTCAAGGCTTTAAATGGTCAGAGTTGATTTAATAAATAAAAATGAAAAAAATAGTGTTACTTATATTATTCATTCTTTGGTTTGAGATTATTTGAGGGGGGGTTTGGCCTTTATTTGAGAGGACAGTAGAAGAGACAAAGGGAAGTGTGGGGAGGGGGAGTGGGGGATGACATGCACCAAACAGCGTCAGGATTGGGAGTTGAACCTGTGACCAGTGCAACGGTGACTATAGCCTCTGCACATGGGGCACCTGCTCTAACATCTGAACTGCTCCCAAACCTGCTCATAACTGCTTTTCTGCTCATGTGATTTTATTGTTTGGGCTTACTCACGTTTTACTATTGTGCCAAGGGTATTAAGGGTCTGATGATGTTGTAAGTATTTATGAATTAGTCACATTTACTCACAGCTCATACTAGCCAAGACGGCATATGGGAGAGTGGATACCTTCATGATACAAATCATCATCAATACAACAGGAGATGAAACAGCATGCTTGATATTAGTGTTTTAAGATTGTTTGGTCAGTGTCTCCCCCTCCTGGACAATCAGCTGAATGACTGAAAACTGAGAACATCACATTGAAACTGATGATGGAACAGAAGAAGAACTACACATGGAAAGTGAAGAACAAGAGAAGAGAACAGTATGCAGTGTGATTGGTCAACCTGTGCGGACTGGTTGGTCAGTCCGGTTCCTTCCAGGTCCAACACCTCCAGGGTTCTGCTTGATGCTACGGCAACTGCCAACATCCCAGCAATCTGATCACCTGGAAAAGCACCAAAACCCTCAAATCCAGGACCAGCAGCTCTTCATGAATCCCTCTCTATATGAACCCACTACCAACCACTAACTGGTTTATAACGAGAGATTCATTAAATCAGGTTACAGGTTATTCAAACTGAACCGTTACCTTAGCTCGTAAAAACATTCCTAATCTGTTTCCAGGAAAAACAAACTTAAAACCTATTGAAATATGTGTGTGTGTGTATATATATATATAGGATATCTGTCCAATTAGGGGGGATCAGCAATGTAAACAGGAAGTCACTGATCAGAAAGCTACCACAGCCTCCAAACAGTGTTTTAGAGTCTTTAAATTACAGTTAGGTTGATTCAAAGGAATCTTAAATATTGAGTTAGAGGTCTACATTTCTCCATCTTACCTCCTTTAGTCCTCATTTTAAACGGTTTTGATATCAGAATATTAAAGTTAGCCCTGTTATTTTGCTACATGATACACACCTGGCAGTTAAAGGTTTTAAGTGATTTTTTGATCCAGCAGATGTCACCCTTGAGTACCAGCATGAAACCAAAACAACTTGCGGTGTATTGTTGTGTTAGCATGCTAATGCTAGCGATCTTTATTATGCTGGTATCTTCACACTGCATGTAAATTTACCTGAAATGAGCGTGATCTAGAAACACAGTTAAGCAGTGAGTACAGTATGTTATTCTTCTTTTCTCTAGTCCCTCAATTAAACAACTTTTATACACGAGGGGAGGAGTCAGCCGGCCGTCCTGACGATGTAAACAAAGTGAAGATAGGACTCTGAAAGCATCACAGACAGTGGGACTCGGGTGTTACACCCATTGTAGACAGTCATGACTCACAGAGTTATTTTCAGAGGATATACTTGATTTATATTACATTTAAGTGTGAAAACTCACATATAAAGCCTTTAAAGGCTGTTTATATAAAGTAAAAAAATTATTCATGTGTAACAACTAATCTGTGCGCTGCAACCTGGTGTCATTCAGTCCTGCTAAACTCCACTAAGTAAGCAATGACACGGAGGCTTAGCCAGCAGCTGCTAACGGAGGCTGTAGCAAGAGTCAGATCTGTAGAGTCCCTTTGTACCTTTAAGGAAAAGCTTAAGTCGCAGCTGTTTCATGAACACCTACACATCTGATGATTACTAGAGACGATGAAGATGTTTAACATGGTTTTGATGCTGATTATAACTTTTAAGAACAGCTGTCCATGTTGTTGTTGATGATGATATACTGACTTGAATTACTTAAAATAAAAAGTGCTCTGCCTCTGTGCACTTCCTGTCAGCACCTGTGTGTCAGATCAGTCTTAAAGCTGAAGTTTGCGTACTGACATTGTGTCCTCTCTAGATCCTCCTTGCTTGTTTTGTACTCACTCTCTGATGTTAGTTGTTTGTTTATTATTTAAAAACTAATTAATTAACTGTTGTTTAATAAGCACAAATAGTGTGAAGAGTAGACTTCTCTTAGCAATGAGTTATAACTCTGAGGCTTAATGTAAAATGAATGATCACTACATATCTAAACCCACTCTGTATCAAGGACAGGTCTAATCCCTTAAATGAAAAGTATAGCAGCATTTTATCATCATGTGTAACATGCAGTCCTAGTGAAGAGATGCTGTTACCCAGAGGGTTGTAGTCCAGGTTGAGCACCCGGAGCTGAGAGCTGTGAGCCACAGCAATGGCCAGACGAGCCCAGCCTTTGAGGCTGATTCCTGGGTTAGCACTCAGAGTGAGCTCCTTCAGACCTGCAGACACCCAGAAATACATCAACACTTCAGGGCTGACTGTTTCTTTAATGGGAATAAAACATTATTCTATGGTTGACAAGTACTTTAAAACCCCAACACATGTGTCCAAGAAGAGACAGCACGTATTGAATGGTGACCTTAAAACCATCAGAGATCTGATCGATTCAGGTCAAGCTCTCTGAATTTGAGTTTTTGAAGACACTTTTTGTACACACTTGGTTCTCAAATATATTTTGTATCAAATTGTAAATAATGCTAATTGCAAACTTCAAATTGACTCCTGGATATATCAGATGTTTTAAATTTTCATACCTTAATACACGTCAATGGTGATATATATAGTTAATTTATCAATAAACTCAGTGATGATTGAAAAGGTTAAATTCCTAATGTTCTTCCACAGGATATGTCCTCTCCAAATGACTTAAAAATAACGGGGCTAAGTCCACCTGAATCATTCACGTGTGGTGGCGGTATGTGGACATCCGAGCTGATGAATTCAGGTTATCTTAGCCTGAATTAACAGATTCCTTGGGGACAAAATGTCCTCTGCGCTTTATTGAATAACTGTCCAATTCCCTGAGACTGCAAACGTTTTGTCAGATCTGCTGCTCAGCTAAAGTCTCATTTATCTGGAATACTTTTCAAATATAGTTTTTTATCTCCAGTTTTCATTTTATTAACATCTATTGTGTTCCCTTAACACAATACAACACTGTGTGACAGTTACCCAGTCTATAGCTATTTACAGTCCATGGAGGAAACATGTGCAGGTAACTGCTGTAGTGTAATGTGATGAAGAGGCATGACACCTGGTTTTATTCACTGCTCCAGTACAGTAGGCACATCCCAGGTGGATGTTGTGCAGTTCATGGAGGTGAATATATTTTACTTTAAACCAATAGTTGTTTATCTTTTGATTCCTGTTTGCTGCAGCAATGTCACTAAGATGTTGAGGGTGAATTCTAGGGTCTTCAGGAAGGTTACCTCCCTTTTACCACCTATACTTGCTATCATGGTTACTCTGGTGCTTTGAGTTGTTTTTGTAGTTTGCAGTAAATGTTGAATTCATTTGGATGTTTTAGTAGGTATTGCTATTTTGTCTTTGTTTTTTAGAAGTAGTGGGAGGAGGTCTCCGACGGCTTGCCGGGGTTCCATGTAGAAGTCTGATGGTAGTTTCAGCAGATTGCTACAGGGTGGTTGTTGTGTTTTTGTAGGTATTCATGTGTTACTTTTAATGACAGCTGACCTTTTCTATCGGAAAGGTATTCTTAAGGAACTTCTTTCCCGGATTTCCGACTCTGTCCACTATCCTGTCTCTACAATAAAGGGCGAAAAGCACAAAAATAAATAATATATATATATATATATATGTATATATATATTAACTTGACCTTCAAGGGGGCTAATATAATGGTAGTGGAAACACTGTGCTTGTTGGAACCCTGAGTGGTCTGGTAGTTACATAGATATCAAGAGTGATTGCCAATGTGTTCCCAAAGTAAAAAGTAATAGTAAATGGACTGCACTTCAATAAGGTTTTTCTTGTCTTCCAACCACTCAAAGTCCTTAAATACACCACATGTCTCATTCACTCTTTGTACACACACATTCATACACTCGTGGCAGAGGCTGCTATTAAAAGTTCTGAAAAGCTCTGTTTGTTATCAACTGAGCAACAGCTGAAATATGACTTCTCAAACTGTTATACACGCCACATGAAAGGGGCAGAGCAACACATTCAGTTCTAATCGTCAGTTCTAAGGTGAACTAACGAAGGGATCAAATATAATAAGCTGTAGTTTGCACATTAATACTTGCTGATTTTTATTTTATCTGCCAGTTGTCCTTCCTGCATTTGTTTCTGCAGTTGTATAACTTTAGTCTTGGAGCCTGTGTGTCTTAAACGCCTTAATATTATATTAAAATAGTTTGTTCAGAGTTTGACACCCTGGGTATGTTGAACTCGCTTCGTAGTATAGGCCCCAGTATTGATCACACAATCGCACACATTCAATATCTGATGGCAATGTCCTCAAAAGACACTTTGCCTGTCTTGCCCAAATAACCTTCAACATCCAACAATTCTTCAAAGTGTTTTAGGCTGCACCTAGTGGTTGCTGTGTTATTGCAGTATGTTTTAATAAGGGTTCCTGGTAGAGCTGGCTGGTTGCTAGGGTGATCCAGTAGGTACATTCAGTGTAACTAGGTGGTTTCCTTTTTGTTTTCTAATTTTGGAAATCCAGAATTTTTTTCAAATGTATTGGACTGCATAGATCAAATAGAAACATGTTTGTTTAGAGTCAGGAGATTGTTACCTGACTTTGCTCCGTCTGGAGGCAGCATCCCACAGATCAGTGCCAGCGCCTCATCTCCAAGCATGCAGTCTCCCAGATCCAGACAGACCAGTGTTGGATGGGTTGACAGGGCCAAGTTCAAGGTAACCAGTCCGGCGTCCAACAGTGGGCTGCCATGGAGGCTGGAGGGGGCAGGGACAGCGTCTTACAAACCAATCACATTATGCCTAGTTTTGGCATTAACAGCCATTCAAGATGTTCTGGATGTTTGAGATAAACCTAATGGATGTCTGTACTTACAACAAAGTCTGCAGAGACCGGTTTGTCTTTAGGGCATCGGCCAGGTGTCGTGTCCGACTGATGCTGGAGACGACGCCCAGGTTGAGGTTGAGCTGAGCGAGTGAGTGAGACTCTGCGACGCTCCTGCAGACGCGACCAAAATCACGGTCAGATAGCTGGCAGCCGCGGACAGACAGCAGGCGAACGCTGTCCTCCTTCAGACTCTCACAGATATCCTGAACCTCAGCAGCTGACAGCAGCTCCCCTGTGATCTGAATGGAGGCTGGCAGCATCCTGGACAGGACTGGGAGCACTGGGAACACTTGGACAACTGGAACCACGAGGAGGAAAAAAAACAAGCTGTCAGGCACTGAAGAGATCTAAGACAAAAGTGATAAACTATTCTTAACTCTCATATTGGTTTCTTCCAGATGATCTAACAATAAGCTAGTCAAAAAAAACTACATCTCCCTATCTACTATATATTATTACACACAGTGTGAACTGCTTCTATGTTTTTCACATCACCTTGTCTACTTGTAATTTAAATAAATCATCGTACTGATGAAGTACAAAATCCTGCATATTACACTTAGATTAAGTTTAGACTTCAATCAGTCTGATTCAAGCCAATATATTTTCTTTAAAATGTAAATAATGTGGTGGAAAAAAACTCATAAATTCTTGTAGAAGCCATCTCAGTTGAAACACAACTTTATACGTTTAAAAATGCTGTTGCAAAGCCTGTCCTTTATGAGTGAATAAATGTACAGATTCTGTATTGTATGGTATTACAGATGGCAGGTTGTATCAAACATGTCAGTTTGTTACCAGGTGAAGACTCAGTGAGTCTGAATAACAGATAATTAGATTATGACGTCTTATAATCTTCACTAAATCCCCCCACTCCTTAGTCCAAGCTGTCACACCTGTTACTTTACAAACAACCCCTCTGCATCTCTGTGCAGCATTGAGTGGTTGCCTGACTACCTCTTGGTGTCAACAAAACTCCTTGAAGCTAATCACTCAGCTGTCCTTCAATAAGAAATAGTTGAAGGATGTTACCGAATGTTACTCCCCCTTGGAGCTATGTATTATTATTGTTCTTAACAGCGCAGTTTGTGTGGAGATAAAAGCTTTTAATGAGTTAATGTTAGATAAGTTGGGGGGTAGATGGAGCTTTCCTTCATTTCTAGTCTGCTCAGCAGCCTATTGAAATTGGTGACCCTTATCACTCTTCTCTGTAAGAAGACTGATCTATTGAAGTATGCTTAAATAAAAGTACAACAACAACAACAACAATTAGGCTATTAGTATTATTTAAAGGCCTTCAGACTCCATCAGCGGTGGATGTCAATCAGGAGCTATAAAGATGATCACACTGATCAACTAATAGACAAATCTACATGAGAAGATCAACTGTTGATCAGTTGTTCTATCCGTGATCAATTATTGGCTCCTGTTCTGTCATTCAGAAAGCATTCATTTGTTGACTTATTAATGAGTGGGTCTAAAAACGACGGAACGGGTCGGCTTGTCAGTATAGACATACACACAGTGTCACAGACACACACACCTGTGCTATTCAATTATCAATTAATCCAAAGAGTTTGTTAGCATGAGAAGGGAGCGATTAGCTCTGCACACTTATCAACCAATCTATGTTGGAGCCTGGCTCTCAAAGATGGTTTTATAAGGGTATTAATGAACCTGATAAATGAGTGATCAGCTCACACGGGGAGGATCGGCACTTTCACACGGTGATGATGTCATCATTAGCTGCTCCGGTGCCTCTGATCCCGCCGCAGGCCACGCGCCGGTTACGATCCACCGCGGCGGACATCAAAGTGGAATGATCCCGGTATTGATTGATTAGGTCTGATCAGCAGCAGAGAGGAGGCGGCTGGTTGGTGAACAGCAGCTAGGCAGACGCGTCGGTCCGTTGGTGTAGCTCGGTGAGTCCCGGTGTGTTTCTGCAGGTGACAGTTACTATGAGAACCAGAGAAAAGAGGAGAGGAGGACGGTTCACTCCGACCTTTTTCGTGCGTCCAAAGAGGAAACAGGCTATACGTCATGGGGAGGTGTGCCTATTGACTCACATAGCCTGGCCTATCATAAAATACAACAAATATCAGTTTTAACAATTTCACAAATATATTCATGCAACGGTGGAGGTGAATGAATCACAATAGTGAGTTTTTAAATAGTAAGCCTAATTCAAAAATAATTAAAAATAGCCTAAATAGACTACAAAATAGAGAAAATAGTTTATATGATATTATTACATTGAGATACCTTCTGAGGCTACTGTATATGTCACAAATTATCTAAACATTCAAATTTCTCGCATAGGGCTGAATGTGGCCTAGAAAAATACAAATACGTCTACTTTTGGATTAATATAATTTCTCAAACTATAAAGTAAGTAGTAGTATTTTAATAAGATTTTACTTAAATAATAATAATAATAATAAATATCTAATATAGGCCTACGTAATTTGATATTTAAAATTCTTATTAAATTGATCTTGAAAGAACACTTAATGACCTTGTGCAGTGCTAACTTGTAGAGGGGTATTTCCCTCAATATAGTCTTTTTTTTATTATAGCCTATACATATTTAAGGATAAAATACGTATCTTTAAATATTTAGAGGAATATAATGTTTAAATGGTTTATGGACGAGAAAGCAATAACTGAAAAATCAAACAAATACTTCAAATTATATCTTGTACACTGTGCACTTTTATTTGTAAGAAACACATGGTTGGTTTCACATGAATTTTGAAAATATGATGAAAGACACTTGGATGTAATAACACTGATACACTCAACAAATGTATGAGCCTATTGCAAAATGTTTATGACGAAGACATCAGTCTACTAAAAACAAATATTTGGGGTCCAAATTAGCTTATTTGGCCAATTTAGTTTTCACTCATCATTCGAATGGGCCTACATTAATTTTTATGGGAATAAAGTAGAGAAAAACATTGGCGTCAGGCTCTTAAAAAACAATTATAAAACTCTGATCCGAGTGAGGGCTCTTCATGAATACACGATCTCTGCGGCTTTTGCGTCACGCTTGCTCTTCGGCGTTTTGACCCCCCCCCCCTGTGTCGTCACGTGCAAAAGATCCTGAGCTCTTTTGGTTACTAATTATTAATACAAGATTTAAATAAAAGAATAAATGATCAGAGGCTGCATGTGATCGATCGGCTTTGTCCTGATCGCTAAAAAAAATCACATGAAACGACTTCCGGTTCTCATTTTAAAAATAAGAGCATACACATTTAGCCTAATGCTCTCTTTAATCTAGCAGTCAGTGTTGTATCAGTTTTTTAAACGTCCCAAATATCACGTGTTTATGTCGCTTGTTCTCTGGCTCTGTTCATTTAATGCAAACACCCCAAAAAACACATTTGGAAAGATATAGGCCTCGGTTGGCTTGTGCATCAGTGTTAAAGAAACTTATTGCTGCTACTATGATGAGTTGTTGTTTTTTGTTTTATGAGTTTTATTGATTAAAGCTAACTTGAGCATACAACTGGGACCTCTAAAGCCTAACATCCTGACTAAAACGTTAAAGCTTGCTGGACTGAAAAGATATGATATAGGCCTACTGCTCATGCTTACCTCACCCTCTTGACTCGTCATTATGGGATCATAGAAAAACATTTATGCAGTTTCTCTTAAGCAGTTTTCACACATGTACTCCTGACAATTTCAAGAAAATTTCACATTTCAATTTTGTATCACTCACAGCAGAAATGATCCCTGTCGGACTGGGTGAGCGTATTAGGAGGCAAGGTGTGACATCAAAGACGCTGCAGAAATCTAAGTTGGAGGATGACTTAACAGAGTTCAACATTTTTTTTTTTCTTTCACCAATTCAACGAGTAATTGGACAAATTCACAGTAGCAACAAAAAACTGCAAACTGATATAATGGCAAGCAAAAAAAAAGACTATGATGTAGGTTCATTACGTTCACAAAGATCACACTGGTCCTTCACCAGTCTTGTGGCAAATGTGTCCCAGACACATCAGATGTGTGTGTTTACGCCTGAACATAGGATCTGATCACTCAACACATGTTAATACCAAATGTACACAGGGTCAATCAGCTTCTCTGGCTGCCTGGCTGTACCAAACACCTCTGTTCCCTACACATGATGCTGCATGTTTGTACTACTGACACAGAGTTTACTGGCCCTGCAGACAACACTTGCATTTTGTTCAATATAGATTCTTCTCCCCATCTTCATACTAAAGTGTTGATAAGATCTCTTTCACTCTTTCAATTACAAGATGGAGGGGGGTAAGGGGCAGGCAAAAATGAACCAATGAGCTGCTGTACCTGTATTGTGGGCCGGTTTCAAAGCATTTCTAAAAATATATCTAGTCTATAAAAAATATTTGGCCCCAAGTGCAAGAAATGTGCCCTCTTCTGAATAACGAAAACAAACAAACAAAAGTCTAATGCAAAAATAAACTTTCTTGTTTACCTCTAACTGTACAAGCAAGGCTACTCAACATGTCCCTAAAGGATGTCAGGCATGGTATGTGTGTGTCTGTAAGTGAGACTCATTTGTCTGACTTGTCGGTGCTGCCCCTTTTGGTCGCCATATTGCTCTGTGATCTACAACACATGTTTTCACTTAGACTTTTTTTCTCCACTGGGGAGGAAACATGCGGGTAGTTCCTGACTGTGAGTCATCACTGGTGCCCAGACTGACAGACTCAAAGTTGTTTCTAGAGCGAGGGATTTCTTTTTTTTCAGTCTCTTTTCCACCTTTTGGACTCAACATATATATACATTGCCGTTTTTTTCTCGAGATATCACTTCACACGATGTCTGTTATGGAATATCAGGGCTGAGTCACATCCTCGCCCCAGGACACTACCAGAGAGCGTGAGTTTGTATGACTGCATACAACAGTCACTCTTTGTTTCAAATGAAAGGATTTATTTTTAGTTCTAGCTTTAATAATCAAAAGCCATATGTTTGTCTCAAACAGTTTGTTTCCTCAAACTCTTTCTGTGTTTAACATTTCCCTTTTTATTCTCTCTGCAGCCTGAATTTTCTTTAAATCAAACACACTGCACTTCAGTCACACTTTCACCATCAAAACATGGCAGCTACTGCTCTTGTTACAGAGAACTTTAAGTTTGTGTCCCTCTTCTTCAAGAGTAAAGATGTGATGATCTTTAACGGTCTGATCGCTCTGGGAACTGTAGCCAGCCAGACTGCATACAACGTGTTTGCTTTTAACTGTCCCTGTTCCTCTGGGAGAAACTACCGCTATGGCCTGGCTGCCATCGGCGTTCCTGCACTGGTACTTTTCCTCGTAGGAATAATGATGAACAAGAGCACCTGGGATGTGGTGTCTGAATGTCGGCTCAGAAGGTGCCGGAAGTTATCTGGAGCTGCAGGTTTTGCACTACTGGGAACCATCATCGGTCAAGCTGTGGTCGCTCCATTAACCTGGGTGGTCATCTCTTTGCTGCAGGGTCAAGCGTACACATGTGCCCTCAGTGAGTTTGTAGACCCCACTACAGTGGAGGGCTTCCCCTCAGATAAAGGGTCAGAGGTCATGGCAAAATTATCATGCAAAGGAAGTGTTTCGGAGGAGCTGCAAGGCTTCTGGGCTGAAATTGAGCGAGGACTGAAATACGAATCTCAGGTATAGTGGATTCCTTATCTTTTGTTTTGGCTTGACTTGGTTAGTTAATCTATTGGTGTTGTCAATAATGCTGCGTATCATAACTGTGCTCTGATAGAAATTGTTGAAGGAGGATAGTTTTATTCATATTACTGTAGGTCAGTGCATTCAGAACATTACAAATAAATAAAAAATGTCTACAGTACATAATATTAAAAGAATCTGAGAATTGAAAGAAATCTGTGAATGCAGGGGACAAGGCCAAAATACAATATATTGGGTTGTTGTGATTCTCTCAGACGGCCCTGCATTAACAACAGAAATGATACTGTAGTGGACAGGAACACTTCTAAAAACCATTGTCTGGTAACACAATCCATCACTGTCTTCTCAAAACCAAGTTCAATCTCTACCATGCACCTGGGCTAAAGCGGAGAGAAACCATTTGGCTTGTTATCAATACACAATTCAAAAGCCATCATCCCTGATGCTGTGGGGATGCATTAGTGCACATGGCATTGGTAATTTGCACATTTGCAAAGGCTCCATTAAATCTGAACCATGTATACAAGTTTTGGAGCAACATATGCTGCTGAACAGACAACTTCTATTTCAGGGAAGGCCCTGCAAGACAATGTCAAATTCAGCATGACACTGTAGTAAAAAAAATAAAAAAATTCTGGGTGATAAACTGGACTCCTGGGGTCACTAATTGACTTGTGTGATGTCTTATCTATTAAAAAAACATTCCACTTTCTTTTCATTCAAATTACAGAAATGGATCTCCTCATTTCCTAAAATAAAAAAATAAAAACTTTAATTGATATAAAGACATGAAGATCAGACAAAGGAAACAAATAGCAAGCATCCAAGACTAATGCATCTGACCCAGTGCCTTAACCCACAACTGTCCTTGTTTTCAGCTGTTAGGCTGGCTGCTGGTGGCCGGACTGTCTCTAGCAGTATTCCTGATGCTGTGTATGAAGCGGTGCTCTTCTCCACTTGGCTACCAGCAGGAGGACTACTGGTCTCAGTTCCGATCTCAAGAAAAGACCCTCTTCCAACGCACAGCAGCTGTCCACGCCCGCCTTCTGGCTGCAGAGAACATTAAGAGCTTCTTTGGCTTTGTAGTTTTAGATAAGGAAGAGAAAGAGCAGCTGGCTGAGCACCAGAGTGCCAGTCCTGTCTGCAGCACTAAATGGAACAGAGTAACTGGAGTCTACCTTTACAGGGAGAAGAATGGACTGCCTCTGTACAGCAGGCTCAACAAATGGGCCACGTACAGCCTGGAGAATAATGTGGAGGCCATGGACAAAGAGATGGAGTTGTTCAGCTGACAGACTTTGTTGTGTACGGAGGAGAAGAGCTGCCAAAATCTAAAATAAATAGTTATGTGCCTTAATGATTTAAATGTACCAAAAATTTCATTTTTAATTGTGTTGGCATTATTCTGTTTATAAATCACAACATATTATTAGTTTGACCTTGGTCCTTAGGACAATCCCTTTTGAAATGTATATTTTCTAGTTCATTTCCTCTTTTAACTATTATTCAATCATTTTAAAGTATTTTTAAATTTATCTTGAATGTATTTTAAGTTTATCTCTTGAAACCTAATGTTTTTAGAATGGAAGTATGTTAGTAGGGGTGCTGAGGTTGTGCCCCCTTCAATCAGGCAAAATGAAAACCATCAGCTTATGAAAACATTTAAACTCAGCAGTTATGAGCTTTGAAATCCTTTTTCATTGTAACCAAATTCTGATTCTAAGCTTTGAACAGTTCAGAGCTCACGTCCACGTCGATGTGAACTTTGGATGTTGAGTTTGTTGTACGTTGAAGTGTAAAATAGTCTATTGCTCAATTTTTTAAAATTAATACCATATGACTATTTGCAGCAGGAACTATTTTGTCATCATATAGGCCAAGAAGGACTTCTAACTATGACTGACTTTTAGCACCCCTGATATATCAAAATAAAAATAGTAAAAAACAAAAATGAATTCTGTAAAAGGGGTATGGGAAAGACAATTAATTATTTTATTTTAGGGAACATTTAAACTTTCCCAACTGCCCCATTTTATAAAGATTGTAAAGGTAAGAAGTTATAAAATAAGAAAACGTCAAGTAGAAATGTATCTATAAATGTATGCCTACATTTATTTTTAATGCGATTATAGTACACTTGATGTCAAATCACTTATTTAGTTATTTTGACATGTAGCTTTTGTCCTCAGTGTGACTCTGATCAGAAAAGAATGGTGGGATCATCATTTTTAGGAAATATTTCTATGAGGGGACAAGCAGATTTATTTCTTTATTTTCATATGTTTTTTAGGTTTTACTTTTAAATCTTAAATGTTTTGAGTATCTTAGTATTTTCCTGATCACATTTATATTCTCTGAAAATAATATTCCAAACTGTACCCAAGTGTTTTAAGTGTGATACAGAATATAAAATGTATACGGAGAATAAGTGTGGCAGGTTGTGTTTCAGCACGTCCCCATTCATGGAAAAATGTTACATGGATCTCCTTTACACCTGTTTTCTTTCTTTACAGGTGAACTCATCATGAAAGGAAACTAAGGTCAAGCTTATTGGTACCAAATGTAAATGGAAAAAATAGATTTTAATAAAATCACATAAGATTCTTCATCAGAAGTGGGACATCTGTTTAATATTTTCATTTGACTTACTGTCTGATAAAATGTTTTACTCCAAGTTTACACACATCTTTTATTACAGGACATAAAACTATAATGTTGTCTTTTTGTAGGATAAAATATTGAATTAAAAAATATTTTGTTTTAGCATGTAAGCTGTGGATAAATACACTACAAGACCAAATACAACCTGTTTGGTGGTGCATTAAGTACAGATTATGTTTGCATGTTGAAGAAACACTGATAGAGTCTGACACAACAAGTTTGATACATATTGTAATATTATATTAGAAGTTTAAACTAAAAAGAAACCTAACTGTGTATTGTTTGATTTTAATGAACTATGACTTCCATCAATTGTTTTTCTCTGTTCTTCCTTGAAAGGTGACATGACACGCCTCCAAATAAAACAGTATATCAAAAACACTTCCCACCTTGATAATGTTTAAAATTTGGACACTCTCAAGACATTTTCCATGCTTTCCCTGCCACAGCACTAGACAATCAAAGGAAACAAGATAATGTCATCCCACTGTTGTCCCACAGTAACCTTAGCAATAAGTGAAGCCAGTGTCTCTTTGCTGCAGCTTTTCCTAAGTCCTTGAGAATTCTCTGACACATCTTTAGTCAACACGACCATATTGTATTTTCTGTTGATGCCATGTAAAAGTGTTTGACCCAGCCCTTTGTTTGGCCCTCTATTCATATGTATTCCTCTAACAGCATATGTATAAAAGCAGACTAGTACCTCTCATTCTGAGCTAAAACAGTTATGAAGTCTTTTTGCTATTGTTACTATATAGCAGAAAAGGAAGTGAAGCTCTCGTGTGGGACCCATAAAGGAAGTGGTACAGCTCAGGCGTATGGGACCTTCCTCACTTCTCACTCTTTAGCAGAACTGGGGTCCCTATGCGTCATAAAAATCTCCCTGTTCTAGTGTGGAAAATTTTATGATATAACTTCACTCTGCATTGTTTCAATCTTTCATGCAGGTTGACTTTCAAAGTATAATATTTGCAGTTTCTTTTGTTAGTGGTAGTTTAAAATGACTTTTCTTGGTAAAGGGCAGCAATGTAATGTTTTCTTAGTGATTCATTCTCCTAAAATGAAAGTTACAGATCATATGGAAATATGGAGCTAAAGCTTAATCTATTCTATTCAGTACAATGATGACCAGAATAGTTCTGCTTATTCTGCTGTTTTACACTTCCCTCCAGTTGGTGGCAGTAATGCGCCTCTCAGCTGGTTCATAAACCGCAAATAAAAACTGAAGAAGATTTCTTTCTCTGCGCAAGCGCACTCGAACAAGTCTGTAGCTCCAGGCGGGCGGGCTGATTCAAAATATAACCACACAACATGGATTTAATATCTGCGCTGCAGTTCTTGAGATTAAATGAAATCCCAAAAGGTAAAATTATGTATTTTGTGTACGATATAAATGAGAGTTTCGTTATAAACTGAATGAATCGAGATATTTTAGGCTGGCTGTTTATTCTCTATTTCGCGGGTTTTGTGCTCTGCCCTGATGTACAGGGGAAAACTCTGCATTTTAAAAGAAAACTTTTGTTGGAGCTACAATCTATGTTACATTTCCGAGGCCTTCAACCCTTAAAATGACACGTTTGTTGCAAAAACTCACAAGAAATACTATGCAGAAAATCTATGCTCTGCTATCCACTGTATGTTGTTACTGTATGTTGTTTATAACGTTTATTTTATTTATTATTTATTTATTTGTTAGGGACAGTGCATATTCATGAACAGCTGTAACAATTACAGCTGTAGTTTCCATCTGTTGTCCCTAGGCAGGTAACATAGAAAGACAAATTACAAATAAAATACAAAGGCACAAGTGACACAAGACAATAATAGAGGTTAAAGGTGGTCACAGACTTGGTTTTCTTTTATCCACTGTTTGAGGTGTGTTTTGAAGGTTGCATATGTTTGTGAGTCTCTTATTGTGAGTAATATTTAGTTCCTTTGACTCACAGAACAGTTTGTCTGAATGTAGTGCGTCTGTATGGGACCTCACAGTCTCCTCGGGCTGTGGCCCTGGTGCCGATCCCATTGGCAGACTTCAGCTTTATAAAGTCCTTCAAAGGAGGAGGAGCAAAAGTCAATTATCTTTTTCTAAAACTGTGCAATGGTGAAACGAAAATGGCTTTTGTCAAAGATTTTTATGGCCTTTTTAAAAAGAGATTGTATTGTTGGGCTTCGCCAAATACAAAAAAAACCCCAAATCCTTAATTTGAGTTGTCATACTACGGATTGATTGTGTAGAGCTAATAACGTGATTTATCGATAAATGAATCAACTCATAATATTGTTTATTAATGTTAAAATCATTTTTCAAGCAAAATGCGTATAGTCTAGCGATATGACTGTATTCTTGTTCATATTTGACAGTTAAGTAAATAACCAGACATTTGAAGTCAGCCTTTGAGACAGATGGATTCAGTCACATGCTATTGCCAAATAATGTACAAGGAAATCTGACAGGGGAAAAAAAGAGAAATGATGAAAGCAAACACTAGTTGCAGACTGAACTATGCATCAATAACAACATTTAAACCTCACCGGACTGCTGATGCAGCTTCTGAAATGTTGCCTGGTCTTTCTACAACTATTGGGTAGTATAACTTAAAAGGGTCCGTGTGTCATTGTTCGGAGTGAAATGATGTTCTCAAGCTCCACAACATTATCAGTTACCTCAGGTAATGTGATGACTGATCACTGTTGTGATTTCCAGCCTGGGTGGATGAAGTGTGGGACTTGGAGTTCACCGAGAGGAAACAACTTGATGACACCATTGGAGAGGAACTTGTAGTGATTGGAGACAGGGACTTCAATAACCTGTACCAGTGTTTATTGGCCCATGCTGCTGATCAACAGCAGTCTGCAGGCAGTGATGGAGCTTCACAGGTAAGACTGATTCAGCACAGATTCCATATTTACTCTGTTTATTTAATTTAATTTATTTCAAATACTCTATGGGTCTTGTCATTTGAGTGGTCTTGTGCTGCTATCTTTTAAAGTATATGTGTAAAATACAATTTTGAATTGACTCTAATGCTTAATATTAACATGAAATAGCATACACACTGTTTTCTATTTACATCTTGAATGTTGAATGCCGTGCTGACTGCTAACAAAAGTGGCCTGTAAATCAAAGCATTCTCACATAAAGATCTATGTAGAACAAGCACTATACTTTAAGCAGATGATAAACAAGTTCAAAATGATTATATCATGTTTGAGTTAAAAGTTTATAAAAGTGTCATAACAGTTTGCATTTTACACCTGCTGTGCAGAATTTAGTTTACTTACATCTCACCCCTCTTGATGTTTATGAAGGATTGAGTGTTTTATTATTATTATATTTGTAATAGTTGCCTTTCAAAAGTGCAAACAAGTAGAATCACAATTAATGATACTTGTTTATTGAAACTAGTGGCTACCTCAAAGGTAGGTTATGAACCTGAAAACTTGATGATGGCTCCAATATTAATTAAAAACACAAGCCTGTAGGTATCTGTTTTCTTGTATTTGGTAGCAGCAGTAAGAACAGGTTGTCTCCCATGTTGTGCTGCAGAGTGTCTGGGCTACTCTGGGGGAAAACGGGGTGTCTGTTAAGACCTTGGTGGCTGTTTTGTCTCTCTTTGTCCTGGCCGGGAAAGTGAAGGCAGCCAACGTCCAGCAGAGAGTGAGCGGTCTGCGTGCTGCTGCCCTCTACCTGCTGCTGCTGGGCATCCCAGGTGAGTCAATCAGCTTCACTTCTTTTTGAGTTTAGGTCGCTTGCTGGGGGCCTTAGTGCAGTACACTCATGTAATGTTTAGTTTATTTCTTATATTAATAGTTCACAGTGATATATAAAGGTATGCCTTTCTGCATCCAGGGAGCATCGCCAACAAAGTTTTCCATGAGGTTTTAATGGACATGTGTTCAGACATAACCTCTCAATGCTGGCCTCAGGACTCTGGAAAGAAGCGCAAGAAAGATGTCCCAAAGAGTTCTCAGGCAGAGGGCAAGCGCTCCAAACCCCAGAGGAAAGACACTCCAGAGGTACAGATCACTCAAAGCACAGGACCGTTATAAGATATACTGCATTAAATATGGAGGTACAGAGCTTTAAACATCGACTGCACATCTAGACACATCAGGTAGGATGTTTTTTTTTCTTTTTAGTTACATTTTTAATGTCTTAGATTTTCCTTTAATGTTCATTCATGGAGGAGTTTTCACAATAACCCTGGTTTTGCATTCTAAAGCAGAGTAAATAAATATCTCTAGAATTAATTATTTATCAACACTGGACCAAAACACATTGGGATTGGTTAGGTTAGGTTTATATTTTATGTAACACAAATGGAGATGTGTGAAATAGTGTATCATCAAAATGAGTTTTGGTAGAATAAATCGGGTGTAAAGGGTGTTTGAAAATAATGTCTAATATCACTGTTACCCTCAGATGGAAGTAGATGAAGAAGGGGAGGAGGATGAGGAGCTTCACTTCTCTGGCCAGGATTTGATGAAGATCAGAGATGCTGTGGTTTACTTGGTTCAAAGCCTCCTCAGACTCCTGCAGACTTTTCCTCTCAAAGACAGACCACAGAGCGCCAGTAACTGCACACAGGTACCGCTAACTAAATAAACATGTCTGCCCACTTTACAGCACTCTGCAGTGTCTCCAGTGTTTGAACCTGTTTCCTTTTTCAATGCAGATCTTCAGTAAGCTGCTTTCCTTTGAGCCAGTTGTTGGAGAGGCAACCTTTGCTGCTGTGCAGTGAGTTGTCTTATTTCTCTCTAAGAGTGTTTTTCCAGGTTGTAAAACAAAGCTGACAGTTGATGTTGTTTCTGCACAGAGATATCACCAAGCTGAGGAGTGTTCCTGAGATGGCTTACTACGGCCTGCGGCTGCTCTGCTCTCCGAAACATGGAGACCAGAAAGAAGTGAGATCCTTGAGTAGTACTCTATGATTTAAATACAGGAAAAAAATGTAAAAGCTTTCATCGTTACAGTTTTCCTTCAAGCATCAATGATTGTGGTTTTTGTGCCTTTGGAGCAGAAGAAATCCCAGAGGAGGATGAAGCTTTAGAAATCTATTTGTCTGACCAAATGATAAAACAGCAGTGGTTCAAAACCCCCTGAGATTAACGGTATTGTTAGTTCAAATGCCACAAGAGAAGCATGTTTCTAATCCAAACTGTTTTTTTCCAGTCCCTCCGGAGGGTTTTCCACCGACTTCTCTATGTCATCCTGATGATGAATAAAAACAACACAGGGAAGCCTTCCCTCCTCATACCCAGCCAGTCTGTCCTCTCCACCCGCAACCAGGCCATCAGTTTTGTTTGGTAAATGTCATTTCTATCATTTCTTTTTATGTTGAACAGTCCCTTCTTTGTTATTAGTTATCGGGGATCTATTAGCCATTTAAGAATGGCATGTTACATCATGCTTAATTTCTCTGTTTGTGTGATTTCAGTCACCTTGTGGAGGAGCTGAAGGAGCTGGCGCTGCCTTTCCTGCAAATCCTCCTGCAGCATATCTGCTATCAGGTGAATCTCTCAGCAAATCTTCCATGCAAAAATATAAACGTATACTTACTATCTGTGTAAAGTTCAAAGACTCTGTGACAACTGTTGTGCCTAAAAGTTATGAAGGAAGTATTATTCGAAGCTATTAGCTGAAAATTACATGGGAGGGTTTTATGATGAGAATCAAACAAAGGACCAAGGAGCTCCCGTTTAAAGGATTAAGCGGATTCTGTTTGCTCCTTTTTAGCTAAGTTTTTTTTTTGATCCAGCAAATTCTTAGGAGTGTCCTTGTATTTTTTAGGATCACTTATACTTTGTTACAAGTTGATTCACTGGTTAAGTAGTGAAACAGTGTTTCTTCTGCTGACGTTTAGATGGTGGAGAAGAGTGATTTTCGTAGCCACGGAGCCCAGGCTGTGGGTATGTTGACGTCACAGATGGCAAGTCAAGACTACGCCCGCTTCATCAAGTGGCTGTTTAACTTCTCGAGACACTCAAAGGTAAGACACCCCCAATTTCACAGGACTCCTTCCTTTAATGTAAGATCCAAACATGATGATCTAAAGTTCAATCATTTATAACAACACATTTTCACAAGATTGATTTTTACCACCTGATTTAAAAAGCTCACAATCATAACCAAATCTTAAATGTTTTATTCAAACTCTACAGCAAATAAGCAATCTGTCTTACATGCCATGCCACAAAATAAAATATTATACTGGGTTGCTGAAGACACTTTTCTGGAGAGCTATCACAAAAGTGATTTTCCACCTCTGACCTTGAAATATTGGTTAAACCTGATGTGAGCAGTTTTCAACTTGATAAACAAAATATGATCAATACTAGGGGTGTAATGGTACACAAAAATGTAGGTTCGGTACGGTTCCAAGTTTTGAAGCTTCTTTTCGGTACAGTAAAGGGACCTGATGCAACACTTTTTTTTTCTCTTTATTAGGAACATTTAGAATTTACCATTTACACATTGGGCTAAGTGCAGCATTGACTGTTCACACTTGTACACCTGCTCAGGTTACTTTTTTGAATGCCCTTTGAGCACATAAATAAATAAAATAAACCTAATCACATCTGGGACAGTATAGTTTCATTGCAGAACTATTCATATTTCCCTCTGTCGATATAAGAACTTCAGCAGCATTTGTTATGGCTTTGGCCCGTTCAGAATTACTAGCAAAAGTCTGTCTGTTGCGGAGGGAGGGTGTTCATTCTATCATGCTGCAGGTTATGCTTCCACACTTTCATGCAGCAGCGCTGTTGGAGCGGGACCATCGCTGAAAATGAAAACAAAACTTGAGAGTCAGGCCGTAAAAAGAACTCCATCCTGGTTATATGCAACTGTCCAAACCGACAGGGCTCGAGGAACTAGTAATCTGCACAGTTTATGTTTGAACTTTTTAACAATAACAGCAGCCTTCCTTCACACTGAGGTGTGCTGCCGCTTTGCAGTCCGTGTGGGAACACAGATTAAAGCACTTCTGTTCTGTGCGTACTCGGATCGGTCCGTGTGCGGATAATTAGGAAAAGGTTGATCATTTCCGCTAAGTGCTTTGAAGTGCCTGTAAGTGCTTCTAAGGGGTTGGTGTCAAACTGAGTTGCAGCACACAGGCTGAAGTGCCTTTGTTTCCACAGAACTGATTCACAGTGAAGGATTGGTGAGACAGTTACAAAGAAGCAGGGGGGGAGACTTTTCATCAGAAAACACAAATGCATGTAAAGGATAGGACCAGCAGATAAGACATACCACCGATATCGACACAAACCAAAAGTTCCTCCACAGCAGCTCTAAAGACGAAACACTTTTAAAAACAAAACAAAAGACGAAAATATAATCATTAAGTGGTTGAGAAAAGATAGGAGAAACTGAAACAGAAACAAAAACTCTGCTCAGAGATTTTGTTCTTCTTGATTTCCTCCAGTACGTAGGCAATAATCTTCAAGACATTCAGACTTGCAGGAGCAGACAACATGTTCATATTGAGCAGGTTTCATTTTTAAAAGCAAGACCTACCTTTTTAGTAGAGCTTTTAACTGAATCTCATTTCATCTAGTTTTATTACATTTTGAACCTCCTGTGTTTCCTCATTCAGAATAAATGATAGCGTTTCCTCAGTACATGTTCTTATCTAGTTATTTTTACCTTAGTTTTTGGATTGTGGGATAGGGGCGGGGGAGGGAGTCATGTTGTTGTTGTTTGATTAAATGTTGATGCAAAGCACTTTGGGATACATTTGTTGTGTGAAAAGTGCTATACAAATAAAGTTTGATTGATTGATTTTCTCAGCACTCTTCATGACATGAAGGGACACAAATTAAGAAGAAAGCTTCCCAAGTTGCTACCCCTAGTGCGATAAACAAAATGGGGAAACTAAAAAGACTTAGATCTTTGAGTGGGTCCCTGTGTGACATCCTCCTGAAGCTCTTTCTGCAGCTTCTTGCCCCCTTAAATCTTTTTTTCAAATATCAGTATCAGAATCGGGGCTTATTGCCAAGTACATTTACACATACAAGGAATTTCACTTGGTGTATTGGTGCTAAACAATTAACAAGGAAATAAAGCAGAGCTAGCAACAACTTAAATAATACAGTATAAGAAGATATTACAATATATAAAATAGAATTAAAAAATGTAAAATATAAAACATAATAATAAAAAACACAAAATGTACAAAAGGTGAAATGTAGGAGCTGTGCAGTGGACTATGAGAAAAAAATCTTAGTGTGTGTAACTACTCACAGAGTGCATGTAAGGAAGATACATCTTTAATGTCCAGTGGGCGTTAATGTAACGCATAAAGAACAGTTCAGTTCATATTACTTATACTTCAGCCTTTAGAACAGATGAACAATCAACATTTGACTGTTTAATCTCTATGAAATGGTTGCAGATGTTGGATATAGTCTGAGTATCATTCTGGCTTCATTCTCTGTAAGTTGCTGTAATCCCAATGTCTTTTGTTGTGCTTTCTGCAGATGGTGCACCGGCTCTTCTCTGTGGACGTGGTGATGGTTTTACTGGAGCAGCCAGAAAGGAGCTCTGAGGATTGTCAGGATCCAGAGCTTGCTAACTTCCTACCACACAAGTTCCTGATCCAGAATCTGCTTTTCACTCGGCGGATGGACGACTCCCCGACTGTCCAAGGCCACGCCCTCTCCTGCCTGGCCCAGTGTTTGGAGCTGCCTTCATTTAACGTCACCAAGGCCGTCCACAACCTCTTCTCGCCCAGTGAGAAAACATTCCTTCACACTAGTGGGGAGCAACTGAGTTTGAAAAACAGTTTTTCATTTGTGCTTATTTTGGAGGAGACACTGGGACTACTTTTAGGAGAATATTTACTCTTAAAGGTCCCATATTCTTCTTTTTCTGGTTTTATATGCCCTTTAGTGTGTTTTCCATGTGTCCTGTGCATGTTTAGGCACATCTATTTGTGTCAGGAAAACAGGAAAGTGGGACACAGGTGCGGACCCAGGGGTGTCTTAGTTATCCAAGAAGGATAACCACAAAAATCGCAAGCGATAGATTGGAGGGGGGGTAGGGAACAATGAAAATAGTATAGAGCCAAAACACCGCTCTAATTAATGCACCGAAAATTATCCACTAAACCACTGCTGCCAAGCAGCTGACTCAAAACTAAATTGTCAGGGAGACCCAGAAACAATTCACGAAAGTAAAGGCTGCTAGGGAGGCCTTAAACTCAACACAAAAGGCTGGGGTATATCAACTACCCAGCACCCCAAGTTATTTTGGCAATAGACACAAATACACAAAAAGTTATTTGTTTGTGTTTATGAACACACAGACAACAAGAGACAACACAGGGAGAACCTCTCACTACCTCTGAAGGTGAGATAATGACTCAGCACAGAGCACTGAATTCCAGCAGTATATATAAGCTCCCCACACCTGGTTTTAATCAAGGCCAATCAGCCACAAACACACTTGACTCTGCACTTAGTTGATTCATTCACCAACCCCAGTGAGAAGCCAGAGTGTGTGTCCTTACAATTTGCAAAAATTCAAAGTCCTCGTAAACGCAGCTTCTCCTACCTCCTCCTGTTAGCTGCAGCATTAGCTGCATGTAACGCTCGGTTCTAGCCCCCCTCGATAAAAATTTGTCAGTCCGACGTCAGTGTGAGATCACTGACCTAAGCCCATTGGCTCGTTGTGGCAAGCCCAGCAGCTCATGTTGCACGCCCATTAACTTCTGTAGCACGCACACGATATGCCGTAACCTGCGGTAGCACATTAGTGCTAAGGTGCTAATGTTTATGTTCTCTTCGGACGGAGCCAGTGGCTGCATTCCCAATATGGTAAAAGAGGCGGGACATTTCCGAGAACCGTGCTGAGCGACTGACCAATTACGGCAGAGCCAACAGGCCGACCAATCAGATCAGACTTGACACACGTGGGGACTCTGAAGGTGGGCACTTCAGAGCCTTAGAGAGAGTCAGAAGTGAGCCGGTGCATGGAGCGGCAGTTCATGAAAACAGACACTTTTTAGAACTTTAGCTATTGTGAACATACTTTAGTAGGTACATAGATTAAATATATGAACCCCAAAAAGGGCATAATATGGGCTCTTTAAAGCTAGGGGAATAAAAACATGTCGAATCACTGGAGAATCTCAATCTTAAATGAGCAAAATGAAAGGATAAACGCTCATCCCAATTATTCCCATATGATTTATCAGTAAGTTACATAACTGCCACATGGCCCGTAGTTGCTACTTCAACCCAAACAGCCACCTTCAACAGACCCATGCTCCGTTAATGCAAGCTAGCTAGGCAGTGAAACTCGATGCTACCTACCCTACCACATTGCTTTAAAGGGATACTTCACCCATTTGCATTAAGCTTTGTATCATTAGAAAACTGGTAGTATTTTTGAATGGTCGTGCATCCCGCCCTCATTTTCAGGGATATCTTTGTATTTCTATTACTATTCTATTTCTATTACTTTCTAAGTATGAAAAGGAACTTACGATGACGCAAAAAATTTCATTTTGCGTCACTGGAAGCTGTTGCGGTTAGCGGGGTGAAACTACAACGCTAGTTCCTCATATTTTTGACCACTGAAGCTACAGACCAATCACAGATCAGTGGGTAGGATCTCACTCCCAGAATCAAAACTTAACGTCCGCCATATTGCTTGGAAGTTATGCTAACAGGCTCTATGGAGAAAGCGAAAATAATAATGGCGAAAAAATAAACATATAGCGGTGAGACAGTTGCTGCCGACAGGCCGGACTGTTTTGGCTGCTGCGTCCGCTGGGTCACCTCCAGGTCCACCGCTGGCCGCAGCAGCAGAGTCACAAGACCGGCCTGTCGGCAGCAACCGGCGGCCACTGCCAGCTCAGCAGTCGAGACATAAGGCCTGTGTGTCGGCGGCGGTGAGGACAAGGAGCCGGGGCCGGCTCGAGCTGGGGCGGACTGGTAGTGTCGGTGCTCTCACTGTTTGCCTATGGACACAGACATAGAGTCTGTTTTCTGCTAGGAATTTCCAAGATCAATTCTGGAAGAAATCTCTGAATCAGTTGAGGAAATGGTCTTATGTGTTGAAGTAGGCCTAAATATGTCTGTCTCCCTTAGTGGGATTGGCCTGTGCTGTGTACTTTGGTGTCTTTCATCCACATGAGCCAAAAAGACACTTTCTGCCTTTTCTCAACCAAGAAGGCACGCACTTCAAAATGTATATCACATTTCTACTATGACCCAATGTCAATACAGATTCATGTTTCAATGGGTGAAGTATCCCTTTAATGACCTCCACAACCAATATGGAAATCTTCCTAGTGAAAACATCACACGTAGAAAAGAAAGACTAAAAGAATACTATCTAGAGAGAATACTCAACTCAGCTTTATTTACAGTTTATAGCACCTTTCATTCATAAAAACATACAGCCCAACAAAGGCACAGACAGAAGAGAACAGAAGTTGAAAGGAAGAGATATAAACCAGAATTAAATAAAAGGAGAAAAAAAGATCTATACAACATCGGGAACAGATATCGGTAAATTAATAACACATGGTAAGAAGGTGACTTAGATGAAATAAAAGACATGTAAAAACAATGATAAAGAGAAACGTAAAAGCTATAAATCCACTCCTTATTAAAAACAGAAAGCTCTCTCCCCGGTGCTTGTGTGGGCTGGAACATAAAAGGAAATAAGATGAGGTAATAAGGTGATATATTGAGGAGCAATGCCATGTAAAGCTTTAAAAACGATGACTATCTGTTCAACTTTGAAATAGAAAGACAGATAATTCTGACGAGAGAGCTCGGAAAGAGGATGGGTGAAGTAAAAATTTGAGTGAGGGGAATAAAAATATAATGTTGATAGCACTGTGTTTGTATCATAAACTGCTTATGGACACATTTCTACTAACTTGACCTTTCTACTGTCTCTGTTTAGCTGCAACCCAGACAGTGTTGGAGAGTGAAATCACAGAAGGTAACCTTTTTCTTTCCCTTCATTAGGAATCTTGATGTTGACTAACCACAGAGACAAATGATGACAAATGTACCAGATGTTGTTCACAACAGTAGGAGGCCATAGGGGCTTCAAGAGTTACATTTTCACAGACAAATAAGATGTGCCCTTTTATTTCTTGTTCTGGTTTATTTTTTGGTATCATTCCTAATGGTTATAAACACCTTGTAGTCAACATGAAAATGTGGGGGAAATGGAGGTCTGACCAGTCAAGAAACACTTTAAAAAGATCAACAGAAAAAAGATTCCTCAAACTGACTGTTGTAAATGTATCTTACAGTGTACATGCCCACTTCTATTTTCATCTTTGACATACTTAATCTCCAGTTAAGCTTAGTTTTTCTTTCCCATGAGGAGTTATTAGAAGTATTGTTAAAAATGTGCTCACTTTCATTTTTACAGAAGAAGGTGTAGTAGATGGTAGGGCTGGGAAATATGGACCAAAACTCATATCTTGATATTGTTTAGCTGAATGGCGATACTCGATATATATCGATATGTATTTTATTAACAGTGAAAACACATGGAAAAATAAACTACCTGTTTGTGAATTTAAAAAGTAATATTATAAAATAAAAATGTTCCTTAAATACAATAAAAGAGAGAGAGAGAGGAGGAGGAGCAGGGTTAAGAGGGACAGACAGTCAGTCATCATCAGTGAGATGAGAAATAGGTGAACTGGCACCTCCGTAACATTATTTTAATGCAACATGAACTATATCCATATTAACGATATTGTTTTACCCTATATCTTGTTTGAAAATATATCCATATATCTTAAAAACTCAATATATTTCCCAGCCCTAGTTGACAGTAGAGCATGCTGTATCAAGTGTTGGTGTTTCAATAGACTTGCCTGTGTGTTTCAGAGAGTCACAGTTCCCAGCACACTCAGAAAACCTACCGCACTCTGCCCTTCAGGACCGTGGAGATCAGCAGCACTGACAGCTCCAGCCTTGATGGTAAGACATAACAGCATCGCCGTGTTACTCAAATCATTTTAATTGCATGCATTTGGGACTTGGAAATAGATGTGCAAGTTCACACATTTGCACTATTTTCATGATAGATTGACTGGATATGTGAGTTATTTTATATTGTTGATGCAGCAAAAGAGAACGTGGCTCTTCTCTTGCGGCGTGTGAAAGACTCCAAGGCCAATGTGAGGAAATCAGCCCTGCAGGTATTTTGAACTCAACTTGAAAAAGATATTGTCATGGTCCAAATTTTAATTTTAAAAAGTGTATAGAAACTGATCAGTCAACACTTCATGGGTTTTATCCTAGATTTTTCTCACTGCATGTTTTCTGGTGAATTATTGATGCACAGATGACCTTCCACCTCTGTACTTTGCCGTCACTCCGCAGGCTCTCATTGGTCTTCTGAAACACGATGTGATCCCAGCCAGCTGGGAGAACTTGTCCACGCTGTCAGAACGCTGCAGAGACCCCGCTGTGTCTGTAAAGAAGAAGGCCCTGCAGTGTTTAGGAGAGCTGCTTGCTGTGAGTCTCAAAAATCAGCTCAGTGAGGCTGGACATCAGCAGAACATAGAGAGCTTGAGTATTGAAAAAACACTAATAGGATGTTTAATACCAATAAATATCAATATCAAAGGGAGTTATTTTTCTCCTGCATTAACAGTCACACCTTCTCCAAAAAAATATACAGCTGACTTAATCTCTAAAAATAAGAAGAGAAAGAAATGGCCACACAATTTTGGATACATTTTATTTTATATTTCAAAAGTTGTGATTTTTTTTCTTTTCAGAAAAACAAACATACACTTTAAATTTAGCCTAAAAACATACATTCCCATCTGTCCCCCAAACCTCCTCACATCAATAATTGATTTTCTCCACCAGGCTAAACCTGAGTGCAGTGCGGTGCAGAAGGCGTGGCTGCAGGGTGTGGTACCAGCAGTGGTGGACTCTGAGAGCTCAGTGCAGGTAAAGGCCCTTGAGGCTCTGGATCAGGTGCTGCTTAGCCGGATCAAACCTTACTCTGCCGACCGCTATATGGATGCCAGTCAGAGTCTGACCTGGGCGCTGTTGGACCTGCTCTGCCAGGAATGCCAGAACCTCAGGTATAAATAACTACATTCAGTCCAGAATGTGTTCTGTACAAAATACTACAAAACAATGTTTTACTTATTGATCTTTAAAAGGCATTGTTTCTAAATCATAATCACCTCACCAATGTTGTTCTCTCTCTCTAGCCGATATTTCAGCAGGGCTTTCACCATCTGGTCCAAACAGAACATGTTCACCCCGACATTCATCACCAACCTGATCTCACACACTGAGGCTGATCACGCCGCTGGGGCCTGGCTGCTGCTCTCCAAGGTGGTCACTTCGTCCTCAAAACTTCCTTATGGAAAGATCCTGGATGCCTGGAACAACATGATCACGTGAGATGGACACATTCATATCGAGCATTTACATTGAGATTATATTTTATTTTCAGATAAATAAGTGTTACCTAGATGATTTTTCACTTTTTTTATTTTTTATTTTTTGCTCTCAGATCAAAGGGCGTACCAGTGACAACCTGCTGTCACATCCTGTGTGTAATGGGAGACATCGCCGCTCATTTGAATGAAGACACCAAAGACAGGATAGTTAGTAAGTGATTGTGGAAGGATTAAAAGGGGGGCAAACTTGTCACCTTTTGGCGAAATTTGCCGTTTTGGATCCCAAATAGGTCATTTGTGTGATTCATTTATATCTGCAATAAAAATATTTGGAGGTCTATGACGTGAGCTGTCACGCTTCTTGCGGCTGGCGAGCACGGTCCCTGCAAACGTTAAGTTGTTTCTGATTGCGGTCAGAGCGGTCTGATTGCTCAACACGGCACGAAGAAAGTACTTCCGGGCCCTGTAGCCAATTATTGCAACGCGGTCGGCACTGTTACAAAATCTTGGAGGTGCGCGGCTGGGCGCTCAGATCCTCCGTGGACCATTCTCGCACCGACCGCGATTGCGCAATATCGCCGCGCAAGAAGCATGAAACCTGATTCAATGAGTCGCAATGTGCCACATGGCTAATTTAAATAACGTTATTTTTCCGTGAAAACACTGTGGAAAGATTTGAAGTCTGGCTAGCAAGCCAGCCTTTCTGTTCAACATGCTGTCTGATCAAATTTACTGTTTGGTAGACATAGGTAAAGATGTTGAGAGAAATGTGCTTGAAGGTAACTTCATTCAGCTTTCTGGTTCTTTATTATCTCAGGCAACATTAAAGTGACAGCTGGTCAACACAGCAAAACATCAGGTTAATATATTGATAATGTTACATATATTATAGAAAAGATGGGAAAGTATTGTCATACTTGATGACTGCATTATGATGCTTTCTCAGACTCTGCTCTGAGAGCTACTTGCATAATGACTGCCCTTCACATCAGCCCTTAGTAGAACATGGTAAGCTCTGTTCTGCAAATTCATCCCATTTATAAAAAGGGACTGAAGGTTAGGAGCATGTGTTTTTCATGTTTCACTGAAGCTTTATCAAAAAGTTAGAACAGAACATAGATATAGACAAGCAGTTGTGTTTTTCTTATTGTTTGCGCTGCTTCTTTTGTCTGAATGCTAAAATTGTCTGTAAATTCACATTTTAAAGCTGATATTTAAAAAAAAAAAAAAAAAGCCTTGAACTGTCAATCTTTCTCTCTCCCTCTCTGTCTTTATCGGATTGGCAGGGAAGCATGGCTGCTGCTTGGCTGGGAAGCTTTGCTGTTTAGGCTTCTGGGGGTGCATTGGGCAGCTTTTCTATTTCATGAAAATTTAATGTGTATTTGTGTATTCCTGGCATGTGTGATTGAAGCATGTCCAAACCAATAACAGCGTAAAGTAAAACAGGATCAATAAGCTGATTAAAAAAGCTGGCCCTGTGATTGGCATTACCCCAGACTCACTTGAGATCACTGTTCATAAGAGAATGAGGACCAAACTTAAAACTGTTTTGATCTTTGAAGGCGATCCTCTAAACTGTGTTTTTAACGGACTCCGAAGCTCCTTCAGTGAGCAAATAGTGATGCCACAATGTTCCACTGAACGGCTGAGGAGCTCCTTTGTTCCTGCAGCAGTCCGATATTTTAATGAACATTTTTACTTGTGTTTCTGACTCATGGCTGTACATGATTATTCAAATGGTTTCAGTGGTGTTTGTTATTTATTTATCTGTTTACTGTGTACTGTCAATATTGTTCGTTGTGTGTATGAACTGACCAGGTGACAAATGAGTTACCCCGCTGAGGATCAATAAAGTTTTCTAATCTAATCGAAGTATGTCTTCTTCCTCTGTTCCTCTCTCCCTTTCCTTCTCTCCAGGTGATCTGATGTCTTGGTTAAAGACCTTCACTTTGTCTCTGGAGGTGATCAGTGCTGCTGTTGAGACTCTTCATCAACTTGGCCACAGTGAGGATGTCAAACAGACCCAGGTTGGAGGCCCCGGTTTCTCACTATACAACCTACTGATATGCAGTGTCTTTCTTCCACATACTTTTGTGATTAGACATACGGTACTAGTGTGCTGATAATAAATCAGTGGTAAATCTCTCTTAAAGGCTTTATATGCGATTTTTCACACTTAAATGTAATAGAAAAGATGAGTTAAAGTGAACTCTAGCCATGCTGTGTCGGTTGATGTTTCACCCGGACATTTGATGGAAGTTTCCCCCCTGTCCTTATTAACTTTAAAGGCTTTCTATGTGATTTTTCACACTTAAATATAATAGAAATCAAATATATCCTCTGAAAATAACTCTGTGAGTCATGACTGTCTACAATGGGTGTAACACCCGAGTCCCACTGTCTGTGATGTTTTCAGAGTTTTCAGAGTCCTATCTTCAGTTTGTTTACATCGCCAGGACAGCCGGCTGACTCCTCCCCTTGAGTATAAAAGTTGTTTAATTGAGGGACTAGAGAAAAGAAGAATAACATACTGTACTCACTGTTTAACTGTGTTTCTAGATCACGCTCATTTCAGGTAAATTTAAATGCAGTGTGAAGATACGAGCATAATAAAGATCGCTAGCATTAGCATGCTAACACAACAATGCACCGCGAGTTGTTTTGGTTTCATGCTGGTGCTCAAGGGCGACATCTGCTGGATCAAAAAATCGCATATAAAGCCTTTAAAGTAAAAAAAAGTGGTAGAACTGAAACAGATAACTAAATAACTATATTTCATGTATACTAGTGATATTTGCCTGAGTAGCACATAGTTGAACCCATGTTTTTTTTTTCCCTCGGGATAAATAAAGTATCCATCTATCTACCATCTGATTGATTGGCCAGCCGATAATAACGGCCGAAATTAGCTTATCAAGTGACTATCAGTATCAGCTAATTTTTAGGTGTCAATATTACTAGATTTATTCACAAGTCGAGTATCATTGTATTAAACTAGCAGTTCTCTTTCACCAGCAGAGGGCCCTATATGGATTACAACAATTATTATCGCTCTCCAGAGTGTGAAGTGGTGATGCATGTGTACATCTTGTCTTCATTATACTGTAAATCTTTTCCACAAGTTTTTTTTTAGCTGCATTTGAGGGATCAATGCACTAAGTGTTTGTATCTATAGCTATCTATCTCTACAGATCAAAGGTGGATATAAGAAATATATCGGTTGATATGTCGATATCAGATTCTTTTTCTCTTCCTAAAATTGATGTCAGTATGGCCAACAAATTCCATATTGGTCAGGCCCTTGTACATAGAGTGCTAGTCTTAAATGTTAACTAGAAAGCAGATGTGTATACAAAATCAAGTAAAGTGAGATGTGGGGGTGTTTCTAATGACAGTTTGGGCCTTTTTTTAGAAAAAAAGCTGAACACGGCAGTCTTAAACATTCATGGTCTGTGACTTGACTAGAGGTCATTATGATGACTACATTTTTAAGTTATTGCTCAGTGGTGGTGACATTATCAAGTTCAAAGCTCCCTAAAAAAGGAATCCTGTTAGTTTTAGGGAGCAGTCAGAAACTGTAAAATATGTTCTCCCATTGTGATCACACACCATCATCAAAATCTGTCATTTCTTTCTTATTGAATTGAACTTCTTTTGTTGTTTTTTCAGGCTTTTCTGAACCAGCACTGTGGTGAGCTGGTGTCTGTGTGTGAAGCTTATCTAGCTGCCATCATCCTGAGTGAAAAGGGAAACGAGAACTTGAATGAAGAGCTTATGGTGAGAGCTGACCTTCAGCCGGAACATGTTCACAGTTTGTTGTTCGATAAACTTCTGCCTGAAAAAGTCTTCACCAGTTATGTGTCACTAATTTGACATCAACAACATCATGCAGAGACATGCCGTGTACAGCAGGTGATACCTAATTTACAACCATCTGTTGCTCAGAAACATTATTTACCCTCTTCTTTAAGTCATAACACAACAAAACACCATCACAACAAACGTCCGATACAGACAGCTGTAGATTAAATCATTCTTTTTTGGTTGTCTTGTCACTGACAGAGAATCAGCTTTGCCAATTTGCTTTGATGTACAGTAAAAGTAATTTTAGAGATGTGAAATATGTCCATTTAAAATTGAAAAGAACAATGTTTCAAATAAAGAAAAGAAACAAAATCTAAATATTGACCACAGAATGGGAAATATTAACAAGATTCAGATTCTTTATTGTCCCACAAAGGGAAATTAGTTTTGCAGCAGGAGCACAAAGAAGAGAACATATACAGGGACAACAGTAACAGTGAACAGTAAACAGTTTTTAGGTTGTTTTGGCGAAACTCATTTTTTTGTCCAGAAACAGGCTATTTGAGGCATCTATTTAAATGGCTGTATTTGTCACATTACCCTTTAGTTGACCGAGACATGAACCCATAGGTCTACACTGTCCCAGTGCTTGAAAGCTGCTCTTGTAGTGTACTGTGATTGTGTATGAATTGAACAGTTGGCAAATGAGTTTCCCCGCTGGGGATTATTAAAGTTTTCTAATCTAATCTTGATCTAAAGATGACCTCTGTTCCAGATAAAACACCTCCACACTCTGGGTGTGGCATCACTCCACTGTCCTTTAAAGGTTGGCAAGAGGACGGTGCTGCTTGTGGAATCAGTCCTGACAACACAATCTGACAGAGTGGCAGGTAGGAGGGATGAACAACGACCAGACAGAGCTACTGTGTCCTGCCTGTACAAAACATCTAAGAATGTCTTTCGCCTGACATACAGACTGAATGCTCACAGAGACTGAGTATGACAGAGTTATGTTGGCTTCTAGTTTTTGTTTATTTGTATAATTTTATATCTGAACAACAAATGATGAAGCCATTTAAAAGACTCTTTTAAGTACACACTGTTTCTAATTAACCCTCAGACCTAGTTTAGCGTATGTACCACAATTTCTAGCAGCTTCTTGCTCTTGACTTTTACTCAGATACCAGTGTATCAAGAAAAAAGCTCAGTTGAGCTCTTATAAAAACTTGATCTTTAACATTTCAAAGTCTCTTAAATGTTTCTGTATAGTGTTAACTCATCTTCACTGGCACAAAAACGACTTGAATAATATTTAAGTCAAAACATATGAATCCTACAACTACAGACTAAATTATTCAAGATTTTACCTTTGTGAATGTATATTCTGTATTTGATGGTATATTGTCCAAACGTTGTTTGATTATAGAGAGGATAAATATCTGTTGATGTCTGGTAGTGTATGAAGAAATATTGGAGTTTGTTAAAAAATAAGTTATAAATACATGAGAAAATTCTAGTTATGAAACATTTTAGGGCTTTATTAATTTATATTAAGATTCTGATTATTAAACATGATTTTACAACATCTGCATCCCATGCTTTTATAAAACTTAAACACTCAACACTTTAACAATCTGAACACTTTGAAAAAGAAGCAAGAAATGAAAAAAAGTTACCAAAATATAACACTTATAACACATATCACAACACGGCATGTGGCACAGTAATCGTTTAATCTCCATGATCTTGTTGTCATGATCGTGGGAAGCCAAAGTCATAACTGAAATCGAAACAATTAATTGTCCAGCACGAGGACATTATTACAGTAGAGATACATTTTTGATATATACCGTATTTGTAGCTATTTATGTTTTTTGTTTCTTCCTGACAGAGTTACAGGGAGAGTTACCGGCCTCACAGCCTCTGTCTCAGTTCAGAGCAAACTCTCTGCCCACCAGAGTTAGAGCGCACGGAGTCATCACCTTAGGTAAACTTTCTGTCTGCCTTTATGAGTCCTTTTCTAATAATGTTTGTCATCTTCCAGACCCTCCATTCATTTCTGCATCTGTCTGCATCAGGTAAACTCTGTCTGCAGCATGAGGAACTAGTCCAGAAGTACCTGCCGGTGTTTGCCAGAGAGCTGGAGGTTGGCACAGAGGTTGCCGTGCGCAACAATGTGGTGGTGATCATGTGTGATTTGTGTGTTCGATACACCAACATCGTGGATCACTACATCCCAAACATCTCCGCCTGTCTGCAAGATAATGAAGCTGTAATCAGGGAACAGACCCTCATCATGCTGACCAACCTGCTTCAGGTGAGAGTTCTTCTAACTACATTCTTCTCTAGGCTTCTTTCTTTGTTTTTTATATATGTACTCTATCCTCTGTAGATAGGGCATGTGATATAACCTATATTCAAGCTATCCAGTGCCCTCTTTAGGTAACAGTTTGAAAATGTTGGTAAATATCTATTTTGGGTGAACTTAAATCGAATAAATTAGGTAATTCAACATATTTAATTGGTAAAGGTCACACATGATCCTCCTTTTCAATCAGTTTAAATAAGTCTCAGAGCTCCCTAAAACGTGTGTGAAGTTTCTTGTTCTAAATCCACTCTGATCCTGTATTTGATCATGTCTATACACCCCTCTATTTTAGCCCCGCTCAGAACAGGCTGTTTCTGTGTCTGTACCTTTAAATATGTAAATGAGCTGTGTCTGACCACGCCCCCTCTCTGGAAGGGGATGTGGTGCAAGCTTTCTCGCTCCATGTCCTATTGTTTACGGTGAGAAGGCAGACTCAGGGCAGAACAAACACCTAGCTGTGGGAGTGTCACCCACCTGGGGGAGGGGCTACTGCGGAGCGTCACTGAAGAATTTGTTGGAATCATAAATTCATGAACTCTGGTGTTCCTTGAACTCATCAGCAGGTGCTTCAGTGAATTAGAGATACTAAAAGTCATCGGCTTCAGTACATTTAGGTAAAAATCGCTGTGTGTGTTTCCATGTTCGCTTTAATAAAGATATAAACTGCTATGCATCACTTTTTGTGTGACTTTTAACACTTTTTCAAATAGTTATTATCTTCACTCAGGCTTTTTATTAGCAGTTTAGAACTCCACATGATTTCAGGTGGATGGACTTCTACCTTTTACTAATAGCTTTTTTTATATTCAAGGAGGAGTTTGTGAAATGGAAGGGGTCTCTCTTCTTTCGCTTCATGGTGGCCTTGGTCGACCCAATCCCTGCCATTGCCAGGTAAAAGACAGTGTGCATTTCTAGGAAGACCAGACCAAGTAAATAATTATAGAATCAAAAACATATCTGAATATATGATCTGTTTCTCATTTTTTTTATTTAACCAGGGCTGCATGATGCAGGATTTTTAAAAGTAGGCAGTAAAGGGTGCTAATATTACATTTAAATAACCGTGCGTGACATGATGAAAGGAAATGCACATTTGAGTTGTCATTTGGGTTTATGTGTCATATACAAAGACATGGTGACATACATTCAAATCTTTGTACTGCCATTATCATTTTCAAGGCAAATGTCATATATCATAGTATACCTACAAGAAAACGTGTATACTATAATACGATGACACAGTTTCACATCGTACATAAACAAACTGAAATCTAATATTGCTTTAAAGGATTTCTATGTGAGTTTTCACACTTAAATATAATAGAAATCAAATATATCCTCTGAAAATAACTCTGTGAGTCATGACTGTCTACAATGGGTGTAACACCCGAGTCCCACTGTCTGTGATGTTTTCAGAGTTTTCAGAGTCCTATCTTCAGTTTGTTTACATCGACGGGACGGCCGGCTGACTCCTCCCCTCATGTATAAAAGTTGTTTAATTGAGGGACTAGAGAAAAGAACTCTACTGTACTCACTGTTTAACTGTGTTTCTAGATCACGCTCATTTCAGGTAAATTTACATGTAGTGTGAAGATACGAGCATAATAAAGATCGCTAGCATTAGCATGCTAACACAACAATGCAGCACAAGTTGTTTTGGTTTCATGCTGGTGCTCAAGGGCGACATCTGCTGGATCAAAAAATCACATATAAAGTCTTTAACCAGTAAAATTTTTAAAAAAATCACAATTATTATATCAAGTTTTGTACCTCCTGTTTCTCTTTTTCACAGTTTGTGTGAATACTGCCTGCTCCACCTGCTGCTAAAGAAGAACCCAGAAATGTTCAGCATGCATTTCATCGAGTGCATCTTCCACTTCAACTCCTATGACCAACACAAGACCTACAACAAGTTCACTCAAAGTGAGAGGTAGGACGCAGGGGAAAACTATTTCTGACGTCTAGTTCATGTTTTGCTTAACATTTTATTTTTATTTTTTTTAACAAAAATGACTTTTTTCAATAAATATGAGTTATTTCTTTAACTTTTTTCAGAGAAAGGGTTAAGTTTTCACTGAAAGGAGCACAGCACCGTGAGAAGCGTTTTAGGATCTACCGCTTCCTGTTGGAGCACTTCACAGACGCCCAGCGCTTCAACATTGTCAACAAAATCAACCAGTCTGTCCTGGGTAAGCATGCGTGTGGATTTAGAATCAGAGCTTTGCGAGAAATCTATCATACTGCATATAGAACAATAATTTAATTTTCCATCTCTGTCTGACATGAATAATAAAATCAGCCAGGGGTCTCTATAATTATAAAGTTTTTTATGAACAGGAAACATCTTCAGGCATCTTGACTCATTGTCTTTGTGGATTCTGAACTATTAGCCATCACTTTTCTTTGCCTAGGAATAAACTTCTTAAACCTTTCCCTTTTCCAGCATGCTTTGCAGACGAGGAGCTGCCACTGGATGCAGACAGTGTTGAAATTCTTTCAGAGACCTTTAAAATTCTGAGTCTGAAGGAGATGAAGCTGCAGGCTGTATCTGTTCCAGCAGGAGGCCCAGCAGAGGAGGAACCAGAGGAGGAGAACATGGCTAACATGGCCAAAGCTGTCCTGCAGGCTGCACAGAAGAAGGTGGTATCACAGGTGAGCTACATGAAAATAACTACAGGTAGGTGAAATATGGTACAACTGTTTTTAAACAGCAGTCAGTGAGGTCAGTGTTTTGGGCTTGATCAACGTCACTCTGCTGCTGAAGTAAGGTAGGCTGGAAATAGCGGCTGCAGGGCAATATTTCAAATCTGAGGATGCATATTTATGTTTCAAATCAGATGTTAGGCAGAGGAATGGCTTCCACCATAAAGTGTGCAAATAATGGAGAGACTTACAAACTGCAGAAAAAGAATGCAAATATAATAAATTACTCAAAACAGCACCATTACGAGAAGCTGTTTACACCACAGCAGACTAAGCCAAGTTGAAAATATGTTTTTGCAGCTTCTTCTATCCCCAGTTTCTTTCCTTCACAGCTGCTTTATCATAGCCGATTTATTTGGCTGTTTCTCTGGTGGCTGCTAGCAAGCAACAAAAAGCTAATTCAATAACTGTGGCTGAATATGTTGCAGTAATATTGCATAATACAGATTATTTTTTACTCACCACAGCTAACACAAAACATCTCCTTCACAATCATTGTACATGAACCTGAGCTCATCTGGACACTCGTTGACTTCTTTAACAACCCATGGAGAATACCATGTTTTCTTTCATATTTGACTCATTTCCTATAACAAACCAGCCTAACTACTTCACATACATATGAACCAATAGGGCCACTTCCTTTATTGGGAGGCCAGGTCAGTAACCCTGGGATAGGTCTTACAGACACTCAGTCAAAGGATAAGATTCATATTTAGGTTTAAGGTGTTTGTAGTACTGAAACTAGAAAAGTTGGTTGACTCCCATTATGGACAGACATCTGGTTGTTTACTAGGGTTGCACCCCTAAATGACTGTTGGATGTAACAAAGTATCGTAGTCCTGCAGAAACAATAGGAGTTGACATTTTGTTTCCTACTTTCCTAAAACAGCAGTTCAGTATGATTGGGTAATGATTGGCTTTATGCTTCGGTCCACAGGTCCAGAAGAAGGCCTTCATAGAGAACACAGTTCCTCTCATCATCGGCCTGAAGAGTCTGCTTGAGCAGAAACGCTCTCCTGTCCTCAGAGACCTTATGGCATACCTCCAGGTGAGAACACAGCTTGGAAATGTGCATCTGCATCTCTATGCAGTCATGATTTCTGTAGTTAGTGGTGTGCAGTTGAATGACTTTCATCATTTGAAAAATAAGAAACAAAGATCTTCCATTGATGTATTTATAATAGCGCTGTCAAGCAATAACAATTTTAATCGCTTAATTTAACTACATTTATAATCCCATGTTTGGAATTCCATTATTTCACATTTAAAAATCTAAATACTTAGGCTTTTATTTTTTACTACCTTAAGCTAAGAGTACTTTACTTGCTGTTTGAATTCAACCCTAATATTATTTTGAAATAAAGTAAGAACTTTGTGGTAGATTGAAGGCTAGGACATTAAAAGCTAAATAGAAACAGGTCAAAGGAACGGTAAAAAGTGAAATGTTTGACTTGGCAGGACTGCCTGAATGTCATTAGATTCTATGGATTTAATTTATTAACATCATATAATCATCTATCTCTAGAAGTAGCTAAGGCAGGTGGAGTGCTAAAATGGAGAGAAAGTCCTAGGAAAGAAAGTCATGGCCCAGAATGAACAGCCTTTTTGAGGCTACATCACATTCTTAGTGTGACTCTAACTCATGTTCCAGTTGAACCCCTTGTTTCCATCAGGTGACGATGCAGGATTACCGTAACGAGGTGAAGGAGTTTTTCTCTGGAGATGAGCAGCTGGCGGCCGAGCTGGAGTTTGCTTTGAAGACAGCTGAGAGGGAGAGAGAGGTAGAGCAACAAATAGACATCTGCAGTCTGGAAGGAGATGCCAGAACTCCCACTGCACAGGTACGATCACACCAGAGATACTCTAAATCTTTTGGATTAAAACTCGCTTCTTCTCAAATGTATTCATCAAAAAAAAAAAAAGATTTTAGATTCACTTTTTTATTATGTTATGGACAAAAACAGGCCAGTGCCTGTGACTCATTGAATGTGTGATGGTATCTGCTCTCGTCAGGCTCCAGTCCTCGGCTCTTCCAAGTCCAAGCCCCTCCTCCCATTTACTTTTGCTACTCCACAGCCACGGCGGCCAAATGTCCTGTCTGCTAGACTGGCTCACACTGACAGGTAGGCTTCCCTCACTGCGGCTGATCAGTAAAGGGTGTGGATTTTTCTTTTCTTGGCTGATTTGTTTTTCACAAGTTGGTTTGAGATGTTGCAGCTCCTGATTATGTCCTGCTGTGTTCTCACATCAGCTCACTCGGACTATGTGCAGAAAATTACTAGGGGGCTGCCAGGCCTGTTTGCATTCACACTGAAAACTTGTGGAGTTTTGTGAACAAGACTAGTCTCAGTTTGAAGACCCTTGTGAAGTATAAATGCTCCAACAGCTATGGCCCCAGGAAGCAGTGAAAAAACAGGTATATGTATAAATCTGGTTTAAGTAGCTGGCTTTGAGACCCATCCCCTTTTATTGAGACTCATTGAGGTTTGACCTCTTGACTACAAATACTCCAGATCCTACCAATATTCTGAGTTGATATAATCACTTTAGTATAGAGGCACTGCCATGCAGTTTTCAAAAATTTAATTATTAAAAGGACAGTGCAGTTCATTCAGTGCGATTCATGTGGCTGTTACAGACCAGTAACATGTCAAGAGGGTAAAAAAAAGTAATCTTCTTGCAGGATGCTTCAGGTAGGCATGTCCACAGTCATTCAGTCAATGTGCCTTTCTTTCAGCACAGGCTGCATACACACTTACATGCATGTGGCATCAGTGTGAAAATAAAAGACAATCATTTGTGTATGTTTCTGTGTGTTTCTGTTTCTCAGGCGTGCTCAAAGATCCAGGCAGGAGGAAGGTGTCCAGTCTAAGTCAATCACTCTGGAAAGAACAGGTAGGACAATAAGTAAAATCAGCAAAATGTCTTGTGAACTTGAAGGAGAATACTTTTTACAGTCTGTACGTGCATCAATGGGTACGATCCTTCTCTGGTTTTTTTTGTTTGTTTTTTTCACAACAAGCAAAATATTCATTTAAAAAAACACAGTGAAACTTTCAGAATTCACATTGTTTATGTCTTGTGAAATAAATACATTTGGCCATTGGTGGCACATTCACCAACCGTTCTTAAGAATTAATTAAGAAGTTTTGAAGAAGATTCTGTGATTCATCAATGTTTTCTTTTTTATGAGGGGTTAGTTCTTTGGTAAGAATAGAATTTACGAACACTCAAGAGCCCTCTTACTAACATTTGAGTGCTGACCAGCTCGGGCAAAATGACTGGTTATTGCATTTCTTTTATACCTACAGTTGTCTAACAGCCTGTCCTAACAACACACGACGTGAGCGAGCGTCAGTGACAAAATCAGCCTGATTCTATAGTTTCCACTTGGAGTTTCCTAACTGCCTTCTGACCTCCTGCAGTACTTCCTCCACTTCACAACTGATACTTTTCTCTTCCGTTAGGATTCAAGTGCTCCACCAGCGCAACCTTCAACCCTCCATATAGATTTCTCATCAACCTTATTTTTTTCTATCAGCATTTCTGCGTGTCTGTAGGGCCCTGTACTCATGCCCTTTTATGGGCATTAGAGGGTGGTTACCTAATATGCTAATTGGGAACAACAGGCACACGCTTTCAGCTTACCAACACAAGAACACAGCTGCAAACAATTCAGTCATTTAAGAAGAGATTTAATGAAACAGAATTTAATGATGAGTTAATTGACATGTTTTGCTGATAAATTAATGTTATTTTTTGTATTTTGTTACTGCATCAGAGCACTGTGAAGTCCAAGGCAAACTTCCCACTGGGACAATAAAGTTCATCTTATCTTTTTTTCTGAAATCCTTCAAAATGCATTTGAGAAATGACTTGGGAAGATTACTGTACCAATAGAGTAATTATTTAGTTACAGGAGCTGTATAAACCTGAGTTCAAGTGTAACTGAATTATCTGATGTATTATTGCTAATTTAATTTATATGTAATCAAATCTGATGGTTTCTATATGCAAGACATTACCATAAAGATATCTATTTCCTGATCAGCTGTTGACTGTCTTTTGTGACTTTGTTCTTAGTGATGCCTAAAGGAGTCGTGAATGACCGAGCCATCAGCACACCAAAGGGTAAGAGACCATTTCTCTGTATTGGCCTTTCCTCTACTTAGCACATCACAAACACCTGATCAGGTATATTTCAGATCGATCTGGAGACTTGACACGTCCTATCAGTTGTCAAATAAAAAAGCATACAAGCATCCGTCAGTATTAACTAACCACTTATACTCATTCACACACCGCTGAAGCTGCAGGGGGAGCAATTTGGGGTACATTTTCTTTTTGGGGTAAAGGACACATCGAGGTTGGTGGAGGTAGCTGGAGATACATCAACATGTGACTGCAGGAGCCGGGGATCAAACCCCAAACCTTCTGGACGAGAGACAATCGACTTTTTCCTACATCCTCAAGCTTAAATAGACTGAAGAGCCCATACTTTAACGCCCCTTGACCTCCTGAGGCAGGGTTTACATCTCTGGCAACTTTTTTCCTCTGATAAATGTGCTTCCTGGTGTGATATAAACTGCATGATGTAATGCTCATAATCATCTAGAACAGAAAGTGTGTATTAGTGGTGTGGTTGCTTATTATTGGAGATGTATTAAAGGTTACATATCATAGACGTTTCCACCTTTTAACACAGTCTCCTGTGGTCTAAATGAAACGTCTGTGTCATGCTTTGGTCAAACTATAATGTGCATCAAGCACCAGAGGAGGTTTCTGACTTTGTTTAAACCAGCTCTAAATAGCATTTCTCAGACAATTTCGATTTGATTTGTGTCTCTTTAAATGCAAAGAGCTCCCTTTTGACCTTGCCCCCTCTCTTCTGCAAAGTGTGCCTCAACGATAACAGCTGCGCAACTTGTCGGTGTGCCTCTAGGGGGCACAAAAGTGTTTCTGTCTGCCGATGTAGAGACAGAGGAAGAGCAAAACATGCTAACATTGCTAACCCTACTACATGAATGAAACAAAACAACAATAACCTTGTTACAGACCAAAGGCTAATGTTGCTAACCAGACCGCATATATGAAACAAATTTGTATGGAGGCCAGCTGCTCACGTTGTAAGCTTTAACTTACCATACAGAGTAACACAAAACATAATGCTATTTAAAATACTTACATTTCCCTTTGATTAGATTTGCCACACACAGTCAGTACATAGGCAGCTTCAATCAAAGTGGTTTTGTTTATTATACATTTGGTAAATGCATTAGGGGGGCCTAAATTTATGTTTGTGTTTACAAACAGCACTTGACAAATACCTTTCATTCTGTTTTTATGTCATAAATGGTGTGCAAATTTAGTCAATTTAGTAATCTTAGATAAAATGTACGTCTTCCCCTCACACCATGAACTCAATCCGTCCTCCTCCCTGTTATCCAGGTGTCAACATTAACCTAACATTTGATGAAGGACTGAGTGCCATCTTCAGTGACCAAGGAAGAAGTAAGCTATCAAGATTTACTAAATGCCATTCACATGGTGTTCAGGCTGCAGTTTATGATTATGAGAGCCTTGTTTCAATAAGAAACCAGCTTTAAGTCAATCAAAAAGTGCTCAATCTTTGATGTACTCAGCATTAGATTTCCATTCATCAGTCTACTGTGTCCTCACAGCTCCTGTCGGGGAAACCAGTGTTCTACATGTGAGGTCAAATGAGCAGCAGTAAGTCCATGTTCCAGTCACAGTTGTGCTCCTGCAGGCACTTTCACATGTTGTCTGGAGGATGGTGTGTAAAATCTGTTAGAGAGACGGTGTCTGCAGGGACGCTTTGATTTGAATCTCTTTTCTGTGTTTTAGAGCTCCTGGACTGAGGCAGTGGAATGTGCAGTCTCCTCTCCGCCAGAAGAGACAATCATCTAAACATTAGTCGACATACTGTTTCATTTCTTTTGATTCAGGTATTTGTCTTCAAAACAACTTATTCTCTTCCTACTAACTACAGTTTAACTTCCATCCCCCTATTGTATGTTGGTGTGTCTTTGTCTTCATCTCTGATATGTCTGTGTCACTGCTTGTCTTTTGTATTTCTGGGTAATAAATTGACATGTCATATGATGTGAGCTCTATGGGAAATTTCTATTTGAGATGAGTAAATATAACAACTGAAGGGGTGTCGATGGCCTAGTGGTTAGGTCTCACGACCCATGTATGGAGGCTAAAGTCCTCATCGCAGCGATGATATGATGTATATATATATATATATACAGTGGGTATGGAAAGTATTCAGACCCCTTTACATTTTTCACTCTGTTTCATTGCAGCCATTTGCTAAAATCAAAAAAGTTCATTTTATTTCTCATTAATGTACACTCAGCACCCCATCTTGACAGAAAAAAAACAGAAATGTAGAAATTTTTGCAAATTTATTAAAAAAGAAAAACTGAAATATCACATGGTCATAAGTATTCAGACCCTTTGCTGTGACACTCATATTGAACTCACATGCTGTCCATTTCTTCTGATCCTCCTTGAGATGGTTCTGCTCCTTCATTGGAGTCCAGCTGTGTTTAATTAAACTGATTGGACTTGATTAGGAAAGGCACACACCTGTCTATATAAGACCTTACAGCTCACAGTGCATGTCAGAGCAAATGAGAATCATGAGGTCGAAGGAACTGCCCAAGGAGCTCAGAGACAGAATTGTGGCAAGGCACAGATCTGGCCAAGGTTACAAAAGAATTTCTGCAGCACTCAAGGTTCCTAAGAGCACAGCTCCATACACAGCTCCATAATCCTTAAATGGAAGAAGTTTGGGACGACCAGAACTCTTCCTAGACCTGGCCGTCCAGCCAAACTGAGCAATCGTGGGAGAAGAGCCTTGGTGAGAGAGGTAAAGAAGAACCCAAAGAGCACTGTGGCTGAGCTCCAGAGATGCAGTAGGGAGATGGGAGAAAGTTCCACAAAGTCAACTATCACTGCAGCCCTCCACCAGTCGGGGCTTTATGGCAGAGTGGCCCGACGGAAGCCTCTCCTCAGTGCAAGACATATGAAAGCCTTCATAGAGTTTGCCAAAAAACACATGAAGGACTCCCAGACTATGAGAAAGAAGATTCTCTGGTCTGATGAGACCAAGATTGAACTTTTTGGCTTTAATTCTAAGCGGTATGTGTGGAAAAAACCAGGCACTGCTCATCACCTGCCCAATACAATCCCAACAGTGAAACATGGTGGTGGCAGCATCATGCTATGGGGGTGTTTTTCAGCTGCAGGGACAGGACGACTGGTTGCAATTGAAGGAAAAATGAATGCGGCCAAGTACAGAGATATCCTGGAAGAAAGCTTCTTCCAGAGTGCTCAGGACCTCAGACTGGGCCGAAGGTTCACCTTCCAACAAGACAATGACCCTAAGCACACAGCTAAAATAACAAAGGAGTGGCTTCGGAACAACTCTGTGACCATTCTTGACTGGCCCAGCCAGAGCCCTGACCTAAACCCAATTGAGCATCTCTGGAGAGACCTGAAAATGGCTCTCCATCAACGTTCATCATCCAACCTGACAGAACTGGAGAGGATCTGCAAGGAAGAATGGCAGAGGATCCCCAAATCCAGGTGTGAAAAACTTGTTGCATCATTCCCAAGAAGACTCATGGCTGTACTAGCTCAAAAGGGTGCTTCTACTCAATACTGAGCAAAGGGTCTGAATACTTATGACCATGTGATATTTCAGTTTTTCTTTTTTAATAAATTTGCAAAAATTTCTACATTTCTGTTTTTTTTCTGTCCAGATGGGGTGCTGAGTGTACATTAATGAGAAATAAAATGAACTTTTTTGATTTTAGCAAATGGTTGCAATTGAAACAAAGAGTGAAAAATGTAAAGGGGTCTGAATACTTTCCGTACCCACTGTATATGTATGTCACTGCTGAGGTATGAAACTTTCGCAGCAGGATTGAATCTTAATATTGCATTTAACATAAACTTCAGATCAAATAAAATGTGATTGCTTTGCGTACAGTATATTAACATAGAAATCCCATAGCTAGAAAGAGAGTATACATCACATTATACAAACATCAATAAGAAAACATGTGCCTTTAAAAAAACATGACAGAATATAAGATGGAAATGTTGGATGCTCTTGTGTAACAATCAGGAGTACGTGTTCCTCTGTTGCAAGGACAGTTCAGAAAAGTAATATTATAATGGAAACCGCTGAAATCCAGTTCAATAAGTGATGAAGTTGAAGGCTTGGGGAAAAAAAAGCAGTCTAGACACCATTGGGTGATGCGATGGTGGCGACTTCCACTTGTCTGATTAAATGGAACCAATACAAGAGTTCATATACAGATGGGGATATGGGATACATAGGGATGCACTTACTCCAAACAACTAGGCTTTAAAGTTGAATTAGGATACATTTAAATGTTATCTTACACTGATGTGTAAAGTAGTATCTTTGTGTTAATCTGTAAATTCATTTGGTTCCAAAAGTACAGTGGCTTTGAAGTGCAAACCAAAATTACAGTGTGAAACACTTTAAGCTTGAGAAAAAAAACACAAAAAAAAAAACTACCAAGGACAAAACAGATGTGCATAATGCAAAAAACTTTTATGAGTGCTGACACAAATTTTCAAGTGGCAGACATTAACCAGTCATACAGCCAATTTACAAAAGCAGAATCTTGCCAGGTCCGGAAGTACAAATACCGGAAGTGATTGAGTGAGCGGTTAATGAGTTTGTTTTGATGGAAAGACTGTGTGATATCTGTCTCTGGTGGCTTGAACAAAACAGACACCATAAACTCTGTATAACACATTTCACTCAGTCTTTTTAAAACATTCATTTGTTTTTGCTTTTGTTAATTTGTTTTAGAAAATGTTTTTCAAAATGTAAATTTGTCTCAAGTTTTGTAAAAGTGTGTCACACTTTGTAATTTAGTTCTGCACTTCCCGACCACCATACAAATGTACATTTTGCATGTTTCCATCAGTCAGTGTGGTTAGAGCTCCATGTCAACAACCTGTATGCAAAACTACCAGCCCAAACCCTCACAGTCAAATGACCCTCTGCTCCAAAGAAAAACTTTATTCCAATAGTCCAGACATCACAATTAAAAAATCAAATGTATTAGATACAAAAGTATATGAGCACAATATGTATGTATTGAAACAAAAACATATCCATGAATATGTGACTGAACAATAGACTACATACTTTGTTAGAGTATGTAGTGTTCTAAGCATCAATTATTGCTGTTGTAGTCACGGCCAGAACTTACTGTACCTGTGTTCCCTCTCCTGTTAGGTTACCTCTAACTTATTTCCAGTCCTATATGATGTAGCTGGGGGGCACTCTAAGTTAAAAGTCATACAGATCGAATCTTTAAAGTCCTTATAGATTTGAATTTATTGTGAGTATTAGATTGAGATGTTTTTATCAAGTTTTTAAAACATGGCATTCAGTTACAACCAGCCAGTTTCCTATCTTCACACTTAAAGAGAGGGGCATCAAGCTACAAGGAACCCCTCAGAATCCATGTGTTTTGGTTTATTACACACCTCTCAATTTAAGTCTGATAAACTCATTCATGTTCTGACGATTAGCCTTTGCAGCCCACGAAGGCTGGGTCCTTTGAAGAATGTTTCCCCTTGAATTGAGGCGGTTCAGATGGTTTCTGAAGAGACGTTTCGATTCTTACCCATGGCAGGTCGCCATATTGGAAATACTATCTTCTAAATTTGGCTGTGTCCAAACACCATACTAACATACTGCCTACTACACACTCAGTTTATACTGCATACTAATCCTCTAGTATGCTATTGGCATCATACTTAACCAAGGGTCACATGGCGTATTTCCGATTCGAGCTACGATGGATAATCTAGCATCAAGCTATCGTTACGGTCAGTCCGTAAAATAATTCAGCAATTTGCATCCATTTATTACTAAAAACAGCTTGGTATCAACATGTAAAACATATTGCAACACGATTACTCTGCTATTGGAAAGTCTGAGAGCCGCAATGCATTGTGGGGTGGTTTAGTATGACCACTGTGCTCCCATTTCATACTTAAAACTTCTGGCCCGTCGAGTAGACATTCATCGCATACACAAAACTGCATGCTTTGATTTTGGATCGTACCACATACTCCATGTGACGTAGTTTCAGACACAGCCTTTGATCAAACTAACAGACAAGCAGGTGGAGTTGAGGCGGGCCTTGAGCCTCCTGGCTAAGACATGGCCATCCTAAAGTGGACACTTAAAGGAACTGCAGCATTTTCCATCACCTTAGTTTGCCACTTGTGCTGTACATAACCTCATCTGGGACCGGTACATCTCCCCAATATCAACTTTGAGTTGCATAAAAGTTGATTGAACACTACTTGAGTAAAGTAGAAACAGACCGAATGAACACTGGAAAAAGCTAACCCTAAACACCTCTTGCAGCATCAAACAGGAAGAGTTCAAAAGTCTGTGAACAGCTACATGAAGGACACCCAAAGAACAGTGACGGGGGTTACCGCCTCTTCCCAAACAGATGTTGTACCAAAAGCTCATGATAGGGTCCTGTGATAAAACCTTTGGCATCTCCATTTGCTTGACGAACACCCTGAGATGCAGCTGAAAGCTTTAACTGATTGGGAAGTGAAAATTGGTTTTATGACCTTACTGCTACCTCTGAGGAAAAGGAAATCTAACATGCTGTAGTAGATTAATTTTTGTGAAATGATCTCCATGTCATGATTCATCCAGCAGATAAACACCACTGATTGTGTTCAGACATCAGAAAATAAAGGCTTCCCATCACGGTCCTCCCAAGTGACACACGTCCGGGGTCTGTGTGCTATCCTAGTGACGTCCAGTTCAGGTTTACTGTAGTACCACTTGTTGAGCAGCCGGTCCATCTGCTCCTGCTTCGAAATCCCATGAAGTCTCTCCTCCTCTTCATCCTCCCACTCGTCTTTGGTGTTTGTAATTAAGGCTGGGTAGGGAAGGCGAATCACAGCGTCCTCCCTCATGTCCTCAAAGAATTGCACTACACATTTACGGGCAAAGTCTCGAGCGTGCAGGACGCAGGTTTCGTCAAAGAGCTTCTGCTCCACGTCCAGGTAGTTGCTCCAGTAGCGTGTTTGCAGAAAGGTCCCGTGGTCATCAATGCAGGGCTTGACGAGGCGACCAACTGCTCCTAGTACAATGAGGAAGAGGAGGGTGGACCAGCCTATTGCCTTTACAGGAAGAGGAAAGTCAGAATTAGTCATTCTGTGTAACCTCAGCGAGGAGCCAAAATGGAGTTGTCAGCCAGTGACACCAATTGTTCCCAACGCTCCCACATGAAAAGATAAGTTAACGTGAACTCTAGCCATGCTGTGTCAGTTGACTCAAATGTTTCACCCAGACATTTGATGGAAGTTGCCCCCCTCTCCTTATTAACTTTAAAGGCTTTCTATATGATTTTTCACACTTAAATATGATAGAAATCAAATATATCCTCTGAAAATAACTCTGTGAGTCATGACTGTCTACAATGGGTGTAACACCTGAGTCTCACTGTCTGTGATGTTTTCAGAGTCCTATCTTCACTTTGTTTACATCGTTAGGACGGCCGGCTGACTCCTCCCCTCGAGTATAAAAGTTGTTTAATTGAGGGACTAGAGAAAAGAAGAATAACATACTGTACTCACTGCTTAACTGTGTTTCTAGATCACGCTCATTTCAGGTAAATTTACATGCAGTGTGAAGATACCAGCATAATAAAGATCGCTAGCATTAGCATGCTAACACAACAATGCAGCACGAGTTGTTTTGGTTTCATGCTGGTGCTCAAGGGCGACATCTGCTGGATCAAGAAATCGCATATAAAGCCTTTAAGGAAATCAGCTTCCAAAGGGATTCCAATGTAAGTGAAGGGGTTCAAAATCCCCCTCCTGATTGTATGTGAAATATTTGGAAACTATTTCATGCCTCACAAATGTCAAGGAGAAACGTGTCAACAGTGACAACCACACGGCTTGCTTTGGTAACACTTCAACCATCATCAATAAAGGTTAAACTGATAGTTAATGAACTTTAGTTAATCGTTATTTTACTGTTAACAAATAAAGTGATAGTTAATAATGTTTGCTAATTATTTGTAAAGCACAAGTATTATGTTTACTGTTTATCATTGCACACATTATAACATTTTACACAGGATATAAAGTGTTTGTTAGTGCATGCCTGTTTGTGTGGTAATGCAAGGTAATGATGTTGCAGCTTACTTGTGAATAGCAGCGAACATAACGTGAGACTGCTTTTGGAAAAGAGCTGTTCCTGAAGATAACATCCTCCTTGCAGGGGACTTTGGCCATGATTTTGATCACATCCAGACCTGTGTTGTTGGGCAACCCTAAGGAAACAAACCTCATAATACATTGTCTGATTTGACTGTAGTAATGATACTCCTTGAATTTGTATTTCTCTATGCAGCTATAACATGTTTGCAGGTACCTGAAAAAAGTGTAGGGTCGACAGTCAAACTGAAGGCACAGATGAAGATTTTCCCATCTAGTAAAGTGACCAGGATCCACACCATCGGAGCCAGCAGGGCCCTCTGGAGCATGGCTGAGAACAGGTACCTGCAGAGAGACGTAACACCAGTTTTCAGGGAGACTGTTATGAGATAAAAACAGGTCAACTACCAGGTTTGATTCCTGGCGTCTCTAATCATCTTAGTACCTTGGTGCAGATACTAAACCCAATAAACGCTCCTGAACGCTCTTCCTTCTCTGTGACAATGTGTGTGTCACTGTTGCGATGTGGTATGAATCACTCTTTGAGTGTTTGGATGGCTTCTAAAGTGCCATCAAAAAACGATTTATCTCTGTATTTTCTGCAGCTGGACCCTTATTTTTCACATTTAAGTTTCAGTAATTTTAAATGTTGGTATTTCAGGCCACTTGTAGATCAAAGTGAATGTGCCCTGAGAAGGATGAAGTTCAAGCATTTTTGAACATAATAACTGAAATTTGAGTGGCTTGAAGAGTTATATTTGTTTTGTCTGTAAATTAATGTTGGCTGTCTTTGCTGGCCGATGTTCCAAATGCTGAGGCCAGCATCAGTGTGACTGTGGCTCAGTGGTAGAGTCTGTCGTCTCTCAACTGGAAGGTCAAGGGTTTGATCCCCAGCTCCTGAAGCCATATGCCAATGTGTCCTTTGGCAAGACACTTAACCCCACATTATTCCCGCTGCTGCGTTAGCGGTAGGTGAATATGTATGGATTGATTAGTTAATACTGATGGACACATTCAGCCTCTGCCGCCAGTTTGTGAATGGGTAGGTGTGACCTGCGGTGTAAATAGCGCTTTGAGTAGTCCATTGCTGGGAACCATTTTTTGGTCATTTGATGTATAGTTCAGTAAGATACAGAACATGGTTGTGAATGTGTGTGGTTAAGTTCTCATTTAAATGTGCAGTTTTTCCATATCACAAGAACACTAAACTTTATATATGTGTGACTCAGTGTTGGTGAAGTAAAATTGCAAACGTCTTTGACTCACTTAACGGCAGCAGGGTTTTTGGTTCTGTGTCCAACGGGTCTCATCCACTCGTCCATCATGATGCCTGTATGTCTGTTGACCAGGACCCCCAGGAAGAAGAGTATGATGGGCGGGACGATCATCACTCCCAGAGAGTACAGTTTGTTGTACTGAGGCAGGCACGGGCAGTTAAAGTCAAAGCTGGTGTACAGCTTGACACTGACCAGGGCCAGGATGACACAGATAACATTGGAGATGGACTCAGAGTTGGACTGGAAGTACTGCAGGACTAACTTCAGACGCTCCATAGCTTAATATATCCTGCTGCCGTGGTGTTGTTGTGTCACTGTTGACCTGTGGTTTAAACAGAAATAGTTCCTGAAGTTATTTATAGTGTAACAAGATAATTTAGCTCATGAATTAGAAATGATTCAATTTCAATCCTTAGTACATTAGTACTTTACCTTAGTACATTACCTTACCCCTTATCCTCTCTGAAGTAAGAATCTAGAAGCAGTTTAACAGTCCTGTGATGAAGCCTGGTCTTTGGAGGGAAAACTGCACAAACAGAATGAGTCCTGTAGTGATCCAGGGAGAGTCTGAGAATGCATAAACACACCTGAGCAGGTGACAGGGCTGCATGGCCACACCCTGCCCACTGTCAAAGCAGCGTTCACATCAAAGGTTTACAGAGAGAAAAGGCAGTAGGTGGGGCTGTACTGTAGTCAAGACATGAACTAAAACTCAACTTCAAAGCATGGTACAGATGATCCTCCACTACTGCTGTGTCACAGAGAAATGTAATGTCATTTAAAGATGCAGCCTTGATGTGATTTGGTTCAGATCCTATAAGGTCAAGAGTTACAAGCAGTCGGACACCTTAGGTTTGTGGATCAAACGGAAAGTGAGAGCACGTGAAATGTGACAGGTGGTTCTGCAATTGTTTATACTTTCAACTTTATTTTCTGCTCTGAATAAAATTTAATGAACCTTTTGGATTAGTCTGATCCTTTAAGATCAAACTGAATTGAGGTGATGTTACACCACCAAGATGTCTCATATTCATTACATAATACATTATAACTAAATGAAAAACAAAACTTGAAAAATCATATCCTAATTTGTAAAAATAGTTGTTTTATAAGAATAGTAAAGAAATAAAATAATCATATTTATTCATAAAGTGACTTCAGTTTTATTGGCTGGTGGCACAGTGGTTAGTGTGTGCGCCCCATGTATGGAAGCTGTTGTCTTCCAAGTGGGCGGCCCGGGTTCAAATCCAACCTGTGGCTCTTTTCCTGCATGTCATTCCCCACTCTCTCTCTCCCTGATTTCTGAATCTATCCACTGTCCTATCTCTTAAGTAAAGGCACAAAGCCCAAAAATAAATCTTTAAGAATTGGACAATTGTGTTAAAACCATATCATGGTAATTATCATATTGTGATTTAAGATAAGATGAGATAAGGTAAAACTTTATTTACATCACTACAGAGAATTTTAGTGTATCAGCAAAAACACGGAAGGCCAGAAAATAGGGTTAGGGTTGCACAATAAAATAAAATAATTGTGGAACTAAAACACAGCTGGGGTTGTTACAAATGTAGTCTGAACATTCATAGTTATACGAATACAGTGCACATAGTTGATCATGTCATTGCACCAAGTAAGTTCTTGCATATTAATCCATATAAGTATCAGAGGATATTGTAAGTTAGCTGAGAGAATTTATACATCCCTACAAAAAGGTTTTTTTAAATCCACCTACACATGGAACCTCTTCTAAAAGCTCCTCCTCTCTGCTGCACTCAGCCTGCTTAAACAAAGCAGGAACATTTCCCTCAGCAATTTAACTGCTGTCACATTTTCTGAGTGAGGACCCAAAGTACTTTATATATTCATAAAACTTCAGCCACCATATTTACTTTGATGAAAGAGCAAACTGGCAGCTATTTAATACAAGTCATTGCACAAGTGAACATTGCTATTTTAAAAGACCATGTTCTTCCCACTGCTTTTGCCAGATTTCTTTAAGCTTCATTGTGCTCTGTATTTCATTTATACTTTGGGATAATAAGTATACATGTTAAATACACACCTGTAGCTGACTGCAAAATATTTATGATTAGGATTTTTTCTAATTTAAATAAGGCGTGAGGTGACACCAAGGAAAGCATCAGTCAGTGTTGACATCACAAACTCTGACATTAATGTAAAGCAGCTGCACAGCCAAGAGAGGCACCACATGCTGATGTAATACAGAATTATATTCAACAACCATGTTGACTATAATTTAGAGATACATAATTTTGATCTATTCTGTATGATCATTTTCACATTTATAGAGTGTGTCAGTCATCATCGTTTGTAGATTGCTCTGTTGAGTTCCTGGACTCCAGTGCATCATATAAGCTGAAGAGATCTAAGTCTCAAACCTGCACTGAGTCCACATTCCTCTCTCAAAAAGGAAACCTCCTCGCATCTTCTCCCAGCTAGCAGCCTCTGTTTGTGACCTGGGACTTCATACAAAGTGGCAGGCGTCTTTGTGGACGAGGAGCTCTCTGCTCCTTCCTGCAACAAGTGGAAGGCTTCTGTGCCGCACCAGAGCAGGCTAATGATCTGGGATATTGAAACAGGTGAGGAAACAACCGGTGAGAAAAGAGCCAACACCTCTGAGCTCCATCACTCACAACATCATCTTCAAACTCCTCCTGTACACCTTCAAGGCCATCCACAACCTCGCCCCTCCATATCTGTCTGACCTCCTTCACATCGCCACTTCAGCCCGCTCCCTCAGATCCCCCTCCTCCATCCACCTCACCATGCCCTTTGCCCGCCTCAGCACCATGGGGGGGCAGAGCTTTCAGCTGCTCTGCTCCCCAGCTCTGGAATTCTCTGCCACCTGACATTCGTAATATTGACTCTCTCCCCATCTTCAAATCCAGACTCAAAACCCATCTGTTCAAGATCGCCTACTCACTCTGACACTTTAAACTGCAATTCCACTGTCCTACATTTCATTTCTTTATTGTATGCTGTTTTTTTTTTTTATCCATCGCTGTTTTTAAAATGTTGATTGTTGTACAGTGTCCTTGTGTGTCTTGAAAGGCGCTTATAAATAAAATGTATTATTATTATTATTATTATCATTATTATTATTATTATTATTAAAGATCAGTCTGTAGATTAGTCAAATCCTACCAAGCCACCCGGGGGGGGGGGGGGGGGGGGAGAGAGAGTCAGCTGTCTCTCTTCTTCCCTGAGAACATCAAGAAGGAAATATTGGAGGTGTGTGGATCCTGTTTAAGACAAATAAGGTCTAAGGTGAAACTATTCACCATCATATGTGTTCTTGTGGGGTTTTCCAGGGTCAGAACTTCAAAAGAGCCAGGCTTTTGGAAAACACAGGGGGAGTATTTCCAAATGCTGCTGACAAAATTAGTAAATTAATCTGAGAAAAATGGTATTTCTCAAATACCCACAGCAAGAACTCTGAGCCGGGAAATGGGTAAACCTTTATATGACAGGCTGGATGAGATTCTGCTGGAAAGAGAGGGCCTGATTCAGGATCCTCTGGTGGCCTTGTTGGCCTTATAGCGACATTATAGGCACAGGGATCACAAACCAACTCAGTGGGCTTGGCCACCAGCACTTGAGACAGAGACTTCAAACAGCCACCAAGGGAGAGTTGACCTGGCTGGGGCAGAGAGCAGAGGCCAGGGAAGGATCATTACTGCCAAGATCATTGCAAAGAAAACCAAGAAAGGGAAAACACTTCTCTCTTTGTTCTGTACACTGTTTAGACGGCTTTCAAAATCAAAAGCACATTACTATAAAGGCATCCATAGTTTGGTTTTAAAACCCCCAAAAATTATGTTTTTCATTCTCATTCCACAGAAGGATTTGAGTGATCCTAGTGGAAAATGAAATTCATTTTTTGTTCTATTGTCCTTTGTACCACACTCAGCTTTTCTGTCAAATGTCTGAAGCTTGTCCAGATTTGTTTTCTATGTCTGATGAAGACAGACTCAAGAACCTGTTTACACACACGTCTTTAAAATTGCTCAATTTTTGTTAAATGACTTCCAACAGCCCAAAAGGACACTTTATGTTAGATATATGAGTTGCTTAACAAGGACTAAAGTCTAAGTGAGCAGCAATGGGTTAACAACTACTATGTCATTGTTTAAAAATAACTGCAATGTCCTATTTTTCTCTCATAATGTTATTGCTCATTTTTTTGTTTTGTTTCTCAGTGTCTTGTGATTCCGTGTGGGCTGCTCTTCTCTTTTGGTCAATGACATGATGAATAATAAACTACTACTACAGCTTTTTCTATAAATATACCTGCATTCAAACTCAGAATCTATTTGTGTCATTTAACTGTTTTATTATTTTTATTTTTTTTATTAAAATGTGTCTGTCCTTATGTATTGATAAAGTGCAGGACCTTTAAGGTTGTTGCTACTCTAAAAGGACTTGACAGAATTAATATAACAGTGTTTCCCCTACCATTATATTGTAGGTCACTACAATTACCACTCACAGCCTGGCATAAGTTCAATAGGTGTGTGGGTTTCAGATGGTTGTGTCTGTGCAACACTTTCATTCATTTGTGAGGGGTTTCACCTGCATGCACGAGAGAGAAGAGAGAGCCCCTGCACACTCTCCGTTCATCACAGTGAACTTTATTAGAGATGAAACGTTTTAGCTCTTCTGACTTGATTGTGTAATGTGGAGAAACAAAGAACAATACAGACATGCTGCCAACACCTCCTCAATCAATCAATCTTTATTTACATTTAACAAAGTTGCAGTGGCAAGAAAAGACTTCCAACGTTCTCAGGGGAGGCCAACTAGAGAATCATGGGACGTCAGGTAATCATTCCTACAGTCTGTGTGCTCTTACACCAATAAGACAGGTGACTAAAGGGGCGCTTGTGGCGCAGTGGTTAGTGCACACGCTCAATGTGTGGAGGATGTAGTCCTCAACATGGGCAGCCCAGGTTCAAATCCAGCCTGTGGCTCCCCTCCCACATGTCATTCCCCACTCTCTCTCTCCCTGATTTCTGACTCTATCCACTGTCCTATCTCTACAATAAAGACACAAAAAGCCCAAAAATAAATCTTTAAAAAATAAAAGGGTGACTATAGAAAACTAAACAATCACACACTTGGAATATATCAACAGTCTTGTGTAAAAGTTTGCAGTCTGACTTATTTTGTACATAAACTATAAACATGCTTGATGGTGAAATATAACAAGTCTTTTGATAAAGTTATATGGAATACAATGTGTTAATATACAAACTGGAAACACTAATGGCAAATGGATTTGATTGTACATATGCCTGAAAGATAGATTTCTCTGAAACTATGAGAATGAATTATATGTATATACAGTACCAGTCAAAAGTGTGGACACACCAGATTGAAATATTATATTATATTATTATAATAATAATATAACACAAAGTGCAATATTCAAACAAACTGTGCAATAATCTTGAAAATGGGTATATATTCCATACGGTCCTCACCCTCTGCGCTTTTGTACAGCACAAACTGATATTAAGATGCACTTGGTACTAAGTTGTATTCTTACTTTTACTCTTATTCGTGAACATTGTTCTTGTGCTTATTGCTTGATATCTTATTTACATTCCTATTCTATTTTATTATTATTTGATTTGATGTTTTTTGCAAATGTGACTCAAAGAGGATTTGTTTTATTCAGGACTATTTTCTATGAAGGAGTAATCCACACTAGAAAGTTAAGTAGTTCTGTCAGAGTGACAGTGAAAGTTGTTTTTAATTCAAAATAAACTACGGTGTGTATGTTTATGTTTTTTTGTGACAATAGATCTCTGAGAGCAGAAGGATATGAGATCTTTGATGAATTGATGCGTTCATTGTTGGTGTGGGTCTATTTGATTTTTATCATAAAAACATATAGAATATCAACAGACCAGTCTTTAAATCAAAAAAACAAAAAAACATGATAAATATCAAAAAATCAAAAATAGTAAAGCTGCAACAATTATTATTTAATCAATTAATTTGCAATTGACCATTCAGTTGAACTCTTAATGGTTTGGTCTGACATTTAAAAATGAAAAATGTTTTTTACACTTACAAAAGGTGATAGAACTATCACAAAGCCCAATATATTCAATGTGCTCTGCAATGTAGAAAAGCCATAGACTATAATGTTTGACAACTGGAATCAAATGGGATCCTTTTTTAGAGGTTGATTTTTTTATGGTGCAGCTTTTTCCTGTAGTCTATCTCAAGTACACCTTACTGGTGAGTAAACTGTACAAGTAATATCAGTATGGAGTGCTGCTGCATCTACTGGAAATATGAATGGAGCAAAATAAGGAAGCTCAAAAGCACTACACTTTTTAAGAGGAAGTCGAATACAGTAAAAGCCCCGTTAACTCAGAGTAAATACGATACATTAAAAGTTTAATAATCATAGAAATTACAGAATTAAAACATATATTTACATTAACACATGAACTATTTTTTTTAAAGGAGTTCAACCAACTTGGTAAAGAACTATGTTTGGTCATCTTCCAAAATGAAAACGCTATTCTTGGATTTACGAGCTGACCTTGAAGGCAGCATGGATCCTAGTAGCCCTGCATGACTGAGGTGTGTGATCAGTCTGAGCCGCCGCTGCTGGGCTGGCTGTAGCGCTTTGTTTCACCTCACGTTGAAGGATACCTGTCTGTGTTTTCTTTTTCACCTGTTAACATTCACAGCTTCTATCCTATCCGGATCAAATTCACAGTTTGGGGGACGTTACAACTTCAACAATGAGCACTTTGACTGCGTGTAAGAAACCTTTCGGTAAGTCAAATACTGTATTAGTCTGTCTTCATTTAATTTGACAAACTTAGGTTGTTCACATATAATAAATTACAGCGTAATGACTTCCTTAAGAACTGCCTTTTATTCATTTTTTTGGCCTACTCTTACACAAACTATAGTTCAAACTTAACTCCTACATTATTATAGCCTATATACTGTATACACTATGGGTTATTTTATTTAACAGCCTACCTTTTCATAACAGTTAAGTCTCAAAAGTTTTATTGAATCTTAATGAGCATAATTGTCACTTTCAGATCATTATCAGTTGCTTGTCACTGGTTTTGTCTCCGTTAGTTTAAGGGGAAACAAATGTTTCCTTTCCGTTTGAAACTAGCCTACGATACCAAAGTTCCCCTCAATTTATAGATCCCGAACACATTAAAGGCCTTTGGAAAGTCCCATCACCTTTGACCAAGTGATATTTGTTTCCAAATGAATTTATAATGAAGTGATCTTCGTTTGGAAATGAAGACAGTTAATTATAGTTAGTTAAATGTCTGTTAAACAAACAGACCTTTACAGATCAACATGCAATAAATAATAAACCAATAGAATGAAGTATATGTAGCCTACTTTGATTCATTTTTTAAGTTAGCTGTTAAGTGTAGGTTACTTTAACATGGTCTGTGCTGTTGTTGTTGTCAAATATTGTAGGTACAGAAGAGAAAAAATGTTTCCAATGTAAGTTGGATTTTGAGTGAAAGGTGGATTATTGCTCTCTAACCTCTGACACTTTGTTTATTAAAACTTATATAGGATCAAATTATTTATTATTTGAACAAAAATGCTATTTCTATTTTTATATCATGCATTATAACACAGAGCCTTACTTTGGGTTGGCTGTGGTTCAGCTGTTAGAGTCAATCGGTGTCTCAACCGGAAGGTTGGGGGTTTGATCCCCATCTCCTACAGCCACATGTTTGATATTTCCTTGGGCACTTAACCCCAAGTTGCTTCCACTGCTTTCTGGACGGCGTATGAATGTGATTAGTTCTGATGGTCTCTTTACATATCTCTGCCATCAGTGTGAATGGGTGTGATCTACTTATACATCTATCTATCAAAAGACTAGAAAGTGCTACACAAGCTCAAGTCCATTTATGAATCAAGGTTGTCATAACAGGAACTGTTGATGGTGCTACATCAATGTGTTTGAAAAACCCCAATGTCATTCTATTGACACCATGGAAGTGCTCATTTCTTTGGAACCCATCCAGTATCTCTATACACGATGCTGTGTTTTAATTTGTCATGAACGCTGCGTTCAGTTTTTTTCATTGTATACATTCAACCGGCCTACTTACCAAAACCTATAACATCGTCCTTAAATAAACAGTATGGAACTTCTCAAATTAAAAAAAGTCATTTTTAAGGCACAGATAACTTCCAACAGAGAGAATGGTGTCTCCCCCCATGTCCACAGCACAAACCTGGCAGTCAACATGATTATTTGAGTCTTTGTCAGCTTTACATTTGCCAAAGGAGGCAAGTTGTCAAAGGGGTGGGGGACGTGAAACAGCGTTGTTTCACAACAGTGCAGTTGCACAAAGATACTTTTGTAGGGTGCTAGAGCACACACCAAACAAAATTCCTATTGTTACATTTTTTTTTTAAGTGAGTCTTGAATCATGAGTATGGAGGGTATTTACAGGGATTTTAATCAAGATGGCAAATGTGCAGTAGTCAGGATGTATTAATATTGATTCTGCTCCACAATAACCATCAGGCACAAAAACTGCTGTCTCACATCATGATTTCATGGCATGTGCCTTTGTCACAGTCACCCGTCTAGATCATTTTCTTCTGTCCCAAAACCGCCTGTTGTTCCTGCCTATAGGTGCAAAACCCCACCACACACACTCTCTCTGTCTCTGTGATACTGGAGGATAGACATGTGTTCTGTCATATTGTAGTTAAATGACTGTCTGAAACCCTGCAAGTTTACGCTGTAGTTCCCTTCACCCATCACTGAACTCTAATTTATTTTGAGTGTTTTTGTAAGCTTTACAAGGATGTTGAGTTGAAGTTAAAAAGAGGTTGATGCAAAGTTTGAACCAGAGATACAAATTTTCAATTTTAACTTAGATTTATAAATCTTATACTGACATCATATGAAAGGTGAATGCAGCTATGCATAGTAAATTAAATGGAAAGTCTTGTGAATCCTAGATCAGTTGCACCTCACTTGTTCTCAACCTCTTGTACCACATGTGAGCAATAAGAAAAACCACAGCTGCAAAGCTTTGCACACTGACATCTTCACACACATGGGACTTTTTTTTTTTTGAATCTGTGATAGTCATGCTAACGTGCACCTAATGTAATACCTTTGGATTTTAGAAAATGTGTTAACCGTGATACATTTGTATGCTTGTCTTTGGCTGGTAGTAAAGATGTGTTTGGTTTAAAGTTGGTCTTTTATGAATATTGTTCTGGGCTGCACAATGGTTAGCGCTGTCACCTTAAAACACGATGGTTCCTGGTTTAAATTTCCAGTTGGATGGTAGCCTTTCAGTGAGGAGTTTGCATCTTGTCCCAATGCATGCTTCCATGTTCTCTGGCTTAAGCTGGCTACACACTACAAGTTTAAAATTATAACTCATTTAAAAGAGAGACCGTTGGAGACCATATCCATAAGGACAGTTTTAACTGATTTTTAACATTATAGTACTCCAAACACACACACTAGACGATTCAGCCCGGCTGTGGAACCACACACCTGCCGTTTATACTACGATTTCACTTAAACTTACATAATCAGACATGACTTCAAAAGCAAACCAGCTGTGGAGGACGATCAACGAGGTCAGAGGGCTGTCCTGCCATGTATTCAGATTTGCCTGAATACAAAAAAAACAATATGCATGAAATCCCATCTGAGTCATGTTTAGGTGCAGCAATTTACAACGTTTCAGGGTTTTATTCATCTGTAAACACCAGGAACTGTCTCAGCCTGGTCTGAACTACACACCATTTCTTTGATAGAAAGTAGGTCCAATTTAAGTTCTTGAAGCTTGTTTTTGGGAATATCTGGATAACAGATGTAGAAATGTTGCTGAAACAAAGAAAAAAATAAAAGTTGAAACTTTTTTTTTTGATGAACAACAATTTGTCCATCAGTTCTGTAGAACGTCTTCAACTGTTAAGTCTGAATTTAAGTGAATTTATAAAGCACATTTCATACGACAATCATAGACTCAATGTGATTCAAGGTAAAAGATGAACCGAAGCAAGTGTGGCCAGATATAATCGAGTCAACCAGGGTTTGGGATCTTATTGTGACTGGAAGCACAATCACTTCAACCTGGGATTGTTCATCATGGATAATTTATCAATTCAGAGCAATACATGGCAGTCCAATTAAATTAATACTCAATAATAGCAGCAGTCAATGAAAAAACAGCCTTTTAAGGAGTTCCTACCATAAATCTGATTTCATAATGAGGAAACACAAGAGACAGAATAAGAAATAGATTTAAGATTGGTCTTTATATGTAGCTACAAGTATACCAAGAGATTAATTGTATCTGTACATTTAAACTCAATTAAAGGCCAAAAATGAAAGTTATCACTCCACAAATAAACAAACAGATCAACTCCATGGAAGTCAGCCTTTAACCTCACATCTGGATAATGACAGTTCTCTTTGTGTACAGATAAAACAAACTAGAAGCAACTTTTAGAAACTGCCAGGATAGCTCAATCTGCTACTGTTGGTCTTTATGCTAGGCTAAACGAGACACACAGTGATACAATTTGAATAAAGTGTTTTTTAAATTCCAGAAAAATGTGTGTAGTGTACTTCACAAAATGTTGAATCGGGTCAAATAGGATTTTCAGTAAAGAATCCCAAATGCTCTGAGATACTTTATAGTACACTATCATGTAAAAAACTGCATGTCAGGTGTCTGCAGAATGTTTTTTGTAAGGCGTCCATTTTTTGACTTTTACTCTACCAGTCTAATCTTGTACAGCTCACCCACAGTAAAATAGACACTTACCACCCACCCTCAGCTATGTGACACATGTAGCAGAGAGAGTTTGTAAAAGGTGGGTGCTTAATGCTGCTCACACAGTCTAGACTTCACTGCGGTCTGGCTCAGGTAATGTCTTCCATTCACCTCCATTCATGTGCGGAAAGAAGCTCACGATAAGCAAACTGCCCAATGTACAGGCTGCTCAAGAACTGGGCTTTATCCCTCAGGAGACATGGGTGGTCAAAATGCAAAAAAGGTGGGTTCACCTGTGTGGAATTATGGCCCTAAGCTATGTATTATGATGTGGTTTATATTTCTTCTCTTGAACTTTATCCAGAGCATGCAGTTACACGCCCCTGCATTCCCAGAGAGGGAGAAACAATGCTCAACTGATCTGGGCTTCGACTTACACATGATAATTTGGTGACTTGCTGTAGGTCTCAATACTGTATGCACGACAAAAAGAGGGGAATACCACCAAGGTCACAATTTTATTGACTTTTCTGTTTTTCTATATTTCATGTTATTCACTTGTTTTATTAATTGCTCAATTGACTTGATGATGTAAAAGCCATTTGATACTTTTCTTTTCTTTAATTCATTAATTTTGTGAAAAATGCACACACAAAAAACTGGTTTCAACTTTGAATTGTGCTGCTCTCCTTTGTCTCACATACTGTAGGAAACTCAATAGATTTGTGCTTTGGGCTGGTGCTCAAACAAAACAACATAATTAAGAAATCTCTGTGACATTAAAGTGGGTATGTTTGCCATTTTCACCTCAACCATTACTAAAGATAATAACTAGATATTAGTAATAACGATATATGTTATTTCCTGCCCTGAAGTCGTTGTCTTTGCTTGGTTGTACCATTCAACTATTACTGATTTGTCTCCTGAAGAATCATTAGTTGGGATGTTACTATGCACAATTTATATAAAATAGTCTGTCGGTGGGGCAATAGTGGCAGTGGGGCAATAGTGATGCTCACTTTACATAGCAACCTCTGCCATCAGTGTGTGAATGTGTAGGTGTGGCATGTGGTGTAAAGCGCTTTGAGTAATCAGAAGACTAGAAAAGCACTTTACAAGCGGGCCACTTTTGGTAAGCAGATCTGGCGCTGCGGTCCATTTACCATTTACTGGGCTGTAAACATGAATTGTTCTGCTGTTAAAATGGGCATTTCAACACGGTTGTGTATGAGACTTTTGGGCTTTTAGGAACCACAATCAAGTGGACACTCGAGGAACTGCAGTATTTTTGCATTTCCCCATTGGCTTCATTTTCAACACAGGAGGTTGTCCTGCTATAAATAATGGTACTGTCATAGATGAGAAGCAAATATATTTATATTTTAATAATAAGACAAATTAAAAAAGAATAGTAATGCAAAGTTTAAATATGGATATGTCAGTGATGATGTTTTATTCTTCTATTATTGGGTCATTGTGACAAAGTGGACTCCATATGTCACTTTTGTTGTATTTATTTCCAATTATTATAACAGTATAAACCCCCAGTGCAGAAAGGGCCCCCCCCCCTTGTTTCCCCGCCTATTCAGCAATACCACCAAGTCATACAATACCAAGTCACCACAACGTCTGGGGAGAAGCTGCTGACAGTATTACTATATGTATTTCCTTCATATGTGATCTGTATGCCGAGAATACCGCATGGTGTGATGCATTCAAGTACCATGGGAAATTTTGATTTTTTTTCCTGAAATTGGTTCTGTTTCAGTATTATTTTCCTATTTTATGATGATATGTGTACACAACCTGTAGGGAGGATGGTAAGAGATAGATGCTGGTTATCGGGGAGGTCTGCCTCTGTAAATTGAGTTGTCTATGTGCAGTGAGCGAGGAAGGTCAGGAGTAGACCCCAGGTTTTATGCTGTCATGAGTTTATTTATCCTTTTTTTCTTTAAGTTAACAGTTTTCTGTCCACATTTTGTTTTGCATGATGCATCTTGTTGCAGTTGTAAGTAAATGTCCACCAATGGGACACAGAATCATGAGTTTGCCTCCTACTTCACCATGAACCCTCTGACACTACCTCACTGTCAATCTTTCTTTTTATATTGTTTGCTGAAGCCTTGTCCTCAAAACCAGGAACAACTTTGGTAAAAGTGCTAACCTTGATGACCTATAAGCTGTTTGTTTGCACTTAATGACGTTGTTTCCTCTGATGCATGCTGCTTTGGACAAAAGCACAATTGTCTCGGCATGAATCAGTCCTTCCATCCCAGGTCCAATGCTTTCATTAATGCTTATAGGTTTAGTCTCTGAAAGCATTGCACTATTGGATAAATACTCTCCTGTACGCCATCTGCTCTCGGCTTTTTCTACAAATGTATACTCCAGATTTGCTATTTCTTCTTTTTCCATGTCTTTTGGTGACATTTGGAGATATTGATCTTGCTCTGTGTTTTTGTATTATGTGTTTTTAAATGAGTTGGACTAAACTACATTTTGTAAGGCAAATTGGCCCTACTCTGAGGAAATAGTCCACATGGGCACTTCATAGTGCTAAAATAATCAGAAGCTCTGAAAGAAAGTTAGAAAGGAAAAGCTGCATGAAAAGCCATGAAGGACTGATAAAGATGATGTTTCCAGTCAATTAGAATATGCAGATTAAGAGACTGAAAGACCCTTTTATATCTAGTAAACAGTGTGATGTGAAAGATGAAGAAGAAATTGTTCCAGAACAAAATTACCAATAAAATGTCATATTTTATTTTCTGGTAATTCTTGCTTAAAATATGATTTATTCCTCAAGCTGATTTTTATACTTTTTTTATCAGTATTAAATACAATCTCTTTATCCTAACCAGAGTGAAATTAGAAAAAGTCGGCATTATTGTCACCTTAAGGCATTTTTTGTAAATTGTCTGACAATGCCATTGATCTCAATGCAAGTTAGTGTGCCCCAATTTTTTTTTTTACATTTGTGAGGATAATTTAAATTATTACAGAAACAGAAAGATGAAAAATAAAGCTGTCATGTAATATGATTTCAGTATAGGTTTTCCTTTTGATTTCAAACTCATGTTTCTGAGAACTAATGACTGTGTACGATAAAGATGAAACATGGACATTAATTGCATCATATCATGTGCTTCATTTCCCAGTAGTCTTTCATTTCCCTTTTAAATGGATTTCACTGTCTGTTGCCTTATATGATCTCTGCTGTTTAATATAAAAAGTTATTTATACAAATACACATTTTTGTTATGTACAATATCTTATGAAGTGTAGTTATGAATATCCTTGTGGAATTGAATACATAAGTGATATAAATATGTATGTTTTATCATAACTTTAAGAATTACATATGTGTGCCAGTAACCATGAAATATATATTAATTAATGTAATGTAGAAATGTAAAAATCTCCATTTTGCATTGAACATTGGGGTTACAGTATACCGCTGCTAAGTAGTAAGATAAGATACACTTGCTAAGATTTAAGTTTTTTTTTACAGTGTTGGCGTTTTTTCTCTAACCAAACAGTTATAATATATTGCACAATTCAGTGACAAAATACAGTACAGTTTTTTTTTAAGTTATCTTTTAGGACTTTCTCCCTCTATTGGATAGGACAGCTGAAGAGAGACAGGAACATGCTGGGAGGAGAGAGTAGGGGATGACATGCAGCAAAGGGTCGAGGTCAGATTAAAACCCAAAGCCGCAGTGACATTGAATAAAGCCTCTTTACATGGGGCACGCGACATAACCACGAGGCTATCAGCGCTCTCATTGGTTTGTTGCTAATAGTTTTCAACAACAGTGGAGCTCTATTGCACGTAGGGAGATTATATATCAGATCCTTAATAAAACTTTAAATCACAAACATAGGCCGAAATACACAGACATGCACAAACAGGATCCTGTGAACATGCATTAATGGAGAGGTCTCAGAGTGAGGGGGCTGCACACAGTGGGTGCTCCTGAGCTGATGGGGGGGGGGGTTAGGTGCCTCTCTCTCTCTCTCTCTCTCTCTCTCTCTCTCTCTCTCTCTCTCTCTCTCTCTCTCTCTCTCTCTCTCTCTTAAGCTCATTGAATATATTGGCTTCACAGTGACACAGTCTGCAGAGGGTCTGCCTATGATGTGTTGTTACCACCCATGCCCAAACTGCGTCATACTCAGTTGCACGTAGCAGAATATTCTTGTTGGCTGGAGGATGTGGCTTTTCTGTGCCTCTCTGCGGCTGACACTCTGTCCATATATAGAGAGTGGATGACATGAGCATAAAGTCACGACCATGTTACAAACTTCTCCTTTTTTATTGTAACAGACAGACCCAGATCTGAACCCGTGGAGGACACAGACACCACCAGCTTTGTGGCAGAATTTGTAAGTAACTTTTCTTTATTCATTTCTGTTATGTGTTAGTTTAACCATCCAATTGCCTTGACTTGTTTTCAATCCAGTTTGCTTTGTGCTGATTTCTCATTGTTCTTCCTTGGAAAGCAGAGTCTTACAGTAATCTGCTCAGAAATGTACCATAACTGAACACACTATGCTATGATTGCTAGTGCCCAGAGGGCTCATTCAGGAACAGGTTGCGGCAAGCTTTTCCCTGTCTTTGCACACAAGAGAGTCATTTACTTCCATAGCTACAGACTACATCTTAAATGTTGTCTCAGGCTCAAGAACAAAGTGACAGTAAAGCTTTCTTTTTGGCTTTATTCATTTTCCTTTCTAATATGATCTTGTCTACCATATTTCTCGTCCACAGTCTCTGGAGGCCAATTATCCAGTGCAGGTGACAGATCCACATGGTAAATACACAAGCATAACCATAATGGTCCTTTTTTTACAAAGCACATATTGACAAACTGCCACTGGTAAGTTAGTCTATTGGAAAAGACTGAATATCGAATATATTATAATATTGAAGTAGTACACCAGGTTTGGTGTACTATGAAGCAGGATTTGCGATGAATAGGGTAACAACAGGGTTAACTCTTGGTTTACATGGTGCGTTTCAATTCATCTTGGAAATCGGAAATTTAGGGTTGCCGGCCACCCTGAAGTCAGAATTCCGACTTGGCAACTCGAAGAACCTTCAGTTGGCCCGAGTTAAAATCCAACATGGCTGCTACACTGTACACTCTTTTTGTGTAATTAAATCAATCACATCGATTAAAACAAAGGTTCTCCTGAAAGCGTCCATGTTGCTTTTCCAACTTGTTGCTAGCTTGCAACTGGAATGCGGTTAACTCAGGTGTGATGGCATTCCCAGCTCTGAGATCCGAGTTCAAAGGTAAATGGAATGCACCATCAGTACCATGAAGGTAGTGCACTTCGTACTTGGGTAGATCGCCACGGTAACGTATCCTGGACGTCAAGCGGTATTAAACTCTGCCTGCTGGCCCATCAGACTCCTGCTCACAAAGGTGTGAAAGTTCATTTTGAGAGGGGAGGAGGAAGAGAGACAGCAGACACGTCGTCTTCCTCTAATGATATTTTATATAAAATATATGATCAAGAAAGATCTTATTAATGCTTTTCGTTAAAGATATAAGGCAAAGCACAGTACTGACCTACATACAACTTTGAATGGTTTTATTTTTATGTTTTTTTTGTTTGTAAAGCCTGGGAAAAAAGACATAACACGTTGTTTAAGACTGACCTGTGACAGGAGCCAGCAACTTTGTAATGCTATGATATGTAAATGTAAACCACTCCAACTGAATTCTTTGGTGTCTTATAAGCCCATGACGGTTGGGCACTTTGTGTGCATGAAACACAAAATAAATTAAATCATCAAATCATCATATATACAGTTGTATACTGAAGGTCTGGGCTGCAGCTGAAGTATAAAGTCTTAAACTGTCATACACAGGACAAGCAAACATTTAAGAAAGGAAGAAACCAGAGGAGCTATCTCCAGATCTGTTGTGCACTCATGATCATAAAGTTGGGTTCTTCCTGCTGCTGTGGTGATTTTAGTGTGGATTAAGTGTTTAACTAAGATTTTCTATTTCGCTCTGAGGTTGTAAAATATGCAGTCTGCTGACAGCAGATCTTGTTAATGATGGTGATATGAAGGTTATATAAAGCTAACAACGCCCCTTCTATGTGAATACACTCAATGAAACTCTGGGTTTACTTACCAGATTGATAACCACTTAATGTGATCTCCTTTGTTAGGGTAAGTGAAGCCTGATAACCAAAAGATACTCTGTTGAACTCGCTGTGTACTACAGGCCATATGGAGGAAGTAAAATAGAAAAATGCTCATAAGATGGACAGATATTAGATATAGTTTTAATTCAATTTTATTGAAATGTTGCTTTAGTGTATATCCTTTATGTATATAAAGGTCACAGAAATTAGGGCCTGTCTATATTTATATCATGAATTCACCCTAACCCTAACGGACCTAGTTCTCTTTTGTAAATAATTTTTTTTCAAGCATTTCTGTAAATGATGAATGTCAAGGTTTTCATGAGTAATGTGTCTCCAACAGATGCCGTGACTCTTCACTTGAGCTCGATGCCCTCTGGATTCCTGAGCCCCTCGTCAGACAGAATAAGACAGGTCAGTATTAATCAAGTGGAAACATCTGCTGTTGTTGAAAAAAGTTTCTCGAGTGACCACTTGAGGCTGGCTACAAAAGCCACCTGTCAGTCAACTCGTTGAGTTGACTGACAGGTGGGCACATTGAGGCTGTAGTCCTGGAAGGAGCGCCACCTCTTTACCTGCTGCCAGACTGATCAGAAGTGAGGTTGAGATACCACACCAGCGTTGGGCTTCACAATGCTTCTTCAGACACAAGTTGGTGTTGTGGACTACGTCTGTATATTAATGCATTTGGTGCATGTGCGCACATGCAACATGTCTTTGACTGATTTTCACTTCTAACCACCTTTGTCACAGTTCCACCACAAAGACTAACAGAATGTTGTTAAATACGTAGGTGCCTAGAAGTTTAGGTTCAGTTCCACATCTGTCCACAGTCTACCTCACCTACTCATTCTACCTCTGTCTGACACAAGTCACCTAGGTAAATGTTCAATCTTTAACCACAAACTGTTCCATATGCAGGATGCAAGCTCGATAAACTTTAACCAACTTTCATTTGGAAACTATGGGACAACAGTAAACGCTGAAATGTAGTTTATCAATATAACATATGGAGGGAAGTCATACACCTGGTATACTGAAGCATGATTGTTAGCTGTGTCGTTATATTTATCCAAAGTCTGCACAAGATCTTACAGTGAAATCAGCTAAAGGTAATTCCAGAATAAGTTAGGCTGTAAAGTGTATTGATGTAAGCAGTAGGGCTCCTTCTAACTTGAGTGACTATTGAAGAAAAATGAGGGGAAGAAGGCGGCTATTAGTTAAAAGCAGAATCCAAAGAAATGTACCTTAGTACACCTGTGTAGCTCATTAGAAGAAGAAAAATAAAATAGGACAAACCCTTGTTTAACTCATTTATCAAAACGACCTGTGTCCAATAACAACATTTACAACCACACTTTCAGGGTACTTCTCACTACCACTTAGCGTGCCAGCATTTGTTTCTCCTCCACTATTGTTTTTGACGAAGATGATATCAGACAATCCTGCCCCTTCTTGATTTCAAAGGTCATAGTTCAGTTTAAAATGATGCACATCCCTTTACAAATATTCATGGGCAGCATTTTAGTAATCTACCAAAAATATGACGTTACAATTGAATCAGCCGTCACTTTCATTACTAAATGTACCCTGTTACAGATCTGGATCCAGGTGATTATTAAAGAAATTATTGAAACTGCCTCAATCGTACTATTATACTTTGGCAGAGATACACAGAGAGTACTTTCCAATTCTAGCTATGAATCAACAGGATGTGGTTTTGCCCCACTGAACTGAAAGATGCAGCTAATAACAGAGCAGGAACACAGACAGCAGTAAGAGCGCTCATGTCACTCCCTGTCAATGAGCAAATGAGACAACACTTTACTAAGCAATTAACAATTAACAATAAAAGAGCTAGATGTGGGAATTAAAAAATGATAATTTGCCCTTTCCAGCCAAAGTGATCATCACTGGAAAAATGAATTCATCCCTCCAGGGGTAGGGTCTTGATCTCTGTCTGGCCTTGATGTGCTGCTGTCTGCAATGTTGCTTTTGTTGAAACATGTTCAATTTGCATGCATCCAGATTTTTAGGTTGCAACTCTCATAAGAGATAACGTACACCTGCAACAGTTATACTAAAAGTCAGACAAGTAGAAGAGAAGAAAAGTGAAGGAAGTGAACGGCAAAGAGGAAAATAGATGGGTATGTTTTTTGTTTTTTTTAAAGGCTAGATTAGAAAGAATTTAGAAATAAAGATAGATTTCTGAATATTGTGCTCTATATGTTGTGGTAATACCACCATATAACAATACAATAAACAAATATACATAAACTCATGTCAAATATTTTATGTAATATTTTTTACATGACATGTTCTCAATCTCAATCAGTTAGAGTAAAACCCATCAAGTCAGTACAATTAACTGAACACAATTGGATACACTAAAATGTAAATTGTAATCTTAGTTACATTCTTTGTGATGTTTATTAAACATGCAATAATAAATAAATACTGCATAACCCTTTAGTGCATGCATTCACTGTTGGGAGCCATGCTTTAGATGACAGCTGATATAAATTCATGAGTAACTTTTATTCTGTTGCTGTGCTACAATTACGGCTCCAATGGTAGCTATTTGGCTCCGTCATTCCAACACTTCTGTCAAGACTGAAAACCGATATTACTTAGATTGCTAAAGATGTTCTCATAAGCCTTGGCAGTAATTGACTTTTACCGCTTATGATTTTAATTGTAAGGATTCTAACACTGAAACAAGAGATTGTAAAATAGTAAACATAATAATGGATTTGAAGTGTCTAAAGTGTTTTGTTTGATAACGACGACTTATAAGATGGTTTCTATACTGATTAGAGCTCTCAAGAACTGCCCTCAATGTTGTGCTTTGCCTCTGGTCACTTCCTGTCAGCACCTGTGTGTCCAATCAGACTCAAAGCTGATCGTTTGCTCTTATTGACATTGTTCCCTATTTTTTAGATCCTTGCTTGTGTTGTACTTACTCTCTGATGTACGTCGCTTTGGATAAAAGCGTATGATAAGTGAATTGTAGAATTGTAGAATTGTAAAAATGTCAATTCTGGTTCATGTTTTTTTTTGGGGGGGTGAAAAAAAAAAAAACAGATAATCGAAAAAGACCAAGAACTTAGAGTTTTCTGTTGTATCTTTCATCACTAGAAGTTCACTGATTGACAGTGTGAAGTTTTAAAGGTAGAGCAGGCGCCCCACGAACAGAAGCACGTTTCTTGTTCGACTGAACTCTGGCTCAACTCCTGACCTGGACCTCTAGGTGCATGTTATCCACCATCCCTCCTTCCCACATTTACCATCTCTTCAGCTGTCCAATAAAGGAAAAATGACTCTTACACAAAAAATATGATTGATTTATAATCAACCTAATTTGGGTGTAAATCATGAATCGTGGTGGAGAGTGGTGACTGTTTATTACTGACTGATCCTGACTCCATATTACAGGCATGTTTGTGGAGTTTTGGCATTTAAATGAAAATGACTGACATAGAGGGATTCTGTAAGTAATAGTTGTGTTTTTCTGTGTTAAAGCCAGTTGAAGATGTCGAAGAATGCACCTGCCCAACTTCAATTTCACCAGGTATGTCAATTCTTCCAGCAGTATATAAAATGCCTTTGTAATGATAATCAGTGTTTCCCTTACCATTATATTAGGGGGGCAGCCGCCACCCCCCTTGAAGGTCAAGGTAATAAAAAAATAATAAAAAAATTATAGACTTATTTTTGGGCTTTTTGTGCCTTTATTGTAGAGATGGGATCGTGGATAGAGTCGGAAATCAGGTAAAGAAGTCATTTAGGATACCTTTCCGATAGAAAAGGACAGCTGTCATTAAAAAAAACCCATGAACACCAAGATTAGTGTTTATGTCGGCGTCCCTCTGCCTGCACCGCACTGATTTACTTTCTAAAAGCCTAAAAGATATACTGTCATTTGCAATGTACTCATTGTCTTGAGCAAACTTCTTCTTTGTCCATCTTCTTTGTCCATATCTGAGCTCAGACTTCCCCAAAGAACTGCAGATGCTAAACAGCCCGTGTGAAAAGTGCTGCTGCCCAGCACCTCCTCCGAAGATCAGCGACCTCATGAATGACAAAGACCTCCTGGACTTACTGCGGCTCAAACTGGATCCAAACCACTGCACCGTCAAAAACTGGAAGAACTTTGCAAGTCGATGGGGAATGAGCTATGATGAACTGACTCTGCTGGAGCACCGGACGCAGGGCTCCTTGTCCCACAGCCCCACCCAGGAGTTCCTGCTGCGCTACAACCAGAAAACAGTCACTGAGCTCACTGAACTTTGCCGTATTTACCAACGCATTGACGTGCTGCGACTGCTACAGAGCTGGATAGAGAAGGTGTGGCCATCACGCTGGCAAGAGACTCATTAACCAGTTTGACTTTTTACATATTTATCCAGTCTCTGTTTTTTATATTGTCAGGGTTGTACTTGTTAGGGGTATTTTCTTCTTCAAAACGTAGATATTCTTTTATAGATTTGTCTAGTAGAAACTGTAGAAATTCATCTTTAGGATAACTTCCTGAAATGAACGTCAGCATCACTGAGTTTCAGGTACCAGTGATATTACAGACTTTAGAGCACTTACATGACTTACAACTTATGAATAGTAGGGCGTCTTTAAGATTTAAAGCCACGCTAACAGTGTGATTTTAAGTTGAGGAGTGTTGATTCTTTTTTGAGTTCTATCTTTGTGGTGGTCTGATTGTTGGTCCATCACACTGGTTGAATGGAAATGTCTTAACAACCAGTTGATAGTTTGCCCTGAAATTTTTGACACATTCATGGTTCATGCTCGCCAGTCTCTACAAACAATAATGGTTTCTGGACATTTCTTCTAGCTGGACTTAACATTTGTGGTTTTAAGGGAAATATCTCAACAGACGTTTAATAAATTACCAAACATTTGGTTGTAAAAAAAAAAGTAAACTCAGTGATTCTCTGATTTGTTTTCATCAGGGCCATGAACTGGTCCAAATTACGACACATACATTGAATATTTCCCTATTTATCCTCAGCCGCACTTTAATTACTAATAAGCAATGTTAGAATGACACATAATAACATGCTTATGATGGGGAATATCACTGACATTCAGCATGCTAAGCATGCGCAGGTTAGCATTGATGACGTTCACATTCTTGTACGCTAATGTTACAATTTAACCTCAAAAAGCCACTCACTTTACCATAGTCTAGTTTTGTGAATTTGCTTTCAACTGTATACATCTGCAAAACAAGTAAAGCACAAATGAATGGGGGAAAAAAATCGTTTTCATAAATATTTGGTTTATTTCTTTAAAAATACTCATGGTCAGCAGGATTTATGTCCCCGCCTTTGAGTAATTATTGCATGGCTTTTTCATTTACTGTTGCTCTTGTATCTTTGTGATAAATATCAGAGCAGGGAGAGTTAGACCAAGAAGAGAAACAATCATGTCATTCATTGATTTCCCTTTTATATGTCAAACCAAATATCATATTTCTTGAATTTTGAAAACAAAACATTTGAACAGTTGATTTTTACTGCTCCCATCAATGTTATTTGGGAAACCTTGATGATACGTTTTTGGTAACGTTTGTATTATATTTTTTATTGTACTTGTTTTCTAATTATGAAATAAACACATTGAACTGTGCAAAAATTGTAATTTTTAAAGGAAATTCAGGGTCAACATTAGCGTTAAGGACCTCAATCTGTCATACACTTTGACAAAAAGCTGTTTTTTGGTCAGGACTCTTATGAAATGTTCACCATATTTATTTAATTTATTGGAAAAACATAACCTTATGCTATGAATTTAAATAATTATGGATCTGTAAGTTAAAGTGTTGTTAAGCCTCTCATTCCGTTTAATTTAGTCATTAAAGTTAGACACAAACAACCAGTTATTATTTGAATACCTCGCTTTTATAGTTGTAAAGAAAGACAAGTGTATTTAAGATTCCATTATATTATTAGATATTTATTGAACAAAAACACTCACTCACACAGTTCACTTATCTTACAAAATGTTTAGGTAAATAGAAGCTTTTCTGGGAATCCTTTACAGCTCAGTGTTATCACAATCAATACTGAGGCAGGTATTTAAAAAGTAACATACTTGCAAATCATACATTTTCAGAAAGAAATCTTGTATAAATAACAGGAATATACACATGGTTTATAAAACAAGTATCATTGTTAGGCTACTGAAAATTATTACACGAAAGATACTGTAGCTGGCATTGTCTGCAGAAAATAAATTGGCAAGTGTAAATGAACAGTAAACGTTTCTCCTAATGTTCACAAACCAATGTTTAGTTACATGTATTTACAATGATTCTTTACTCAAGCTTTACATGTCAAGTAAGCCTTGCAGGAATCAGTCAGCACCTGAATCCTTGATATTTAGGCCGAGCATATTGGAGAGACTCAATGACAATTTGTCATTTTCATCAGATGTCGAAATTTGAGGGGATACAGCGTCTGGCTTTTCTACTTTGAAAGTGCCTCCCCTCACCAAAGAGGAATCTGTTCCTTCTGTGGAGGCCTTGACATCAAGACTTGGGGCAGTAAACTTCAGATCAACAGTATTCTTTGCTTCAGTTGGTGAGACGTTAGTGGATGGTAATTTTTCCTTCGCCATTTTTAATCTCTCCAGAATGTCAATTTTCTCTCCCGATTTTGATGTTGTGTTTAGTATTGGCAGGCGGACTCCTTTGCTGAGGACATAATCCTTTGGCTCTGTCTCAAGTTTTGGTAAGCCTAGGGTTTCACCAATATCTAAAGTGTCGTCAATGCTGTTTCTGGGCAGTTTGTGGAATTTGAATGCAGGAATTTCTACGTCAGCATTTGAGGCGCCAGTTTCAAATTCAACATCATTTCCCTCCTCATCACCTGAAACAGACTTTCGTCCAAATTTAAAGGGCCATTTCAGCTTACTTTTTGGAGATTCCTTAATAGCAGCATCTGCTTCAGCTGTGATACCCAGGTTAGGTTTGTTGAGGTTAGCATCCACTTCCAGACCAGAGACACTGACATCAGGTGGACTGATTCCTCCTTCAACACTGGGAGCTTTGAGCTTCAAATCAGGAGAGAGGTCAAGGTTTCCAGTTGCATCAATCTCTGGAGCCTTTACATTGTTTCCTGGAAAGTTAATCTTGGGAAACTTGAAATGTGGAAATTTGGACTTTTCAATGTTGGCATCTACATTTGGAGCTTTCACATCTAATTTGGCTCCTCCGAAATCACCATCTAGCTTTGGTCCACTTAGGTCAACTGTAGGAGCCAAGTCGACATTAGCTGTAGGAGTGTCAATGTTTACCTGTGGTGCCCCTACTCCCGACTTGACTGAAGTATCTGATAGTCCGAATTTTGGAAGCTTCAAATTTGGCATTTTAAAGTCTCCAAGACCGGAATCAACATCCAGATCTGGTGTTTTCAACTGTGCATCAGGTCCTTTAAGGTCTACTTTAGGCATGGTGATGTCACCCTTTGGTAAAGTGATATTAGAGTTGGGGGCCTTAAGGTCTGTGTTGAGATCAGCATTCAGATTTAAATTTGGAGCACTGAGATCTCCTTTAATTGTGGGGGCTGAAAGATTGAAATCAGGTGCTTTGACATCAGCTTTTGGCAATTTAAAATTAGGATCAGAAACAGAGACATTGGGAGTCTTTAGTTCTGCATTAGGTAATTCAGCCTTTGGTCCTCCTATGTTAAATTTTGGCAGGTCAATGCCAAAATCAGGGGCATCAAAACCGCCTTTGATTTTTGGCTTAGACAGGGAGAGATCTGGTGTCTTTAGGTCTACATTTGGTGCATCCAGGTCAATTTTAGGCGAGTCAAGATTAATGTTGGGTGTGTCTAAATTTGCATCCAACTCAGGACCCTTGACTTTGGGTCCTTTAAATTTTGGTAGTTTCATTTTAGGAAACTTTAGTTTACCATCTGGCGAGTCAAGTTTGAGATCTGGACTATCAACTTCCATATTTGGACCTTTAATACCGGCTTTGGGTAGGGTGACATCAAAGTCTGGTCCCTCAAATCCACCGTCAACTTTTGGTGCTGAAAGGTTGATATCTGGTGCCTTGAGGTCTAAATTTGGTGCACTCATATCAGCATCAATGTCAGCCTTTGGACCCCTCAGTGTGCCAAATGTAGGTTTTTTGAACCATTTAAATAATCCAGACGGAGCTTCAACATCTGGAGCATCGATCTTTGGGGCTTCTAGGTCAGCACTTGGTAACTTTAGATTTAAATCTGGAGCATTTATCTCACCATCAATCTTTGGAGCTTGGAGACTCAAGTCAGGAGCAGAGATATCAGCATCCAGATCCACATCTGGACCATTAACCTTAGGACCTGACAGTCCCCACTTTGGCTTTTTGAGACTGAACCATTTGGGGGTCCCGGACGGAGTGTCAATATCTACATTTGGTGCGTTAACATCAACGTTCGGTCCATCAAGGGACAAAGGAGGGACACTGAGGTCTGGTGCTTTCGCATCATAATCAATATCAACGTCTGGGGTTTTTACCTTTGGCCCAGAGAGCAAAAACTTGGGCCTTTTGAGTGTTGGGAACTTGATTTTGCCTGAGGGAGCATCAAGGTCAGCGTCTGGTACATTAACGTCAACATCAGCTTTGGGCAAATTCAGACCAACACCTGGTGTGCTAAACTCACCATCAAGTTTTGGAACAGAGAGATCACCATCTGCACCAAGATTCAGATCTGCTTTTGGACCGTGAAGTCTGGGTTTCTTTAACTTATGAAACCAGTTGAATTTGCCGGATGGAGCCTCTACATCTAGATCAGCACCTTTGAGGTCAGCATCAGGCATATTAATATCTGGGGTACTAATTCCCCCCTTCATTTTTGGAGCCAAGAGATCAACATCTGGTGCATTGACATTTGCATCTAAGTCCAGATCAGGTTTTGAACCATGCCATTTGGGTTTCTTAAATTTCCAAGTCCTGAATTTACCTGACGGAGCGTCAATGTCAAGATTAGGGGTTTGAACATTCACATCAGGGCCTTTAATGTCCGCTTTGGGCAGGTTAACATTTACATCTGGTGGACTCAAATCCCCATCGATCTTTGGTGTTGAGAGGCTGGCACTAGGTGTGTGCAGTTCAGCATTTAAGTCAGCATCTGGACCTTTAAGCTTGGGGAATTTCCAGTTTTGATGAGGCCATTTAATTTTTCCTGAGGGTGCATCGAGATCAGCATTTGGGGCTTTCAGATTTATATCAGGGGTTTTCAGATCCACTTCTGGGCCTGAAAGAGAGAGGTCAGGTGCCTCTAGATTTCCATTGATTGTCCCTCCTGGAAGATCTGCCTCTGCTTTTGGGGTTTTGAACCTCGGCATATTGAAGTGTGGCATTGTGAATTTTGGGGGCTTGTATTTCGCATTGCCTGTTTTGATGTCTGGTTTTTCAATGTCAATAGAGGGACTGGTAGTGTCTATCTTGGGGGTTGAGACACTGAAATCAGGTGCTTTTAGAGTGCCATCTAGGTCTCCTTTTACATCTGGTCCAGTCAGACCTAGGGAGGGCATGGAGAACTTGGTCCCAGCATTGGCTGAAGGCTTGTTTAGACTGAAACTGGGGATGTCTCCATTGAGAGTGGGACCACTCATATCACCCCCCAAACCCTGCCCAGAATTTACATTTCCACTCAGGCCATTAAGGGAAAAAGCAGGTGCCTCAGAATTTGCATTCAGTGACAGATCCTTCTTTAGGTTGAGCATCTGTTGGTGATAAATTCATAAAAAAAGTAGGTTAACATCTATTAGCGAAGATCTCGTCTCGATCTTTTATAACTTGCTTATTATCAACACTGTGAAAGATGATTGTTGTTTCTATTCATATGATTTTTGACAATGAAATATATTAATACAATTTGATTTGGTAACATTTTGATAAATAAAGCCAGGCAACTAGCTTTTATTTTGTATGCCTGATCTGAAACCGTCTGTGAGCCCTAGCAGGTTAAGGACTAGAACTCACTTAGAATGAAGAAATGTACCCCATAAAAACTGTTCACTGCACAAATTCAATGACAAATTCAAATTGACCTCCATGTCACTGGAAGGTAGACAGGAATCTAATCTCAAAGCATTTTAAACTCCAATCTCAAAACAATTTCATTTATAAACACATCAATCTGCATAGAAATAAAGATGCCCCGGAAAGTTTTTAAAATTGTCTGAACCACCCCCTGTACCTCTGAAGGGTCTCCAAGACCTAATCCCAAGGAGCCAAGGCCAGCACTTGTGTTCAGATCCTTCTTTGTGAGAACTTTCATGTTTTTATCATATGGCTCCAGGACCTTCAGGATGTTCAGCACTTCATCTTTGTTGAGGTGATCTAGGTGAATAGTGGCTGCAACAATCTCATCACCTAAAAAAGTAGAAACCACTCTTCAGAAGTAATATATTGTGCATCTTTTCCATAAATGCAACATGGGTAATGTAACATTAGTGATTTAATTTTCACTGTTCTTTCTTTACCTGTTTGCAGGCCACTCTTTGCTGCAACCCTGTCATCTGTGATTCCTTTAATGACAACTCCCTCTCCGGTGTCGTCCAGGATGAGGCTGTCTGATATACTTCTTCTCTGCATGTCCAGGCTCTGTTAATTATTTGCAATGGTTAAAAAAAAACATAATTGTTCCACCTTCCCTTTTGCACTTTGCTCTTGTGTTTCATTCCATATTTCAAACTCATATATGGATCATAAAGCTTCACACATCATTTGTACGTTTATTTTTTTATATTTACCATCATTTCTCAGTTTGATTTACATCCACATATCCAGCAGTAAAAAAAAGCCTGGAAACTCGAATCACCACAAAGATATCTGCAAAACATCAGAGAAAGGCAACATTAGTCATACATGATAATGATAAACAGTATCTTAAACTATTTTAATACAAACATTTTGTACCTATTGAAGATAGGAACTTAACACATTATTTAATGTTTAGTTGTTTTTTTTAATAAGGCAATTCCTTATTGACCCCAGATGAGCACACACCCTCGGACATGTTGGCATGAGGGAAAAGTAGAATAAGCACCGTCAGAAGTTAGAGTTTAAAACAGTATCACCTGAAGATCTTGATGATAGATACTAGAATAATTTGCATCAGCTGTCTAAAGACCTAACGGGGATGGGGTCAATGTATCCCTGCCTGTCCTTGGAGTTCTTCACCTGCCTTCAGCAACCCTTTCATTTTCTATGGGAGAAACAACGGCGCCCACGCACCGTATGACATCACACCTTAGGAATTCAAAGCTTCTGCCAGGTTTGTTCAGGGGAATGCATGCATCTAAACCAGTTGGTTTGGATGCATTCTGACAGACATACTAGCAAGCACAGCACCCTCACTCATACGCAGCCCTTCCCTCAACCACACCCCAACATCATCACATGTTCACAAAATGTAATACACTTGCAGAAAAGTTGCAAAAGTAATGACAGAGCAGGCCACAAGTTTAGCGATGCAACGTTGCAAATAAAAAGTTCTCAAGAAAAGTAAGTCAGGGAAATCTGAACTGTCCACTTATGTAATGAAAACATGATGCTACAAGCTAACACCCAGTAGTGTTAATGCAACAGTCATAAATAGGCGCTGCCTTTGAAGCTAATTAGGTTTTTAAGTAGACAAGCAACCCAGCAGTCCTAACTTTTTTTAAATGGTTGTGACTAAGAGATTGACAACTTGGCACATGTAAAGTGTTAAGTAACATGGTGTATGCTTTTTTTCAGGGGATATGGAGAGTAAGATCTTAAAAAACTCAAACCACTGTGGGTGTCCAATTACTATTGTTACATATTGTACATATGTGTTATGTGAACATGTATGTGTGTGTATTGTATATATGTATATATATATGTGTGTGTGTGTGTGTGTGTGTGTATATATATACATATATATGTGTGTGTCTGTATATATATATATATATATATATATATGTGTGTGTGTGTGTGTGTGTGTGTGTATGTGTTTATGTAGGCCTATGTGTGTAATTGTTATCGCTTTGTTTGTTCTCTTAAGGTCCCTTGTGTAAGCCTGTTGGCTTCTTGACCTCTCCTGACACACCTTTTAAATGTTTGTAATCCTACATGATGTATTCTTACATAAATAAATAAAAGGTAATTACGCCGATGTTCTTAACGGGTGTACCCTCTTAAGTAGGGCGGCAGCATCAGCAGGGCGTGAGCCAGATGACAGCAGAGATTGGTATGTCCCAGTTAGGACAACACCAAATCCCAATGACAACCATATTTATTAGTAATAATAGGCGTAAAATAAATACACAGTACATTTATTAACCTACAGTTTGTTTAGTGTTTTTTTAATCGCTCGTCCTCAATGCAATAAGGAGGAATCCATTTCTGATTAATGAGATTTTCTGCTTTGCAACTGGGACATGACGCATCAAAACTCCATGTTCAGAACCTCACCTCGTGATCAACATTGGCAATCACTACAAGACAATATGATATTATTATACATTTCAAGCATGTCAACTTGGAACTTTAAACTTTAAAACTAAAGGATCCCTTAAAATCTGGTGTACAACTTTGCACAACATCTCAGGTTATTTATTTATTATTTATTTACGACACTCATCAGGTTTCTTTGATCCTCAAAACAAGGTTTTCTGAAGAAATGCCACAACCTCAACAAAATACCAGTATATGTATAAATTGTATCACATTATATTCATAATGCACAAGCTTTCTTCATGTGGGCTAAATTTGCTGAACATTCCTGTTTAAAAAAAACTCCCTTTTGCACTATTTAAGACGAGAGAAAAATATGAATTCAGGCTGTGCAATATGTCGCATTGAAGGCAGCGAGCAGGGTTGAACTGCTAGTCTTAAGAACGATGATTTTAAATGTATTTTAAATATGTAAAATAAATAATTTTTTGCTTTATGTGGGCTGAATTGTATGACAACCTAGTTTTCAACAACACATTTTTAGTATTTTCCTCCCATATAATCTTATGATACCGTTTCTTATTAAGCAAAAAGAGGCTTTAGATAAAGTGTGGTGGACTCACCGTTTGCTCCTGCTGGTGACACCTCCAGCTAACCAAGCAGAGATGTTTCCTCTTCACTGTATCACTGCTGCTCTGTCAGGCACAACGTGTTGTCTTAGCCAGTTAAATGCCTATATCTCAAAGCTAGCCTGGAAAACAGGTTAGGCCGCATCAGCACCGCCTCTCATAGCGCCCCCTTTTTCCCTTAGAAGACACCCACACATACGCACACACACACACACACACACACACACACCTACACACACGCCTTGACTTAGAACTATGTCGCAGAGAGTGACTTGGAGGCCTTTCGGCAGCCGAAACCTGACTAGAGAGCATGAGAGAGTTATACACCACTCCTTAACTGGACAAACCAGGTTTACAAAGAAACAAACTCGTAGCAACAATGTCTCACACATAAACACTTCACACTTCATTCCTCTTCCATTTTGACATTGTTCTGTTCAGTTTAGTGATCATGACACTGTTTTTGCATTATTTTAGGCCTTTAAATTAGATGTTGTTTTAATGTACACCATAAGAAAATGATTTTTTACTGGTGTTTTTAAAGAATATATTGAGGTACTTGTTCATATTCATTTTAGTACATGTTGAAAATGAAGTTGCAGAGTTTCTTGTCTGTTTTACTGATTTGATCATTGTTGTTAAAGTAGACTTCGACTCTTATTACCACACTACTATTTAACAACAATAAAAGCAGACATAGTAATCATGTTTTATGTGTCTAACCCCTCATATTCATACCATTGTGACATTGATGTCACCCAAATGTTGCACTCTACATTTTCAGTATCTGTTGAAATAGTAAGAAATGTGATAATCCTGCTTTCTATTCATTGCTGGAGTTGTAGAGGTCGGTGATTTGGTACTGAAGTGTGTTATAGTAATAGTTGTTCTTAATATTTTTGCTCCCTTGTGTTTGTTAAATGACCAATTAAAAGGGAGTTGAAGTAGAAGAGTTAGTAGAACTGCTCTAATGGATTGCATAATGTTATGGCTGACTTTTGTATCTCACATTGAGAAGCTGTGATTTAATAAAAAATGCAAACATTTAGGGTTAAAACTGAGTGTTGCAAACGTAATGATTGGTAAATTTATATTTTTTATTTACATTTTTAATTATGTATGATCCATTCTATCACGGTGTGGAATCTTAAAGAATGCTACTCAGTGTTTGAATTGGTGTCTCTTAAAATGATCTAAATAAACTTAAACAAAGTCCTTGGGCAAGACACTGAACCCCAAATTGCTCCCTCTGCTCGCCAGCGGTGTGATTGGATTAATCAATACTGATGGGCACTTTACATAGTAGCCTCTGCCATGTAGTATGAATAGGTGAATGTGACATGTTGTGTCAAAGTGCTTTGAGTAGTCACAAGACTAGATAAGCACCTTACAAGTCCAAGTGCATTTACCATTTAATGTACTGTGCACATAATCATAATGATCGAGTTATAGGAAATGCTTCTCTAACCTGCATTAAACTTTAAATAAAACTTTTTAATGTAGTATTTTTGTATTAAAGTATTGCTACTCAAGACGTGGGAGTAAGTCACACATTACATGTCACAAGCAAATCTCAAGTCTGAACTGACAAGTCTCATTCATTTGTCAAGATACTGTGAAGAGATTTAGGCAAATCACAGATCAAAGAATTAGATGATCATCCACCCAAGTGTCTGTTTTGATTCCTTAAAAGAGTCTCTGAGGATATGAAAAGTTCATTTTTAACTAAAAGTTTGGTTTCATCTCTATTTTTTCTGCTTTGTCATTTTTCGGACTAAGAAGCAATCTTTAATGAACAAAATGGAGAGGAGGGCTCTGAAATTACAAAACAAGAATGTTCTTCAACATGTACATCTTGTTGATCAAAGTATTTTTTTCCTACTATCCTAAGCATCAAAATAATAATATCTGTATTATTGTTGGAATGATTGTCAACATGACAGTTGCCTCATGCCCATTCTGGTGTGTTGTGAAGGTTGCCAGGTTTGCTTACAATACAAAAGTTACTTGTGGAGTTCCCCAAGGTTCCATCCTGGGGCCTCTTTTGCTTAACGTCTACATGCTCCCACTAGCTCAGATTATAAAAAGCAATAAAATAAGTTATCATAACTACGCAGACGACACACAAATATATATCACAATGTCGCCAGGCAACCATGGTCCCATAAAAGCACTGGGTAAATGCATAGAGTGAATGTGCAAAAAATTTCTCCAGCTAAACAAAGACAAAACTGAGGTTGTTGTTTTTGGAGCAAAGGAGGAGCGACTAAGAGTCAGCAATCAGCTTCAGTCAGTAAGATTTAAAACCACAGACCAGGCAAGAAATCTGGGCATAGTGATGGACTCAGACCTCAATGTTAAAAGCCACATTAAGACAATTACAAAGTCAGCCTACTATCACCTGAAGAACATATCAAGAATTAGAGGACTTATGTCCCAGCAGGACCTGGAAAAACTTGTCCATGCTTTTATCTTCAGTCATCTTGATTACTACAACAGTGTCTTTACAGGTCTGTCTATAACATCAGTCAGACAACTGCAGCTGATCCAGAATGCTGCTGCTAGAGTCCTCACCAAGACCAAGAAAATGGTTCACATCAGTCCAGTTCTGAGGTCCTTACACTGGCTCCCAGTCTGTCAGAGAATAGACTTTAAAATCCTGCTGCTGGTTTATAAAGCACTTAAAGGTTTAGGGCCAAAATACATTAATGACCTTCTGATTAATTATGAACCATCCAGATCACAGGTTGTCTGGGACAGGTCTGCTCTCTGTCCCCAGAGTCTGAACCAAACATGGAGAAGCAGCATTCAGTTTCTATGCTCCCTATATCTGGAACAAAGTTGGGGGTTCGAAAACCCAGCTCTCGAGCCACATGTCCGATGTGTCCTTTGGCAAGACACTTAACCCCAAGTTTCTCCCTCTGCTTCATCAGCGGAGTATGAATGTGTATCCATGTGACTAGTTATTTCTGATGATCCCTTTACAAAGCAGCCTCTGCCATCAGTGTGTGAATGGGTGTGAATATATAGGTGTGACCAGAAGTGTAAAAGCTCTGAGGAGCCTGAAGACTAGAAAATTGATATCCAAGTTCAAATCCATTTACCATTTACAAGACAGCTTTGTCTTGTGGGACAGACAGCTGCACACACATTGTTTCTGCTTCAACATAATGTGTTTCCCTTGTTATAAATGTAGAACAGAATGAAAAATAATCTCTGAAGGAATCAAGTTGAAGTCTTTCAAAAAGCGACCTTGTAAGATTCCAAGTTTTTGCAACAACTTACAGTCTTCGACTTAAAATCTTCAGATGTGAGAGAGTGTCAGACTTAAGTCTTGTGATTAATAGACATAAATGCATTTTCTCAATTGTCGCTCTACAACACAAATTAAAGATACCTAAGTATTATTACTTTACACCCTTATTTTATTCTTCACTCTGTTTTTAATTTCAGGGAGATATTAAAGTGCTCATTACAACAGTATTCATGTGACAGCTGTATGTGTGGCTGTACATGTTAATAAGTAGATTACAATTTTAAATTTTAATTATAACAAATCGAGAACCAGAATTACCAGAATATACATAGGAGGGAGAAAACAGCGCACATACATTACAGATTCAAAAAAAGGACTGTGAAGGAATAAATACTACTCCCCTTTTATTAATGAGATACTCGCATTCTGACGTAAGGCATTTCAGTCATTTCGTCGATAATGTCGCTTCAACATTCTTGTTACCAGGATACTTACCAAGATATGCAGCATGACTCACTACCCAACCCATCAGACCAATTAATACAATGTGATGACTGTGCGCAGGACAGATTGAGAAGGGTGTTACCTGTGTGAGGTGATAGCTTAACGATGAGCTATTGAAACTGTTGAAGAGATGATGGGAGTTGGCCTCCTGCATTAGTGTAAGATTCCTTCTAAGGCACAAACTTTCAAAATGAGGGGTGTGTTTGTCCTTAGAAACGTTATTTACTTACATCATACCACATTTCTAATTAAAGACACAGAAAATTACAAATGTGGTGAGTAAACAAAGTGATGTTACTTCTGCTACATTGATTGATTGATTGATTGATTCATTCATTACAATTTATTGTCAGGCAAGTTTGGAAATGTGTCTTGCATCACAGCGACTCATGGGACCCTGTCTCTCAGGTTTGATGGTACATTTTAAAATCCACTGTTCAGAGTGAGTTCAGGTCAGAAACAATGCTGTTAGCCAGCCTTAACATGTTATTATAGTAGGCTGATTCGTAGAGTCTCTGGAGTGGTTGGCCTACAAACTTTGAGACACATGGACCACAGTGGCTCAGTTGGTAGAGTCATCGCCTCTCAACCAGAGGGTTCGATCCCCAGCTAGGCAACATGTCCGATGTGTCCTTGGGCAAGACACTTAACCCCGAATTGCTCCCACTGCTTCGGTGGTGGTGTATGAATGGCATTAGTTACTTCTGATGGATGATACTACATAGCAACCACTACCATCAGTGTGTGAAAGGGTGTGAATGGGTGGGTGTGACATCATGTGTAAAAGCGCCTTGAGTAGTCGGAAGACTAGCAAAGCGCTATATAAGCTCAAGTCCATTTACCATTTACCTAAATATAATTAAGATAACACTTGCTCAATGTTTTCATTATGATTAAGGATTGGGGCTTTGTGATGCTTTGTGCTTTACATCAGATTGTAAACCAAACACAAAACACTATAATGGGATTATTTGTCTTTATATCAATGCTATGTATAGTTTTAAAGAATCAAAATATGAACAAAAAAACGGAGATGACTTCACTGGCAAACAAAAAATGAAATGCACCCGTTTAACCACATGCACAGAGATCGGACTACGCATGCATATAACCCTCTGTCGTACATCGATCACAGGGAGTAATAAATGAACACTCCTGCTGCGTTCTTACATCAGCTCAATCCAAATTTCTGCAGAAAAACTACTAGGGGGCTGGCAGGAGAATCTCCAGAAGTTAGACTGCAAAATGTGGCTGTTTGCATTCACACATACAGGTCCTCCTGCAAATATCAGGAGTTTACTAGGAGTTTTTTGCAAGTGTCAAAGTACTAATATTGGGACATTATACCAGAGAGCGTCTCTGTAATTGTAAATGGATTGGACTTTTAAAGAGGATGCTTGTATGAAACTTGAAGGTATTCCCTCTGAGTGTTTGAAATATCACTCTGGGTTGCAATGATGAATATGAAGGTGTTTTTTTTTCAAGTTTAAAAAGATCCAAGCGAAGTTGACCATTGACCTTTTAAGTTAAAATTTGTCATCAAATTGTAATTTTTTTTTTTTTTTATAATGTCATAATTACAGAAAGTTCTGTACTGTAACTCTGCCATTGGGGGGGACAAAGGGGAAAGCTTTCTGGGGCCCCTGTAGCATGGGAAGAGCCCAAAAATGGTGGTTGGCAAAAAAAAACATGGCCCATCCTAATTTTAAGCGACAATGACCAAATGTTATTATACACCTAAATACTCACCATGACCTCTTAAAGCACACCTTTTGTTTAGTGTTGCTTCAGTAAAATTTGGCTATGATATGAGCCCTTTTAATTTGTAATGTTACCGACCTAAGCAGGCCCAGTAAACTTAACTGGTATGCCAGTTATTTCGCAGTCAGAAAAGCCATTCCAGGACTTGCACTAAGTCAGGATGCCAGAAGAGAAAGAAGAAGAAACTGAGGAGCTGGCTAGGGCATTTGACCCCAACAAGAACATATTTCAGTCAGCTCCAAAGGTTGATGGGAGCCAGGCAGAGAGAGCTAATGTTAGCCTATAGGCTAGCGCTAACCATACTGATCAAATGTGCATACATTGACTTAAATCATATCCTGTGAGGGCCCAGACATTTCTGCAGACGGGCCTGCACTCAAGTACTGTATCTCTATACACTTTTGACTTTCTTGTAAGTTTTTTTAGTGAATCCGATAAATATTTGCTACATTACGTTGCAGAGCTTTATATTTTCTTTTTAGATTTTTACGACATCTATAACTTTGCACACACTCTCCACTCTAATTGTCTCCATATATCCCCTTCTATCTGATCTCCACTCAGCCCCACATTTCCAAAACTTCCTGACATTTCCCTCTGGATTCGATTAGTAGTCTGTCGTGTTTCTTTATTATGAATATTTCAGACTATAAGTGTCAAAAAGTGATTAAATTCATGCGTTTGCATTCACCCCAGCAAAGACCTGAAATCAATGATGTCGTCTCCAGTAGTATGAGTGCCAGTTTCCACCTCACTTAATCAAACTTTGGACGTATATTCTTATGAATTCAGATTTATTTGACCATATTGGCAAATGTCTCTTAAGACTGAGGTATCAGAAGTATTTGAAATGACCCTGTTAAACAAGCAAAACCAAATGTGGAAAAATATCCAAGGGCTATATTAAACAGCTGCACTTGCCTGTTTCAGTGTTTAAGCCTTCATAACTGTTCATAGAAGTTCACTGTAATTACTTTCAATAGTTTCTCTTCTTGTGGTTGATTCCCAACAGATGAATCTGCCCACTTAAATACCACTTTAGCTCTGCATTCAGCCTAACCTGAAATGTGTGACATGTAGGTTTAAAGACATTTCTGATGAAAGTGTTCAAGCATCAATGGAGGAAAATGGCTGGTTACTCGTATACCATTTGAATCTAACATTCTTGACTTTGGTACAGTACAGGACGAGATTTGCTCACATAAGCTGTCAAATGACCCAAAAGTTACAGTGTAGGTAGTGAGGGGGTTAGCCGTGATTTTGTTCATACACGCCTGGTAGCTGAGGGCTGCTTTTTCTAGAAAGAGAGAAAAAAAAGTCTCCTTGATTCATGTTTCATCCGCTGCCTCAAAATCAGGTCTAAACTTGTGTCTTTTAATGAATACCTTTGGAAGAGTGTGGAGCAGGCGGGGGACTGTGAAACAAAGATGTACACATAAACACACAGATGCCCCACACCTCCTTCACTGTTACAACAGCTCAAATGTTGTGTTTGCATCAGTCGTCTTAACTACTTTGTTGTAGGCTTTGCTGCAGAAGTTTTAGTTCTCTAGTCAGTCAGCAGCATTCCCTTCATAGCTGGCTTTCCTCTCGTTTCAAAGCAAAATTCTTAATTTAGTCTTTCTGCAGCCTCTCTTTAGTTGTAGCATGCATGAGGGGTGGAGGGATGTAGTAAATATGTGTAGGGGAGTAGACATTGTCATTCTGGTTATTGCATAGCAGTGTTATCTGCTAAGAGCTACCCATAGTGAGGAAAGGCATGTGAAGCATGTGGAGCGGGAGCTTTCTGAAGCTCTAGATGCAGCTTCCAAGCTAGCACTGAAACTAACAGTGCATGCTCATTCATTTACAACCCTGAAATGTGCCAAGGGTTACATACCTCATGTTTGGTTCATCAGTTGATTCTGAAAAAAAAAACGTGGGCTGAATGAGCCACTGCATCCATCACTTCTCTAAACTGTCCTTTCTCAAACAAAGAATATCTGGGACATTGTGTTTTTTATTTACTGTTAACATACAGAGTAGCATAATTGGAGGAAGTAGCCAACATATCCCATTCATTTATTTCTGTTGACAGTGGAACATGTCTAATGAATGGAGCACTTTTACATCTTGGATTGACATAAAACTTCCCATTTTAATCGTTATGAAGAAAAAAAGGACCTAATCAGAAAACATTTAGTGCTTTGAAAAAATATTCTACATGATTGTGCGCGTAAAACTACAACATATCCCCATTTAACAGATTCTATATATTGATAAAATGCATACATTAAATACAAAAGGTACATTTTCTTCTCATATAGACACACAAAGTAACAAAAAATTCTCCATCAATTTCAAGTTTCCTGTTTCAAATGTTTAAAAACACTCTTTCAAATCTGCTTCAAGGTACTCTTGAGAGTCTTTTTAGAGTAACCATTCCTTGTCTGCTTCAATGTTCTTCTTGTGTTTCAAGGCATCTTTGTTGCCTGGTTTTAGGAACCCTATAGCATTTGTTTCCAAAGCCTCCCTCTTTATTCTGTCTCTTTTCCTTTCTTTTTTACAAATGCATTACTAATGTGAAACTTCTCATTTTAATTTGAGAGAATAGATCAGCTTGTTTGTGAAAGATAATAACTCATGATGTCTGATGTCCATACAGGACTAGAACCCCACCAGGCAAACTGAACACAATCTTTCTGCAACCTCAACTGACTTCCCATAAGCTGAGCAGCTGGAGGGGGTGGAGGGGGTGGAGGGGGTGGGGTGGTTCTCTGAGGGTCTAATACTTCTGTAGATGGGTTCAAATCGCTGTACAATCATACAAGCATGGATGTAATCACAAATTATAGTGGATTAGTTTTTGCTGGTCTAAGGCCAAACACTAAAAGATTTAGTATGACTCTCAAGTTTAAAATCAACAAGAAACATCAACCACAAAGCTTAAAGGCTTTATATGTGATTTTTTGATCCAGCAGATGTCGTCCTTGAGCACCAGCATGCAACCAAAACAACTCATGGTGTATTGTTGTGTTAGCATGCTAATGCTAGCGATCTTTATTATGCTTGTATCTTCACACTGCATGTAAATTTAGCTGAAATGAGCGTGATCTAGAAACACAGTTAAACAGTGAGTACAGTATGTTATTCTTCTTTTCTCTAGTCCCTCAATTAAAAAACTTTTATACGTGAGGGGAGGAGTCAGCCGGCCGTCCTGGTGATGTAAACAAACTGAAGATAGGACTCTGAAAACTCTGAAAACATCACAGACAGTGGGACTCGGGTGTTACACTCATTGTAGACAGTCATGACTCACAGAGTTATTTTCAGAGGATATACTTGATTTATATTACATTTAAGTGGGAAAAATCGCACATAAAGACTTTAAGAGTGTTTTTAATGTGCCATGGTATAATTACAATTTAAAAAACATGAAATAATAAAGATGAAATAATTTAGAGAAACATTGTTATTGAATCCTTTATCCTATTTATGACAAAACCGTTCAGGATTCTGAAAAACCATTAAATATAACTTTTTTTTAAGTACTTACAACTCACCGACACTCCCTGCAAATAGAGAGGTCATCCAGTGAATCACTTAACTAAATATGTCCTATGGTGAGGACATATTTAGTATTTAGTGAGGATACAATTACCAAACACAACACTCATTTCTAAACAGTGAATCATTTGATCAAACAGGACTAGTGAAGGTTTGACACCATGTCCCTGATATGGTGATTTAAGGTGAAAAACAAACATCAAGTCTGCCTTGTTTTGTATAGCGACAGGCAACTGTAATAAAGCCAGTGCATACGTTTGACCAAAACTATAATACTGTATGACCTTATAATGACACATTTGTGCAACCCCTCCCCCCATCTGACTATGAGGATGTGGTAAAGATAACTTCCTTCCACGAGGGTGTCATTAGAAGATGGAAAGAATGTCACATATTCGTTTTACTTGAGAAGTAAAATGATTCAATACATTCTTTAACACTTTTTTTGTGGACTTCAGATTAACAAACCTGTGCTCAAGACAGACTCCGTATGAGCAGACCATATTAGACTTTACTCAACATGACATTGGTACATTTGTAATAACCAAACACAAGGCCTGAATGACACAAACTGGATGCAAGCAAGTTTATGATAAGCTGGCATGTGAGAGCTCCAATCAACCCACATGTTCAGCATTCAGGACAGTAATATAAATTTAAAAATGTGATCCCTTGTGAATATAAGAGTTTGTTTCTTACAGTCTGAAGAAGCATTAAAGTAAGTTTAGGGCAGGCCTTGTCATTATTGGAGCCGTCAACCAACCTACAACAGCTTACAGCTTGCATCATACTGATCAGATTTTAAGTGTACAGAGTAGCTCTCAAGAAAACACATTTCTTGCAGGCAGCTGTGATTCCCACAGATCTGTGCACCTTGATTTGAGTTTTCACCAAAGAATTGAAAAAATATAGCAAAAAAAAACTGCCTTGGGGAAATGTGTCATGTGTTGTCCTTTTCAGCCTGTAAATGTTATATAATGATGTACTTATGGCTGTATTACAGATTGTGCATTGTTTGACTTAGATTTAGTTGTACCAACAGTGTGTCAGGCAGAGATACGAGTCTTGATACAGTCTCTGCTCGTGTAATGTGTTCAACAGAGAATGCGGTGAAAGACCATGTGTAAAGGATGAACAAATATGTTTTTTTTAAATACATTTTTAAATGTATAGGTTCCAACAGGAGAACCCGTGATCTGCTTTTTTATAGTTTTTAGTTTTTGTGCATAATACAAATAATACAAGAACAGACAAGAATTCAAACAAACAAATGTGGCTCAAACATGTACATTAAAGAATAATGATGATAAAATATATGGAAAGTCAATTGAATTTTCTTAGATAGCTTCCAGTCATTCAGTACACTCAAATATGCTTTATATTGAGTTTCTAAGAAGAGGTCTGTGGAGGTAACAAGGTGAGTTTTCACCCCATGTCAGCTTTGTCCAAGTGGGCAAGAAATGGGGTCCCAGATGGCCAAGAATTTCTTCATTGAACTTGTCACCTGTGACCGGTTTTTAAATGCATGTTCCTTTTTCAGTTTCACACCTGCTGACTGTCTACCTGCGGCCTAATGCCCGTCCCAACAATTATCACTCCTATTCTAATTGCAGCCACACAATTTTAGGTGGAGCTCATCAAGTTGATAACCTCAAATAACTGAGCAGAATCAAAAATGTTTTGATGTGTTCTCGAAGCTTTGAATTACGACCAAAAGAAAGTTAAATCTCCTTGTGAATACTGTTCACAAGGAGTTACTGTTCATTCACTCACTTCTTGTGCCCTGTATTTTTATGTCGTGATCATTTGTTTACAGGCAGAATGCTGAAACAAAATTGTACTCTTAAAGCTCATTTGTCTCTTGTCCTTAAAAAGTTTGGTGTTGTAGATAGTGTCTTAACTTGAAAGCGTATCAAGGTTAAGGCAGTCATTAGCTCTTGTGCAATAAATCAGCCCAGCTGAAATTTTGACTGAAGCATGCCAGGTATCCGGATTATCTGAGGTATTCAGCCCCACAGCAACATGCTGGAATGACTAATGTAATAAAACTCACTTTGTAGACATCCGTCTTCTTTGATAACATCTCTACACTACAGCAACCATTACTGAAATAAAAGACAAAGCTCGGTTTATTATAGTGGTTGTAAGGTTATTTGAAATGGTAGGCTAATAAACACGACTAACACTAGCACAGCAAGTATCCAAAATACATGTGGACCACGGGAAAGTGAAGCTGGAAAACAATGTAGTTTATTTTCTTACACAAATGATCGAAGGCCACCTTTAATAACACCACAACTACATTCAGCTGCTCTTCATTAGCTACTCATTATCCATGTATCTATAGTTTATCTGAATCACTTGTACATAGTTATTAGTAGTATTTTTGCTCTGGTTTCTCTACATGTGTTAAAACAGATCTCACACACACACACTCACATTGACAAACATGTTCTGCTCTTGGTTTGTTTGTCATTGTTACTGCTTTACAGTTTAATCATTTATTTCTTACATATTTGTTATATAATTTTCTGTCTTATGTGTTTTTTTTAATTTAGTGATATTTTAACATTATTTAGGGTAGCTCCTTCTGCACTGTATCTTGTTAAAATATTTTGTAAATGTTTTTTTTCCTCTGCATTTGTCAGTGTCCCCTAGAAAAGCTTGTGTTATAATCACAGACAATATAAAACATGGACACAGTATCAGGGACGTCACCCATTGGTTTCTGAAGAGGTATGATGAAACCATATTTTGGTGGTTGTCATATTGAAAACAGTCTCAGGTGCGCCGATGGCCTAGTGTTTGGTTTGTATGTTCAAAGACTGTCATCCTACAAGCGGGCTGTTTCCTTCACATGAACACTCCTTGTGTTGAACAGTCAGAATCGGAGGTGATTCAGGAATATTTAGACACTTTATGTTTAAATGCTTAAATAAAAATAAATTGATCATATGTGTAACATTCCTCTCCAAAAATGTATTCTTGTCTGTGTGCAGAATGCTGGTGAACAACAGTTAAACATTAAGTCATATGGAGAAACTAGAATTATAAACAGTAGAACTAAAAGTTATTCTCCATTTCATTGCAAGAGCAGCTTTGTTATCAGAGTGGTAGGAGGACTATTTACAGAATTGGAGAGAAGCTGCAAAAAAGTATTAAAGAAAAAAAAGTATATTTTCATTTTGGAGAGGTAGATAAACAGAAACTACAAACAGATTGCAAAGAAACGACCTGAGGAGATATTTATCTTAATAAAAAACACAAGAACACAATCAGTCTGATGTTGGTAAAATGAAAGAACGGATCCTTTCCTGACAAGAAGCGTTCACTCAGGCTGACAGGTGTAAAAACTCAACACTGTTCTGGAGACAGAGGGAAGCTAGCCGTCTTATCTCCACATTCCTCAGCATGCATGCAGGTCGAGCATTTTCAGTAAACACTCAAGTATGCATTGTGCATTTTTACTAGGTGACACATTCTTTGACTGCAGCGTTGAAGCAACAGACAAAAGAAAGAAGATGTGACGCAACCTCACTTTAAATAACTTGAGTTCAGTTCAGAAACTCACAAACAACACAAACAGGATTGGCTCAACTCAGAGTATCTTTATTTAAAACTACACAAAAAAAAATACATACACGTTAGCGAGAAATCCTGGACATACATGGTATGTTTAAAAGCTTCAGTCCCACACAGGGCGTACTCAGCACTGTGGGAGACATTCAGAATATGGATCAGAAGCTGGTTATTACGTTTATGTCCGTCTGAGGGGAGCTGGCCAGCAGGTTATCTTTGACTGGAGACATGGGCTTTCCTTTTGACAAGGGAGTCATCTTTTGAGAATCTCTGAAAAACACAAAAGAAGTGGTATGATAGCAGTTCTATTACAAACCGTGTCACTCCCAGCAATCACAGCCAGATGTCTGAGGCCTAAACCGATTTCTCCTCCCTGCTTCGACAATGTTTTTTGTTTTTTTTAACAATGTGAACAATCCTGTTTCTGCTTCAGCTAAGCTTTTAATTCTTCTGGTGTGATTAACAGGTTGAATAAGGTGACAAGAAATGTATTTATTTGTTTCTACCTAAGAGAAAATACTGGAACTGAAAATGTCGGTGACCACCGAAACAACACATCTTGCAGAGGACATAATAGAAATTAGTTAAAAGAAATTATTGGAAAAAAAAACAGATGTCTCACTTTGTCAACTGTACAAAAAAGCAAGCCAGCTTTTCTTATAAATCTAAGTAGTTGGTCATTTGATTTTGTTCTAGGCCACCTAACAGTTAGAAGGTCAGAGGTCAAACAGTTAATTGGAGCACTTGACCCTGTGCACTTAAAATCTAAACAAAATAAAAGACAAAGGAAATGTCAAAGAGAAGGGCCTTCCAGTATTTAAGGTTTTTAACTGCTCTATAGATCTTTTTTAAACTGATGGTTGAATACTAGATTGAGATTGGGCAATAACAGTGCTGCTGTCACAGATGCAGCTCTACACTGGGTTGCACAAGTTACAGGATCTACTGGATCTACTAAGAGTGAGAAGTGTGAGTCAGAGTCCTGCCAGATGTATTGTTGTCTGAATCGTGTTTACATCGTGTTTACATCGTGTTTACATCGTGTTTACATGGACAGGACGGCCTTGTGTGTGTAACATACTCAGTGCTTATTTGGATGTCACCTAAGTGTATTTAGATCACGGTCATTCTGTGTCAATCGAGGTGCAATATGAGGCTGAGTTAACCAAAGTGTGCTAACATTAGCGTGCTAACACAACAATGCAGGACACAGGCAGTTTGAATTACCCCCCGGGGACAAATAAAGTTTTTTGAATTGATGAATTGAATTGAGTTTAAGCTCGAGCAAAGTACAATTTTGTACACAGTTTGCTCTTAATGGAGCTTAATTATGGTGCTTTACAATTCATAACTCCTTCATGTGAACGCGAGTGGAGAGGGGTTGGAGGTGTGTCACTGTAGGAGAGCGGAGGCTTCAGTATGGAGGAGGTGTCGCCAAACAGCAGTTTGTTTTGGTTTAGTGCTGTTGCTCAAGGGCGATATCTCCTGGATCAAAGAGTCGCACATTCTTCCTTTAAGCTTTACAAACATTTAAAATGTTGAGATAATTCCAAGATGAGATAATTCCAATTTAGACAGAAGTAACAACTTAAATCTTACACCTTGTAGGTTTAACACCCTCAGGAAAATATGACCCTCTATGATTTGTTTTGAACGGCTGGATAACTTGGAGGATGAGGAGGAGCAGATGTTTTTACCTGGTGCTAAGTGAGTTCTCTGGAATAGAGATTACATCTCTTAGAAATGTATGATGACTTTGTTTTGTACCAATAACAGAGTGCTGTTAAATTACCTTATGTTGGGATTAATGATTTCACCAATTGATGTCACTTGATGATATTTTACACTAGCTGTAGATTAAAGGTGTTGGCTTTAGTTATCACCTACCGGTAATGGTAAAGCTTATTTTCTTCACTGTGTGTCACAGCTGTTTTATGTAGGTTATTTTCAACTGTTAGTCTGTTCAGAGACGATCAGACACGAGAGGTAACACTGTAACAAACACTGCTTTGAGAATGTGCTTTCACTGATTGGTCAGATTAAGTTTAAATGTCAATTCTGCCACAATATTTTGGTTTGTTATGCTCTACTAGGTAAGATGACTCTTAAGTCTCTGTGGTGCAACCAACAATGACACCACTTAAGTTACAAACTAACTAGATTTAATGTGGGAACCTGAGAGTCACTATCCTGTCATTTCATCCACAGAGAACAGAAATGTATACATGTGACACTTTACCACTGCAATCAAAGGGATTAGAATTACATTCAAATATTGTATCATTTACAAAGTAGCTTAAGTACTTTTCTTTTTACTTTTTGAAGCTGAAATTCTTCCACAGGCTGCTGATTGTGGCCTGGACACCAGGGCTGTTCTCATTGTTGGTGGAGGAGTTTTTCTTCTTCCTCAGACCGCTGGCCCTGGCTGGGCCCAACATCCCCACTTTGGCTGCTTGACCCTGGCTGCTGGACTTTGGTTTGGACAGACCTGAAACCTGGAAAGAGAAAGAACATGTATAAAAGAGATTTAAACACTGAAGACAGTGAACACCTGCTGCTATTAAAAGTGGCAAGATATTTTATTATCGTTTGGTTTCATGGGAAAGAAAAAAACCCTCATGAAGCATTAAATATCCCATGCTGTCAAGAACTAAACTAAAGGAAATTATCTAGGGTGTTTGTGGCTCTTCAAGACAGACAGACAACAGCCTGCTCTACTCACTCAAAAAACAATCTGGGATGCCTTGCTCCATTTAAAACAGGAATATTGAACTAACAGCCTGTGGGACACACGTTTTTCATCTTTCCATGACCCATGCGATGCTGCCTGCATCAGGCTGAAGTGTTTGCAAGATGAACATCCAGTGTTCCCCACACAGACTGTTAACAGGTGCTCAAGTATATTTGGTGTCCCAATTCAGCATTTAATTATTATTTCTGCACAGTCGCACATATCACATCTGCTAAATGAAAGGTGTGTGTGCCTCATGTTCAACATTGTCACAGCTCATACAAGAAAACGATTCCAGTAAACGTGTTATCACAAAATGATTTCTGTTTTGTCTTTGTAATTAATGAATGAAGCAATCTTTATTTATATAGCGCCAATTCATAACAAACATTATCTCAAGTCACTTTTTAAAATAGCCGGTCTAGACCGTACTCTTTGCTGTATTATTTTCAAAGACCTAACATGAATCCATGATGCAACATTTGTCAAAGTTACAGTGGCAATGAAAAAACGTCCTTTAAACACGCAGAAACCTCGAGCAGAAGCAGACTCATGATGAGCAGACATGTGTCAGGGTTGTGAGGGGATAGAGGGAGATGCAGAAAGATGCAGACAGATAGAGATGAAGAAATGCTGATGACTTAGTTGGAGGTAACAATAACTGTTGTTGAAACAATGCAGCATTTTTTATAGAACAGCCTGATTTTTTTTAAAAGCACAGTCTAAATAAATAAATAGACATAAACAAATAAATAAACAAATAGGGACTCCAGGTTTATGTGAATGTGTATAACTATTGGCATTGTAGCAATGAGTATATAGAGGATGCTGTACACTACTTGAGATGCATTGTGGTTATAATCATGACTGACTGAGGAGTAAATCATGCATAAATATCATGCACAATATAAACAACTGAGAAAATAATGAGTAAACAGCGGAGTTCATGCCACAGATACTTTGACATCGTGGGAGTGTTAGAGTCAAAGAGACTTGTAGTAGTTAGACCTTCACACATGTCCATATATATTTAGTGACGACCGGACAAAGAAGGAGGCATGTTGGAGAGGAAGTGATGAACAGCTCACAGATGTCACTGTTATTTTGATGATTGTGTATAAAAGCAGACACATGAAAAACTGGAGCACACTCTGTGTCAGATGGATGTTGACAGTTCACTTCTAATTTAAACTCAAATTCCATCTGCAATATGGTGTGTTCAACCTGAAAAACGTCAATCTGTTTGTTGTCACTTTTCCACCAGTTTCAAGTTTGTGTTACAGAAATGACCACAACATTATTTTATAAAAGGCCTTTTTTTTGGGGACCAAATCGAAAAACAACCAAATCCCTGACACAAAATCTGTGATCTGAGCCGTGAGATTTGTGATCTCTAAACGCCACCTAAACAAAATCAGGCCTTTTACAGTCAGGCTCAGCAGAATTCAAACCCAAGTTGTGTTTTAGGTGATTCAATGAAACCTGCTGTTGATGGAGGCAGTGGCTGAAAGAGTTGGGTGGGGCCAGCTGGTGTGTGGTGTCAAGAGATGGCAAACAGATGTGTGGTGTGTGGGTAGAAGTGGAGCAATCAGAGCTGATCAAAGTTTGATGAGGAAAATACATAAAAACTAGATGATAAAGTAGGAGTAATAGTGTGATATAAAAATACTGTGATTTTAAAAAAAGTGCCAAACTTTTGCCACAAAAGTGTCTTCTGGGGGCACCGGATAGCCTAGCGGTTAGGTTGCACGTCCCATGTATAGAGACTACAGTCCTCACTGCAGCTGCTGTGGGTTTGAATCCTACCTCGGCCTTTTGCTGCATGTCATCCCCCACTCTCTCCTCCCTACATTCCCTGTCTCATCTAATAAAGGCAAAAGACCCAAAACAATATTTAAGGTTAATGTCAGTTAATATTTATTAATTTTATTTTTGTTAACTTTATTTTCTTGATCTTTTAACATTTTACTTCAAGTGTTCGCGCTTTGTAGTCGCTAATTGACTAAATGTTCTGAGTGGCTTGTGTGTGGTTTTTCATTGTGGCACTCTCTTGCCATTGAAGTTGAATAGCCCTACAATAAAAAGCAGAATTAAAACGCTGCAAAGGAAACATCTCACCTTTGATCTCATCATGCTGGGTTTCATTTCTACTACTGGTGAGTGTGTGGGACTTTGTTCACTCTCTGGATCTTTGCTTGAATTCATATCCTGGGGAAGGACAAGAGAGACACATAAAAGATCAAAAAGCCATATAACCAGAAATAGCTCTCATCACACCTACTAGTGATCCAGGAAACTCTGATGATGATGATAATGATGATGTATGTGTGACTGGCAACCCAACCACAAGATGTGCAGAGAAAAATATGAGGGTGTTGGAGATCAGTAAAGAACCTACACATGCAGCATCCTCCTGGTGGGAGGTGGGGAAGCTGTAGGTGGGGACCTCCTCTTTGGGACAGGAAGTGATGTGAGGCTGGGACTGTGAGAAGTATGCACTGTCCTGGGAAGGGGGGGAGTCTGTGAGGTCATCATTGTTCTTTTGGTTTTCCTCAGTGGATGACAGGCGCGGTGGTGGATCTGCAATAGAGCTGCGTGTCTTTGTGGACGACATAAACGTCTCCTTTTTATACTGAAACTGCTGCAGGGCACCCAGGCCTGAGGTGGACTTAGGTGTTCTCGATCTTTCTGTCGAGGGGGAGCTGCTTGTCCAGTTAAACAACCTGAGGCCCTGACTGGCTGAACTGGGAGACGTGGTGTTTGGTGACTGAGGGGGACTGGGGGTGTCAACAGATGAAACATCAGGGGCATCGCTATCATCGGCCTTGGTGCCGGGAGACTCGTCCTGAGTAGGACTCAAAGATCTGGGCTCCACATCCTGATGTGAATCCTGCTGAGTGGACTTCTTAGTGCTCACACAGTCTGCTGAAGTCGAACTGCTGAAGAATCTACAAGTTGTAATAAATAAACACATTAGAACACAGCATTAACCTTATTGTGTTCTACAGGTGCTGGACTATTGCAAAAAAAAGCTAATACAAAAAATATACCAAAATAAGGATGCAATGATACACTAAACTCATGCAAGAAATGAGACTGAAGTAAATTTACGATTACTTTCATTCAACTGTCTGGAAAAATGCCAAAGCATCTTCCTCCTTCACCAATAGCAGTTCTACTTAATTTATTTTGATCTTGTATGGTTACTCATTAAACATTGCATCTCTTTTTCTTATTAAAAGCCACACATGATGTATTTTTTGTCACCTAATATAAGTTCAAAGTTTGATTCAAAGGCAACTGGACTTGTTGAAGATCTTGAAGACGATGTATAATGGCAGCGATGGCATTAGAGGGAGAGAAGATCTCTAAAGCCTCAAACAGAGGAGACTACTGAGGATTATTAATTATGTTGTACCATCTGCTGGATTTTGGTTTAGCCGTTTAGATTTAGTATTTTGGCAGCATCAAGAGTACTCACTAGAACACACGTCTTCAAAATATTTACATCATGTTTATTTTTCACACTGCGGGCAGCGCCAGGCTCGCTTTTATGTGATTCCAGTCTTTTTGCTAAACTAGGCAAACCATGACTTGACTTCACCTCATGACTAAAGCTTTATTTAACTTGTTAAATGTTGTTGTTGATGTTTTTTATTTGATTATTTCAAAATGTTTTATTTAGTTTTCCTCTATTACTGTCCTTTATTTTCTCTGTACCTTGTCCTTGCAGCTTATTTCTTCCTGCTCTAAATTAAAGGCAGGGTTGGTAATTTTCAAACACTAGCATGATTTTGAAATTAGCATTCCCTCAGTGCTATAAAAAATATATTTCTTGAAACATTATCAAAATGATTTCATCTACTGCAACTGCTGCGTCACATTTTCACTCTTTTTTGGGGAGGAGTATTTATAATGAGCGGTAGTTACAGAATCTTATTTTGACTCTTGCTGTCCTTTTTGAAAGCATTAAATGAACAATACATTTCTACTTTCTTTTAATCGAAGTGTAGTTACAAACTGTCAGCTTTTTTTAATTACAGAATCTTCAATTACCTGCGGATGGACTCCAGATTCTGCATCAGGCATCGTGTCATTTCCCTCCCGAGTCAAACAAGTTATCATTGTGATACTTTATTTTCCCTTTTGTTCTGTCTGCCTTATTATGAAATTACATTTTTTATCCTGAGCTTATTTAAATAAACCAAAATTGGAATCGACAACAATTCAGTCAGATAATAACTGAATGTAGTCTTAGACATTAAGGTCTGTGAGTTTGTTAAACATTATACGGTAAATGTTTGTGTTGTTTGCTTGACAGTGCTTCATAGTGAACATTTGTCTCCAGATTTGACAAAAACGTGTCTGATAAGAAGCTGACAAGCAGAAGAGACTGATTTCTGTGATGTTACCTGCTGCATGTGCCGTCTCCATCCTCCTCAGTTTCCTGGTTTCTCCTCTGCAGCAGGGTGGCAAAGCGGTTGCGTGGACGGGGCTGACTGGTCGATGTCGGCTTGTCTGGCTGCTTTTCTGACCTGGATCTCTTGGGACTGAAGGCAGAGTACTGCTGAAGCACATCCTGGTCTGATATACCAGAGTCTATGGACGACAAACAGAAAGGACGCTCTGATTGATATTAAAGCCTGCTATCACTGCTTTGAACTTTATTTTTCATTCGGCTTGGTGATATAATAAATATTGATTGGTAGCGACTCATAAAGTAGATAAAGATAAAGTACCTGAGGAGGATCTGTTTCTTCTACAGAAGAGGACATGATGTTTAAAACCTTCTGATGTGTTTACCTGTTTCGCTTCAAATCTAAAACCAATTCTTTCTTCTTCAAAACTGAAGCTGCAGCACAGTTTAAATCTAGTTTATCTTTACACTTCACTAAAACTGTAAATAACTTTATACTGCATCTTTTCAAGATGAGAAACTGAAAAAAACAAAAACAAAGAAAAAAACACTCATACACAGGGAGATCTCTAAATCTAGATTTGGAAACCTTGTTAGTAAACAGTTCCATAGCACAACCCTTTCTTATCATGAGGTCTGTGCAGTGGAGGATCTGTTTACTGACAGGGTAACATAGATGCATTTGTAGTATAAAATAAGAAGAGATCCAAACGTTGTATGTAAACAGCGCACCTTCCCGTGGTCTCTTCACCTGCAGCTCTCTGCAGGGCAGCCTCAGACCGTCCAGGCTGACGACTCTCTCCTTCCCCCTGGTGGAGGGAGGCGTGTCAGGGGAGGCAGCAGCAGACTGTGGTGGGGCAGCAGATCCAGGCTTGAAGCCTTTGCTCCAGATACTTGACCTGGTGGAAGCTGGTGATCTGTTCCAGCTGTGACTGCGGGGCTTAGAAGCCTGAAACAACATTTTAAAAGTTTTTCATCTAAAATTTGACACTCGACTTTGCTCATCAGAACTCTGTTAATCTTTTGATCAGATACCTGTTGCATAGGTTTGTCTGGGTTGAAGTCGTCTATTTTCTTCAATGTGTTGATGTCAACGTTGCCCATGGCCATCTGCAAGCCTTTTTCATCTCCTAGGTTACTGAATTTAATAAACTCAAGGATAAAATAGTGTGCAAGTCATTAAGAGGAACTTCTTTAACATAAATCAACCAAGGGTGACACTTCATGTTTACAAAGGTGACACTTTGACAGGTGTGTTTCAGGACAGGAGGATACACTCCAGCGTAGCTGAGGGTTGCTGGGTCGATGTGCTCTGGGTACGGGTTTAGGGGGATGACTTTCCTCCCGACTGGATCAAACACCAGCTGGTAGAGGAAGGTGTTGTTGGCTCTGATGAATCCCTCAATGTACTCGTCAGGGACAACAAGACTCATCTTCAGGTACTGGCCCATCTTTCTGATCACCTGACAGGACAACAAGTGCATCTTGTCAAAAAATACTAGTGATTGTGTCAAAAAAAGTTTGTACTTGTTATGAACTGTGTGTACTTTAATTGATTACCTACACTAAATATAACACTTTGGTTTGTTTTCCTGCATGAAGCCCTATTCGAACATGACTGCTCTAGCATGAGGATCTATAAAAATTACAAATAACTGTGGAGCTCATCAAGGGGTAGCTGTGACTCAGTGGTAAAAATTGGTCGTCTCTCAGCCTCACACATCAACTTAACAGTCTAACCTTGAGGATATCAGGGTCTTTGGCCAGCCGCAGCAGCTTGCAGGCCTTGCCCAGGCCGATGCCGTGCAGTGAGGCCAGATAATCGCAGCCAGAGAGGATGCACATGTGACGAAACTTCTCTTCTGTGAAAATGTTCCCCAGAGGGCGGCAGCGGCCCAGGTTACCTTGGTCTATCTCCAGGCCGTTACCCTCCTTGTCCATTTTGAGGATTACCTACAAGGTTGTAACAAAAGAGTGTAGAACATTCAAATGGGTTTAAAAACATGACTAACCATCTTCATAGAACAATCAGGGCTCCTGCAGGTGTTATACATGTACGCAGGTGGACAGGAAAGTTTTGACTTGGTACCTTTTTGCAGCCAAAAGCCAGCAGGTCAGAGTCTTCTGTAATGACAGCCTGGGCCAGACCGGACTTAGTGAGGTAAGCTAACTGAGCATCCGCTTCATATGGAGCCACGACGCAGTCCACCCCTCGTGCCCTGGCAACCTGGCTCAATATAAAACATGAATTACTGAAACACAAAACATTTTCACCAGTACTCTAGAATGTAATCAGAAATAAACTAACACAGAACAAACAAACAGAACAAAATGATCTGTGTTTTTAAATTGAAAGCGTATTATTAATTGTGTACAATGGTTACTCTTTGGGAGAAGCCTCAGAATTAAGGCTCTCCTATACATCTGGCAGGAGAAAATAAGTCTTCACCTTTATTAGGTTATGAGCCATGGCTGGGGTAATGTTAACACAGCGGGTAAAACAGTCTCTGGCCTCAGACAGTTTTCCTTCCCGCAGCAGCTGTCGGCCTTTCTGAAGGTTGGTTTCTCTGCGTCTGCAGAGCACATAAAAGAAACCACCGATTAGATTCATTACAAATGATCATTAGAAGATAAGCTAAAGTCCCATTTTAAAACAAAGTGAGAAACAAAACGGAGGCTCATAACACAGATACAGCTCAGCTTCCTTGCTGATGATAGCAAGCTCTGTTGTCTTCTGTCTACAGGTGGATGCATTCCTGTTTGCACCTTCACACATAAACAGTGAGTCAATGTTGCTGTTTTGGAATGCAGTCCTTCAGAGGAACAAAGCTTTGTCTGAGCCTGTTTGTTACTGAGAAACACTGGATTGTTGTGTTTGGCACAGTGTCATTATCTCTGTGGGAGATAAGGTAACATTAATTAATTCTGTTATGGAACCATTTTCTGCACAGAGATTTGTTTTCCTGTTTGAGTGATCTTGTAGTCAATAATTGCTTTACCCTCTTGTTATCCCAACTTCAGTCTTAGTATTGTTGTGTCCAGGAATTGTGTCCTTGAATGAGACATCATTCCTGATACGTTGTGTGAAACTCAATCGACATTCACCCACATCTTCCAACACGTTACTTCAGATAGCAGCTGAAAACAGGTGATGCTACTTATATTACAACTCAATCCTTTATAGTATCTTCTCTCCAAAATGTCAGATAAACATGTCTAGCACAGCTTCCATGGCAACGCCATGAAATTCTCTGTAATATCAAACCTACAGTTCAGATTCCAAAGAGATTTGTTGAATGCATGCAGGAAAAAAGGTCATATATAATCTATAATGACAAACCGGCCAGCGTGAAGCCTCTGTGTAACTTTTATCTGTCATGAGTGTTTATGCGTGAAATGCAAAAGTACATCAAGCTCTGGAGCAGTAACTGCATGTCACCAAAGCACTGATCACAGTTTGTCACAGCCTGATGAAGGTGCAGACTGCTTCTTTGGAGGAAAATGTCTGAAAGACAAACCTGTTCTTATTTTATTGTATCATAGACGTCCCTTTAAAGCATTTGGTAACTTGTGAGGTCGTAGACAATATGCTTTTATGGATGCTGCGTATCATATACAATCAAGGTCAAGGTAAATACTCACTCTCTGCGCGATTTTTCCACTTCATGTTTGGAAGGTAAATTACGTCCATCAAACACCAATATGGGTTTGACACTGAAGTTCAACAGCATGTCCACAAATTTCATGCAGTACCACACGTACCTAGGATGGGACGAATTAAAATGTCAATATAAATATTGAACTTTCAATCAAAGAAACTTATTTAAACATATTTCTTTTTTTGAAAACCATAAATGCTTACTGGTCAGTTGGTTCTCCTTTAGCGAGCTTCTCAGCACATGAAAATGCTCCTTTATGCAGCCAGCAGTACGTGTCCACAGCCACAGTCTGGCCTTTGTATTTCTTTACACTGATGGGCTCTCCTGCATCTTTGATGAACTGCAGCAGTCCAGTGATTCCCATTTTGAGCAGCTGATCTGAGTCACACAGATTCTTTAATTGTACAAAAAAAAACAGGAAAGCAATCGGCCATTCTTCAAACTCATTGCTATGACTTGTTAAATATTTTGACAGAGTAAATCAAATAATTATTTCTGGTGTTATGCCCTTCTGAGCAAACAATGAGATCCATGTTTGAGTCACTACTTTTTAAGTAAGACACTCTGTCTCTTCAAATAGATCGGACACCTTCCTTCAAAACTGCTGAAGTCACAAAACGACTAAAAGATCTTCATTACTACACATGCTATGCAGTAGAGATTCTAGAGTTTGTTTGGACCCAAGGCAAAAATCACAAGGGGCCCCTCGAAACAGTGTTCATCCCTATTATGTTATAAATAACACGAAAACAACATTTTTAGTGGAAGTTATGTTATTAAAGTGTCTCTAGACGTGCATCCTTCAGTTATTTCCTATTATATAAGTGAGTGCTGTCAGATAGGGGCCCCTTAGGGAGGTTTCCTACTGTAATTTCAAACTTTGCACATTTAAAGTCACTGCTGTGGTTTAAAGATTATCAGCCCTCGGGGGCCCCCTACTGGCCTGGTGCATTATTTCTATTGATAATAAGCTTGTCATCTGTCAACTTATGGTGCTTCCTCTTTCTGATATAGAAGGTAATGTATGCCTTTTATGACTTTGCATCCCTTGTTCTCTTGACTTAATTGTCACTTATTTGACAGTCTTCATTTTCCTCTCTCCTTACCCCACATCTTTGGATTGTGTTGCTTTAATTGATTACTTCTGCAAATGTTGATGCTAATAAAACTGAAGAACTATATTTTTTTATGATAACTGACTATTTTATAGTATGCATTTGTTAGACTGGAAACAGTTTTCAAGACTGATTTGAATAAAGACTGGTTTAAGCATTGTTATAATGCTAAGAAGGGTAAGATATGCTGGATAAATACTTATTAATCTTTACTTGAATATATGTTCATATATCTTTCATTAAACTGACCCATTGGTTGAGTTGACAATGTAACAGATACGCTGAGCATCTTTTGATCTGTCTGATTTTCCTCAGCATCATTACAGTATCTATCCATCTGTCTGTCTACATCTCTTTTGCACACACAAGCTCTTTGCGTGAAGATGTGCAGATTACTCTTCCACCTGGATTACTAACATGGGCCAAGATCTGGTCTTACAGCTTTCTACCTGACCCTGTATGTAGACTATAATATCAGATAGCCATGCTGCTGCAAACTAAACATCAAGTAAACTGGTTTCAGGTTTACGTCAACAAATACGTAAGAAAAGGCTTAGGGTAGCTAATGCTAGCTAACACAATACAAAAGTCGCATTTGAGATTTCTGGTGAATGAAGACTTGCTTGGCCATCAGCAGTCGGCAGAATTTAACGTTAAACAAAAGTATAAGAAAAACAAATGTGGTCAGGTCAGTTATACAGTAGGAGCCGTGTCTGTTTGTCCATAAACAAGGTGACGTTCATTTGGATGTTTGTGGAAAGCACTAGTAATCTCTACATACAATACAGACAGTATATGATGATATGATGATAATATCGTGTTTTCTTTTGAATACAGTGCAGAAAGTTTTTATCAACCAATGTGAGAAGTAAGATAGACACACATCCCAGTAGACGGACACACATCCCAGTAGACGGACACACATCCCAGTAGACAGACACAGATCCCAGTAGACGGACACACATCCCAGTAGACAGACACAGATCCCAGTAGACAGACACACATCCCAGTAGACAGACACACATCCCAGTAGACACTTTCCTCACTAACATAACGCTTACTAACGGTGGCTGCAGCCGTTGTTCGTGTCTGTGTATAACATAAACACACTGGTCGAGACAGAAAAACAGAAAATGTATGTTTACACTTACTTCTTTCCTGAAGCTTTCATCCACAGCCTAGCAGCTTGTCAGTGTAGCAGCCGAAGCGAGTTTGGTTTTAGCGGCAAAAGACGTGATTCAGTATGAGCTGCTGTGATTGGCCAGCTGGATCGAGAGACTGCGGAGTTTCCGGAAGAACAGAGGGAGCGCTCCTAAACATATTCTGGACATCCGTTCACATGTTTACATTGCTGCTGTTCCCCTCCCTCGCCTCTCTATGAAACGCGACACTCCGGTTCTTATTCCGGCGTCTGCCAGCAAACTCGTATCCCAAATAAATATGTGAATTAAATTATCACTTTAACTGTGAAAGTATCGATACGTGGCATCAAGTATGCATCAAGTATAACCTATTTATGAGTCAAGTTTGGGCTGTCTCATTTTGTAGTAGGGCCAATTCCTTAAAATATATAGATTTTGAATTGGTGTTCACTAGCTGTGAATTGAAGTTAACACATCATTATTACAAAATGATGTTTTCAAGTGCGTTCTACTTTTACTAAATTTACACTTTGTTAGATTTCGCAAACATTATGAGAAATGTGTTATTTCTGCTCAACACTATGGCTGTAGGTGATAGTGAAAGTGCAGATCAGTCACTGTTGGAAAAAAAACCAGAGCCACTAGCCAGAAACATTAGGAACTCTTGTATTCAAAATATTAACAAACCCTGAAAGTGAAAACCCATATGCTTGTTCAATATAAAAATATCCACCTTTATTTGAAATCCTAATCTGGCTGTTACAATTAGGAAAACGTTTTTTTGTTTTTTTTGGATTTTTTTTAAACACACACACATTACAGACGGAATGACTTAAAGAAAACATACCAAATTAAATAGAAAGGAAAACACAAAAGAACAATCAGAGCTCTCATCTGGAATCAAAATCTGTAAATTGGTGTTTATTTCTAAAGCTTTTTTAGATATATTTTGTTTGTTAATTCATTAATGGAAATTTAAAAAAGGTGGTTTAACTTTCAGAAGTCGTAAGTAATTTGTGGACAAAACAATTAGCGTGTTCAAAGAATAAATCACATTTCTGTTGAGCGGACTTGTCTTGGGAGCAAGTGTATTTTCCAGGGTTTATGACTTCACATGAACGCATCATTATACGTGTCTCATTTCCCAGCTTCCCCTGCACTTCCTGCTTTAGCTGCAGAAGTGTCAGACGGAACGAAAACAAGATGCAACTTTGTGGATGAGCTGTGATCTATGACAGCGATATTAACGCTTTCCGACACATCTCTAAACACTTTTTTAAATGTCATCTGTCTGTACTCCACGGGAATTGCATTAAAATACAACCAACCATGCAGTTTCCTCCCACTAACGGGGATTTCACGTTCGTCTCTTCGACAGAGGCTGAAGGTAAGATAGTGCTAACACAGGCTACAAAGCTACAGCTAGCAGGCCTTGATACCCGTTGACGTGCCATATTAAATCTGCCTTAAAGTACCGCTGTCACCACGGTAAATTACTTATTGATCTTGAACGTGGCTTGAGTGTGGGCCTTTTTTAATAGTTTATTTTCATTGTTATATGCATGCTATCTTTAGCTAACAGTAAACAGTACCGTTTACGTGTCGCCCAGAAAAGCAGCCAAAACATTCTCTTAAGTTTTTTCCCCCTTCAATTTACCGTTTAAGTTACGTAGCTATTAAAACAAGTCTTGTGTATATATTGTTTTAGTCATTTAGCTCTGACAAAACACAGTTGTAACTTAAGTTATCTTCCGATGTAGCCTACACCCTATTGTAAACAGTATAGATTTCAGCTGCTGGTTAGTTTCATCATGTACATTGATGTCACAATTGTAATGAGATGATTATGAATATCTCAAGAACATTTCAATAATATTTACTTTAATATTAATATAATACTATATAATATATTTTATTATTTACAATGGCTTGGCCTTGTTTGACTCTAAACCACATTCTCCGGGCTATCTGGTGAAGTCTTGTGATTGTGTTTTGGGTTTCACATACTCTGAAAAAGTTCGTTTTTAAAACAGAGATTGCCGAAGTTTCTCCCCTCTGTTTTTTATGTCTACCAGCATACTTGTCCAAAGAGCACCTCTAAGTAACTCATTATTAGCCGATGACGTGTTCTTGTGCTTACTTTTTTTTAAGTATATCATTATTTCCCTTGAATGAAAAGGGCTAACATAGTAAAACTTGAGCAGAATGGTTTTCCAGCAGGTTTTGATGCAGTGTGTCAAAACGACGATTTATTGTCGCTTGTCTTATTTTGTAACACACACTGTTAACGTAAGTATAACCTGTGCCACATCAGTCTGTGACCCAACACTGTACTCAAAAGCAAACATTTCTTCCACAGAGCTCAGTGGCACCATCAGTGCCCCGGACATTAAACTAAACATGGGCAGTGAGAATGTCAAAGATCCTTATGCCACCACCTTCCTGAGGCAGCGAGGCTACGGCTGGCTGCTGGAGGTGGAGGAGGATAACAGTGAAGAAAGCAAACCTCTTCTGTGAGTATATGGTTGTTATTGTTTTTTTTCTCAGTTTTTCAACCTTGGTCATTTTTTCATTACATCATTATATTTCTCCAATAGAAACTGCAAGCAAAAGTGTACGCAGTAAAAGGACGAGCCTTGGTGCAACCAATACCAGCCAAATTAATTTGATGCACCCCAACAGAGTGCATCTCCAAGACATAGTTATGGTCCACTCCCATCTACAGACATGCATGTGAGCTGTTAATCTTTAAAGGGGATTGTGATATTTTTAAACTGGTTTGGTTGGACTCTAAATAATCTCAAATTGGTACACATCATTTTTGACTGCTCTTATAGATAACTTCAGCTGGAAACAGTTGAAAGGAGTGTAATAACTGAATCGTAGTCTCACTGGGGGTAAATGTGCCTGATCAAGTATGTCCAGTAAAGTTTTTGATTGTTATTTGATGTGTCAGACGAGTTTCTCTACAGAAAAAAAACGTCTTTTTTTAAGGTAAACAACTTTTAAAACCAGAAACTGCCTTAAAATTTCCTCCCCAAAGCCACATGCTCGTTTGTCCATGCTCTTGGGTTAATTTGGTGGTTTAAACGGTTACTTCATGTCCAACCCAGTAGTATGTTAATTTGTATTACACAGTTGTGTGGTTATACAAAAACAAACTGCAGTAGATCAGTAACTCCTGTGACCTGAATCGTAAAATTGCTGTACTGTATTCCAATAGGCAAGTGTTTCTAAAAGGATCTATTCTGTAATTTCTTTGGGACCTTAAAATGCCAATCTGAACATTCATTAACAAAAACAAAGAACCTTTACAGAACCACTCTGATCAGGCATGTTTGACCCCAAGAATACAGCTGCTGCAGATTGAGGCAACCTACTGTAGGGCTTCCACACATGCAGAAGACTCCTGATTCCAATGTGTGAACGGCTGGTGACGTTTTTATCCTATGACTGGTGCACGGTGCATAGACTCCATGCAGAAGACCGCTACTAAGGCAAATATTCACATTATAGCATCGTTTAGGAGACTCTGTTTACCTGTGGCTCATGTCTAGCCTCAAGAGACCCCCGCCACCTCTTCTGTCTGAAAAAGATAGTCTCCAGCTCTTTGGTGCATATGTGAACAACCAGGACAGGAGAATCTCCGGATCAGTAGTACTGAAATTGTCTTTATATTTTCAGGAGTGCATGTCTAAAAGCAGCTCTGGAGAACATCCAGAGTTTTAAACCAAGAAATACATGAAAATGACTGCAACACCCGTTGATTACGAGCAGACACAGTGTTGCATGATACTACTTAAATCCTTTTTGTAACACTTCATCAACTTAATTCAAACATTTAGGAATATTTAGGACATTTCTTTTGATAAATTGTAATACAGGTTAGGACAAGGCAAGAAGTCTAAAAGTGATCAAGCCCAGGATAACAAAAAGTCTAACTCTACTAAGGACGTGCTTACTGGAGAAGTTGGTTGTGCCATCATAGTTGAGGCAGATTAACAGTGCTTTCTGTATTTAAATTTTGAAAATGAATGTTAGTGGTCCTCAAGGATTAAGCCTGAGGTTTTATTTTCAACAGCTTAAGATACTAATTGAGGGTTTAGCCAGAATACATCTTGACTCTGGAGCAGAAAAGTCTTCTCTGTGTTACCCCCACAGTGTGGAGGCTGCTCATGGTTGTTTCAGATGTAGCGCTTTGTGACGGAAAAAGTGTCAAGCGGCGCCGGTAGGCTAGCATTTAGCATGCGCGCCCCATGTACAGAGGCTGTGGTCCTCCAAGAGGGGTCCAGGGTTGAAATCTGGCCTGTGGCTCCTTTAGCATGTCTTTTCCCAAACGTCTCTCCCCCCCTATTTCTGACGCTAACCACTGTCCTGTCTCTAAAAATAAAACCATAGAAACCCCAAAATAAACCTTAAAGTGTTAAAATGGTATAAAATAATAATGAGCGGAAAAAATGTCTTTAAATAAATGCTGACTTCTCGTAATATTGTTTATTTTGAAAGTGATCAATTGTCAACAAAATAAAATTAATTTTAATATTCTTGTTTCAGCTTTACTACTGTACACTAACACTAATGATAATGAAGCTTAACCTGTCCATAACATTTCTAAAGCTGTATTATTAAGTTAAAAAAGGGTAAAACAACTGGTAAAATCTGCAAGCCCAGTAAGGACAGAGACTCCTTTTCACAAGTCTTTTAGTCAAAAATGAAGTCAAAGTACCCCCAGACGGGCGCTGACATAATGTGCCACCAGAGTCTAAGACGTAGAGATTGGCTGGAAGAGCTGCCGTATGTGTTATGAGGCTTCTTGCACAGCTTTCATTTACTAAAAAAATCCCCATTAAAGATCCCTTGGGAGTGGGACAGTACAGTCCCCAGGAAAACACATTCTTGTGTCAGTTTGAAGCAGACATTCATAGTTATGGAAAATCCAATGACTTTTGTGTTAGTGTTTGTAACATTTCCTCTTGCTGTCGTTGCTGTACTCTGCTAATCTGGTGCACACAGCGTCACAGGAACCTAATGCATCAACAGAGCTGCCAATCATAGCATTTTATTCCTCTTATAGTGAAAGAAACTTCTCAAAAACACAATGACTTGAACCTGCGTAATAATAACTACCATAACAAAACCAGGTGTGAGGAAAATAGAGTTGATGTTTATTTTCATTTTATAGTCGTCGTCCCCCACCCATGTCCAATCTGTTAACATGAGGGAGGCAGGGTTTACGATCTATACTAATATCAGAGACAAGTTTTTGGCTTCTCTTGAGGCGAGATATAACACTGTCCATTCTTAATACAGTCTAGATTTGGCACCAAGCTGAATGTGACATTTTTAATATTGATTTTTGAGGGATTTTACTTTATATGGCATTAAGGAAAACCCAATTTGTAGAATCACAAAGGCAGAAAATTGTCCAAATGATGTGTCACTGTTGTTAAAGTACAATATGAAGAGAAGGATGATTAAGACTTATGTTGTCTTGTCTGTGTGAGCAGGGAGGAGCTGGACATCGACCTGAAGGACATCTATTACAAGATCCGATGTGTGTTGATGCCAATGCCATCGCTGGGTTATAACCGCCAAGTGGTCAGAGACAACCCGGACTTCTGGGGCCCTCTAGCCGTGGTGCTGCTCTTCTCAATGATCTCCATCTACGGCCAGTTCAGGGTAAGCAGAAACACAGTAAAACATCACCCTAATATTATCAGCCTTCATGAATTCAGGCATGTTTCCCACGCTGCTTAAGGGTTTGTCTTTAAGCCCTCTCAACTGCACAATGTCAGGGGGCTGGGGCTTCCCATAACCTCATCTTTTAAGAACTCAGTGAGGCCTTTCTTGAATTTCCACTATTGAGAATCAGAATCGTTTTTATTGCCAAGTACATTTACACATACAAGGAATTATTCTTTGTGTATTGGTGCAAAAACAGTTAACAAAGGAAATAAAGCAAAATAGCAAGAACTTAAATAAAATAAAATATAAGAAGTAATTACAAATATATGTTTATATATATTATATATTATATATTTGCAGCATCCTTTACATTTGTATAATCATGATAGCCTACATCAAAACCAGCCACAATGTTTCATTTTTAAGGACTGTTTGGTACGTCACTTTGATAACCGGTTTAACCTGTTTGGCTTTCTGTCGTACTCCAGTTAAAATGCAGCACAATCCTTTCTGTCGTGTCTTACATAGATTCTAATGTGGACAATGGGGTTTGTCAATACATGTGTGAACACTTTAAATCAGATGGCCTCGCAGTGAGGTCACGCCCCCATTTACAGAGGCTATAGTACTCAAAGCAGGCGCCCGGGTTCAAGTTCGAACTGTGGCTCCTTTCTGGCATGTCTTTCCCCACTTTCTGCCCCTGGTTCCCTACTCAAGGCACTCCCCCCCCCCTTAAAAAAAAAAAAAAAAAAAAAAAGCACCAACAACTTGAAACAGCGTATTGTTCTGAGTCCTGCACTACAAACCTAGTTCAACATACAAAGGATAACACTTGACTATCTAGCTCTATTAGCCTCACATCATGTGAGCAGTCACACCATGCTGATAATCAGCTTGTTAAGTAAACCCAGGGATTCCATGAGTGTGTACACAAAAAAAGTGGGTGTCTTGAATTTTATCCCATCTCTCCCCCATCCCCTTCCAAACCCGGGGCAGTCTAGGCCTGTGAAGGCTGATTCGTCATGACCCGGGGATCCAGTCTGAAGATTTCTGCCTTTTTAATAAGACAGTTTTTTCTTACCACTGTAACTTTTGCTGCTTTGCTAAAGTGCTCATGATGGATAGGCCGGGTCTTTGTAATATAGCAATAAGTAAGGTCTTTTACCTGCTTTTTGTAACATAACAATGAGTAAGGTCTTTTACCTGCTTTTTGTAACATAACAATGAGTAAGGTATTTTACCTGCTCTTTTGTAAAGTGTCTCAAGATAACACTTGTTATGAGTTGACGCTATACAAATAAAAATTGATTGATTGATTGATGAGCAGGAGATAACATATCACAAACATTGACTGGTCCACTTGCAGCAGCTAGCATATTTTACAAATAAAAAGCTATATTTATTATGATACAAATACAAAGCAGTCAAAAAAGTAATTTAGGTTAAAAGTACAACAGACTGTTTTTATTTCGCAGGTTGTGTCTTGGATCATCACCATCTGGATATTTGGATCACTAACGATCTTCCTGCTGGCCCGTGTTCTCGGTGGTGAGGTAAGCGCTTTGGACACTTTTGCAGAAAGTCAGAATACTGTCAGACATGACTTTAACGTGTCCTTGTAAAATCAAATATAAACATGTTCTGAGGGGATCTGTTGTTGTTCTTTTGTGCAGGTTTCTTTTGGACAGGTTCTTGGTGTAATTGGATATTCCCTACTTCCTCTCATCGTTATAGCCCCATTGCTCTTAGTAATCGGGGGGTTCGAGGTGGTGTCAACACTAATCAAAGTAAGTCAAAGACCATTCGCTAATAAACAGACATGTTGTTAAATGGATAGATTACAGGTCTTTCGTAAAATACCCCCTACACCCTCTCTACTTTACGTTCTTGGGCTTGTCTACCTGCTTGCATCGAGGGTCTGTCAAAAACTACCAATTATAGTAGTTTTTGACAGGGAGAGGGTTGTTGTATCCTTTTGTTTTGTTTGTATTGAGCTGAATTACTGCTTAAATGGTAAATGGACTTGAGCATTCACACACTGATGGCAGAGGCTGCTGTGTAAAGTGACCATCAGAAGTAACTAATCCCATTTGGGGCGGCAGTAGCTCAGTCTGTAAGGACTTTGTCCCAGTGCGGACCAAAATCTGGAAGTTGGTCTGGTAGCTGGAGAGGTGCCAGGTCACTTTCCGAGTACTGCTGAGGTGCCCTTGAGCAAGGGACCGAACCTCACCGCTCTGGTGTGCACCCTGCATAGCGGTGTGTAGCAGCCTCACTCTGACATCTCTCCAATAATGCATAGGTCCTGTTGGTGCATGTGTGTGTGAGAAGCATGTCTCTAAATAACAGAGTGTAAACCAGAAGTTTCCTCAGGAAAATAAAGTATATCAAATTCAAAATTTCCAATTCATTCATACGCCTCTGACGAAGCAGCAGAGGAAATTCAGTGTGTGAGCAGTGCGAACATTGTCGACATGATTTAAAACACAGCAAAATGAAACTCATGTAAAACAAAATATTAGCGGAAAATCCTAACAATGTTATTTTGATAGAAATCCATACCCTTCTTCTTGCTTCCTTCAATAATCTGTTTTATGATGCTTCTCAATGAGACATGTTGATGGATAAAGATAATGAAACTGTGGTCTCCTCTGATCTTTCAGCTGTTCGGGGTGTTCTGGGCTGCTTACAGTGCTGCTTCGCTGCTCGTCGGGGATGAATTCAAGACAAAGAAACCCCTACTCATATATCCCATATTCCTTTTGTATATTTACTTCCTGTCACTATATACTGGTGTGTGACTGGTTGAGTGGAAACTGGACCTTTTCATGGACAGTGACCCTGGATCATGGGGTTAAAAAAAAAAAGTCAAAGTTTGGACCCAGGATTTTTTTTTTTTTTTTTTAAAGGTGTTTATTTCTTTTAAACTCTGTTACATTGTAGAAGGTGGGGATGTTGGGAATATATATCCGTGTATATAGTTGTGTCCCTCATGTCTTATCAATGATCAATAAAATCCTTTCTGCTTTTACAGCTTAAAGCTTTCAGTATGCAGACTTGTTTACAAATGCAATACAGTTCCTATAGTGCTGCATTTTCTTGTACTTTATGAAGTTGGAAATAATCACAGGGTTATTTATTTAATGATTTGTTTCCCCCTCTCTCTATCCTACTGAAAATGTGTTGCCAAATAAATGTGTGTATATGTCAAAGGACTAATTTTACAAAAGAGACGGCACCACAGAAGGAAAGGGCATACTGGAAAGTGTCCATTTATGCTTTCACATTTTGTCCTACAGACTTACTTTCTCTTAATTATGGATTTGAGCAGCAGAAACACGTTGACTGGGTATTAAGATTGATATAAACTATTGTATTCAAAATGTGGTGCCTTGTTTTCCCAGCCCTGTTTCCTGTCAGTCAACAGTTCCATAAAGGACTATAATCATTTGATCGATCATTTCAGTAAATCAGTAGTTATTTATCACTTTAAAATCTGTTATTTAATGACTGTTTGTGCATTACACATAGTTAACTTTCATACATTGTTCTACATTCATTTATTAAACTTTTCTTTGTAAATTGGACTTTTTGAAGTGATCATAACAGGTTTTCCTTTCCTCTCATAACAGTTGTTTGTCATCCTTAAGTTATACAGTGCTGGATCCTTGTTTAAAAAAGAGACAGAAATGATGTCCTACTCTGAAGAGTTCAACATAACAGACGGTAACAAACAACTGAGACATTAACATAATCCCTGACGCTGGTTTAAAAACCAAGATATTATCATGTCAAGTAACCAGTGCTGAGAAATGTTTTTCTACGACAAAAATCCAAATGCCAAACTGGTATTGCTCAGTGCCAATGCTAAGGAATAAGAGATAGTTCACTCACATTTTTTTAATTATGATGTCGTCTCAGCCTATGTTCTGTGGGCCAGTGTTGATTTCAAAATCTGCTCTTGTTGGTGGCTATTCTTAAATTCATAATGATTCTTACTTTCTGAAGCCAAGCCTCAGAAGTTATGTGACTGTGGAAATACTAGGCCCTAAATATGCAAGAGTAGTTCATGTCACAGCCATTTTAACCATTTAAGTATTACTTTTATGTTCCCAACATCATGATATGGTTAAGACAGGTGTAGTGCAGGGTATATGCAGGTATATGGAGTATACCCACTTATTTTTCAGTCTCGGGTATACCCATTACTAAATCTCTTCTGATTCACACCATTGATTGGTTGATTGACAATTTTCAGAAGTTTGCTGCAATTTTTTCCTAGGATGGTGAAGGGATGACCTTCCTACTCTGTCTCTAATTGACTAGTACATAGGAACTGAATACCCCCTGAAAGGATCTAATAAAGAGGTTGCTCACAAGTGACGATTATCAATACGTCATTATTTGTCATTTGTCATGCGCCCGTTTGTAGTTCTTATCGCCGGCCGTTTACTTTATTGATTGCATTTTCTGGTATTAATCTAATTCATCAGGATTATTTTGTTAAATAAATGTATGAAATCATATAAATCACACAAACTGTACAGTATTGTCTTTATGTATTGTTACATTTTACAGTTTATAATGTTGCTAATATGCATCGATCTGTTCCAATCGTTTTATTAAATTTGGTTGTAATGTAAGACATCCATAAAAATGTAACAGAAATCATTATTTATTGCATAGGAGCGTAGTTTGATGTCTAGGGTCTGATGTAAACCATTTTAAGAGCCGCGAACCGAACGTCCACTTCATTGTTAATAGCGTCCATAGCTATCACTGCTAACTGTGGATGTTTTTGTTATTTCCGAGACTCCAACAATGACCCTCTTCCTACATCCATATCCACCAGGCAGCTCAGACGATGAAATGAGCTTGTACTGCGCAGATCACGTTTTTATTCGTGAAGCAGGGAAAAGTCTACCCCTTTTAGTGGAGAGCCAAACTACAGATGGGGGACAAGCAGGCTCAGGGGAGACGTCTGAAGACAAGGCAGATGTAGTGTGGGCTGCTAGTTATGGAAGACTCCTCTGACTCTGAAACATGAGAGTGGAAAAGAATAGTGCCGGGAATAATTGGGAAAATTTTAATGAAGAAATGAAAACACTGTTCATCATGTCCCTCGGGTTCCCCAACCTCAGCCCCTGCCCAAGGTTTTGCTAAGGTGCTAGCGTCTTCACCTGTCATTGTACCTGCTGAGTCAATGTGCCTTGTTTCAGCCACAGGTTTCTGAGGGTAACGCAGTTCTGGTAGAGGCCTTAGGGGTGGAGGAAGGGGTTTTACCTAATCATTTCCTGGTGTCCATGTCTTAATTCTGGGTTGAGGGAGGGGAACTAATGGTCCCCATTGTCAACTTGGGCAGCACAGATGTTCGCGCACTCGCCTGGCGATGATGAGGTTAAGCCCCACATAAGGCAGCTGTTGCAGCAGATGGTAATTAGGGAGAGCTGCAGCCCTTACTCCTCACCTCTGGTGATTGTGCGGAAGAAGGACAGGACCCTGAGGATGTGCATGGATTATCGACAGCTCAACGCAAAGACCCAGTAGGACGCATACCCTCTGCCCGTGATTGAAGAATCCCTGGATGTGCTGGGAGGTGTTCAGTGGTTTTCAACGCTTGACTTGGCTAGTGGTTGGCCTGAAGGGTAAATAGAGAAAATGTTCTCTTTTTCGAAGGGAGGTGTCATACCTGGGCTATGTCATTTCTGCAGTGGGCTATGCAATGGACCCTAAAAAGATACTCAAATTAATCAAACTAATCAAACTCTCCATGACCTCTTGATAACACTGCTCAGTCCCTCCAGGAAGTTGCGATTTAACAATTAGCGCAAATTCAACCAATCCCTGTGAATTTTGGGAACCTTACAATTTTATCCAATCACCGCAACCTTTCTGCAACTTTGACCAATCAAAACAGTTTCCGCCATACGTCAACAAAGTTTACTCACTTCCTTGTTTACATGCAGATGCAGACATGTCCGACACAAATGTTGCACATTTACCGACAAAAACTACAGCTAAGGACCGTGCAAGGCAATTCCCCGATGTTCTGCACGGAAGCAGGGGTAAACTTTTTTGCACCCCATGCAATGTTGTGGTGGGACACAAATGAAAGTCATCGATCTACCACAAAACACACCAGGAGAATGACTGAAACACACGGACAACATACAAGACAAATCACAGTGACAGACGCTGTTGCATCCGGATCGATTGTAAGTGCTGAAAGAAGCAAGGCGAGTTAAATAAAGCACGGGTAGAGCTTGTCTGATTGTGAAAGGTGTGTTTGTGTGTGTGCTTGCATGCATGTGTGTATTAATGAAAATAAATCAGATGAAGAGTGCGAGTGTGTTTGAGAGAGAGAGAGAGAGACGTCACTGAGTGAGGCAGAGGAATATGTAACTTCACAAAGCTAATGGCTCTCCCCAGGTTAAAAATCTAGGCATCACTCAATCACATCAAAGCCTGTGTAAGAAAATAAGCTTAATAATATAAAGTCTCAATGAAGAACAATAGAGTTGCTGGTCTACTTGGACCATGATTAGCTAGTTTTTGTGTTATTGTGTAACTTTAGAGTTAACATTGAAGTAAGACACAAGATGGCATACAAACTAACTGATTGAAGCAGTGGTAGACCAGCCACTCCTCTGTTTTGCAAGGTAAAATGATAATTTTCTTCCAATGCAGTCTGGTAGCTTTGATGAGAGCAATGTTTAAGCTATTTCTAGATTCTTTAAAAAAGCATCACCCCTTGAAAAAAGGTCTTTCTCTGCTTGGGTCCTTTACATCCGCTTACTCCCTCCGTTAGCCTAACACGGTCACTGCAGATGAATATTCGACATGAGTCTGGTTCTGCTTTCGGTTTCTGCCGGTTAGGAGGACGTTTTTCCTTACCTAATGTTGTCAGGTTCTTGCTCATGTTTGATTTGAAATAAAATGACAAAGAGAATGTTCTAGACTTGCTCTTCTGTAAAGTCTTTTTTGAGCTTCTGTTTTGATTTAGTGCTATGCATAAGTGGATTGATTGATAATTAGTTTAAAACTGCAGAGCCAGTTCTTTATTTACATGAAGCCGTTTTGAGCATGTCGACGTTTGAAAGGCTCAGAGGTCCTTTTAAGATTTCGAACTGGAATCGATGATTTTGATGGCTTCTTCTTGGTGCTGTCCTCATCGGAGGGTAAAACCTGCCGTCAAAGTTCTCATAGTAAACAGAGAGGCGTCTGGGTCCAGTGTAAAAGTCACACAGGAATGCATGTCCACATCCTCCTATTTTCTGAGATGTATGAAAATAAAACACATCCCCATCTTCATTAAAATGCTGACAACAGTGAGTGAAAATCAAACATTGAAAGAGTGGATTTTCAGAAGTGTAAGCTACCTGGACGCTTACGACACATCCAAAAAGGCGAGGACACATGGAGCAGATCCTCGGCAGTGAATTCAACGTCTGGGTACGGAAACAATTTGATCATCTGTGAGGGGAAAACATTGTTAATGATCATCGTTAAGACATAATGATCAGAGTGAAGTGAGTACACAAACTTACCTTTGAAGCAATGATCTGTGTTTGTTTGTTTTATATTATAAAGTTAACAGTGTCCAGGTCTGTCCTGTATTTAGATCTGTGTACTTTACAAACATCTGATATTAAACACCACAAAGTGCATTATCCCAGAATAAACACAAAGAGTGTTTTTACATGCAACTACTTTGTAACCATGGTAATACGGGCTAGGTGCTGATGTAGAAAAGATAGACGCCTGCATGTCTCAGAGTCATAAATGTCCATCCTAAGGGGATGTTCACACTTGACTTCTTTTTTCAACTGCCAGCGCCTTTTTTACATACAAGCCTATGAAAAAATGATGACGCCTTTTCAAAAAGCGCTGTGCCCGACGCCTTTTTCAGTTGAATTATTTCAACTTTTCAGAAAAGCACTGGGTGACGTCAAGCGCCTTTCTGACAGCTGACCAATCAGGACGGGTAGTAATTATGTATAAAATACAACATTAGAGAGCATTAAATATGTACTGTATGTATAAAATACAACATTAGAGAGTATTAAATATGTACTGTATGTATAAAATACAACATTAGAGAGCATTAAATATGTACTGTATGTATAAAATACAACATTAGAGTATGAAATATGTACTGTATGTATAAAATACAACATTAGAGTATTAAATATGTACTGTATGTATAAAACACAACATTAGAGTATTAAATATGTATTGTATGTATAAAGCTCAACATTAGAGTATTAAATATGTACTGTATGTATAAAACACAACATTAGAGAGAATTAAATATGTACTGTATGTATAAAACACAACATTAGAGTATTAAATATGTATTGTATGTATAAAGCTCAACATTAGCGTATGAAATATGTACTGTATGTATAAAACACAACATTAGAGTATTAAATATGTATTGTATGTATAAAGCTCAACATTAGCGTATGAAATATGTACTGTATGTATAAAATACAACAATAGAATATTAAATATGTACTGTACGTATAAAACACAACATTAGAGAGTATTAAATTTGTACTGTACGTATAAAACACAACATTAGAGAGAATTAAATATGTACTGTATGTATAAAATACAACATTAGAGAGTATTAAATATGTACTGTAAGTATAAAATACAACATTAGAGTATGAAATATGTACTGTATGTATAAAATACAACATTAGAGTATTAAATATACTGTTTGCAATTAGAAGTTACTCTTTAAGTTGGTGAACATGCAGAAGAGTTGTGTTTTAAATGTAGACTTTGTAAATGCACTTTATGAAGTTTATTAGCAGACACATGTTTCCAAGTGCTACAGGGTTTCCCTTGTGTTTATCTGCTAACAGGGGACTGGAGACCCGCGTGTGTGAGAGAGACTGCATGTTACTGAGACTTTTGTATTTCTTTTTGACTTGTATGTGCATTTTATGTGTGTTTTATATGTTCACTGTTTGCATAAATAATTATGCTGGTTGTAGTTCATGTGCTGCAAATGCATTTAGCATTGAAATCATTTAATTTCATTTAGTGTTACATTTTATTTAAAAACATTAATGCTGTTTAAAATAGAATTTGACCTTTGTTAAAAATGCATTATTTGCATGTATACATTTAAATGCAGTCCGCGCTAAGCTCACTGAGAGAAGGGGACTGGAGACCCGCGTGTGTGAGAGAGACTGCATGTTACTGAGACTTTTGTATTTCTTTTTGACTTGTGCAGATGTAGCAGCCAGCACGGTTCACAATAAATGAGTAACCAGTAGCAGTTAGTGGTCCGAGTACTTCTTTCAACGCAAGAACAGAACACAGCGCAGATATCACGACCAGTAACAGATGTGCATCCAGTGACGTTTAGAACTTCAGCAGGACAGGCACACCCGTTACATTTGCATTGCGATTCATGTCTGCTTTTCTAATATATTTAAGTGAACAGTAAATCAATTGTTTTTGTATCTTCATTTAGGCAAAGAAGAGATAAAAGCAGCTGGTCTGACATCTTCCACAGAGGCCAAGCGTAAGTTAAAATCATCTGTTAAAAGTTATATATCCTGTGATTTTCATAAGAGGATTGTCAAAACAAGCTATTAACAATACAGTCTTCAAATTAAAAATCACACTGAGTCATACACCAGCTAAATGTTAAATAGAAAGGTGATGTTTTCTTTTCCATTTTACAATCAACAGAACCTAAAAATGACTCATTTCAACCTTTGTCTGCACATCTGTTACAGAGGTCAGGCTGGGGTCACATAGTTTGAAGGAACCTCCTCCTTTTTTCACCTGTGCCAGATGCCCTGCTCATCCACTGTGGTAGAAATAACCTTACACCAGCAGCTCTCCCAGATGAAGAGTCCTCTCTGCCATCACCCAGAGGAGCTGATCGACGTCTGAAGAAGGTGGACAGAGTCTGGTGCTTTGTAACAGTGAACAGTGAGAAGGCTACCATAGTCATCCTCAGATAAAACACAGAGATCCTGGTCAATATTCAATGGTGCTATTTTCTTTACATGATGTTGCCCTGTGTTTGAAAGGCCAGATGCTGGAGAGTTGTGTTGGATTTGCTTTTCCATCATATTTTAACAGTCAAACAATCATCCAGGATCTTTATAATTTATTTGATTTTTGTTTGGATTAATTTGTTAAATTATTTTTTATACTTTCTCCTATGTCCCAGCAATTGGACCTGATTGTCTCCCATACTTATTTTCCACATGGTTAATGAGGCCAGGGGTTGTTTATTGAAGATTTCTTTTCATAAAATGTTTAAATAAACTTTTTTTTAAATCTGATATGACTGTCTCTGATTAACTGGAGCACTACGAAGTGTTGGTCACAGTAAAATAATTTAGCAGTTAAGTTTAAAGCTCACATTTGAAAAGGCCTTGAACTGACATTAATTTCTTGACCAACAACAGCTAAGACAACAGCAAAGCTAACAGACGAGCTCAGCTTGTCACAGCCGGTCTCGTCTGAGATAAATGGCCTTCAATCTTATTTAATATTAAACATTTAAAGCCAATAAGCATAGCAAGATACGCATGAGATTCCATTTCCATTTATTCAATCACAGACTTGTCAAACAGTCTGGCATGTTGTGCTGCTGTTTTCGAGAGTTAATGACTAAAGAGAAGAACTCCATCGAGAGACGACAGGAAACACTCAGGGGACGAGTCCTCCATGTTGTCAGGGGTTGTTGATGGATCTGAATCTGAGAGCATCTTCTGTAATAAAGAAAAACAATCATGGAGTTAAATGTAAAGTATAATGAATTTTACTGTGATGTTTATGCCTCAGACCTGAAATCAGATCTGTCCTCAGGTTCTGCTAAACTTCAGGTTCTAAAGTTTGTTTTTAAGACAGGAGAATTATTTAAGAGGAAAAACAAAATATATAATAAGACATGATGAATCCAATAATATGATCAGCTTTATGAATTTATGTTTTAAGACAAAAGTGTTCCTGCCACTTTCTATTGAAGATTATGTTAAACTGTCATCACATGGGCCAGCCTGACAAATTCAACTAATGTTAAATATTCTCATATAAGCATGACATAAACATGGTTACAATAATTAACTTTTGCCTATGACTTAGTAGCCAGGGATGTGAGCTAACAGGTGAAAACTGAAACAGCAGAATCAACATGAGCGGTAGAAATCAGAAGCTTGTATAATTTAATATACTATATATATATATAATATAATATATTAACTCAGTGTTAGAAAGGACTGTGGCTCACTTAGTATGATTCTGTAATACTCCATCTTCTTATATCACTTTAAAGTGAGACAGCTCTTTACCTGATAGAGTGATTCAATCTGGGACTTGTGTGTCTCGCATATGGAAGCCGAGTGTCCTCTCTCTTCAAGTTAGTGAGCCTATGGACAGGGACAGACAGATGAACTGGGTTATACTGGTTTTATCAGTGAGCCTATGGACAGGGACAGACAGATGAGCAGAACCGGTTTATGCTGGTTTTTGTTATCCATCAAAACATTTTTTTTGATGTGCAAACACATCAACACCTTTAGTTTAGACAAAACTCACTTTAGACACTAGGTGGCGGTATTTGCTGTTGTTTAAGTTATTGATCAGTATTTGAGTCAGTTGCTGTATGCCCTGAAGCAAGTTCAACATATCCAGGCTTTCTTTAAGAAAGCTGGTTCAACAAAGCCAGAATCCCCAGATAAAGATATCTGATAGTATGAGCTGATTATGAACTTTGTCTGTTAACTCAGGCGTTCTGCTTCAGGCTCTCAGCGCGTCACAGAAAGGAGGCGTGTGAAACGTCTTTTGACCATTCTTATTCACAAAAGCCCAGAGTGCAGGCGGTCCAATATATGAGGTGAGATGATGAAGTTAAAGTGGTAAAATAGGATACTAGGGTTTTTCCTGCATAGAGAATTCTCCTCCCAAAGAGGTTTTACCCAGCGCCAAAAGAAAAAAAAGAGGATTCAAATTGCAAATCAAATCCTCTCTGAATGTGTTAAAAATATCAATACATCAAACGACTGTTAAACAAGCAGACATAAACTTAAATATGACGTCTCTGACTTCTAGCAGTCATCTCCACTCTCATCCGTTTATGCATGTGGCTCACGCTGGATAGCTAGCTGATTGACAAACACAAGCACTGAGGTGGATAAGAAATCGATGACGATGAAGGAATATGAAAGATAAACTGAGATCATGTTGACCCTCTGAGATTTCCACCTCTTACTCCACCAGGGTCTCTGTGCAGCAACTGGCTCCCCATGTTTTATTAACTTGTGTCTAATTTAAAAACTGTTTTTGTGTTTTTGTTCAGCTTCATGGGGACCATCATCACCCAGGACCTCAAGTGGGAGCTGAACGTCACCTCCCTCATCAAGAAAGGACAGCAGAGGATGTACTTCCTGCTGCAGCTGAAGAAGTTCAACCTGCCAAAGACCATGATGGTTCACTTCTACACTGCCATCATAGAGTCCATCCTCCCCTCCTCCTTGACAGTCTGGTACGCCTCAGCCACAGCAAAGCAATAGATCTGGCTTATATCTCATTCTAAACAATTCAACTTCAAATATATAGTCATTTAAACATCTGAACTTTCTCGTGTACCTGAAGTGGAAGCCTTACATATCATAAAGATGTTTCCTCATGCTCGTCCCATTTCTAATCCCTCTCCTTTTTTTGTTCTTTGATTTTCAGAAAAGTCCAACTGGTGGTTCACATTTTTCATCCCAAACAAGGAGAAGTGGAGTTTGTGAGGAAACGACTACTGCTGGAGAAGTTGCTGCAAATGTTCTTGTGTGACTGTTTGATTCATCGTCACAAGAAGGGGTCGGGGGTTTGAAGAGGAGTGGCTTTTTATTTCAGATGATCAAATAGTCTCCTTAGATATGAAAATTTGCAAATTCATGATTTTGAATTCAAGTCCAGGCCAACGAGCTTGTGTCAGTGCAGTGAAAAAGACAGATTGCATAAAATAGAAGACACGCAACCAACAGCATATTCATTTGTCACTAAGGGTCAGCAGCATTTTGTTGGTGAATACAACATTCATCACGTCAACATTTCACATGAAATGAGACCAAAGTGGGTCGAACCACTTTTTAGGACTATCTAATGGTAAAGCGTTGTTGAAATAAAGGTTGAACCTTTGGAAAGTTCTTTAGTTTGGGTCGGCAGATATGGAAAATGATTCCGGTCAGAGAATCAGGACAGCAGAGAGGATTCACAGCTCAAGGGTTTTATTCCGTGACAGACACGTAGATTTACAGAGGCCACTTTGAACAAAGGAGATTGGCATATCTTGTGTCTCGTGTCTCATTCGTGGTTCCGTGTAGTTATGAGGATCAATCTACGTATCTTCGTGTGTGTATGTATGTGTGTGTGGTTCTAAATAAAGGAAAGAAGGAAAAAATATATATATGTAGGTAACACAAATGTGCATCATAGCATATACAATATATGATGTCCCTTTTGCAATAACAACCAATCTTGAAAAATGTATCAAAGAAAGACTTGATGCAATTTAACTGGAATAGAATGAAGATAATAACTTTAGTAAGTACATATATGAAACTAGATCAAGTAAATATGAACAAACTTACTCTTTTCTGCATTAACGCACAAACATATAACTTAAATGTCCAGGCTGCTCCTGCAGCTGCTCTGCTCCTCCTACACTCCGCTCTGCAGCATGTAAGCCACGTGCTTTATACGGTCCGAGCTCGTTACGTGTCTGAGCAGGCTCGTTAACTCTAGTCAGGCTTTCTCACACAGCCGCCCCCAAATGTCGCAACTGGACATTTGAACATGTCGAGAAAGACTCCTACCCTTGCTGGCTATCGTCTGTAAGTTCAGGCAGCGGTACCAACCTCGCAACTGGTCGCACATAACTCTGATCCTTCACTTGCACTGATGCAGATCGAATGCGTCCATCCACTCCCGGATAAATGTGGGTCACTTTCCCCACGGGCCAAAGGGCTCGTGGAAGCTGAGGATCCACTATCAGTACTATCTGATTGATGGCCAGTCCATTCTTGTCGGTTCTCCATTTTTGTCGCTCTTGCAGAGTGGGCAAGTAGTAGCGGATGAAGGCTGACCAGAAGTGGTCTGCTATCACTTGGCTATGTCTCCACCGTCTTCTGGTCAGAAGATTGCTGGTGTCGTAGAGAGCTTGAGGAAGGGAGGAGTCGTGTCTGCCCATGAGAAGGAGACTAGGGGTAATCGGATCTGGATCAGATACGTCAGAGGATAGGTAGCCTAGAGGCTTAGCATTTAGCATTCCTTCCACTTCGATCAAGACAGTGAGTAGTACAGATTCTGGTACCACCTGCTCTTTGAGGATTGCTTGGAGGGCTGTCTTTACCGACTTCACTTCTCTCTCCCAAGTACCACCAAAATGAGGGGCACTTGGCGGATTGAATCGGAAAAGTATCTGTTGCTCAGCAAGCTGTTGCTGGAGGTTAGGCTCCATGGATGTGAAAGCCTCCTTGATTTCCCTCGCACCACCCACAAAGTTTGTGCCATTATCACACAGGATTTCGTAGGGCTTACCGCGACGAGAAATAAATCTACGTAGAGACATCAGAAAGGCATCACTATCCAAGCTCTCCAAGAGGTCCAGATGTATACAACGGGTTGTCATACATTTGTAGACAATCCCCCACCGCTTCTCGTGCCGTCTCCCTATTCTCACAGTGAATGGCCCAAAGCAGTCCACTCCCGTTGAGTAGAACGGTGGCTTGAAGAGGCGAAGACGAGAGGGGGGAAGGTCTGCCATTTTTGGAATTTCAGGTTTAGCCTTCCACCGACGACACTCTTGGCAGGAATGTTGGTGCTTACGAATTGCTTCTCTACCACGTAAGATCCAATACTTACGGCGAAGTTCTGCCAGGACCTTCTCTAGTCCGGCGTGGGCAAGCTTCTGGTCATAGTCAGCTATCAGTAGCTTGGTTATTGGGTGCTTAGAATCCAAAACGATAGGATGAATGCTACCCAACTCCAAATTCTCTGCTCGTCTCAGTCGGCCACCTACACGTAAGAGACCTGTAGCTCCATCGTATTCAGGTGCAAGTGAAGCAAGTCGACTGTCGGTTGGTATAAACTTGTTGTCCTTGAGGGCCTGCACCTCATCAGGGAAAGATTCCAATTGCGCCTGGACCAGTACCAATTTCTCTGCAGCAATGTAATCCCCAACATTGACAACAATGTCACTTGTGGGATGGGCCGCCCCGTGAAGGACCTCAGCTGTAGCATGAACAAGCTCCTTCCAGGTAGTGAACTTGCTAGCCGAGGGAATGGAAGGTCCTGGATTGACTGACACAGTGGCAACTATGGTGGCCTTCTTGAGCTCAGCTTTCTCAGGCTCTAAGTCTCCAGATGGCATGACAGGCCATTTGTCAGTTGACTCATAGAGGAAGTCAGGGCCGCGCAGCCACCTGTGTGGTCTGGCGATGGTCTCCAAGGTCAACGCACGGGTGATGTCATCTGCCGAATTCTTGACTGACTCGACGTATCTCCAACAGTTAACATTGGTCAAGTTTTGTATTTCTGAGACACGTGTTCCCACAAACACCTTGTACCTGCAGGATTCTGAATGGAGCCAATGGAGGACAGTGGTTGAATCTGACCACAGTATTACTCGTTGAATTGGCACTGTGAGCTCTTTCTGGAGAAGATGGGCAAGCTGAGCTCCAGTAAGCCCAGCACACAGCTCCAAACGAGGCATGGACAGCTGCTTCCTGGGTGCAACTCTGGATCTTGCCAGGACAAATGACATATTTATTTTGCCATGTTTGCCCACAGTCCGCATGTATGCGACAGAGCCATATGCCCTCTCTGAGGCATCACAGAATATGTGAAGTTCCCTGGCTACTTCAGACGTGTTGGATGATGGAGGAATGTAGGTGCGTGGGATCTCAAGTTGAGAAAGAGCAGGAAGCTCTTGCTCCCAAGATAACCATTGTTCTCGCAGAATTGGTTGTTCAATGTGGTCATCCCATCCCATGTTCTCCTTCCACAGATCCTGAATGAGGACCTTGGCTCGGGTTGTGAATGGTATTATCATCCCGAGTGGGTCAAACTGAGAGGCGAGAACCTTGTAGATGTATCGCAGTGTAGGCTCAGCAGTCTGTAGGGATCTGTGTTTGTAGCCAATGGTGTCGCGGATGCAGTTCCACTGCAGACCAAGAGTGGGCTCCTGTATGTCTGTGCTGCATTTGGAGAGCCACAGCTCACTGCTTTCAGAGCGAGCATCAGAGGGGAGATGTTCGATGACTGCTGGGTCATTACTCGCCCACTGCCGGATCTCGAAGCCACCTGAACACAGAAGCTGGCGGAGTCCATCCAACATAGCCTTTGCTTCCTTTTTGCTGCGTGTGCTGTGAAGACAGTTGTCTACATAGAATGACTGCTCTACTGCCTCTACCAGTTCAGGATTGTTGCTCCCGTTATCCTGGGAGTGGCGCTGCATGGCATATATGGCGCAACAGGGGCTGCAAGTTGTCCCAAAAGGCAACACCTGCCACTCATATATTTCTGGCTCTGAATCTCGCTGCATATCCCTCCAGATAAATCTCAGCACATGCTTATCAGCTGGTAGTAGGCGGATCTGATGGAACATGCCTTTGATGTCTCCACTGATTGCCACTGGATGCTCCCTGAATCTCAAAAGGACTCCGAGCAATGATGGTCCAAGTTGGGGCCCTGGGAGGAGCAAATCATTCAAGGACTGTCCCTGATGCTGAAAGGAGCAGTTAAACACTATCCTGTCCTTTCCGTTGTGTCTCACCATATGGTGGGGAACAAACCAGGATTCGGTGGACTTAGTTGCTTCCTCTGGAGAAATCTTTGCCACATATCCAGCTTGCTGGAGTTTCTGGATCTCCTTGCAGTACTTGTCAGCACGGACAGGGTCCTTCAACAGTTTGCGCTCCATGTTTTGCAAGCTGGGTACCACGGCCTCCTTGGGTGCCTTCAGTAGGAATGATGGCGTGCGTCGTATCAGAGGTGTAGCATATCGCTGAATGCCCTCAACCTGTACTCTGATTGTGGAGGCCTGGAGCTGGACAATGGCCTGTTGATCCTGTTTTGAGCGTTCAACAGTCTTCTCACTCATGAATGGAAGGGTGTCCACCTGCCAGAGGCGTTCTACATGATGATGAAGCTCATGTAGTTGTGGCATGGTGGAGATGTGGAAACACTGAGACACTTGGAATTGTGCTGGTATATTATTAGTTGGACCCTGAAGCGCCCAACCAAGTCTGGTGCAGACAGCAGTGGGCCCACCAATAGGTCCTTCCTTCACTGGTCGGATCGAGGTGAGCAGGTGAGGCAGGTCCGAGCCGATGAGAAGGAGTGGCTTAGCCTTTTCTATTGGAGGGAGTGGCAGACTCTTCAAGTGTGGATACCGCTTCTGTAAGGCTCCAACAGGGTATGAGTGATCAGTGAGACACAGACCCTCAGCAGTGAATGCATTTGTGACCTTGTACCTCTTTTCTGGCTTGAACAACGGGGATATGTCAAAAGAGACTGAAGCTCCCTGGAGAATCTCCACATCTTGACGAACGGTCCGCAAGGTTAGGGTCTCAGGTGACCGCTTGAGGTTCAGCTGCTGGACAGCTTGGGGAAGGACAATAGTCCGTTCAGAGCCATCATCGAGCACAGCATATGTCTCCATGGCAAGCCCTCCATTGTGCAGGATGACCTTTACCACCTTGAGCATTACCTTCCTTGAGCGGTTTGGTCGGTCCAAATAGATGGAAGTAGGAGCTGGTACACTGACCATTAACACTGACCCTTGATGGTCTTGAATAACATCATGAAGGACAGTAAGGTGCAGCTCTTTGCAAGTCCTACATGGCCTTTTGAGGGTGCAGGCATCAGGTGAGTGACTCCGTCCACATTTCCAACACTGTTTCCCATCCTTTAGCCATCTCAACATCTGGCTGCGGCTGAGTTTCTTGTACTCAGTACAAGAGTTAAGGAAATGCTCCTTGTTGTCACAATAAGGGCAGTAAGGTACTGGTTTTACCTTTGGCTTGACCGAGACAGGGTCTCTTGTGCTTGCAGAGTCATCCTTATTGAAGAAAATGGACGTTGATTTCTCTTTGGAACGTGTGGGCCCTTGCTCCCTCTTTAGCCCTTTAGGTGTTTCAACCTGATACAAGGCTGCAGCCCGACTGGCTATCCGCTTTGCTTGGAATTTTAGATTAAGCCAATTCGCTAAATCAGGCAGAGTGTATGTTAGGTCAGTTCCAGTCCGAAGAATGCCACGATTGATGCAATACTCAACGAATCCATCTCTGTAGCTTGGTGGTAATTTGCTCAGAAGCCGGTCAACATGTGAACCGCAGCAGAGTTCATAACCGTTCTGCCCCTCCAGTGTTCGTAACATACCTACGAGTGAATGGACAGACAGAGCAAAGGAGTCAAATGCTTCTGCATCACCCATCCTCATTGCAGGAGTGTTCAGGATAGCCCCAAGTTCACTCTGAACTAGTTGCCTGGGCTGACCATACTTCTCCTGCAATGCCTGAAGTGCTGCAGTGTATGGCCTCGGATCGTGCATGTAAGCTTTGGCCAGCCGTAGAGCACCAGACAGCTTCAAGTGGTCTAAAAGCACCTGGAACTTGTACTGTTCACTCAGATGTTGATGAGGGCTCAGTAGATTGTCCAGTGCCATCTTGAGTAGGGCGAAGTCACTCTCCCGGCCGCTGTCAAACACTGGCAAAGAGGGTCTTGGGATGCCATAGCTGGAAGCTATCAAAAGTTCCATCCCTGGAAGCATGGCATAAGCTGGTGGATTCGCTAAGATAGGCGGAGAACCATAGTGAACTGGTACAGGTTGGTAAGGCATGCTCGGGGGAGGTACAGCATGAGGAGTACCGGCGTATGTGGACCTCGAAGGAGGATGGTCAGGCGAAGGCTGGACTGGCTGGTCATATGCTGCACCCGGATCACGCTTTGCAGGTGGCAGCACAGACGAATGCTGGAAGAGACCTGGGACCGGTGCTGGAGGAGGTAGTTTAGGGCGTTGCCGAACATCAGAGGTGGGAGCTGTTGTAGACTGAGAACCTGCTGAGGGAAAAGTCTGTCTTTCTCCGTAGGGGGCAATGACTGGGTAAGGCTCTGTCTTCAAGGGTCGCATAGATTCTGACATTGGCAATGCAATGGTTTGAAAATCCGTGGGTTGGCCAGTAACTGGCGTGTTGGATTGAGAGGTTGCAGATGCTGCAGCGTTTGTCTGAGGTGCAATCAATGGTCCAAAGGCAGGAGTAGATGTCAGACCAAGAGCTGGTGGTCTGGTTGACTGGTCATGAGTTGAGGGGAAAACAGCTGCTCCATCCGCTGGTAAAACATGTGGCGAAGGATTATCACCTGCGATGTTTGTCACATCAGGGGCCTCAAGGTTGTCCTCTAATACCATAGAAGAGACTAGTTTTGCGAGCTTCCATTCATTCTCAGCTTTAATGAGGCGACGGTTTCTATCTAGCCGTTTGACCAGAGCCTCACGAGCAGTGTGACACCTGCTTGATCGACTGCTGAAATGGCTATCACTGGTAGATGAAGATATCCTTGCTTTACCACTACTATGGCTCTGTGGGCGAGTAGGAGGCTGAACAGGCTGATCCTCATTGTGGCGATATCCAACTTCGTAATCAGCAAGGTGGGAAGGAAGACGATGAGTCCTGTGTGGACGCCCTGCGCTCTCCGGTACATCTGCAGCTGTATCCATATCGTCTGGTGAATCCAAATCCGGCTCGAAGGACCATGAAATAAAGGTTGAACCTTTGGAAAGTTCTTTAGTTTGGGTCGGCAGATATGGAAAATGATTCCGGTCAGAGAATCAGGACAGCAGAGAGGATTCACAGCTCAAGGGTTTTATTCCGTGACAGACACATAGATTTACAGAGGCCACTTTGAACAAAGGAGATTGGCATATCTTGTGTCCCGTGTCTCATTCGTGGTTCCGTGTAGTTATGAGGATCAATCTACGTATCTTCGTGTGTGTATGTATGTGTGTGTGGTTCTAAAGGAAAGAAGGAAAAAATATATATATGTAGGTAACACAAATGTGCATCATAGCATATACAATATATGATGTCCCTTTTGCAATAACAACCAATCTTGAAAAATGTATCAAAGAAAGACTTGATGCAATTTAACTGGAATAGAATGAAGATAATAACTTTAGTAAGTACATATATGAAACTAGATCAAGTAAATATGAACAAACTTACTCTTTTCTGCATTAACGCACAAACATATAACTTAAATGTCCAGGCTGCTCCTGCAGCTGCTCTGCTCCTCCTACACTCCGCTCTGCAGCATGTGCTTTATACGGTCCGTGCTCGTTACGTGTCTGAGCAGGCTCGTTAACTCTAGTCAGGCTTTCTCACAGTTGTACATGTGAAACTGAGAGTGTACAGGTGAAGGCTATTAAAGCAGTACAGGTGAACCTGTACACACATAGCCCCGTTGTATTCAATGTAGTGATGACGAGGTTACCAATAGACTCTCTCAGAAGCACTCTTCAAAGGGCTTCATGTGTAGAATTGAGTTTGGAAAAATGGTAAAGGTTGACTGAAGTCCCTGAGCTCCTCCTGTTCAATGATATGGAGCCACACTCCCACTCCTCAAAGGATGTATCCATTAGGTCCAATGTTTGGGGGAGTATTTATGAACAACACGATGACATCTGTACTCTTTTGTAAACACCTTTCCTTTCTGATGTAACGTCAAAAAGACTTTTCCCAAAGCCTATAGGTGAACTTCCATTGTTTGCTGGTAGAAATGACCGTGGAACTTTTTGTGGTGGGAAATCATGTTGTTGGCCCAGTTTGAAAAGGCCTAACGACCGTCGTCAGCTATGGGAGCACATCCCCCCCACAGTGTTTACAGGAAGAATGCAGAAGCTAAGAGTTTGAATGGGACAGGATCACACCTCCACCCCCTCTGGGTCCATCACTTCTCAGAGGAAACACTCTGACCAATTCAGCCTCAGAGGTTCCCTTCTCCACAGGCTTGTAAGCTAAGATGACATTTGACATGAAAGAAATGAGCTTGACTTAGATAGTTGTTGAAAAGGATCTCCATTAGTTTTCTGTTGACCCACGACGATTCAGTCAGTCCAGCTGTTTGAGTACTGTTTGCTTTCTGTAAGGTACAGAGATACCATGAATTCAAGATCAACAGGATTTGTCTTTTTATCTTCTCACCTTATGACAAAATAGGTAAAGAAGTTCAAAGCAGTAAACACACCAAATACAGAATGAACAACCTGGGTAATCACTCATTAAAGGCTTCAACTCTCAGCATCCCCAGCAGTCTGTTATATAATTAGCAGTATATTGATCAAGTTCTGGGCCTCAACAGGCTAAATATTCACTTCTTCTACAAGTGATACTTTGACATTGTGAATGTTGTTGTACGTAATGTGTCTCTGCACAGTGATTGGATGAGAAATGAACATTGTGATTGGTCTTCAGTTAAAACCACCTCTTAACCGAGGTGGTCCGAGACACCATCTTTCACCTAAAAAGTGTGAAAATGTTCCAAAACACAGGGGGTCATTCTCCACTATATGCTGTATGCTTTGGGAACAAGACTGATGTTAAAAACTTCTTTTAAGGTGCTTAAAAGAGCTAATTTGACCATTTGAGGCCTAGCAGAGACATGAAGCCTTTTGACCTGTTTAACCCTGTTGCTCCATGAAAGACATTAAACTGAATATTAAAACAATGACTGATGACAAATTAGATTAACTCTTCTATAAGGAAAGAAGGATTAAAAAAAAGTACTAGGATGAATTAATATGGACAAGAGCACAAGAGATTTTTACTTTTAGCCATAATTCTAAACCAAGCACAACATGCTGTCCTCCAAGCATATAGTTCCCCAGATTTTATGATATACTTACACCAAAACAAACAAAATAAAATAAAACATTTCATGTGCTCTTTGAAAGAGCTCTATGAAAGTATGACAGCAAGACCCCTATGAAATGAGAATATTTAAGTTTTTGGCTTAGAGCTGAACGACATACATCGTCGGAAAGGTCTCATCCTGGAGAGTAACATATGTGAAGATGAGGTTTCAACATGACCCCTGTTTTGAAATAATGCCCTTTGAACCTTGACCCAAGGGCATGTTTGAAGGCTTATACCTCAGCAACAAAAGGGGCTACAGACATGGGAATAACTATTGGGTTGTAGAGAGGTCTTGGAACAAAGTACCATGTGAGGGTAGTCAACTCACCAAAACAACAGGGGGAGCTGCTATATATGGTTAAAATACATTTTAACAAATGTATCAATTATTTTTTAAATATCTGATAACATAAATTTGTTAACCATCCAATTATACTCCCCTGTGTACCCTCAATTAAATATATATTACTTCTTAGGTAAGGGAAACACTGAGATTTGTCTAAAAGACTACAATTCCTCAGAGTCAAGTCATACAGCTTGATACTGAATGGCGCCATGATTGTAGTCTTTTCAGTTTCCAAAAAAAGGTTGTAACTAGGGTTATACAAGGCTTACAAAATATGTATTCACTGAATATGTCACGTATCTTGTGTGGCCGAAGTATTTATTGCATAGTACATATATGATCTATGTTAAAATAAAGTACATATATCGGTTCATTTCAGATATTTTGACTGTTATTCTAGAAACGGGAATTTGGTAGTTATGTCTGGCGTTGTGAAAAGCGGGAACATAATTAGGGTTGTAAAAAATGTCTACCCACTATATCAAATATTTACTAAGGCCGAATGGGTTTTGTAAAATAATCTAGACTATATATATTGTAAAAAGTGATGGTGCTGGTTTATTTCACACAATTTAGCGATTTTTGTGGAAATCGCGTTTTGTTTTGGGAATTCTTCCGGTTTCAACTTTTCATACATAAATATACATTTATCTTTTAAATATATCATATTTATACTACAGCCGAAGTAGTAGTAACGTGGAATATCTGCGAAAATCGTTAAGAGACAGTAAAGTTGATTTTTTTATTTCATATAATTTAGACAAAGGAGGAGTCCAATATGTCGTGCATTACAGCTTCCGCATTACGTCATTGACTCACAGATGGGGAGATGCACAAGATTTACATAGTGTAAATGTATATTAATAGCTATTTTTATGGTGCTTATCTGTGACTAGGGCAATTCTCTACAATCAAGGCACATACCATATGGTTGTGAGCTTACGTTTGTTGGTTGTCCAGTTTTTTTTTTCTTTTAGCAGCAGAAAATATATTTATGGTTGTAGATTGTATTAATTACTCAGTTGACATTCAAATTTGAAAATGCTACTTTTTTCAGTCACCTAAATGTTCGGTGCACAAAGGATATGCAATGCCATGTACAATGTACATTATCTGCTCTAAAAAAAAGTTTTTGAAATCTCTCCTAAATACAGGTTATTTGTTGTGGATATCTTTAAATTTGCACACTTTGAGGGGAAGCATTTCTAATTTAATTGTACAGTTATATACTGACCATAAAAGCTTTCTATTACAATCTTATTGAGATACATAAGACAAGTCCACAATTCTCATACAAATTTTTAAAAGACAAAAAAAAAACGACACCTCTGCATAATTGACAGTTTATGGAAACCCACGTGCAGTTTTAACTGAACCCAGCAGAATAGAACCACTTATTCGCAAGTTGATCTTCAAGACGATCAACCAAGGGGAGAAGGAGATCAAGAGAGAAGAAATACTCAGTGAGCAAGAGACAGAAAAGAGAGAGAGAGTAGACTTCTTTTGGGGGAAGTCAAAGTTCTTCATCAGAGGAGGGGCTATTTTCCAAGTTTTCTTCTTCATCAGCGGACGAGTAATCCATAGGCACCGTTTGCAGTCCCAAAACATTTTGGTATATTGTACATGCTGCACCCTGCTGCGCTTGAACTACGGACAATCTTCTCTTTAGCATACAGAGTAGCCCCTCACGTCCTCTCTCCGTCAACTCCTCGGTGCTGCCTGACAATAGGACATTAAATTGAATTAAAAAAAAAAAAAAAAAAAAAAAGCTCCAAGCAATTTCCCAAAACTATTTATTGTACTTACTTTGCTGGGTGATGCCTTCAGAAAGCTGGGATGAAAGCTCTTCAATCATACTCCTCATGTACTCCCAGTGCTGCTTGACTTCACGAACCACAATAACCTCCTCTTCTTTCAGTCTGGTCAGCAGCATTACCTTGTCATGAACGCTTTTTTTCTTTGCCATATCGCCATGATCTGCAATTCATCACATTAAAGTGTTATCAATAATCTAACGTTTCTCTCAAGGCATGTGCATCACCCTGGATGAAGACCAGATGAAGCAGCAGACACTCTGGATGAAGACCAGATGAAGCAGCAGACACCTTGGATGAGGACCAGACAGCAGATACCCTTGTTGAGGACCAGGCAGCAGACACAGAAGGTGAAAGGAGCCCCCACAAAGAGGAAGAGACAGGTATGTTTTGATGAGGTGCTGGTTGCATCCTCTCCATCTCCTCCCAACACATTAGGGGGGATATACCCGCTTCTTCTGGCACTTCTACACCACTGGGTACTTCAATTCTTAAATCACACAATCTCACATCTTAAAGTCTACATGCATTGTGTAACCCATTCTATTACTGCGGTGTTAAAATACATTGCATGAATACCTAACTTATCGACATGTGTGAAAAGTCATAAAAGTCAACAATTCATGCATGAAACGAGGGTTGATTCTAAATTTCAGATTGTGATCACGTTTGACGTTTCAATTCAATTCAATTCAAAAAACTTTATTTGTCCCCGGGGGGGAAATTCAAAGGCACACAGAGCAGTAAATTAACAACAGTGCAAGTAAACGAAACATTTTAACCTAAATATAAAGTGTCAATTTAAATACAACTTAAAGCTTAAACTTAAATACGAAATATAAAAGTGTAGATATAAGTGGACAGTGATCGGACTAACAGATGTAAACAGATGTAACCATAACTATGCGCAGTAAACGAGAAATAAATATATATATACAGAGCTATGTGCAAGTTTGTTATGTTAAGACGTGCAGTTTGTTATGTTATTTTGACAGTGTTAACTATAGAGGACGAGATCTGACAGAAGTATAAACAAATAAATAAATGTATAAATAAATACTGGAATAAATAAATAAAATAATGAATAAATAAATACATAATTAAATGCGTGAATAAATAAATAAAAACTGGTAAATAAATGGGACATAATCCATAGTTAACAGTGTACACAACTGCTTTAAGAAAACTTAAGAGTGCCGTTGCAGAATGTAATTATTTTTTGTTGCAAAACACTTATTTTGGTGTTCCTGTCATTTTGTCCATCCGTAGCTCTCGTTCAACGTCGGAGTTATCGCGGGACTTGACATAGAGATACGCTAGCGCCGTGCAACCAACGTCCAACTGACAGAAAGCAGAGCCTGGAGTTCCTCAGCGCTGATGGTGAATAGCCACTGTTGCGGTAACGGGCGGAGGAGAAGAAGCCGCAGAAGGAGTCAGCAGTGGCAGGGAGAGATAGTTCGGAGTCAGTCTTATAGATTTAGCAGTATTACGTGTATCGTCTGATCTTTAGAAACCTCAGAAGGGAAAGGAAGGGAGAAAATAAGGAAAGATGGCGGCCGCGGCCTCGCCGGCCTCCGGCTCGTCCACCTCCTCGGACTGGATTGTACTGAGAGACGGCTGCCTGCGCTGTGACGAGGAGGGCCTGCGAAGCCTTTCCTACCACCCGGCCCTCAACGCTATCCTGGCCGTTACCAGTCGCGGCAGTATCAAAGTAATTGACGGCACTTCGGGGGCTATTCTCCAGGCTTCAGCGTTGCACGGTAAACAAGCACTGACACCAAACCAGCCTCTGATTGTCAACAGACACAAACACGACACAGGATGAGATGTAACCTCAGCTCGCTAACGTTAGCATGTGGGCCTGCTTAAATCATTTGGCTACATGCTTCCTTTTACGTTTAAGTACACGGTCTTTGGAGCAGGATCTTTTATGGTGAAATGTTAACTTACATAAGTGCTTCTTGAACACAAATCTTTGCCACTGTTTCACACCATTTGCAACATGACATATCTACCATGCAAGCTAGTCGCTGGCTAGTCAACTTAGCACAAGGCTAGTTAGCGGGGCAGCCTTCCCTGTCAGTTTCTGTCACTCGAGTGGTCAGTCACGATGTGTCGTTAGATGGGTAGCTCATATTTGACAACATGGAGTAGCAAATCCATTTTGATCTAGGAACTTAAGGTAGTAACAGTGTCATTTTGAATTACTTACTTAATAGCATGTAAGCTAGCTTGCGGTTCTTTAGCTGCTTAACTTTACAGCCTATAGTGCGCACTGTCAGTTAGTGAGGGACATTGGTGTAATGCTGACAGTAAACTGAATTGATGCTGTTCAGTTGGTGGATTGGAAATATGGAAGGGGGGTTTGGGGTAATTTGGCTATTTCACTGTAGTAACAATTCTAAGTTACCACTTGTCTTGTTGGTGTTGCATTTCAGCACACAATGTCCTGTTACAATGTGCTGACAGGACATGCAAGTGTCCGCAATATTTACAAATGAGTTTGTCAGACTGTACTCCACAGTCACTTGGATACCACAACACTGAACATTGCTCTCTGCTGTGTTTACATCCGAAACTCATGGACACAGTTGATGTGATTGTACTCTGAAGAATGGTCTACACTACAGCTACCATTTGTTTACATCTTACATCATGCCAATCCACTGTAGGATGTTAATGTTTATGGAGGAGAAATATTGTAAAGAGAATAGTATCTCCAGAGCTGGCTCTATAGACATTTTTTGGGGGGCTTTTTTGCCCTTATTTACATAAGAAAGTGGATAGACTAGGGAATTGGGAGAGAAGAGAATTACACATGGAAAAGAAGCGACTGGTCAGACTTGAACCCAGGCTGCCCCTTTGGAGGACTATAGCCTCCTTACATGAGGTGTGACCTAACCGCTAGGTCATCTGCGCCCTAGTGATAGTCATAGTTTTTTAATGTTGAATGTACACAATAGTCTTACACAAGGGTAGCTCTTATAAACACTCAACTATTGAACTTTTGTTTGGACTGGTCAAAGTGTTTAAAAGTCTGCAGCTTATGAAGAACTGTTTTAGATTACTTTGTTTATGCTGCCAATTTTTGACTTTGAAAACAGAAAGCAACCATGGGAGGCATATGTTATCAAAGTGATTATTAAAGTGAAACTATACCATGTGTACTCAAAAGGGATATTCAGTCTCACCGAGCTGTTGGATCCTCAGTTTGCTTGCTTCATGTTTACTTTAAATTTCAGATATTTTTTAGTAGAGGCTTTTGTTTTCAAGTTATGGTTATGTCTATTAGGTTTGTTCGTCAGACAGATGTCAGTTGATAATAATGGATACATATATTTTTTGCAGCCTAGTCTTATATTCTTGACTTGGACGGGTATGTCATATCCAGATCTGTCCAGATCCAAAAGAGTGTGAAGTTTGGCACATTGCTGCCTATTACTGCCCACTGTGCTGGGCCTCTTAAAGAAAGACCGAACTAAAGAAAGAATGTAAAAGTCTGACATAATGTTAGGATGGTTAAAAGATTTGTATGGTAAAATATATTTTAGTATTTTGAAGACTTTTCCCTGTGAAAAAAAATAATATGTATTTTACTCCTCACTACACTTAACCTTGTTCCTGCTCCAAAATCAACTGACAGATGGAAAGCTTTCACAAGTCGAAAGTTTGACTCTTAAAGGGGGTAAAGGGAAACCAGTTTATCAGTTTTCCACTCAAACAACTATTAAATGCAGAGAAATTGTCAATCATTGTAATTTCAACATAAAGAACACATTGTTATTGTCTCACTAACAACAATTACATACATGTAATTTTAAGACCAATAAACTAAGTTTTGCATATTTAGTTGTTGGACTGTATGGCCTTGTGTAATTTGCCATGTGGATGAGGCACAGATGCTGACTTAATAAACACACATTGTAATTTAAAGGCAATCCTCTAGATGAAACATGTATCGTCAAATATACCTTTTTAAATCTGTATTGAACCAACATAGTGAATATAAAGACAGGTTACATAGATTTCCTCTAATAAGATCACTGTTTGCTGTAAAGTAAATCATAATAAGGGCAGTGTGACCATCCCCAAGCTTTTCAGGGACATTGCTACTACTACTAAGAAATCTGACGTCATATATGCAGAGTATCTTTTTTTTGGCTGACCATGTGAGGTTTTGAGAGCCATGAAGTGCAGTTTACATTCAATAACTGACTGTTGCATTTATATAGTGAATTTCCATTAAAATTGTTTGAATAGTGTTTTATGGGAACACCTTTTTAAAAAAAAAACAAACAAAAAAAAAAACAGTTTTCACACAACTCTCAAAGTTTAGCCTCATGCTATACAGTACAGACACATTATTGTATCGCTGTGTATTGAAAAGAAACTGGCCATAGTGTGCTTATCACAGTCCAGGGGTTACAAAATAATATATTATGTAGTGAGATACAGCAAGCAGTAATATAGTTTATTCCAATGTTTAAAAAAAATCCAGATATCTGACAACATCCCAGGATGAAGAACACTAACAAAGACTGACTTGCCAGGATCGACACACCCCTTGCTGCATCAGTGTACCATGAAAGGTTTAAAGGGTTCTCGAGTGAGAATGTCAGGAGATTGTTTTTGTGCTCAACTGGTAAAATAGATTCTTGGAAGATTTGTGTTGAGAACAGAATTATAGAAATTAATTATAGTGATTCTAACATGCATGATGTTTTCCCACACCACAATTAAATAAATTATTTGACTTTATACTTAATAAAATAGAAAAAGTAAGAATATAAAACTAAGTGAGTTTTGGCCAGAAAAATCAGGAAAACTTTATATAAAATATAGAATTTAAGACTTCTGTAAGGTTGTCACAATACCTGATATTTAAACTTCATTACATTTCTAGTAAAAATCAAGTGATAGTGGCAGCTTTTCTGACACCACGGCAACAGGAATACTAGTCCTATGCAGGCAGTATGTGATTATTTCTTGTTTTTAATTTGAATAAAATGCTTCTCATGAAAACTTATGCACTTTATATATATATTGAACAAATATTTTTCGAAGGTATTTCTGTGTTTGAGACAGTGCTCTGTTTCGCTTGCAGCAGCTTTTGGTTAAAAATATGACTACAGATCTTCACTTTTTTAAAGCTTTGGTACTTTTCCATACTATCACACTTTAGAATTAGAGTGATTGCATAGATTTAAAACAGGTGTCAGCGATTAATGATAAACACATATAGGTACATCTTTAAAAGAAAGACAAAAGAAGATCCTTCTCCTGCAATTCAAACAAGGAACCACAACTACACACGAAAAAAGTTTTTTTTGTTGAACTTAAGTATGGGGTTAAATTCAGCCTCACCTGTTGTGTGGGCTGAGGGACATGTGACCCATATAATGACTTTATCAAGCCCTGCTTAAAATAACTTAAGTGTGCACATACAACAAACAACCCAAAATATGCAAAAATTGGTTTGCATTATGTTGTCTGATCACCTGCAAGGTGTGACACACATTCCTTTGATTCAAACACTGCAGTTAAGAAGCATACAGCCAGTTTTAAATGGTTACAGTCTTTAATCAAGTAATTAAGAAGTGTTTAAAACACTGTTTCAGAACTTATCTACATCCTAACATGCCTGAAACACAGCAAAAGGAACATCTACTTCTGTTAAATATATCTGTTCTAGTTCTGCTTTAGAAAAAGAGCAGTATCTCTTGACTTTCTTTTCATCATGAAGTAATAAGTCTGACCAGCTTTCTAGTTTGAAGAGTAACTGATGTTTATCCACGTAAATGGTGGCAAGTCAGACTTATTTGAAGAAATGTTGGACTAAAAGAGGTTTTCCTTTGTTGTACTTACACTCTACCAGAGAAAATTCCAGGTATTACCTTTAAACATGGCTTCCAGCATTTCTCCTTCAAATTCCCCTGACCCTGTGTGCTGTCCTCTGTTTTTGTAACAGCCAAACCTGGAGGCCGTGTCAGGTGTCAGTACTTTCCCGCAGTGGACAAGGTGCTTTTTGTGGATGACTATGCAGTGGGATGCCGGAAGGACCTGAACGGCATCCTGCTCCTGGACACAGCCCTGCAGCCTCCAGTGGCCAAGCCTGAGGACATGGTTCAGCTGGAGCTGCCGGTCACAGAGGTAAGTCAGGCCTGCACATTTTCTTTACTATTCAGAGAGGAACCAGGAGGCATCTTTCAGAGATTGTTGCTGTCACCTGATATCTGATGCCAGTTGTTGTTTAGCCTTGATAGGTGTGTGTACACTGAGCCTTTTGTTCCACAGTCAGAATATTAACCCTTGGTCGGAATAACTAGCTCAGTCAGAGCATATGAAATCCTGGTTAAATCCTTCGACCATAGTCATTGAGCAGGTGTCAATCCTTTGTTTAACTTTTCCCTTGTAATTTAAGAATCACACTAGCTTTTTCTACTCTTTACAATTTCAAACTGATGACTAGAGGAGTAATATTAAGATTATGAAATGACAGTGCTCAGCAGAAGTTCCTTTTTAACAGAAAGAGACAATCAGATACACACAAATGCAGACATTCATAAAGAGAGATGTTCAAAAGTACAGAGGATAATCATCTATCATCATCATTACCATGTGACGAGTAAAGAACAGTCACAGCTCCATTGCTTTCTTGGTCAAATTTGAGTTTATTTAGTTTTAGTATTTTCACTGAAACTTACATTTGGTAGCACCTCCACATTACCTGAAAATTGGGAATTTGCAATTTTAAACATCCATCCATTCCAAAAGGAATGTGCTTAATTAGTGAACTCAATAATTGAATGTCATCACCCACGTTAGTCTGCACATGAATTACCGGTCGGTCAAACACATTTTGAGTTTTCTCTTGAGTGTTTTCTTACTTTTAGAAAAGTCATGTAGTCTGAATTTAAAATTCATTTTAATTCGACACTAACGCAGTGTTCTAGTACTTGAGTCCCAGACTTGCACTCTAGTCCTACTAGAGCCCGGATTTTTTAGAACTTGTTACTTGACTTGAAATGTGCACTGTTGACTGGGACTTGTAATATAGCATTTACTACATGTGGACTTGGAAGATGGAGAGGAGGACTCCAACTAATTCATAAATAAATAAATACTATTATTAGTTATTATTTTTATTTATGAAAGAAAATACGTAAAGGCTGTAACTTGCATTCACCTGCATACTTGTTCACCTGCCGCCTCGATGAGTTTGTGTGTCGTCATGAAGCACGGATTGCAGTCATATCACTGTGTAAAATTAAAAACTCTGATTAATAACAGGTGGGTTGCAGCAGGTATTTTGGAGTGTATTAGACACCTGCAGTGATCTAACCACAGTAGCAATCAGTGTGAGGTGCACATATAAGTGACACACAGTGCTGTAACTTGTTTAGCCAAACAGCATTCAATGCAAATTTGCAGAGATCAGCCGCCCTGAGAAAGAATCTCACAATCAGCTCTTGAATTTGGCTATAGTGGTAAGTAAGGATCGATCATATATTCATTCTATAAGTGCTTATCTTGTCTAAGTGAAGAAAGCTGCTGAGTCAGCCAGGGTCAGTGGGAGGAGACTTATTAATCATCCTGTCTGGGGTTAATTATTTAATTCAGTGGCTTTGTTTCTTTTGTTGCCATTAATCACTTTGCACAATTATGTTTTCCTTCCATTTGACCTGACTGTATTAAGCTGAGCGTCTTTTAGCACAGCAGATCAGTTGGAAGCATAATTTTCTTCCTTGCCCTTCATCATCACTGCTCTCTGTGACCTTGCTCCAGGATCTGTCCTCACATTATCACAGGCTTTTACTTTGGATAGAATACGTTTTTCAATTTGACTCTGTACAATTATATGGTTTTCCTTAGGGCAATATCCATAAAGCATAGTGTGTAGTAGTGACATGAAAGTCCCCACCTCCAGTATAATCATGTTTTTATTTCTTCAAATCATTTCCTGACAATGTTGATTAGCCACACAGTTTGCTTTTGCTTTTTAACTCCATGCACAGATCCCTAATCATATAGTATAGCAGGCAAGGTTGCCATGGTTACATGGAATTCAAATCGGGTTGCCTGAAATGTATATTTAATGATTAAGACAAATGATATTGTATATTGAAATATGTTAAACACAGACCAAAACAAGAAACTTGCAGAGTTTCTGTCGTTTGCCATCCATTGTGCAGAAATGTCATCCCACAATAATTTACACAATGTAGCCGAGATGTGCTACATTAAAAACCATTACATGATTTAAATCAAATACATTTGAGCTAGAAGCTGTATGTGTTTTGGATGCCTGGGGTCACCAGAGTTTTGTAAAGTCAAAGTGGGGTAACAAGCCAAAAAAGTTTGGGAACCACAATAAAGACTTTAGTATAAAGTAAGCAAAGAGGGACTGGCTCAGTTTGTTATGTGCTGGATTCAATGGCTAATAAAACAAACAACATTTACTTTGCATATTTTACAATTTCAATATTTATCTCAATTTCTGTTTTTATTGTGCCGCCAGTTTGAATAATATCCTGTTTGTTATGAAAGCATGGGGATGATAGCATATGTTTTTATAATTAATAATTGTAAAGTGTAACCCTAACCTTCACACTTTTGTTAGATATGAAACAAAGATTTTCAAAGCTTACTGTTGAAATCGTAAATATGAACGTACCTTCGTTTGTTAACAGAAAAGACAGGTTGCTGGGTGGGGCTGACCTTCTGGCATTTGCTGTCTTGATTTTGTGGTTACATGATCACATGCAGATACACTCTTTCAGTACTGCTTGTATGTTTCACAACAACAATCTTAATTAGATATTTACCTAATAGTGACTGGATTTTAAATTATATATACACTTTTCAAAACAAACCCAACTGAATGTAAAACCAAAATTCTTCCATTATTTCTTTATAAACCAAACAGAAATAAAAAGTGCAACTGACCCTAATGCTGTAATGAATAATGAAAATCTAATTCAAGTGTAGGAACAGCTAGCAGAACCTCCATGGCCAGACAACTTATTAAATCATGTAAAATATTTAAATTGAAAAAGCTGAACTTCAATTTGGGACAATAGTTGTTTAGGCTGGGACAATGAGGAAAAAGTGAATTTGGAGTTCTGGATCAAAGACTTATTCCTTGTGTCTCACATCCAAACACTACAGGTGAATTAATACAATAGATCATTTGGAGTAGGGGTAGACCAATTTTGTTTTTTCAGTGCTGAGACAGATACAGATTATGACTAGTTTGTGAGACAGATAATATGCATTTATAGTAAAATTGAAAATCTTTCTGTCAAAATGTAGAATTTGGAATTGTACAAATCCAACACAAGACTTAATTTAAATATTTAACCGGATACTCTCCTCCTACTCCAGGCTGCTCTCCTCTTAGTGCATGTCAGTGGCACCCAGGCTTCAGCGTTGTTTGGCTATTACTCATGTGACCTCTCATCAATCAGACTGTGTTGTGGGCGGGGCATTTGGTGAGACAAAGTGTGGAGTGAAAACAGACCCAGCAGCGGAGCCAAAGTAGAGCATTTTTTAATTCATTAATTTTATCAGTGATTGGTAAAATCCAACTCTGATGCAGATAATTGGCTAAATGCCAAATATCAGCCAGACTGATAATCAGTCGACCCTTAATTTGGAGTGAAGGGAGATGCCTCTTATGAAGTTAATGAGTGGCTGGACTCATAGTATTCTGCATCCACCTACTATTTTGAAACCATTTTGCATGAGCATCTTACCAACACCTGACTCTGGAAGTTATAAATATATCTAATATGTGTATGTGTTTGTTTCCAGGCCCAACAGATGTTGTCAGCCTGTCAGGAAAAGATCGATGTGTCCAACACAGAGGGCTATGAACTCTTCATCAACCAGCTCAAAGAAGGCCTGAAGAATACCTCACACGAGACGGCAGCCAATCACAAAGTGGCCAAGGTTAGTCTTACATCCTTGCTTAATAAAGGCCTGATCTTTGTGTTCAGACAGTGTGACAGTGGCATTAAAGGGTTTTTGGCCATTTGCTGAATAATAGTAATGACTTATGTTTCAGCACGTGGAATATCATGAGTGAGGATAACGTGAGAGAAGCCAGTCAAAAAAGAGAATGCGCCACGGCTCCAGGGCAATTCACAGAACGTCAGAGTAATTTGTAGTAATTAAGAGTCGCGTTTGTGTTCTCCTTCAGTTCTGCAGCTTTTCTCAAAGGAAAAGAAGAGCAGAATTCATTGTATGGTCTTTTGCTGAGGAGCTTTGTTAGACCTAAAGCTTCTTAGAGAAGCTAATAAGCCAATAAAATGAACACCTTCATAATCTGTTGCAATCCAGTGCACCAACCGCCAGAAATTAGATGTTTTGTAATGCTTATGTTTTAATTATTTTTGACTCTGAACTGCTGATTTAGCTTTATTGTAATTTCCAGGCTGTTTGACATGGTGTTTGTTCAGGTTCATGTTGGGGTCTGCTGTTTGACTAACCGGTGTTTTAACATAAAATATTTCTTAATCAGTTTTACCACTGTGTTTTAGAAGGCCTAATGCTACTCTACCTTTTTTTTGTTAAATTAAAAACATTTGTCAATTAAATAACAGGGAAACATATATATTCTCAAAACCTTTTACCATTAAATTGTAGCATTCCTAGGTCATAACTGACTTTTCTATACTCTTACAATCAGTCTGTATTTGGAAAATCATGCAACTCCGGATCAGCATCACATCCCATCAGCCTCTTATTACCTTTGCTAGTAACTATGGAAAGTTCATGTCAGGGAGTCTGGCGGTGGTTCCTTTTGAATTTAGCAGATAATCGTGCCAGTACAACCAAACTAGGTACTAGGGGAATCTGTTTTGTTGGAACATTAGTATGTAGTGAAGAGTACATTTAAATGGCAAAGTATCCAATGAAATAACACCACACAACTTCACAAAATGTATAAAAAGTAAGGCTGCCGGTTATCGGCCTGACTTAATGGTGAATGAACATACTCAGTTCTCATTATATATAGACTGTATATAACAAGGAAGGAGTGATGACAACCATTGATATTTTAATCCCAGTTTTGAATGGACTTCAAGGGCTTTTGCAACCACCCTTAAGTGTACACTTGTAGAAATACATTATGTTGCTGCTCCACATTGGCTCAATTTTTAAAGACCAGAGGTTGCCGCTTAGCAGTAGGCTAACTATGAGGCTTACTTAACTGAAACATTTACATGCAGACAGCACAAGTAGAACATAACTGTCTATAAACAGCCATCAATGGCTGGCGTTTACACCCAGTCTACATTCTGTGAGTCAGATACATTTTCATTAAATTTTTGTGTAGCCAAGTAACTGTCAAGCCTTGCTTAGAACAAACAATGGAAAAAAAGGGGGAAAATGTTCTATCTAAAGGAGTAGTTATCCCTTTGAGTGAGAGAGAGTGGGGAATGACATGCGGGTAAGGAGCCTCCATACATGGGGCACATGCCCTAACCACTGCGCCATCAGTGCCCCCCTTTGAGTGATTTCTTTACAATCAGAAGACGTATGTCTTCATTCTGTAAGGAGGGAGGAGTCCCTGTCTTCCCGCTGGCATTGCTATCTAGCACTGTTACCTCTGCAACAAAACTCCTTCAATACCACCTTGCCTCTTAGGGCGCGGTCACACTGGCCATCCGTACTGTGCCCAAGCACGCTGCAACCCTAAAGTCCAGTTCGTTTGGCCAGTGTGACCGCTCCGTGCCGTGCTCAGGAACGGTACATTTCCTTGGCTTGGTGTGCTTGCGTGGGACGAAACTCTGCTGTCCACGACACAGAGAGCAGAGGAGAATTGTAAACGCGCGACCATGTAGAGACAGAAATTACATGCCGTCGTGTAAATAACATGTATAACATAAGGCCATTTAGTTTGTTAAATGAAAGGACACGAGGTATAGACTTGTTCTATAGGAAAGGTATCCTTATGACTTCTGTTGTGATCTGGCTATATACAAAATAACATGAACTTGACCAGCAAGGGGGGTGGGGCTTGCCCCTAATATAATGGTAGGGGAATCACTGCCATTGCACCTTTTGTCTTTATGACAAAAAAAAAAAAAAACTTCAGTGATAGTGTCTGGCTTTGTCATTTTATCCACTAGCAACTCAGGAGGATTACAGGACCAGCCTATCTTCACATTTTTTTGTATTCTTTTCAGGAGTGCATGTTTGAAAATTGCTTAACCTGCTGCAGAAAGTAGACTGTTGAAATGTGGTACTCTCTCTTTCAAATCTACTTTTTTCTTTCTCTCTGTGACCCTTTACTTTTGCTTTCTTTTTTCAGTGGGCAACGGTAACCTTCCATCTTCCCCACCAAGTGCTGAAGCTGGTGGCCAGCGCCATTGTCAATGAGCTGAAGAAGATCAACCAGAACGTAGCTGCCTTGTCTGTGGCCTCATCCATCATGGACAGGCTCTCCTACCTCTTGTCAAGCGCACGGCCTGAGCTTGGGGTGGGACCTGGTCGCTCCGTAGATAGGTGAGCAAGAAGGGAAACAAATTCTACTGTATCCTAATCATACTTGGGAGGTTGTACATAGGTTACATGTTTACACGTGTGAATGCTATGTCATGTTGGGGGCAGATGTGGCCTGTGGGCCGCCAGTTGCTGATCTGCGATGTATTTCTTTACAGCTGTCGGTCCAGATAAAATATGTAAATCATTCAATCTTTATTAGTATAGTGCCAATTCATAACAAATGTCATATCAAGACCCTTTACAAAAGAGCAGGTAAAAGATTTTACTCTTTGTTATATTATTTACTCCCAACATGAAATACTGCAGATGCATTTAAATAACTTACCAGGATTATGGTTTTGGAAATATATTTAAAAATGTGATAAAAGTTTAATGCAAAAAAACACAGCTTACATGTTTCAGGCATGTTTCTAAATGTGGATTTCTCTGCAGGTCTTTAATGTACAGTGAGGCCAATAGGAGGGAGACATTCACATCGTGGCCACATGCTGGGTACAGGTGGGCTCAGCCTGATCCCATGGCTCAAGCAGGCTTTTACCATCAGGTAGGTTCTGCAAGGATAAACTGTTTACTATCTAAAACACTTTTTAATGTTTGCATGAGGTCAAAGATGTATTTGCCTGTGTGGTAGAGCAATCTGATTTGCTGTATTAGTGCAAGATTTTCATTTAAAAAATAACGTTAATAATGCAGCTTAAGGTGTAATATTGATGCTTTTATTTGTGGTATTTTTCAATTTGCTACTGAAACTCCAGGATTCTTTAGGTCAAAACTAGACTAGAGATCGAAGCTGTGTCAATGTTTGCCTTATAGATCATGTCTCTTTTTTCACAGCCCGCCTCCACAGGAGACGACAGAGCCATGTGTTTCACCTGCAGCGTGTGCCTGGTCTGTTGGGAACCTACAGATGAACCGTGGTGAGTTCAGATCATTTTCTATGTAAATGTTTTACAAGAATGTCATATCACTGATACCAAACCTTTCTCAATCACCTCCTCCAGGTCCGAACACGAGCGACATTCTCCCAACTGTCCATTCGTGAAGGGAGAGCACACACAGAATGTGCCCCTGTCAGTGACGCTGGCAACCAGTCCCGCCCAGTTTCCCAACAGCCCCGACAGTTCGGACAAGATTGCCTGCTATGGTTTCGGCAGTTGCCCGCAGTTCCTGGCTGCTGCCACAAAGAGGGGCAAGATCTGCATATGGGATGTCTCCAAAATGATGAAGGTCAAAGAATCAAAATCTGAATGCATGAGACACTATTTTGTCTTGTGTTTCAATCTAAAAGATGCAGTCAATTTTAGCATTGAACACATATTTAATAGTATGTCATTGTGTACCCAACAGGTGCATTTAAAGTTTGACATCAATCCGTACGACCCGGCCATCCTGAGGCAGCTGATCCTGTGCGGGGGTGTGCAGAGCCAGCAGGCGCTGACAGAATCTCGGAGACCAACTCTAGCTTGGCTTGAGGAGACATCCTCCTGCTCGGACCTGCCCAAGTTGGAGGGAGACAGGTGAAAACAAACACAGCTGAGCACACGCATGCATTTACATAGAGCATATACATGTAAAGGATAATGTACAGGGAACAGGTCATTGTGTCAGTGAGTAGGAGTGTAGGGGTTTTGTTGTTGCCATAAAAATATTGTTGTTGCTCACTGCATATTAGGCCAATTTCATGGCGTTTGCAGAATAAATGATCAATTTGACACATTCTGTTAATATGAAAATGATTCTTTTGTTTCATAATGATTGAATTGTTTCGCGTGTCAGCCTTAGAACAAAGGTTTGTTTGTTTGAGTTTTTCGCTTCCTCTACTCATACATACAGTAAATCATTAAATACTTGATGTTTTTTATGCAGTATCTTCATGCTGGGGTAACCTGAAGCTGTAACTGTAACACAGACTATTAGAGATGAACTCTCTTGCTCTTACTAACACTGTTCCCTTTTTTCTAGATCCTTGCTTGTGTTGTACTTACTCTCTGATGTATGTCGCTTTGGATAAAAGCGTCTGCTAAGTGAATTGTAGAACTCATAACCAAGTCATGTTTTGCTGTCATCGCTGCATGAAAATTTTAGACACGTTGCTTCTGTTGCACCTAATCACAGCCAACAGTGATGACATGATACCTGATAAATGCAGTGTGTATTTTACATACATATTAGGCCTGCATGCCATCAGAAAAATGTAGAATGTGTGAATCCTTTGTTCAATATTTGGATAACAAAATGAAGAAAAAAGACAGTTAATTACAAAATTGGTGCCAGTTAATCTAGTAGTTGATATTGCTGATAATAACAGCTGATAATCTGTACTGCTCCAAAACCTGCTTACAAAATATGTTCTTCTATCACATCATTATGACACGTGATGTTGACACAAGAAAAACAAAAACAGTCTGGATGAGTGGAAAGTGTGGGTGGTGGCATACTGTGACACTGACACTCAGTCCCTGTTACTCCTTAGGCCTCATGTGTGTTGTTGAGTGAGTGAGTCACAGCTCAATGTATGATTGTAGTCACAGTTTATAACCACTTCTTTTCTTCTAGTGATGACCAGTTGGAGGATTCCGACAGTGATGAGCATTCCCGATCAGAGTCAGTAACAGGTAGGACTACCATATTTCGGTCATGTTGACAATATCTTTTTCTCTCTATGTTGAGCTTCCAGGCTCATTGCATTATTCATCATTGGACAGGAAAAAAAACCTCAGACCTTTTCCTTTGCTTCTGTTCCAGGCCAGCAGTCCCAGTGGGAGAGCATGGATGTGAACCTCGGGGTGACGGCATTGAGTGTTCTTCAACAACCAGAGAAGCTCCAGTGGGAGGTGGTGGCCAGCGTGCTGGAGGACACAGTCAAGGACCTGGAGGAGCTGGGGGCTAACCCCCCAATGAACCAAGCAAAGTCTCACAGTCAAGCAAAAGCAAAGGACAAGGTCACTGACCACCACAACATTCCCTTCCCCTGCCTACTGGCTGGAGGCCTGCTTAGCTACCGCTCACCATCCAGCACCCCCATGGCTGGACCCCCACCCACAGCCCCTGCTACAGCACGCAGGACTGCAGATGGCCCCCTCAGAACTCATGGCCCTGAGCCCTTTCATCCTGGTCCTCTGCATGACCAAGGTCCCATGGAAATAGAATCCTGTAACCCCCAGACTGCAACCCAGGAGCAGGGCTTCTCTAACCTAACAGGTTCCCATCCTCCAAGCCCCTCCTCTCTGCCAGCGGTGCGCAGGACTATACCTGTCCTTCTGTTGTACAGTATAAGAGAGGTGGATGACAAGTCCTCTGGACAAGTGTTTGCTCAAATGAACAACCTCATGAGCAAGGGGCTCCATGAGGAGGGCTTTACTGTACCGCAGATTATAGAGATGGAGTTTGACACACATGAGCAGCTCCTTCTTCAGGATCCTCCAATCACTTATATTCAGCAGTTTGCTGATGCAGCAACTAATCTTGCAGGGTTAGATGGACACGTGGACAAATGGAGCACGCTGGCTGCTTCTACTGTCTCTTCCCCGCCCCGTCCTGGAGCGCTTGTGCAGTGCTTGAGGATGCCAAAACAGCTTGAAGAGGAGAATCTATATGTGGACTCCATCACACCCTGCTCGGATGGTGTGCACCTCCTTGTTGGCCTTCAGCCCTGTGGCGCTGAATCTCTCAGCGCTACAAACCAAGTGGAAGCTCTCAACAATCTCAACCGCCTGCACTCTGCCCTGTGTAGCCAGCGAAAAGGAGACCCCCTACATCCAGTGGCAAATGGGGTGGAAGGCCACCACCCAGGGGGGTCACCACCTCAGACGCCCCTCATTCTGCCCCCAGGAGACCAGCAGCAGCAGCAGCAGCAGCAGCAGCAGCAGCAGCAGAGGACCCCAAGTGGGGGGAGCGGAGGCTTTCTTGCCCTCTACAAGCTCAACTACTCCACCCGTATAGTCACCTTGGACGAAGAGCCAATCAAAGTGCTGCAGATCTGGGACCCCTCTGATGCAATTACTTCTCTTATTTTGCTTCCTCCAGATGTGCTTGATAGCAGGGAGGATGATGGCGAGGAGGCTTCTGAGGAGACTCTCCCCTCTGTGTCAAAGAACGGCTCCTCTGTGTTTGGAATACGTCCAGTAGGCTCTGTTGGAACTGAAATTGGGACTGCGTGTGGTGCAGCCACAACCAGCAGTAGTGCTAACGCCACCAGTCCCTCCACCTCTGCCTCAGGCCACAAAGAGAGCAAACGGGTAGAGGTAACTGGTCTGGGACACCTGGTGGTGACCACAAGGGCAGGGTTTATTATGATACTGGACCTGTCCACGTTGGAGGTCATGGCTAAAGTGGAGCCACCTAAAAAGGAGGGTTCCGATGAGATGGACCCCTTTGTCTCAGTAACTTATTGCTCTGGGACTGACCGCCTTTGTGCCTGTACCAAAGGTGAGTGCATCCTTGACAAAACCAGTATTGTAGGACTGTAACATAGGTTTTCAGTTATTGTTAATGCTCCGAACTCATGTTTAGCTGGGCCCACTCACCTCCGTTCAAAATATGTGGCAAGTCTTATTTTATGTTGCATCTGTAAAGCTGTGCCCAGCTATGCTGAGTAGATGAGCAGAAGACAGGCTAAAATAAACACATGATATTTTCTTAGTATCAACTCTTCAAAGATTTGTTGACAATAAGAAATTCAAAGAATATATCTCCAGTGTTTCTATTCAAACATATTAAGAAATTTGCTAAAGAAATGCTAAAGATGTTTACTGTGTAGATATGTATAGCTAGTCCACCAATAGAGGATACTAAATGTATATTTATTATAAGACTGTGTAAGTGTAAAGTCCAATGTGTCATCACTGGATTCTTAAAACTCTAAAACAATAATTATCAAAAGAAATCTCTGTCTTCTAAGAGGTAGTTTCAGGCCTGCTGTGAAACACATGCTTTCTTAATGTTGCATATTACATCCATAATTTGCATTAGTTCAGCAGTAGCAGGTGCTTGAAATATATCTACATATAAATGAACTTAGGTCAGTTAAAGTAATAGGATGATCTGTAGGTTTTGACTATGTTTCTCCTCTCCCCCAAAGGTGGAGAACTTCATTTCCTTCAAATTGGAGGTGTTTGTGATGATATAGATGATGGAGACATGTTTATTGATGGCCCCCTTTCTAAAGGGGCTGAACTGCTGCTTGAGGGGGCCAAGCCCTCCTCCAACCCATCTAGTCCTGGGATCACAGGTAGAGCTGACATAAGAAACCCTTGGTCATTTAACCTCAGACCAAATGAGGACATTTTATTCCAGTGTTCTGTTTACTGGCCTCTCTGTGAGGCTGGTCATCTGATGGCCTCGACATTGTCCTGCTTTGTATAGGAGTGGACCTCCTGGTCGATCAACCGCTGACCACAGAGAGCTTGATGTCGCTGGTGGAGCTGACGCGCTTCGAGACACTGACCCCCCGCTTCTCAGCCACAGTGCCCCCATGCTGGGTGGAGGTACAGCAGGAGCAGCAGCAGCGACGGCACCCACAGCACCTTCACCAGCAGCACCACGGAGATGCAGCCCAGCACACCCGCACGTGGAAGCTTCAGAGTGATAGGTAGCTTTCTTTCTTTGTAACTGTCTTGGTATTTTCAGGCAAAAAATAGCAGGTAGTACTTGCACAGGAACAGGGTCTTTTAATGTCAGATTTTACAGGTAACACCCTCTAGGCATGCATATGTATTTAATTTTTTCTCACGTATTGATGTTTTTATAGACCTCAGGGAAGTACTTCTCCATATAATTGTGGCTAAGTGGCTCAACAATAGGACAGTAGTTACTAATGGTGCAACAGATCGGAGTCAATCCGATCACCACATGTGATTATGAAAAAAGAGCCATGGAGATCCACTGTAGAAATAGGATGACAGTTCAGTCCATCAAACATATATCAGTGCAAGGTTTTTGTGGACTTTCTTACAGAAAACAGGGTCATAAAGGGTTGATATTTCATATGGTTACTTTGTGTCAAATAGCGCTTCAGCTTTTCTCTGTTCTCTCTCACCATATCCACATTTAGTATACAAGTATCAGCTGGTGGTAGCTCGTGAAAACAGTCAGTAAAGTTATCCTGCAGCCTGCTGTAGTCTGGATCTGTTAACTCAGCCAAACAAACTCCATTACAATGTGTGTGCAGAGTGCTATGTTTGGCCAAAAATGTAACCTTAAGTCCTGAAACGCTTGCACCCTGTCTGTTTTCTCTCTCTCACACAACACACACTGCAGGTGCAGCCTTAATGATCGTTGTGTGTATGTAACATGTTCAACATTGTCAAAGCTCATACAAAATTGTTGTGTTTGTAATCTTGATGTGGTTAGTTGGGTGGTAACAAATACTGCTATTTAAATTACGCCTGTTGTCCTCAAATTTTTAAGGAATTTATTAGAAATATGTTTGGGTCGGTCCCTATAAACAATATACTCAAGGATGAAAGTCTGTGATCCAAACAAACAGGGAGATTTTTGATCTTTTGCACCACATGTAGTTACACGAATTATGGAAACATTTTTGGAAACCATACTCTTGAGATGTTTACCAGAGAAGTAGTTCCATGTCAAGGCTCCTTCTATAATCACTCATGTACAGTACAGTGCTGTAGTTAAACGTCTAAGCTGTTGGTGACTTGTGATCCATCTGTAGCTCCAGCTGGGATGAGCATGTGTTTGAGCTGGTGCTGCCCAAGTCCTGCATGGTGGGCCACGCAGACTTCAAATTTGTCCTGAATGCCAACATCGTCAACATTCCTCAGATCCAGGTCACTCTACTGAAGAACAAAGCCCCCGGGCTGGGCAAAGTCAGCGGTGAGGATCCTCCTTTAAGATAGATTTTTCATGAAAGCTTCTCATTTCTGTACCTTGTATATTTGTATACGGGACATCATATTTGTTGGGGTTTCAAGATGTAAATTGTATGTAATTTCTAAATATGAAGCTTTTATCTGTCTGAATATTTGCTTGTTATGTCTTTAACAGAGACTGCAGTGGACAGACAGATCTCATTCCCCCTCTCCAGCGTTCTCCATGCCAATGGAGAGAGGAACGGCCAGCCTCTGCTGCATGACTTCTCGGAGGACATCCAGTTTATGGACATAGAGGACACATCAGGTAAAGAATGCTCTGTGTTGCTAACATTTCATTTGTCTTCCAAACAGCTGCTGTTCACTTAGAGCATTTAATTAATTAAATGTAAATATATTCATTTAGTGGCTTTACCCTTGTGTAAAAAACAAAAAGCCAATAAACTGACCTAATATTTCTTTATTTGTGAACTGTGTTTGCATCTGTAAACATTTCATTTAAAAGGTTAGTTTGTGTAGGTTAATTGCTGGAATTCATGCCATGCAGACAATTTTACCTATTTTCTTTACAACAATAAGGAAGTAAATTGTTGAAACTCACTGTTGAGTTCTTAATCTACCAAACCTTTATAAATAAAATTGATGTGTTAATATTCCTACTCTAAGCAAAGCTTTAGAGAGGGAAGTTATTTTGAAACATTCTGACAATGTAAAATATGTCTGATCTCTACCCTGGGTAAAATATTTTGTCGTTTGTTTGCTGTAGGCTCCATGCTGTGTCCATTTCTAGAGGACCACAAGGAAGACATCCTGTGTGGTCCAGTGTGGCTGGCCAGTGGGCTGGACCTCTCTGGTCATGCAGGCATGCTTAGCCTCACCAGCCCCAAGCTGGTCAAAGGTAACAGGCACATTGACCAGTTTTCTGCTAAATCACTCACTGATTCCTGATAATGAAGAGTTTATGCGGTTGTAAGTGTGTTTCTCACCTGACCGGTTCTTTCTCTGGTGCAGGCATGGCAGGAGGGAAGTACCGCTCCTTCCTGGTTCACATCAAAGCAGTGAGTGACAGGGGCATGGAGGAGAGTCCTCGGCCGGTGTTAAGAATGCCCAGTGCCAAACCTCAGGGCACCAAAGCCCACTCGCTGTCTACACTGCTGCAACGGGCCCAGGCCTCCAAGGTGCAAAGTCACACTACTTTTTAATTTTTTTTTAATTTAAACATCAACAGGTCTTTCTTTTTGGAGGTCTGCCTGAAAGCATTTACCACATAGATGTTATTTCTTATTTTTGAAGAGGGACAGTGTATAAGAACATTTCACAGAAATAAATGAAATGGGCGTGCCGGACAGCCTATCTGTTATGTCACGACCTCGACCCTTAGCTGCATGTCATCCGCCCACTCTCTCACATTTCCTGTCTCCTCGGCTGTCCTATCTAATGAAGGAAAAAGGCTGAAATAAGAATAACACGAAAAAAATGAAATAAATGAAAGGAGGTCATGGAAAAAGAGATGTCATGATAATTTGCCCAAAAGACATGAAAACGTCATGGAAAAGTCGTGGAGATGTATTGGAAGAAATGTGTCTGAACCCTCTACAGTGAATGCACAACAAATGAAAGCACAGAAAGGCAAAGGACGTGTTATTATTAATTATGTAGACATGTGTAGCGTGTCCAGTGAAAGTTTCCCCTTGAGTCATAGTTACAGTCTTTTTAGTGTTATAATTTCCTCTTTGTATTTCACCAGTCAGTGTGTCATTACTGCAGTGAAGGTTTTTTTTTTACTGTCGTACACAAGGGTCTTTATGTCCTAAACACAAAGTAAACTATTGAAGATATTTGCTTTATTTGACTAAATCCTGGTTGAGAAAACCTCATGGTAATGTTGAAACCAACTTAAGAAAAGACAAGTCATTAAAACATTTTTTTTGCACTAATCACTCACGTCAGAATAATTTAAAAAATAAAGCCATCTTCATCATGAGAAATACTTGATGATCTCTGTCCTGAACACACATACCATCTTTCTTGATTATAAACAGAAGGAAATTTTTTGGGATCAGGAATGTAATGTACAACCCAATTACACAGTCACATTTATTTGTGTTTTGTATGTAGTCTGCATGAGTTGATCTGAATGTGTTTTGATGTAGGACAAGGTCTCTTCAGTGAAAACGGAGAGCTCAGCGCCCTCGAAGAAAGTCGAGAACTTGCGAGGATGCGACCTGCTGCAGGAAGTTTCTGTCACAATCAGAAGGTTCAAGAAGACATCAATACCCAAAGAACGGTCAGATTCCTTTTACCCCGTTATCAAACCTGTCATCATGAACACTAAACAGTCAGAGTACACAGGCTGTGGTAAAACAAACAGAAACAGAACATTTGGTTGGTTTAGCGTTTTTTAGGGACACACATTCATCAGAAAACAGTCTTTCCTTGGTTTTTCTGTCATGCTGATTGCCAAAGTTAGATAACAACCTGATTGTCTTTAACATTTTTCATGATGCCTTTCAGGGTCCAACGCTGTGCTATGCTGCAGTTTATGGACTTCCACGAGAAGCTGCTGGACGCGCTGTGTCGAAGGACAGAGGGCAGCGCAGCCACTGAGCATGCACAAAGCCTCATCCTAGACATCTTGTGCTGGCTGGCTGGGGTTTTCTCCAACGGTCCCTGCGGGTATGACCCAAGCATCAGCACAGTTCATACATCATCATTGATCAATCAAGGTGGAACAATGGTCACTTAGACAGTTTACAAAGACAGCTAATACTTTGTGTTCTTTTTGTTTTTTAGCTTGAGAGAGGGGAAGGAGGGCCTGCTCGCAAAAACCCGGACGCGACTAACGGATATTGTACGGATGTGCTTCTTTGAGGCAGGCCGGAGCATAGCTCACAAGTGTGCTCGCTTTCTCGCACTTTGTATTAGGTAAGAACCCCAAACCTAAAGTTTCTCATACCCTGAGCCTGAATGAAATGTTGTTTTGGAGGCTCTATGTTCTGGCTTTTGTATCCACAGCTTGAAAAGTCACTTTGGTGAGAGCAGTTCTTTTTTCGAATGAAACACCAAATTAAATGAACCGAGGGCCAATCTGATATAGGAGCTTGACAAAATGAATCAAAAGATGTGCTTTATTTTTTAATTTAAGGTAGTTTATCTACCTGTAGTGTTCTGTAGATTTGACAAAAGTTTTCATGGACCGTTTCTTGTCAATAAAACTATTTCATTGGATAAAAGAAAGTTAACAAGGCAAGAGACCAGCTCCCTCACCAGGGTGGCTGTGTTCCTTGGGACAGGTATCATGCCTATAAGGATGCCCTTGCAACTGCCTAGGTAGCATTTTTTCTCCTTATTGTCCCTAAGAAAATAGCCACACTGTTCAAAGAAGAGCTAAGTTGAAACCTGAATAAACAAAAGCAGAGAATGATTTTTGTACACTCAAGGGCACATTGACACTAGCAAAGTTGTTCCGTACCGTACATAACTGAGTTAATCAATGGTTATGTCATGATAATAGAAAAGGCCTTTGTGATGATTACCAGTAGATGTTTTTTTATTTTGTGTTTATATGTAGTTGATAAATAACGTGCTGTACTTTTTGTAGCAATGGGAAAGGGGACCCCAGTCAACAGGGTTTTGGCATGAGTCTGCTGAAGGCTCTGTTGGACAATATGCCTTACTTACCTGCAGCAGCAACAGGTGGTAAGTGACTGAAATGAACAAAATGCAGTACATGTGTTGTTTGGCTCCCCTGTGTTTCTCATTTTTCACCTCTCTTTCTGGTTTCAGGCTCTGTGTTCTGGTACTTCGTGTTGCTGAACTATGTGAAGGAAGAGGACATGGCGGGCTGCAGCACCGCCTGTGCCTCCCTGCTCACCGCAATCTCTCGGCAGCTGCAGGACCGCCTCACCCCACTGGAGGCACTTCTGCAGACCAGGTATGTTCCCAACTTTTCAGGTCAATGATAGCTTACAAATATTTTTTTTCAATTTTAGTATTTAAGTAATACTCGGTAGATATAAGTAATTCAAGCTACCTCTGTTTATACAGCTGGGCATTGCCTCTGTGTTAAGAGTCCTCGCTTCCTCAATATTTCTGCTTAAGTCTCTGCTCTCCTACCTTCTGTCCACTCTCCCACAGGTACGGCCTGTACAGCTCTCCATTTGACCCCGTGCTCTTTGACCTGGAGGTCAGTGGTTCCTCCTGTAAGAATGCCTTCAACAGCAGCATCGGAGTCCAGTCAGATGAGATCGACCTCTCTGACATTCTCTCAGGTATTAGCTATGCACTTATTCAAATCAAAGAGGTTACAATGACAGATTAATAACATATGATCAGTGTATTGAATTGAAGTAAAATGCTGACAGAAGTGTGGCAATTTAGTGATATATTTCAAAATGTCAACCTGTGTTAGACATGATCAGTGCTGAAAAAATGGCTTTGTTTTTATGTATGTAGTATGTAAATTGAAATACTTCTTCCTCTGTTTTAAGAGTAAATGGCCAAAGCTGAGTTGTTTTCTTCCCTGTTTTCCGTTACTCATGCTGTGTGCCCCGCAGGGAATGGAAAAGTGAGCAGCTGTGCAGCAGCAGAGGGCAGCTTTACAGCTTTAACAGGACTCCTGGAGGTGGAGCCTTTGCACTTTACTTGTATCGCCACCAGTGATGGCACACGGGTGGAACGAGATGACGCCAGCATGTTCACTGGTAAACAATTTTTAAAATACATTTTGTTTTGAGTCTCTTTAGCAATGCCTGAACTTCTCTTTTTTATCCCCAGTGAGTACATTTGGCGTGACGCCGACTGTAGGTGGCCTGTCAACAGGGCCTGTGGGTGAAGCTTCCACAGCCCTCAGCTCTGCAGCCCAGGTGGCGCTCCAGTCGCTGTCCCACGCTATGGTTTCTGCAGAGCAGCAGCTGCAGGTCCTGCAGGAGAAACAACAGCAGCTACTGAAGCTACAGCAGCAGGTCAAAGTCTGAGTCACACACAAATCCTCACTTAGGATTTCCCTTACCTGGACAGTATAAGAGGGCAAACAGGAAGTCAAACCCAAGACGAAAATCTGTAGACTTTGTCAATTCCTGGCTCAGAACATCTAGATGACACAATCCAAAAAGTCCCTTTTTAATTAAAAAAAAAAAAGGGACATAACAGGTAGCATAAATTCAGGGAGGCGAAGGGATATTTATGGGTTGTTAAGTTCTTACAATGACAACGTCATGCTTGAGAACTATAATTATTATGTAGTATAATCTAAATAGACATAAATTCACAAAAGGATGTAAGAAAGCCCTTATTCATTTTTTGGCAGCAATCAAAATACCTGGGGATTAAAACAATCTGCTGACTGTTTCAACACTGATTCTTTATTGTTTTATAGCTATCCTGTTCTACCCCGCCCCCTTACCATTTAACAGCACTAATAGCTGTTATTATACCAGTTTTGAGCTCCTATGTTGTGCTTAGTAAAATCTCTTTTGTCTGTCCCACGTACAGAAGGCCAAGCTTGAAGCCAAACTGCATCAGACCACCTCTGCTGCCGCCGTTGCCTCAGGTGTGGGGCCCATCCACAACTCTGTGCCTTCCAACTCCTCCTCTGCCCCGGGCTTCTTCATTCACCCCTCCGATGTCATCCCCCCAACACCTAAAACCACTCCCCTCTTCATGACTCCTCCCCTTACGCCACCCAATGAGGCAGTGTCAGCAGCCTACAGCGCTGAGCTGGCTCACCTGTTCCCTGGCTCCATGATGGACCCGGGGCCTGTCAACCTTGCTGCACACAAGAACACACACAAAGCCAAACCGGTTAGTGACACACTATCAGAATCAATTTATTCTATATATTTAATGAACATATAATTGCAGTCATAAGCCCTGATTATGGTGTCAGGTGCTACTTCAATGTGTACACTTGGGGGAGAAATCAATCACTGGTTTATTGATGAGATCTTAAACTACAACAGCTAATGTATATTGTACTTTCTTTCTTTTTTTTTTAATTAATAAAAGAAATTCATTTTTTTATTGTGATTATCTTATTACCGGTATATGTTTCTACTTCAGAGCCCCATGGGTAGTGGTCTGGCTTTGGCTATTTCCCAGGCATCTCACTTCCTGCAGCCTCCTCCTCACCAGTCCATCATCATAGAGAGGATGCACTCTGGTATGTCATTTAGCAATGCTACACTTTTATCACCTAACTTTTAAAGTTTCAATAAATGTTTGAAAAAGGTTAGAGGGTTAGGTTTGTTTATACATAAATCATCAGAAAGTTACATTTGTGTAGTTTCTTCAGCTTGATTTATTTTTTATTTTTAAAAAAAGCAAATTTGTGGCTAAGGGATCTTCCTGTTTCTGCTGTACTCTTGACCAGGAGCCCGACGCTTCGTCACGCTGGACTTTGGCCGCCCCGTGCTCCTAACTGATGCTCTCATCCCGACGTGTGGTGACCTGGCCTCGCTGTCGATCGACATCTGGACGCTGGGGGAGGAGGTTGATGGCCGCAGGCTGGTGGTAGCCACTGACATCAGCACCCACTCTCTCATTCTTCATGACCTGCTGCCACCACCTGTGTGCAGGTTCATGAAGGTTAGTTATTTGTCTTAATCGTCTTTCAATGATTGCAGGAAGACCTGATGTATCTGAGTATGGCACTTTTGTTAATCACAGTAATGTAATCTCTTGGTTAATGTCCTTCTCTTTTCAGATCACTGTCATTGGGCGCTACGGCAGCACCAATGCTCGGGCAAAAATCCCCCTGGGCTTCTACTATGGACACACCTACATCCTTCCGTGGGAGAGCGAGCTTAAATTGATGCATGATCCTCTGAGGGGGGAGAGTGATGCAGCGAGTCAGCCGGATGTGGACCAGCACCTGACCATGATGGTGGCGCTGCAGGAGGACATCCAGTGCAGGTAGAGCTTTAAAAAAAACTACTGCATTCTCAGTTTGTAGAGTTTGACTTACTTTGTTCTTTATGAATTTATAATCTGTTACTTAAATAATTTCAAGTAAATGTAAGAAATTGTTACAATTATCTTATCAAAAAAATCCTCGGGAAAGAACGACATCAACTATTTTCTTTTTCCTCTTCCTTTTTACCCATTGCTTTAATTTTTAAGAAATAGACTAGGGCTGTCAGCATTAACTAGTTAATCGTGATTAATTAAGGTCTAATATTAATGATTTTTTTTTATTGCATGCTATTTTGTCTCTTTAGGCACACTGTAGATTAACCTTCGCAGTGTTTCACTACAGTCACAGTGATGGAAAAGTATGACACCTCTGAATGTCTCATTTCACCCTAAAACTTAGCAAAGGCTTACCAATTTTCTTTCAAAAGCTTTTCACCATATTTGTTGGCCAGTGTTTCTAATAGGAGCATGTGGTTACTTATTAGACAGACTCTTCAGGAATGTATTCATTCATATTTGCTGATGTGAGTTTTAAAGCGCACATGTTCCTCTGTTCCTGTTCACTAGGTATAACCTAGCTTGCCATCGCCTAGAGACCCTCCTGCAGAACATCGACCTGCCGCCTCTCAACAGCGCCAACAACGCTCAGTACTTCTTACGAAAACCAGACAAGGTGGTGGAGGAGGACCAGCGGGTTTTCTCAGCCTATCAGGACTGCATCCAGCTGCAGTTGCAACTCAACCTAGCTCACCACGCCGTCCAGAGGCTGCGGGTGTCACTGGGTGCCGGCCGCAAGTCTCTCCCCTCAGCTGGGGCGGCAGAGACCCAGGAGCTCGTCCACAACTCCTCTACTGAGCAGCTGAGGACCATAATCCGCTACCTGCTGGACACTCTGCTAGGCCTGCTGCATTCCAACAACGGTGAGCAAGGAACTGGACATAGCTGGGTCTGAAAATCCATTCAGTGTTGAAATATATGCATTTTTTCCCACCTGAATTTGACAAATTATTAATGGGCTGCAGCATTAGTCCTCAATTCTTTAATTTGTGTGTTTATTTTTTTGAACATTTTTAGGCCACTCAGTGCCTTCAGTGTTGCAGAGTACCTTCCATGCGCAGGCCTGTGAGGAGCTCTTCAAACATCTTTGCATCAGCGGGACGCCTAAGATCCGTCTTCACGCTGGACTGCTGTTGGTGCAGCTCTGTGGAGGGGAGCGCTGGTGGGGCCAATTCCTCTCAAACGTACTGCAGGAACTCTACAACTCAGAGCAACTACTTATCTTCCCCCAGGACAGGTAGAGGCCATGACATTTTTTTTTTATGACACTTCATTTGGTGCTTTTTGCTTAGTACAAATCAGAAAAAAAGAACAAACGAACATCACTGAATGAAAAGGCAAGTGTGTGAGAAAAACATAGAAAGAAAGCAAGTTAAAGAGCGGTAGATGCAGAATCAGTCAAAATGTGTTATACATGGAGTCTCTCAAAGTCAAAGTCAACTTTATTGTCAATTTCAAAATATGCCAGACATAAAGTGGAATCGAAATTGCGTTTGTCTCCGTCCCGCGGTGCAATACAACCAAAATAAGGTAAAATAAGATAAGGTAAAATAGATCAAATAAAATGAAGTAAAAATAAGATGAAGAGGCTGTGTGAGGGGTGGGTGGGGTCACGCACAATGCTGGTTGCTTTGCGGGTGAGGCGGGTACCGTAGAGGTCCAGAAGAGAGGGGAGTGGGACACCGATAATCCGTTCAGCAGCCTTCACTGTGCGCTGCAGGGTCTGAAGGGAGTTTTCATCCCACATCACCCTCATCCAGTCGGGCAAGAAATGAGTCCAAGATAGCTGGAAATGAATGGCTGACATCATATGGGCGATCTATTTCTGAACAGAAGGCGGGTCAGAGGACTCCCAGTCTCTTAGAATGAGTCTCTTGGCGATTGACATCCAGCGCCACTAATGGGCGTGGAGAAACCTTCAGTTACCTTTGAGCAGCTGAAGATGGAAAATCCACCATCTGACTGAAAATCTTTTATAGGACTTGAAATATGAGGCAAACAGTTATGACCAGAATCTAGTTAGTGAAGGGCAGAACCAGAAGGCGTGAGAAAGCGTGTCCTCTGACACTCTGCATCTGCAACACAGTGTCGAGACAGAGGAGTCAAATCTTAAATTAGATTTAATCCAATTACCAAAAGCTCTACAGAAAAGATTTCCAAAGCTTTTAAACACATCGAGGACAATGAAAGTAATTAAAAAATATATATTTTCTTTTGTTTTAAATACCTTTATTTGATACTCATAAGCAGGGGGTGGGCGGGGTATTACATTTATTTACATTTATTTAATTAAGTTCAGTTTTTTTAAGCTGCTTAACATGTCTCATAAATCAGCTTGTACAAACATGAATTTCAATCTGAAAATGTAATTAATCCATGATAGAGTAACCTACTTTGAGACATTGAGTAAAGGACATACCGTAGTCGCCCCTTCATTACATGTTTATGTATGCTTTTATATATATATATATATATATTAATATATTAATATTTCGGTGCAGGAATGGGTGCTGAGATTGTAACTTCTGTTTTTCTTTCCAGGGTGTTCATGCTCCTGTCTTGCATTGGCCAAAGATCGTTGAGTAACAGTGGAGTGTTGGAGGGCCTCCTGAACCTCTTAGACAGCCTTCTTTCTCCACTACAGCAGCCTCAAGCAGCTGCCCAACGCAGGACTGAAGGTATTGCTACCTTGAATTTGGAAGAGTTATAATTATATTGCAAAGCTTTTTATGTGTAATGGAGAGAACTTGTTAAGAGTGAAAGGCTTATAATATTGATCAAAGCACAAATGACAGATTTGTGTGTGATGAATGTATATTTGAATTAAATAATTTAGCAGATTGAGGTCAAAGACTGTGTATTTATTATGTGTTTTTTCAGGAGTCTTGGATATCCCCATGATCAGCTGGGTAGTGATGCTGGTTTCTAGACTATTGGACTACGTGGCCAGCATAGAAGACGAGGCCTCGGGTGGGAAGAAGAACCTTGGAAAAGAGCGGGAGAGAAGTTATACAGGTATGTAAAGATTAAGATTGACTTTATTGATCCTGCAAGAGGAAATTCTGTTTTTACACTCTGTTAATCATGCAACACACACATGCACAAACAGCATCCTATGGACATGCACTAATTGAGAGACGTCAGAGTGACGGAGCTGCCCACAGCGGGCGCTCCTGAGCTGGTGGTGGGGAGGGGGTTTGGTGCCAACTTCCATATTTGGTCCGCACCGGGACTTGAACCGGCGATCCTCAGGTTCCTAACCCAAGTCCCTACAGACTAAGCCATTGCCGCCCATAAAGTGTCCGATGATTTGATTTGAAATTTTAAAACCTTCAATGAACAGTTTTTAATGCACTTCAGGACTTCACTTTTTAAAGAAGGAAAGTTCAAAGAAAAGAAAAAACAATTGTCATTTTCATATTATCAATCACTATATCATAACTTTGAGGCTGCTGTGAATTCATTCAGTCTGTGTTTAGATATATGTTCTAAATGTTAAATGTCTTTTGAAATGCTGCAACTTCTAAATGAACCTCACACATGATGAGCTTTTAAAGAAGAAAAAATAAAATCCTCATAGATTATTGGGTAACCTTTTTTTCTAACAGCAGAATAAGCGTGTCCAAAACCTCATGTAAAAGTCATGCAAAACACATCAGGGATGTTACGAGCGACTCATTTCTTTTAAATTAAATTGGTCGACTCGTCACATTAAGAAACAGTCAAAATTTAAAAAAAAAATGTCACTTAACAAAGCAAAACACAGTATCACAAACTGTTCAGGTAAACAATGTTGAATTAGTTTGTAGAGTGTGTCTAATTGTAGCATTGCTAGCACCACCATCCTTCTGTCCTTGCCAAGTCCACATTCCTGTTCTAAAAGTGGTTGAGCATTGCTCCGGTCGATTTGCCAGTTTAACCTGCGCACATCTCTGTCAGACATCTGATTTCAGAAATTGAACCTGAACGCATGGTTGTTTTTTGTGAATTTATCAGTTTTCAACTGGTCAGCTGATGATTTTTGTTGTCGATCTGTCCTTCAGGTATTCAGTGGAGCTTCATCAACAACAGCCTTCAGTCTCAGAGCTCCAGCAGGTCAGCCAAAGGCAGCAGCAGCCTGGATCGACTCTACTCTCGCAAGATCCGCAAGCAGCTCGTCCACCACAAGCAGGTAAATGTGTCTCAACCAAACACCAGCTTCCATTTAAATAGATACATTTTGATGTGTTCTTGAAATCCTCTGATAGTGTTATATGAAAATGTGCACTTAAGTCTGATACAAGTCTTATAATATATAAACCCGGGACTATGACTTTCTTGTTTTGTTTTTTTACTTGTTTGCACATCTCATGATGCTGCAGCATTAAATTTGGTTGTCTTGAGTGAACACTTTTGCAGTTCTTATATTTATCATGCGCTTTTTATTGTAGCAGTTAAATCTATTGAAAGCTAAACAGAAAGCTTTGGTGGAGCAGATAGAGAAGGAGAAGATCCAGAGTAACAAAGGCTCCTCCTACAAACTCCTGGTGGAACAGGCCAAGCTCAAACAAGCAACATCCAAGGTGAGAAGTTAATCATTCACTGCAGTGTATAATAGGAAGCCCTGTCACTTTATAAAGCCCTGTTCACACATGCACAAAACTCCTGAAAATTTCCCAAATTTTCATGGTGTGCTGCATGTGTGAACACATAGGCTAAACTTTTAAACCAGACTTTAACTGGAATTTTCCCTGCCAGCCCCCTAGTAATAATTGTATTGTGAGGTCAGTGGTAAGCCGATGTGTGAACCAGGCAGGTAATATTCAGGATTATTCAGCCTGAGGGGTTGGGAGAGGATTGTGACGTTTATATCATGCGACCGATGCCATCGTCATGCATGTCATGAAACTGCTTCCGTATGTTTTCTCCCTACCAATATGTTCTTCTATTCTCTTTTGTTTATACTGTGGATACCTCCTAAACATGTACCATTGATATAAAGGCAAATTAAACATTAGATTCTGTTGCTAGTTTGCCATCTTGACACATCGTCTTTTCTGCCATGGATTGCCTGAGACATTGAAAAACGTGTCCTTGTTCTGACATTTTTAAATGTCTTGTAATCCCCTGTTTACCCTCCCTCCATATTGCAGCACTTTAAAGACCTAATCCGTCTCCGACGGACTGCTGAATGGCCCCGCTCCACGTTGGATACAGAGTCCACAACTGCCAAAGAAGCCCCAGAAGTAGAACCCCTGCCCTTCACTCTGTCCCATGAACGCTGCATCTCTGTGGTTCAGAAGCTGGCCCTGTTCCTCCTCTCTATGGACTTCACCTGCCACGCTGACCTGCTACTCTTTGTCTGCAAGGTATTCATCCTACTCAAGTACAAAGACTTTTTAAATATTCTGATCTAAAATGTCAAGTCAATGAATACTGTTGTCTTACCCACTCAGGTCCTTGCTAGGATAGCAAATGCCACAAGACCCACAATCCACCTGTGTGAAGTAGTGTCTGAGAATCAGCTGGAGCGTCTGCTGCTCCTGCTTGTGGGAACCGACTTCAACCGAGGGGACATTTCCTGGGGGGGCGCCTGGGCTCAGTATTCCCTCACATGTATGCTACAGGACATCCTGGCAGGTGTGTTAAGTTTGTGGGTTGTTGTGTTATTTTCTATCTTACAGGTCTTGTGTTTTAGTGGCGTACAATTAATATATGAAACTGATTTCATACTTTGTCATCCTCCCAGGTGAACTGCTGTCTCCAGGCTCTCTGGATGTAATGGACGAAGTGGCGGTGGGTGAGGAGGCTGGGGCATCGTCCTCCTCAGCAGGGGCCGATTCAGATGACTCCCTGCCCCAGCCGGCCCCCATCCCCCTGGTAGAGAGCATTGATGAGGCCCTGGTACCCGATATCATCGCAGGTACTGCCGGGAACTCCTCGGTTTTCCAAAGTGCGTGGGTAACCCTATCGGTTCTCAACTCTTCCAATAACACAACACAGATACAAACACACATGTTTCTCATCTCAATATCAAGTATGACTTTTCTTCTTTGACATGGCTGCATGGTTACTGTTTTTTCTCCACAGTATGATATGATGTGAACTGTTAATGTCTTTTTAAAGCTTTTTAGAGTGAGAGTTCAGACATCTAGATTCAATTTAACAACATGTCATTCAAAGTTGCATTGTCATCATGGTTATTTGCCTTTGCGTTGTAGAGATAAGTGAACACTGCATTGGAGATGGACACTATCATCACTGTCACTTATTTGTGTCTCAATGAAGAAACACTCAATTTGGTGTCTTGTGTATGGACTCTCGCTTTAGTACTGGAGTTTAGGCCGGTATAGCATTAAAATTGCCCAGTAACGTGCTAAAGAAAGAGTTTCTCTTGCTTCTATGTTTCCCTAGTGTGCTTGCTTGGCAATATTAAAGCTGTTTTTATTATCTGAAGGTGCTCCACCTCTGTCATCTTTGGAAAAAGATAAAGACATAGACTTTGACTTGCTACAAGACCTGATGGATGTTGATATTGATCCTTTAGATATTGATTTGGAAAAAGATCCACTTGCTGCCAAAGTTTTTAAGGTACGTTGATTAAGACATATTATTTTCCCTTTTTAAAATTCACTTCTGTAACGATGTAACAAACCTGTCGGTAAATGGAATGTCACTTCTTATCAATTACTGTTATACGTAATTCTATATGTACTTTTTTTTTTAACTTTATGATATTTCTTGCAAATTACAGTTTAGGTTCATAACCATACACTGCATACACAATTTTATTTAAAATGTTTCTATTTAATCCTTAAACAAGAGCCACCCCCCAATCCATAGACTGTATAAGACGTGAATGTGGACACGTGATTCCTACTTGGATTCTGGCAGATGTTTTTGAAATTTTTTGACAGAATTGACTTTATAAAGACAAGAGAGTTGAGCTGGATGTCAAAGGATTAGATTTGTTTGACAAGGTTAATTGATAATAACATTTTAAGCTAGAAAACAGGCTGAACACAATGTTCTTTTTCATTAAATCATCCATTCTACTCTTTAGAGTCTTTTACTATGACTGAAGAGGTTGTAGTCAAAGGTTTGACATGGCAGTTAACCATGCCTTAAGCTAAAGCTCAAAATAGATTTTTTTTGTTAACAAAATGACCATTGTTCTGTATTGAAGAAGGCTTCAAACCAACCATTGAAACCGTAATAATGAACCCTTACAATGAAAAATATTTTTTAGGGCATAAATCCAGTAACAATTGGCGTCATTTTGGGCACGATAGCCGAGAAGTTAAAGCATGCGTCCCGTGTACAGAGGCTGTAATCCTTGTAGCAGCCTGGGCTCGACCCCGACTCTCTGCACTTTGCTGGTTGTCATACCCCTCAACTGTCCTCTCAAAATTTGGCCAAAAACGGGGAAAGGAAGCAGTAAAAACACTAAATACTTTTAATGTTTACCAGGGCTGGTAAACAATTACTGGTACATTTTTTAATCACAATTAATCACTGAATTTCACCAGTTAATCACAATAGATAACATTTTTATCGCATGTTTAAAATCCCATTACTTTGCATTTGATAAGAGTTTTTGTTTGGCTTTTATTTTGTACCGTTTTAAGCTGAGAGTATTTTACCTCTTATTTGAATACAAACTTTTATTTTGAAATAATACAGACAGCCCTAATATTTTCACATTATTGTTTTCCCCTCAAACCTACCCTACAGCGCAGCTTCCCACACTTTTCCAACGAAGAAATTAAAAACCTTATTGTTCAGTTAATTGTTCATTTTAATCAGTGACAGAGATATAGCATTATCTGAAACTCTGCAAGGTCAAACAACTTCCAAGCTGCTTGTTTAATAGAAGAATCGCCAAGAACAAGTAGCTGTTAAATATGTAGACAAAGTAACGTTTGTCGGCCCTTTCTAGGCTCAAATAAGAAAACTGGTTTACACTCTTTGTACTTTTAGCACCTTCATCAATATTCTGGGATCTTAAATTAAATGTAGAAATTGAAGTGTCCAAACAAGACGAGTCATTTTTTTTGTCATGTTTCACATCCCCCTCTTCTCATGTCCATCCTCAGCCTATAAGCAGCACCTGGTATGATTACTGGGGCGCTGACTACGGCACATATGGGTACAACCCATACATTGGAGGCGTTGGTATCCCGGTGTCCAAACCTCCTGTTGCTGCAGAAAAGCCAGGATCTCAGAGTCTGTCAGTGTCCGTGTCACAGGGTGAGTACGGGTGGAAGAACAGACCTCACTGCATTTGTTTTATATAATGTTTTTCAATCTGACCTTTGACCTTTATGCCTACCTTTCATAGCGCTGGATGCGCGGCTAGAAGTGGGACTAGAGCAGCAGGCTGAACTCATGCTCAAAATGATGGCAACTCTGCAGGCTGATTCCATTCTCCAGGCCCTCACCTCAAGCTCCTCCACAGGTGAGTAAAAAAGACTGTATGAAACATGGAAATGATCATTTTACACAATTAGTATTTTTGCTTATTGTAACGTAATTTCTTCAGGATTTTCAACCATATCTCTTGAATCAGTGTTATCAGAGTTATTTCAATTGCTTGAAATCCTTCAGATCTCTTTTACCTCAAGGTTTGAGAAATAATACTCTTACTATTATATTTTCTATTTAAGAACAATTTAAACACAATAATTAAAACACCATGCTCTCATGTGGCCGTATTTATTGCTGCCCCCCCTGCATGATTTTACCATGTTTGAAAAAACACAAAATCTAATTTAATTATGCCATCAAAAACAAACAATATGGTGAAATGAAAAATGGAAGCCTTGCCCTTATTGCAAAAATAACAAAATGTTATGCTCATCCATGAGCTGCAGCTCTTTAACAACCGCTTCACAAGAACAAAACAAATTACAGCTGTTTATTTAAAGCACACCTGGTACACCCAGGAAACAAGAGCTTTCATGCTTTTGTGCGCCACATAGACAATGAATGTGTTTGAGAACGGAGTGCAGCGCCCACTGCTACCTGAAATGCACTTTAGAGTTACGCTGCAAATAAGGATGAAGTCTTCGGTAATAGTTGTTTTGGATTTTTGCGAACTTTCTAGTTGTTTTCAGGAAATCTGTTTTGATGACTAAAAAAAACTGTTCAAGTTTAAATTGGTGGTCTTTCGTTCTAAAGTACAAGTTTTACTTGTTGATTGGCTTTCAGTGAACCAGGCCTCCAATGGGACTGATGACTCCCTGCTGAGAGCTCTCCATGGAGGAGGCTCTCCTCCTGTTAGCGGCCTGATCCAAGCCTCATCCATCCCAATACTGAGCGCCTGCTTCAATAAGCTCTTCTCCATGCTGCAGGTCCACCACGTACAGGTATGTCAGACTCAGTGCATATTTAAAACATATGATTCTTTGTCACTAATGTTTTCAGTAGAGGCACCTACTGAAACCTTGACTCTTCAATGGTTTTATTTTTTAATCTGTTCATAGTTTCATGGGAGGCTACAGAGCAAATTCTAGATTGTCTTAATGTGTAAATGTTTCTTTTGCCACTTTATAGCATTGATATTTGCCATTAAATTGAAGGTAAAGTTTGTCTTATTTTGTGCAGATTTTTCATGAATATCTCCAGGACACCCTGTAAAAACTGTAGCGATAATAAAGTTAATAAACCCCCCTCCCCAAAAAGAAATTCTCTATAATGTAGCCAGTTATTAGATGGCCATCTTTTCACATGTAAATCAGCAAACTACATCAAGCCTTGCTTTCATCCTCTCTTTGGAAGAGAAAGCAACATGCACAACATTCTGCCCAGTGAAATCCTTACACTCTGTATTATATGCTCATAAAATTCTCTCAGTCTAACTTCACTCTCTCCACATCTTTTTTGGATGAAAGTCTTGCTTACACAATTTTAAATCATTATTTAATCCAGCAGAAAGGAACATTTCCTGTTGTGGTCATTAATGTCTTGTGTTCCCAGATTCTGAATCATAACTTTATTCAGTTTTAAGGCGATGAAACTTCCACTTAAACTAAGTGATACCTCATAAACTTAATACTCTACAAATAAAGAAGAACAGACAACAAAGGGTATTTAAAAAAATGCATTCTCTTCTTAGCTGGAGTCTCTGCTGCAACTGTGGTTAACGCTCAGTCTCAATACCTGCTCTAATGGCAATGAAGAGAGCGGCTCGGACATCTTCATGTTCAACGCAAGCCGAGTGCCCACCATCCCGCTCAACCAAGGTAAGGACTCCATCACACTGTGTCTTCCTTTCAACACCTCTGATACAGCTGTGGAAAGTTGAGTCAGTTAAGGTTCCTTTCTTGTACTATTTTTTTTTGACTGTTTGTATTCCTGCTGGGTTTATAATGTATTGTGTCTTTGTCCAGCATCCATCAGCAGTTTCCTGACAGTGCTGGCTTGGTACCCCAACACCTCCCTGAGAACATGGTGTCTGGTGCTGCACTCTCTCACCCTGATGACCAACATGCCCACCTGCAGTCAGTACCCCATTCTTATTGGCTTGCTTCCGTTACAGTAATCCATGTGAGAGAGTTGCACTCCCAATCTGTGGTCTTTATGTCCACAGTTAATAGTTAAGCAGTAAGGAGCAGTACCCAATAAGGAGCCTATTTGAGCATTTACACTTAGCATTAATGCTAATCAGATTAACTTCCATGTTTGCTTATGGTTAGAGATTGGGGAAGATTGACACAGTGTCAAAGTGTTTTGATCTTAATGTTTAGATGATTCTGGAACGATGTTCAGACAATGTAGACTCTGTGGTATCAGGATTATATTTGTCATATCACTTAGACAGGACACTAATAGAAATCCAACGATATCAATACCTCTTTCTTTCCCAAAATAGAATTCCTAGGCACCCAGTACTGTTGTTGGTTTTTTTTTTTTAACAAAAATTGCAAGCAAACTCCTGCACACTATCTGAATACTACAAATAAATTAGCACCATTGATTTGATTTGTTTATTCTGAACAACAACAAAAAAGACAGAAAATAAATAATTACAAACAGTGAAAAGTATAATTTAGAAAAAAATAATACAAATTTGTACACTAAGCTATTATAAGTTACATGTCTGTAAAGGAGTGGGCAGAAGTAAACACTTATTGAATCCCACCCCCTCTCCAACATTTGGGTAAAGTTGCAAATGTATTTCCTTTTCAATTTGGGCAATGCTCTCTCTCTCTTTGGGTTGAAATTATGACTGGTGATCTGTAGTGTTTTTAAAGCTTCTGCACACCATTGATAATTTGAAAACAGAGGTTGTAGAATTTGAAACACACGTATCTCAAATTCTGACATCCTTAACTACGACCAATAAAAACAAACAGTCCACGATGACACATAGCCTGTTCTTGGTGAGGTCATTAGACGCCAAGTTTCAGGGTTAGCACAAGTAATTGTTATACAAGTTTAATTTGTATGATGCCTTTTAAATTTGGGGCAGGTTTTTATAACCGTGTCGGCCAGTATACCTCCTTTAAAATCACACTTTGTTTCAATTTACACCATAATAAACTTAATGTCGTGACATAAAACATTACAGTATTAAATATCATATTACTGACAATGTTTCACAACACATAGCAGATAGCAAAAGTGTTTCTAAATGCTGTGTGTTTGATTGTACAATTGTAATGATATAACCTCATTATAATCTACTTAATTTTGTTAAAAGCTTAATAGATGATAAAATGCCCACAGCTCATTGGATTTGGATTTTCATTGGTTCTGTCTACACCTTGCATTAACATCCATCTTTTGTAATAGGATAACAAGTGGACAGCAATTAAGTACAGATGTTTACGCTTTGTATTAATAATGAGTCTTCTTTAGCACTTGATTCGGATCTCATGTGCCTGCCAGTTTGAAATGTGTCGTCGTTTACAACCAGCGGGAGGCAGCATTGTTCTCCCAGTAGACATGTTGGTCCTTAATGCTGCCATGGATGCATTCATGTCTCCGCTACCTAACCAGTCTACGTGCAGGACCACCTCTGTATCTGGTCTGAGCTATCAGATCTCAGTCCGGCCTTAGGATGCGATTGGGGTGCGATCCCAACTTGCATGAAGAGACTATCCACTTGTTATCAGAACAAACTAGGATGGATGTTTATGCAAGTTGTAAACAGAGCCATTGTGAAAGCCACAGCTCCAACTTGTCTTTTTTTTTTTATATATATATATATATATATATATATATATATTTTTTTTTTTTTTAATTCATTTTTTAACATAACAAACACAGAACAAGACAGCACAGATGTAACCAAATTACTGAATAAAAAAAATATATATATATATTTAAAAATAAAAATAATAACATACATGGGTTGTAATAACATATCATATCAGATACAATCTTATCTACCTAAATTACATGTCAAAGGGAAAAAACATGACTATGATGTATTTTTGAAGATAAAGTGTGGGCACCCTTTCTGCAATAAGCCAACCAGATCAGTGGGAAGATAATCTATGAAGGGTTGCCAAATATTATAAAATAAGTTGTTATTTCCCTTTAATTTAGCACTGAGGTGTTCCATAGGAAGAACCTTAAATGTTTCTCTGTACCACTGCGTGACTGATGGAGGCTTCTCCTGAATCCACTGAAACAGAATACATCTCCTCGCTAGGAGCAGAGGTTTACCCATTAGAACGAGCTGTCCTGTTGATAGAGAAAACTGTTGCGTAGGTAAGTTCAGGAGAAACAATGCTGGCTCTAGTTTTATTGTTCTGTGAAAAATTAAGCCAAGCTCCTGGGCAACATTTTTCCAATACCTGGATATTAAGGAACATTGCCATACACAGTGATAGTAAGTTCCTACTTCTTTTTTACACTTCACACAGAGGGCGGAGATCTGAGGACTAATTTTGTTTAATAATTGTGGTGTTCGCTGAAGTCTATGTAATATTCTGTATTGGCTCTCTTTGAGTCGATTACATGTAAAGATTTTTCTAGCTGAAACAAAGGTACCTGACCACGCCTCTGCACTAAGTTCAACCTCCAAGTCCCTTTCCCATAGTTCCCTAGTTCTCTCAACCCTATCACAATTAATAGGATGTAATTTGTCATAAAAAAGGGAAATTCTTTTTCTGTCGTTGAGCGCATTTAAACTAAAATTGAGAAGAAAACTTTCAATTGAGCTCAACAATGGTTGATCAGTGGGGATAATCAGATCTGATTGGACAAAATGTCTAACTTGGAGAAAACCAAAGAAGTGACTATTTGGTATTCTGTATTTGGTCTTGAGTTGATTGAATGACATAAAATCACCATTTTGAAATAAATCAGCCACAAATCTTAGACCCTTTGAATACCAGTCATTGAAAATACTTTTCCCTATACCTGGAGAGAAGGCTTTATTTTGAGTCAGAGGTTGTAATGCTGATGAGAAACCTCTCCGGCCAATGTGTTTAGTAATATCTCTCCAGATTCTAAGCGTGCTAAACGTGACAGCGTTGTTTTTAACATCTGCTGGCAGTTCGCCAGCGTCAGTTGAGAGGAGACTGAAAGGAGAGAGAGGGGAACAGCACCATGAATCTGTTAGAGGCTCCCCTTGATGTATAAAATGGTTTAGCCAGCGTGATATTATCCTGCCGTGGCAGGCCCAATTGTAATATAGAAAGTTAGGAAGTGCTTGACCCCCCCTGTCTATTGGCAACTGTAAGGTCTTCATCTTTAGCCTAGATTTCTTGCCATGCCATATAAATTTTGAAAGAGATCTTTCGATATCCAAAATAACTCTTCTATTGATCTTAAGTGGCAGCATTTGCATTGGGTACAACATCCTGGGAAGTACATTCATCTTAACCAAGCTTATTCTACCCATCCATGACAGAGGAAGATCAAACCATCTGCTGAGGTCATTTTTAACTGCTTTCAAAGTTGGAATAAAATTTAATTTATACAATTCTTTTATGTCTGCTGATACTCTAATCCCCAGATAGGTAAAGCCTGAAATTGACCACCTGAACGGAAAATTAACAAGGGTATCCGGGACACCAAAGTCTCCGAGAGGCAAGGCCTCTGATTTGTCATAATTAATTTTGTAACCTGAAATTTGGCCAAATTCACTTATAATCGATTCCAATACCGGTATGGAGCTCTCTGGATTAGTAATAAACAACAATATATCATCAGCATAGAGCGAGATCCTGTATTCTGTGTCTCCCAATGTGACACCAGAAAAAAAACGGTGGGTTCTAATGGCCTCTGCGAGGGGCTCAAGCGCAAGTGCGAATAAAAGCGGCGAAAGGGGACAGCCCTTGCGTGTGCCTCTATTCAGAGGGAACATCTCAGACACTGAACCATTTACCAGAACTCTTGCAGACGGAGATCTATATAGGAGCTTAACCCATGTAGTGAAACCAGAACCTAAACCAAACCTGTTAAGAACATCAAATAGATACTCCCACTCCACCCGATCAAAAGCTTTTTCTGCATCCAGTGAAACAGCAAGAATCCTTTTTTTAGTATTTTGTGAAAATTGTTTTTTATAAACCCTGTCTGGTCTGATCCAACCAAGATGGGCAAGACCTCCTCCAGTCTTCGAGCCAGAAGCTTGGATAATATTTTGCTATCAACTCCGAGTAAGCTTATTGGTCTGTAAGAAGCACAGCTATCTGAGGGTTTATCTTTTTTTTAAATCAAGGAGATGTGGGCAAGATTTAGAGTTGGTGAAAGTGTTCCCCTTTCAAAAGATTCTATAAACATTTTAGTTAAAGGTCCAACCACCAACCTGGACATTTTTTTTATAAAATTCAGGGCTGAACCCGTCAGGACCTGGGGCTTTTCCACTTTGTAGAGATTTAATAGTATCTAATACTTCCTGTGTTGTGATTGGTTTGCATAGATTATTTCTGTTAGTTTCGGACAGAGTTGGGAGATTTATTTTATCAAAAAATCGTTTTCTCAGCATCGAAGTGTTTTGACACTCAGAAGAGTAAAGGTTTTGGTCAAATGTTTTCATTATTTTACTTATAACTTTGGTTTCAAAATGTTGTTTCCCCTTGAAATCTTTGAGTGATGGGATTACACAAGACCCTGCCTGGCCTTTTGCAAGACTGGCAAGGAGCCTGCCAGGTTTGTTTCCAGATTCAAATAATCTATGCTTAGCAAAAAAAATAGCTGATTCTGCTTTTTGGGTTAGAAGTTGATCTAAGGCAGAGCGCGCTGCTTCTAATTTTTTAAACACCGATACGGAGGAAGAGGCTATAAAGACTCTGTCCAAGGTTTTAATTTGCTGCTCAAGCTCTAACTGTTTCGCTAGTGCATTTTTCCTCTTAGCAGCTGTATAAGAAATGATGCCCCCCCTCAGGAAAGCCTTGCCTGTTTCCCATAAAGTAGATGCAGATACCTCAGGTGATTCATTAGTGGAAATAAAAAGTTCCCATTGTTTTTCTAAGTATGTTACAAATTCAGGATCGCTGAGAAGAGATGAATTTAGGCGCCAGTGTCTAGATAAAGGGTCATAATAAGGTGGTAGGAGTTCTATAGAAACTAATGAATGATCCGAAAGGACACATGCATCAATAGAGCAGGATTTAGTCCTGTCGAGTGTTGAGCTTGAAACAAATAAATAGTCAATTCTTGAGAAAGACCGATGAGGGCGCGAGAAAAAAGTAAAATCTTTCTCTCGAGGATTTATGATTCTCCATGCATCAAATAAGCCTAGATCTAGACATAGATCCTTTGTGGCTTTTGCCATCCTGGATAGAGGTAAAGTTTTAGATGGACTGTGGTCCATTTCTGGAACCAATCCGCAATTGAAATCTCCTCCTAATATAACAAAAGGGGGGCAAATAGAAGATATATCCAGCCAGTAACTTTGAATAAAATGAGCTGTCAAAAGTATTGGGGGCATAAGCACTTCCCATGAGAACATGTTCTCCATATAAAAACCCAGTAATTACAACATACCTTCCTTCTGTATCGTGAATAACTTTTTCAAGTTTAAAACTCATATTTTTGTGGATGAGAATTGCCACCCCTCTACTTTTTGAGTTGAATGAGGAATAAAAGATTTGGCCAACCCAAACATGTTTTAACTTCAGGTGTTCAAGGTCTGTAAGGTGGGTCTCTTGTAATATTGCCACTTGTACCTTGTCTTTTTTGAGCATAGAAAGTATTTTACGTCTCTTTACCACATTATTGATCCCTTTGACATTTAATGTGATAATTTTAATGTTACTCATTATGTAGCGTGTTTATCTGACAAGAAAAAATAAAATAAGACAATTTAACCTGATATATAACCCACTGTTTGTAAAAAAAAGATAAATTCAGTATCATTTGACTTAGAAACTGTGCTGACATAAACATATCCATCACCTAAAGATGGAAGAACCAGAACCTTCTCCATGCTCAGAACACCATGCAAATATAAAGCCAGCATAAGAGCATGAAGTGTATAAAGTAACAAAACAGAACAAAAACCAAAAGCTACCAGATGGGTAGTACGATAGGAGCACGTGCTGCCAGAAGGAGTCATCACCTCTGGAGGGGAGAAAGCAAAACAAAACAAAAATCCCTCCATATCCACTCCCGTCCCCACAACATAAAGTTATTACATGCCTGTTATATTTGGCATTTAATTACCATAAAGCTTCTATGGCCATAATATTTGAGAAATAAAAAGAGAAAGAAGAGGGCCCCTTGATTGTTATCAATATTTTAGCCAGACAAAAGAGAGGCTGCTTCACACCAAGAGACACACTTGGGAAAGACAAAATATAGTTTAGCCATGTCAGTATTTAGATTATTACAGTCTTATATTTAGGTAGAAGAGAGCTATGGTTAACAAGTAACTACTGACCAGATTTATTCCAGTGTGTTGATAAAGTTATCTGCATCTCTCGGTGTTTCAAACTTGTGCTCTGCGCCGTTGTAGTTCACTGTCAGTGTAGCCGGGAAGCGCATGTTAAACCGCATGCCCTTGTGGTTTAGAGCTTGACATACATTGTTGCGCGTCGCCTCTCTCGAACCACAGACGATAAATCCTGGTGTATAAAGAACCGCTGTCCTTCGTATTCCAAGTTAGGCGTTGCCCTCACTGCTGCCATTATCCTCGGTTTATCCCTGGAGTTGTGCAGACGGATGATCACCGGGCGAGGGCAAGCGCCTCGCGGCCCCGAGCTCCGATGTGCCCGGTCAATTTTAATACGGCTTTTGGTACCGGGGCTCGCTTCTAGGTTGAGAACGGTGGGCAGCCAAGATTCAAAGAAGTCTATCGGGCGCTTCCCCTCCGTGCCCTCTTTCAAATTGAGTACGCGGATATTATCCCGCCTGCTCCGGTTTTCCATGTCATCTATGCCATCAGCCATCACCTTCATTTTCTTCTCTGCATCGGCAGAGTCTTGCCTCCAGACCGGCCACCGTGTCCTCCACATCCGATACTCTCTGTTCAGCCGCGGTAATGCGTTTGGACTGGCTTTCCAGGGTCGTGGACATTTTTTCCAAAGTCTCAGAGAACTTAAAAGTTTTTTTCCCATAACGTCGCTAAAGTTCTGAGTTACCTCATGAATTAAAGCTGTGGCATCCATTGTTGGCAGGGTTTTGCCTCCTTCGTGCGCAGTGCTCGTTTGGCTAGCAGTTGTAGCAGCTGTTGACTTGCGTGGTTGAATTTTCGTCTGTTTCGACATCTCTCGTCACTTAAGGGTGTACCTTTCTTCTCGTTACAAGTTGTTACAACAATGTGTTGACATAATAAGCTAAACTGGATACATTAGACCGTATCAAATATAATCAAAATAGAGTGGGAGCGGGAGCTCGGTGAAAACACGTCCTCTAGCCAACCATCGTCACGTGACCCCCCCCCCAACTTGTCTTTTAATTTAGTCAGCAGTTTGAATCTCAGTAGTTTTGTGACTTAAAATCCGACAGCATGTTTTTATTTATGCTCTCATTCTTCTGTAGTTGGTACCTAATAGTTGTGTTATGTGCAATGATTTACATAGAACCTGTGTTTGGACTTTCAGCCTCCAGCAATGGAATGGGCTCTCAGGAAAGCACAGCCCAGCAGATGGTGTCCGATCCCACCCTGGTTCACGTCTTGGTGCGCTTCCTGTCCGGCTGCAGCACCAACGGGACAAGCCAGCACAGCTCTCAAGTGGGACCCACTGCCACCCAGGCCATGCACGAGTTTCTGGGCCGCCTGCAGGTTCACTTGTCCTCTACCTGCCCCCAAATGTTCAGCGAGTTCCTGCTCAAACTCATGCACATCCTTTCTACTGAGAGGTATGAGTATCTCTTGAAGTTTTCTGCCAATAATGTTTGCATCTTAAAGATTTCTGATTGACTCTAACAACAACAAGAGATCTCTTTGATAACTCGTGTTTCTCATGCTTTAGGGGTCCGTTCCAGTCAGGCCAGGGCCCACTGGATGCTCAAGTGAAGTTGTTGGAGTTTACTCTAGAGCAAAACTTTGAGGTGGTGTCAGTGGCCACCATCTCCTCTGTCATCGAGTCCATAACATTCCTGGTTCACCACTACATCACCTGCTCTGACAAGCTGGTTTCCCGCAGCGGCTCCGACAGCTCTGTGGGTGCACGCGCCTGTTTCGGTGGTCTCTTTGCCAACATCATCAGGCCAGGAGATGCAAAGGCTGTGTGTGGAGAGACAACACGCGATCAGCTGATGTTTGACCTCCTTAAGCTGGTCAACGTGCTGGTGACGCTGCCCCTGTCTGTGGACAGAGAGTTCAGTGGAAGGCTGCCGCCGGCTGGCAGCGGAGCAGCTGATAGCAGTGTGTCAGACGAGGAGAAGGTCTGCGGAAGCAAAGAAAGCATTGCTGGTGGATCCACGTCCAGTCAGGGTCCTCCTGCGGGTGTGGCTGATTTGGTGCTGGCAAATCAGCAGATTATGAGCCAGATCCTGTCAGCACTGGGCCAGTGCAACAGCAGTGCCATGGCCATGATAATAGGTAAGACATTCAGACCACAGAGAGTTATTTACTACTTCAGTTCCTCTACCAAGGGTTTCATCTCTGCTTTGGTTTTTCCATTCACAATATTTAAGTTTTAACCTTTAGCCGCATTTTCAGAACCAAACTGCCCACTGACACAATTAGTAACTTGCTGAAAAAAAAAAAGAGCCAGAAAATTGTGTTGGTGCTGAAAAACAAACAGAGCTTAAATGACAAGGAATGTTGGACTCACCAGTTAACAGATGTATTGGAATCTAAATGGTGCTGAAACAAAAATGTTAACCTTGCAAAGCTCCTGAGTAGAAAATTATGCTTAGATGCAGAATTATCTGACTTTTTAGCTATTGAAAAACGGTGTAAATTTACATTTGCTGAACACTGAGCACTGTGGCCACAATGCAGGGTAACTTTCATACCAGCACTTCCATGCTACTTTTATTAGTCCACTTTCATTGCATTTGCAATCACAAGGTGACACAAGTGTAAAATGTTGAACAAAGGCATGTGGATGTGAACGCACCACAGTTTCTGAGCACCACAGGCTTACAAACACACAACAGTACAAATGTTTATAAAAACACAAATAAGGAGCGTATCAGTTTCATCATAGTCTTGGTTTTTTTTCTGTCATTTTTAATTCTTTTTTGTTGTTGTCAATAAAAAAACACACGAGCTGACATGTTCTCTGTGTTCCTTAGGAGCCAGCGGCCTCCACCTGACCAAACATGAGAACTTCCATGGTGGTCTGGACGCCATTTCCGTAGGTGATGGCCTGTTCACCATCCTTACCACACTGAGCAAGAGGGCCACATCAGTCCAGGTCATGTTACAGCCCATCCTCACATACATGGCCTGTGGTTACATGGGCAGACAGGTGAGCATAACACTTTTCAGTTTGTCTCTGGCTAAAAAGAATATAATGTTTAGACATTTGTTTGTCATTGTCCTTGTTGCAGGGGTCTCTCTCCACCTGTCAGCTGTCTGAGCCTCTTCTTTGGTTCATCCTCCGAGTGTTGGACACCAGCGAGGCTCTCAAGGCCTTCCATGACATGGGTGGGTATACACAGGAACAGTCTCTGGTAAATTTGTCCCTCCTGTGAATGCTTGGGCTACCGCCTCTGCTGCACTATGTAGTAAAAGGAGGTTTAAAAAAATAAAATAAATCAAAAATTGTGATTGAAATAACATTTTTGGGTGCCCCCATCAGTACAAAACATTCTGATTATTGTATTGCACTACTTTGGTTGGCTTGATCATGCCTTTTTAAAATCAGCAGCCCCAGTTTCTCAAACTATCTGTTTATTGCAAGTTTACATTTTCACTGGTCACAGAGCTGTTAGAAACGTGATTTGGAGTTGAGCTTCCTCTGCTCTATTCTACCTTTGGACCTTTCACCATAGCTACAGCCACAGTTAGCTAAGCTGTCCTGCGTCAGCTAATGGGGCCTAGCTTGCTACGCCAGCCAATGATTTATTTTCCATGGAGCAGATATGTATTTTCCAAATCACAAGCATTAGCTCCATTGGGGGAAGAAGAGTACATTGATAATGTTTACCCTACTACTGTCACTGTGGGAGGCAAAGAATGAGCTAAACAAGATCTTTCCCTTCATTTTCTGACTTCTGCTGCTAGGTGGTTCTTAGTCGTAAGCTCTGCAAATCAGCTGCCTATGGACATGTCTGCAATTTTGTTTTATCAATTAAGTTTCTTGTACTTTCCAGGTGGTGTGCAGTTAATCTGTAACAACATGGTAACCAGCACTCGGGCCATTGTGAACACAGCACGCAGCATGGTATCCACCATCATGAAGTTCTTAGATTCAGGTCCTGGAAAGACAGCAGATGGCAACCTGAAGGCCAGAGTGATGACATCAGAGCCAGACAATGCAGAGGGACTCCACAACTTTGCTCCTTTAGGTGCTTTCAGTTGCTTTTGACTCGATAGCTTACATTTAAAAACCTTATCATCTTTCATGAACTCTCCACTCATCATAAATGATCTGTTTTTCCCCATAAAAGGCACCATCACATCAAGCAGCCCCACAGCTCAGCCAGCAGAAGTCCTTCTTCAAGCCACGCCCCCACATCGCAGGGCGCGCTCAGCAGCCTGGTCCTACATCTTCCTGCCAGAGGAGGCCTGGTGTGACCTCACCATCCACCTCCCTGCTGCTGTGCTACTGAAGGAGCTCCACATCCAGCCTCACCTTGCCTCTCTAGCCAGTGAGTTGAACCAGTTTATAAATGAATGTCAAATAAGGATTTTCTTTCATAAATTCACAATGTTGTGTTGTTAAGTGCTTTTTCTTTGCTGTTTTTATATCCAGTTATTTTTTTCCTCTCACTTGGAACAAAACTAAGCTATGTTTTTGTTTCAATTCCACCAGCCTGCCCATCCTCAGTCTCTGTGGAGATTAGCGCTGATGGAGTCAACATGTTGCCGCTCTCTACGCCGGTTATCACTAGCGGCCTAACATACATAAAGATCCAGTTGGTAAAGGCAGAGGTTGCGTCAGCTGTTTGCCTGAGGCTGCATAGGCCTCGTGATGCCAGCACTTTGGGTCTATCCCAGATCAAACTCTTGGGGCTTACTGCATTTGGTAACACCTCCTCTGCAACTGTCAACAACCCATTCCTGCCTTCTGAGGACCAGGTTTCTAAAACCAGGTAAAATAATGATCCTGGATTGAAAGTTTTTCAATTAGTCTTCAGTGTGGGTGTTGTTTTTCAACTTTTCTTCCTCCACATACAGCATTGGTTGGCTGCGCCTTCTCCACCATTGTCTCACCCACGTCAGTGACCTTGAGGCCATGATGGCCAGTGCTGCAGCGCCCACTGCGAACCTGCTGCAGACCTGCGCTGCGCTGCTCATGTCACCTTATTGTGGCATGCATTCCCCCAACATCGAGGCCGTGCTGGTCAAGATCGGGCTGCAGTCCACTCGCATCGGGCTCAAACTCATTGACATTCTTCTGAGAAACTGTGCTGCCTCTGGCACTGACCCCGCAAGTGAGTCACACATAGCTGCATCACTGAGGAGTGCTAATCACAGGCTGCAGATCCCCATGACCTTAAAAAACATGACTGAGTTGCCAGATTTATTCCCTTGAAAGATCCATAAATTAGGTTGTAAAGAGTTTAAGACTTACACAAGGGCAAATTTCAGATGTTTGTTGTGCCAACAGCTAATTAAGAAAGTTTTACAGCAAGCGTGTTTGTCATTTTAATTATCATTTAATCATGTAAAATAGAAGGTAATATTTGGTAATTACAATGTTAAATCAGGAATGTTTCATATGATAAAATTAAACCAAGAGCAAACACTTTAGAGTTTATAAACAACAGCAGGTCAAATGGGAATTACACTTCAACATACATTGAGAATAGATTTTTTTTTTTAAAGATTTATTTTGGGCTTTTCGTGCCTTTAATGCAGAGAGAGGACAGTGGACAGAGTCGGAAACCAGGGCGAGAGAGCAGGGAATGACATGTGGAAAGAGGCCATGGGTGGAGGTGAACCCGGGCCTACCGCTCGAGACGAGAGTCTCAATACATGGGACGCGCGCCCTAACCATTGCGCCACCAGCACGCCCCGAGAATAGATTTTTTACGTAATGATATGTATTTATAAAAATAGTTTACTGGCCCTATGATAAAATATTTTCAAATATCTTTATTCAACTAAAGCAATATCTGGTCACTGTAGTAAATTTATTCACAATAATAAGGGTTCTGCACAGGCCTGAAACTAGGAGCAGGACTTGCCAAGTCTGTGTGATACTGCCAAATTTGAGTCCCAAATTGACCCTGAAGCCACAGTTAAAAGAATGTTATTTGATAAATAATCTTTAATCATTAGCTCACCAGATTAATACTTGTTTTTCTAGATGATGTTTCACGGTTAGAACATTTTTTGCATTTACTGCAAGTAAGATTCAACCATGTTTTGGATTCCTCTTTGGGCAATGATGCATTGAAGCTGTGAGTTTAGGAAAGCTTTAGATTCAAGGGTCCTTCTACAAAGAAAAACATTTCATTATGTGATGTAATGGTCTGGGATAAAAAACAAAGAACAAAATGTATAAACCTTCCTCATGTACTCATTCTTATTTCGTCTCTGCCTCCGTCTTTGAAGATTTGAACAGCCCTCTCCTCTTTGGAAGACTGAACGGCCTCTCCTCAGACTCCACCATCGATATTTTGTATCAGCTGGGCACAACACAGGACTCTGGAACCAAAGACAGGTACATCAACATCCTCGTTTCACCTAGACTAAAACCGCCCTTAAGTCCCCCTCAATAAGAATTACAACTAATGTGAAACAGTTTTCCAATCAAGGTGATTTCCTAGACAGACGCATGTGCTGGTAGTAAAATGTGTCCTCACACTCTCCTTGTCATCTCTTACAGCCGTGGAAGTGCTTATTGCATATAAATACTAATGTGATTCACTTTACACGAGGGGCTGAGGAGATGATGCTGTGTTGTCCAAACTGTGTGATAAGTCATTTAGCAAAGTTTGCCTGAATTTTAACCCCTCCAGGATCCAAGCTCTACTCCAGTGGGTTCATGACTCCTCGCGCGTAGCAGCCCACAAGATTAGCGGCCCCATGGGATACACTAGTGCCGGAGCCAGCTCTTCCTCTGCTTCATCAAGGGAGTACGGCCTCCTCATGCCTTCTCCTTCCCATCTCCACTGTGTGGCAGCCATACTGTGGCATAGTTACGAGCTGCCTGTCGATTATGACCTGCCTGCACTGCTCAACAGAGAGCTTTTTGAGTAAGTCATTTCTCTTTTTCAAACAATGTTTCTATGTTAAGGATATTAAACATGCATGTTTTGTCATCACATGTTTTCGGCAGCAACTGTCTTTCATACAAAACCAATGTAGTGCTCAGCATCCTTAGGGGAAAAATGATATTGGAGTTAGCTTTTTTTTGCTGCTGACTCTTCAACTGAAAAAAGTCAACAACAATGGAGAAACTAACACTTGCTTCTTTTATCTCGTGCACCCAGACTTGTTTTTTCAAGATTATAATTTCCAGGTCTGGATTTAAGGACAGGATTCCTTTCCATTTTTTAAAATGTTTTCTTTGTAAAATTTCCTTAAATAAAATTCTTAACAGTAACTACTAGTAGCAGTAAGCAGTGAAACAAATAATGGTAACTTAGCATAAGTTTAGCTTATCCTTCTAACTTACCTCCCCTGACAATGAATGTCAAATATATATATTCATTATTGTTGACCAATTATTCCTTTGTTCTCTTCTAGGCTGCTGTATAACTGGTCTATGTCGTTGCCATGCAACATAGTGCTGAAGAAAGCTGTGGACAGCCTGTTGTGCTCTATGTGTCACATCCACCCCAGTTACTTCTCTCTGCTCATGTCCTGGATGGGGATCGTTTCAGCGCCCAGTGCCAGTCACTCTCAAGCCCAGCACCAACGTCTCGCCATGACCGATGATGGGAAAAAGCAGCATGATGCCAACACCAATGCTGCAGGACTCACTGATGATTCCAAGCATGCAAGACCCCCTATCAACCTGTCGGAGTCCCAGTTAACCACGCTGGCTGCTGCCTCTCAGTCTCCAGGGGCCATAGAGCAGCTGCTAGACTCAGGCTTACCCTCACTGCTGGTTCGTAGCCTGGCCCAGTTCTGTGTCAGCCTCCTGGCCAGTGCAGACCTTCCTCTGCCAGCTGCTCAGGCTGAGAGAAGACACCATCATCACCACTACCACTCATCCTCCTCCACCTCACACAGTCGACCTCCTCTGGCTGCAGAGCTGGCAGCTCCGGTGCTGCGCTTCCTGACGGAAGTAGGAAACAGTCACGCCATGAAAGACTGGTTAGGCGGACCAGAGGTGAACCCACTGTGGACGGCACTGCTTTTCTTGCTGTGCCATTCCAGTGCAAGTACCAGTGCCACTGCAAGCTGTCAGCCTCTGGGGTCCGGATCTGCAGCTTGTCCCCCTCCACCCCAGCCTCAGCCTTCAGGGTCACGCTTCTCCCTGGCTTCTTCTGGGCAGCCAGGAGGACTCACCACACAGCAGAGGACAGCTCTAGAGAACGCCACCGTGGCCTTCTTTCTCCAGTGTATCTCCTGCCACCCAAACAACCAGCGGCTCATGGCACAGGTCTGCTTTTACATTCCACACTGTTTGAATGACAAAGGTTATAGCATACAGCTTTCTCTGAGACATCAGACATTGAGGGCGCGGTCACACTGGTCATGTGTACCGTGCTGTACAAGTGCAATTGCCCCCCCCCGCTGCGCCTTTCCCACGCTGCCCGGCACGGCCCGCGGTCACACTACACAGGACTAATTGTGCCTAAAAGCACGATTACCTCTTGTACATAACATCGTAATACAACACATGCACGCTTTATGTCATTATGAAGTGTGCTCAGTTTACAAACAGGCAGGAGAGAGAGAGAGAGAGAGAGAGAGAGAGAGAGAGAGAGAGAGAGAGAGAGAGAGAGAGAGAGAGAGAGAGAGAGAGAGAGAGAGAGAGAGAGAGAGAGAGAGAGAGAGAGAGAGAGAGAGAGAGAGAGAGAGAGAGAGAGAGAGAGAGAGAGAGAGAGAGAGAGAGAGAGAGAGAGAGAGAGAGAGAGAGAGAGAGAGAGAGAGAGAGAGAGAGAGAGAGAGAGAGAGAGACGCGCGCAGTCGAGTCCACGTCTGTACATCGGAGAACATGACAGCTACTTTGTGTCTTATATTGTGTCATTTAGTCAGTTACAGACATAAAACTCTGGATTTCTCCTTAATGAAGGCTGTCAGCGTTGTGTACCAGCGTGTTTGTGCTTGTGCATGAAGTGTACCGTGTTGAAGTACACCTCTCTGAAGTGTCCCAAAGCCAAGGAAGTGTATTGAGCTTGAGCACGATACGGAGCGGTCACACTGGACAAATGAACTGGACTTTAGCGTTGAAGCGTGCTTGGGCACGGTACGGATGGCCAGTGAGACCGTGCCCTGAGTGAAAGTGAGGGATTCTCTATAAAGCTATTTGCTGTACAAACACTTAAAGATGACGTCACAGCAGCACAGGTGACAAAGGCAGTTCTAAAAGTTTCTGTATTCATTGGTCTTAAGGGCCCAGAATGAAAACACGAGAATTCTCCATAAAGGCTTTAGTAACACTAGGAAACCTTCGTAGTATCAAACCTATTTTGATTTATTAATCAATCTCTATCATGACTTCAACACTGTATTTTCTGTCTGCAGGTTCTGTGTGAGCTCTTCCAGTCTGCACCTCAGCGAGGAAATGTCCCCATCTCTGGAAACATATCAGGCTTCATTCGAAGGCTTTTCTTGCAGCTCATGCTGGAGGATGAGAAGGTCACAGTCTTCCTACAGTCTCCCTGTCCGGTGGGTAACATTCTCTCAATTTCTTCACTGTCTCCTTGCAGGTTGAAAAATGGTTATTCGAGCAATTGTTGCCTTTTAATGCCACCGGCTACGTACATGTAACCGCTTGGATTTGTTTTCTTTTTCTTTTGATAAACAGAAAAATAAATATCTTAATGCCTCTTAATGCTTAGATTAACACAGTGTCATTAATACTGGTGCTATGCAGACATGTTGACATGTGCCTGAGTGATATCACGATTGTTAAGGGGCTTGGTATTTAAATGTTATATATTACAGGTTTTATATTTCAGTAGGATTGCTATGAAATTAAGGGCCACATCATTGTATTTCCCAAGCACACCTAACTTGAGCCATGTTTTTCAGAGGTGATGAGTTGGTCTCAGTGATGCATTCAAAGCATGTCATGCTCCCTGTTTAATGGACATGAGCAACATGATATAATCATGTTATTGTCAAAACTGATTGTGTGGCATATAGGACAAGAGATTGATGCTAAATTCAGCTGTGACCACAAGGGGGCAATGTGACACAAAAAACCTCTTTTCCTATCACAATGATCCCGGTAGACTGATGCATGCTCTGTAAAAAGGTTTCTCATTGACATGTTAATGAACAATATTTTATAAGCTTAATGATTGGTTGTCAGAAAATCTCTTTTAGGAAAAGTGTGTGTCTGGGGGCAGGGTGTTGAAAAATTGGTTTTAATTACCCAAAGTAAACCATTTTCATATCCTTGCTGTCTCATTGTTCTCAGTATGATAGGCTATTTTTCCTTGTTGCCCGCTAGCAGAGAGAACTATGGTCAGCAAGGTCGTCTGCTTGGTCCAGACGAGGTATTTTAGCAACCGCTGCACAGACTGTCCTGACATTTTCAAGAGCTATCCATTGTGGTTGGAGGTTAACCTTTTGGGAATTTTATTTGGCGATACCCTGCTCTTCCTTTTAAGCACAATTGTCAGGTCAGACGAGAGAAAAATCCAAATTTGAAGCCTGAAACAGATAAACTCACATCACATATGTAAAAAAAAAAAAGACTCCTGAACGCTGATACATGAATCTGCCTCAAGCTCGAGAGCTTCAACTATTCAGTTCTATTTTCAGTTAATTAATAAGCCAAAGGGTTTAGAGAAACAACATTCTGAGCCAGGTTCAGCCCTTGAAATGACACGAGCATCGGTAAAGTGATGCAGCTCTAATAATGGCAGTGTCACACTGACAGTGCTGGTTGTTGTCTTGTTCTTCCTTCGCTTTAGTCTAGACTAAAAATACCTTAAAGCTACATTAGAAATATTACTTCATTAGAATTTTGGTTAAAATAACACAGTTTGTTCATTGCTTGTCACCGACAACATGACATTTAAAATTTTCCATCTGAAAAACTAGGTGTGTCTGATTGGTGTCTTTGAGCCCACGCCCTGTTGTATTGATGATGTTTTTTTTTTTTTTATGTTTATTTTTGCCTTCAAAAAGAGCATGTTAAGATCGCTGTTAATGGGATATTTTTTAACAATGAAGGCTGCTGCTTGTTGTCCATATTTGGTGTGTCATTTTGTGGGAGGGGCTTAGGGATATGATACAAGTTAGCAAAGAGAGATGCAGAACATTTTTTTCTGTTATAATGTTTGTTATTACTGCCACTTTAACATCTGTTTATTGAAATGCCCCCAAGAAAATGTGATCGTTTTTGCTTTCTTTTGATCCCATTATTTATGACCCAAAACTTCAGACAATATCATTCTTATTGACAAAGAAATGAGACAATTCTAGAAAACTAAGCTGTTTACCTGCTAAACATCAGCATGTTAGCATACTATTGTGAATCTTTTCAAATCAAGCTGAAAGCTCTTCTCCTAAGGGTTGATACCTAATCATGTCAAGGTATTCTTCCAGATCATCTGAGAATGATCTAATAAGAATTCCCTCTTTTTGTTTTTTTCTTCCTCAGTTATATAAAGGACGCATTAATGCCACCAGCCATATGATCCAGCACCCCATGTATGGAGCAGGCCACAAGTATCGCACCCTCCATCTGCCCATCTCCACCACACTGGCTGAAGTCCTGGACCGGGTTTCTGGTATGTAGAGCCTTAAAACATTCCCTAGACAAAAAACTTGGTTTGTGAGGGAAGCTGGGAAGTATCACCAGCCAGTATTGACTTTTGGTATTCCCTAAAGATATTTTGCAGACTTACAGTTATACAATTAATTTAGCAGACGCTTAATTATCCAAAGGGATGAACATCGTAGAGTAAGAACAACACAAGCTAAGATCTAGAGAGGAGGAAACAACGCCAGTAAGTGCAAACAAAGAGCTTTAAGTCGGACAGGCACAGAGGCATAGCACTTTTTTAAATACGGTAATAAATAATAATAATAATAATAATAATAATAATAACTTTATTTATATAGCACCTTTAAAAACACAGGTTTACAAAGTGCGTTGACAAACAGCAAAAACAAGAACAAACTAAACCAAACACAGAAGAACATAAACAACAGCAAGAACATAACAAATGCAAAATACTAAAAATAATTAAATACAATTCAACAGAAAAGAACCCAAAGTGCACGATACACAACAAACATATATAACCCGACCATCACAAGAACCATCATAAGAACCATTATAAGAACCCAGGCAACACAAGAACCATCATAAGAACCATCACAAGAACCATCATAAGAACCCAGGCAACACAAGAACCATCATAAGAACCCAGGCAACACAAGAACCATCATAAGAACCATCATAAGAACCCAGGAAACACAAGAACCCAACAACACGAGCTGAGACCAAGAGGACCAAAGATTTAAAAAGATGTAAGAAACTAAAAGAGCTGAAAGCAAATCAAAAGAGAACAGCAATAAGAAGGTAAGAGCAGAAAAAGAAATAGAAACAAGTGGTTAAAGGATCAAAAAAACAAATAATATTAATAATAATAAGTATATATACATATAAAACATAAATAGACAAAGTAAGTAAGGTAAGAAATTACCAAGTTAAAACATAAGAGGAGTTAAGATAAGAGCATAAATAAAAGGACAGTAAGAAGTAAAAGAAGATAAAAATAGTAAAACCAGTAAGAGAAGACATTAAGAAGACGAAATCACATGAAAGCAAGTCTGTAAAAGTACGTTTGAAGAAGGGATTTAAAAGAATTGAGGGAATCTGCGAGTCTTATCTCCTCAGGGAGGTCGTTCCAAAGTCGAGGGGCCCTGACTGAAAAGGCCCGGTCACCTTTAGTTTTAAGTCTCGACTTTGGAACGACCAGGAGACGTTGTTAAGGCATAAGTTAATAGTGACCCTGGTTAACAATATTTTCATATCTCTAGATACCTCTCTTTATGCTTTTTAATTCATATCACTGAAAGCGACAAGTAACATACTAAACACTAGGTAATACTGACATCTGTACTGCCTGTTGTGCGTACCAGAAAGATATTTGCAGGAAATGTCCAAACCTTTCTGTGAGTTTGTTAGTTCACAGCAGCTTTCACAGTCAATTATTATCAAACACTGTTTTTGACGCTTGACTTGAGTCTTCATCAATATTGTTTAGCCCCACAGCTGCTGTTTGTGTGGCTCTGCACACACCAGGACACGATCACAGTGAAACAGGGTAGACCCACTGCTTGTGTTCAGCCTTACCACTCAGGCTTCTGATCCCTTTGGTTGTGTTTTAAATGTTTAAAACGTTTTGAGGTTAATGTCTTTTGACAAGCTTCTTAAACAACAAACATGGAGCCACAGCATCTTAGAGCCTTTCAGTGAAAACAGTTTTGCTGATGTGTTGAGGTTTTACAAATGGTGTTCTTGGACTTAAGTAATAAGATCATCTTCTTTTGAAAGTGGTAGCATGTGGTGTGAAGAACAAACTCTTACCCAGGTTGATTACACAGACACAAACTTTGGAAATGAGTTAATACTTTTAAACCCCACTTTCCAAATTTAGTGAAAAAAGTAACCGTTATACAAAAGATCATAGGATTTTTTCATGGTGCAGAGCAGATTCCTCAAACTGTAAGAAACACACACACGTAATCTTTAACTATCACCATTTTTATTTTTTATTTTTTACAAATGTATAACACAATTGGAGTTTGTTGTTTCAGATTAAAAGTTATACTCGAAGTTGTTTAGATGTTTAAGATAGGAATGGCACCTTGGTAGAGTGTGGACTCAGGAGGAGGCCAACTAGTAATGAGGACTTTTTTTATAGATATAAAAACTATATTTTTTTGAAAGTGTGTGCAACTGACGAAAGAGTGGAAAGCATTATATGCAGCACATCAGCACATTTCTGCTTGCATGTATTCTAGCAATTTGATCTTTTTTTTTTTTTTTTAGAATTTCAGATACTTTATTAATCCCTGAGAGAAATCCTGGTTTACACTTTGTTATTGATAGAAATGCTTCTCACACAGAGATGTCAGAGTGGGGCTGCTACACACTGCTACGCAAGGAGCTGTTGGGGGTTCAGTCAGTACCTTGCTCAAGGGCACCTCTTCCGTACACTTCCGTAGTAATGGTCCTCATCTGGACTTGAACCAGCGGTTCCCAACCCAAGTCCCTATGGATTGAGCTACTGATTGAGCTACTGATTGAGCTACTGATTAAGCTACCCCCATACAAATCTCTATATTAGCTGGATTGTCAAAAGCCACAGATCTGCGTTATATAAATATAAGGTTGTTTAAATTTTGCATTAACATTCCAGTGGCTTGCAAATGAATTACAAATAGACAAATAAGGAGGTAATGTTCAAGTAAAAAGGAAAGACACAAAAAGCAGAATGCTGTAAATAAATATCAGAGGTTGATTTAAAAAAAACAAACAAAAAAAAACCATAAATTTGTTTTCTGCATTTTGGTGAAATCTTATGCACAAAGTCTTCATACGTTCCCTGTGCTGGGTGACCGTAGATCTTCTAACCCGATGAGAGCACATATTTACTGGCATTATCTAAACAGATGTAGCTTAGAATACAGGTACACTTACAGATAAACTGTAGGTCATATATCTGTGCAGTTAACATTTTGACATGTGCTGAATTCTGCTTTCCACCCTGTATGTTTTCCTACTGATTTTTTGCTGTATTCCTTTTCCGATTACATGCCTGAGAAAATATCATCATAGCTGCCCTCCTGTAATCAGCCTTCACTCTAACCTTACTCCTATCAAGAGGTGAATGATTAGGAAGGAGTTTTTAAACCATTACTGCTGCGGTTTTAATTACAGCCTCAATGATTAAGAAATTGCTTCCCAGACGTCAACTCTGTAGTCAGCCATATGCCCTTGTGGTTTCATTCTGTGGATGTTAGTTGGCCATAAAGGTCAGCGGTACAGCATGATGAATGGCTCACCTCCTGGGACCTTGAACAGCTGATAGAAGGCCTGATACACAACTGATGTTATGAATTTGTGTGTGTGTGTGCATGGCAGGGCCATACCATATCTACTGCTTCTACTTTTATCACTGCACAGATGTCTTTTTTTATCTACTTTTATAATAGATTTTTTTTATATCAAGCTAGAGAAAAAGAGGCCTTGGACAAAAATGAATACACACACTCACACACTCACAGGTACACAGTTAATGGTCATACTGCGTTTATAAGAATACATACAGAAAAAAAGTTGATAAAATATCAAAAAAGGCTTCATGAAGATGGAGGACCAAAAATATCTACATGTTCTTCTGCAACAGGAAAAAAACACTCTCTCTGCTGAAAACCAATTATTTTGATTTGTGGTTTAGGGTAAAATATGAAACTGAGATAAGTGTGTAGACTGTTTCCCAGACTTTATCCCCTCATTCTTCAGGATGTTTTTAAGCAATGATCCATGATATATATGTTGCTGATGTAAAAATTCTAATCCAACTCAGCCAAAAAGCCTCCTTGGGACAAAAAAAATGTGACTCTTAATTTTTTGTTCTTTTCTATATTTATCTGACCAGACACACCAAGCATTACAGCGAAACTGATCAATGAGCAGAAAGAGGACAAGGAGAAGAAAAATCACGAGGAGAAGGAGAAGATGAAAGCAGACAACGGCTTCCAGGACAACTACAGTGTTGTTGTGGCCTCAGGTATTTGGATCTGTTCCATTCATGTCTTTGTCCATTTGCAACAAAGTCATCAGCTAATAAGCCAACCTCTGCCTGCCACTGGATCCTGTCCCACAGCCTTAATGCCATACATTAATAGAATTGTGTAGGTTGTGTGTGTACCTGAGGGACAACTTTGGAAATGTCATATATAACTTGTACTTTCAAAGATCACTTCTCTGTAGAGTGTATATTTTTAAATAAAAAGATTTTAAGCTGTATTTTGGTCTTTGAGAACACGACTAACATGCCACTAATAATTCCTTATTGCCTGTCTCTACCATCAGGCTTAAAGTCCCAGTCCAAGCGAGCCCTTTCAACTCCCCCCAGACCTCCATCAAGGAGGGGTCGTGTGATGAGTGACAAGTTGACTGCTTCATCTGGTGTGGACCCTTCAGCCAAAACCATCAGTGTGCCTGTCTTCCACCTCTACCACAAGCTACTTCCAGGTACTGCATTTACAAGTTCAGTTTAAGTTAGAATAGGTTATTTTTGTGCCTCATGAGGTAACAATCCAATATTCAGTTTTTCAGTATTCAAGTGATCTTCTGCGCCACCTCTTAGCTCAGCTTTCAGGCCTCAGGAAATCTAGCATGTGATGGGAGACTTTAGCTATTCCCAGAACATTTTTACAGAGAGAGGGTACCCTTTTTAATGTTTTCTACAAAGCCTGATTAAATACATTTTTCAGTTTTTTTCAGTTCAGGCTCAGCCAGCTACCCCAAAAAATGAAGATCTATTAAAAAAGAGTGACAAAAAAGCAATAAAAAAACAGTTTCCATAGCAACAAAGTGTTCCAAAGATGAGAAAGTGTTTACATTGGCATCAAGTTGGATTTTGCTTTTATTGATCAATTAACCATGCTCTAATACAGCATGTATAGAATGAGAAATAGGTGTATGATGCTTGCTCGAAGTTTGTGCATATGTCAGAGGTCTGCAGTGGGAGGGTTGTGTTTTTGTCAGATTCTCACGTCTTTTCTGTTTAAGCCCTTTGCAGACAGCTGCATACCCCAGCTTTAACATGCTGACTCACATATGGCCACAGGACATCAAGGTGTCAGCCAAAGTTCATGTGTCAGTGAGCTAAATTTTTCCTTTTCCCCCTTTTCTCCCCTCCAGGTCAGCCCCTTCCACCTGAGATGACCCTGGCCCAACTACTGACACTCCTGTATGACCGCAAGTTGCCACAAGGCTACCAGTCCATCAACCTGACAGTCAAGCTGGGCTCCAAGGTCATCTCTGACCCCGGCCTCTCCAAGACGGACTCCTTCAAGAGGCTGCGCACTGAGAAAGGTACCAAAAAACATTCATCTCTAAGGTTTAGTTGACAGTATAGTTGTTACCACTTGTTTCTTACTGGGATCTTTTCATGTACATACAAATTAGCTTTTCTAATAAAGAAAGGGAGAGAGAGAGTGGGGAATGACATGGGGTAAGAAGCCACAGGTGGGATTCGAACCGGGCGGCCCTCTTCAAGGACTACATTGGGGCTAGCCACTCGGCAACCGACACCCCCATGTCAGATTTTCAAAAAGAAGATAGCATGTATAGGTTCACATATATTAAGCTTGGCCTTGAAAAATTGTCCTGAGTTTGTCTTCTTCTATGGGAGTTCAGAAACACACATACAGGTGACTCACACACAGAGAACAAAACGATAACAGAAGGGATTTTAGATAGAAAAATATTCTTATTGAATCATTAAGTATGACAGACTAAAAAGATATATGTCCAGACATTACACTCAATTAGACTTCTTTCAGTGTTTAAGTGCAAAATGGACTGAGCCACCATGCAAGCATATTTTAAAATAACTATTGTGCTCCTTGACAAATGGTGTTTTTTTTTAGCTTTATGTAACATTATTTCAGTCTAGCTCAGGGAATTCAAATTCTAATCGTCCCAAGAAATTCTAAAAACCAACTGGTGTCATCTTCATGTTTGGGTAACTGCTTGTTAACATTCACTGACCCATGGCCGTCAGTATAAATCTGATGTTTGACAGATCAGCCTCTGTCCCAATGCTGCTAAATTCAGCAAAGTTAAAAATACAATTGAATACAAATACAAAAATGTTTAAAACTTCAAATGCAGCTGCATGTTAAATGTTTTTTTTTTGCTGCAGTAGAAATCTAGTCCTCAGCCATTTTTCTGCACCCGCGTCAAGATTAAATGGAGTTGTACTTTGGTCAGGGCTGAGCTCACATCACCTGGACCTTCTCTTGGGTTGCTTTGAAGTCTAAAAGCTAATGGAGTGGTTTTGAGCACAAACCCTTCAATCACAATAACTCTTCTACTTACCTGTGCAGCCTTCAGGGAATTAAAGCTTTTTCATCCATAGAAGTGGGGATATTAAATATTAAATATTTAGATGTAAATGTAACATTCATGTATGTACGGTGGCGTATAGAAAGTTTGTGCCATGCCAGCGTTGTTGTGCTGAATTGATGTAATGTATGTTAAAAGTGTACTTTTTGCTATTTACCTTGATTCCAGTGTGACGGATAATAAAAAGAACAGTGTAGTTTAAAGACATTCAGTCAGCACAGGTTGCAGCTGGGCTCATATTGCTGACCTTTTTATAGCAGGAGGGCAACACTACAACACCACCTGTCCATTTCAGAGGTGGCTGCTTATTTTAGGCGACCTGATTCTGCAGGCTTGAAGGTCGGTTCTAGACCAGATTAGTTTTTAACATCGATGTCTTGTATTGATGATCTCAGCACAGGTGAATCTGCAAAACTGCACAAAAGCTTTTGTCCATTGGATTTGACCTGTTCTATTGTTTCCATTTCAAAAGGTTATAGTTTCATTTTTTCATCACTTTATTCTGGATAGCTCAGCTATTTAGCATTATGTTGTTGTTCTTTTGTAGTAAAACATTGTTTATATTTATCGTTTATTTTCTCAGATTTTCGGTACACCTATGATTTCCAGCATCTTGAAGTGTATCAAAAATACCTCTGTTCAACTTGTTGTAGTAGGGAAGCCCAGTTAGAAGAAATACCATCACTGATGACTCAGTCAATAGAGTGGGACTTTTCAAAACACAAGGCATAGGCTACTCCTGGTGTTTGAGTCTGCACAGATAATATCAGCAGATTAAAGTTTTTTTTTGTTGTTGCAAAAACTAGATTGAGAAAACCACATTCCATATAAATACAAACCTAAAATTAAAATATACATTAAAATATACCCAAGGATAAAAGTTTTTTTTTTTTTTTTTTTTAAATAAAGAAAAGTATGTTGACCCCCTGCACCAGCTGCGAACTACACCACCCAAGTATCGTATTATTCTGTGTGACTGATCTTATCTCTTTGCTGATCTTGTCCTTCACATGTGTAGGTGATGTTTTTTTAAATCTAAAAATAGCCTTCTGCTTTTGCAACAGTCAAATGTATCACCCACTTTTATTCTTTGCTGTGGAAAATGTGAAAAAAAGTCTGTTTCTGCATCTTGGAGTTAATCATTTTGTCTGACACCTTCCCCCTAGCTGCCATTTTTGGACGTTAATAACAACTATATAATTTAGAATAATCAATCTTATCACTAATAGTCTTAATTGCTTTTGTTGCTTATAAAGAGACATCAGTATTAATTTAGCCTGTTTCATAACTAGTTAAAATTCCTCACAGGAGCTTTAAAGATGTGGGTAACAAAGTCATTTCATTGTATGTTTGGTAGAGGGTGTAGTGTGACAGACTTTTTCATCTACACATCGTTTTTTTTCTGTGCCTTTTCCATTTTTCCAGTATGGTGCAGAGGGTGTAGACCAATGGTTCTCAAACATTTTAGACTATGTACCACCTCCAAAAATATTTGGCTCTCCAAGTACCACCATTATGGTAGACGTTAAAATACACTGTAGGCCTATTTCTACACACATTTTACGCAAGAGGCAAATTAATTCATTAAAAGAATATTATTTATTATTGACTGTTGGCAGCCACGCTGTAGGACTACTAAGGGCTAGTGCTAGAACTGGCACTTAAACTAACACAACTCTGACATTGACCCAAATAAAAAAAAAAGTGCAGCACAATAAAAATGACAACTTTATACCAACAACCTGTTTGAGAATATTTAGTTTCCAGTGTTTCCCATACAAAGACGATACCTGGGCCCACATACATTTCCGACCTGTTCTTATTTAATTTTTCATTTATTCATAAAATTGCTGCATGCGAGAGAGTGCAGGCTCTGTGCAACCAGAGCCTCTGTACTATAAGGCTCTGCGTTCAACATAGCAAAACTCCCTTTAGAAAAAATCCTTCTCGACTCCTGTGCATAGTTAAGACAGCAAAATAGAGCAGAATCACATCAGCTTCAGAGCGAGAGAGAGAAGGTGAGCGACTGTCCATACACTCTTGCATCAGAGTGAGTAAATGCATCACAACGGAAGCGTCTCCTGGCTCCGTTTTAAAAATGTTAATGTACAGCTGCTTACCACTAATTCTGTGCTGATCTCCAAAAAATAACAGAATATCTGTTAATGTAGGCCTCAGTACTGAACTATAACGGAATATTGAGTGGAACTTTTCAAAACGCGAGGTGTACTTCTGTTGTTGTTTAAGTCGTTTATTGCAAAAACTACATCAATTTAGAGGGGAAAAAACATTTGATATAAATACAACCCAATAGATACAAGACAGATAAGAGTATGAGAAAAAAATTGACGTTTTAATGCTGAACGTTTTTTTTTTTTTTTTTTTTTTTTTAAATATTGTTGAGATTTATTTGCGTACCACTACAAGAGAGCCCGCGTACCACCGGTGGTACACTTCATCCACAGTGCTTACAGCCTTCCATTAAAGTTGATGACATTAAGGTTCAGTCTTATGGCCTCCCTTTTTACATGCAGCAGGAAGCAGATAGGAAACAGCTTGTTATTCTTCCACCCTAACATTCCCAAAAATGAGCAGCCACTGATTTGCCACTTCCCCTCTAATGAACCTCGAATAAACTCCCCCATTCTTAAATGTGCCCATTGCCCCGACTCTAGCCACACGATGAGGTCAGTCATGATCTTTATTTAACCAATATGTCCTTCCTATCTGTGGCTGCTGAATTCAGATAGCCTCATTACAGGAGCTGTAGAGATTGGACAGCCAGGCGCATTGAGAGACTAACAAATAACTTGGATTACTGGCCCAGTGGAGGCTCTCCGTGATGCACACGCTGCATAAAATAATTCATTTTCTAAGAGTTTTGACAAGAAGGAAGCATGGTTGAAATAAAAAGGTTTCCGCTTCATGAATGTCACTTCCTTTTTATGTAAGACTAACTCAACTTGTGTAAAATCATATTTTAGTAATGCTGGTCTATTTCTCAGGCAAGCTGCCTAATGAGCCTCTTGTTTTGCTCTCCAGATAGGGAGAATTCTCTAATCCTGTTTTGGAAATTCAACCCCCTTAATCTCTGCAGGAAACCCTTGTAGTCTAGTTCCATGTCAAGCAATGAATCATCCACCTAATTTTCTCCTCTATAAAAGGAGATTAGTGGCTCTTTAGAAGATGACCCATCAATCAACCAGTACTTAAAATAGTCATAAATCTGCAAGGCCATGCCATCAAAATAAAGTCGTGGTGGGTTAGCACCTCTGACTGTTCTTCTAGCCCTGTGTTTCGACTTTGTCTTCATTGCTGATGGTAATGTAATCAAGGTCATCAGGATGGTGATATGTTTTCTTCTTTTTGATCAGCACACAGCCTATTAAAGGAAAGTGCATCCTAAACTGGAAACGTAAAGCGTCGTTTGTGACTGCAGTGATTGGGCCAGTGATAGGCAGTGCTTAAAGATGGTCTGTGGTGACCGATAACTGTTTTTAAGGTTTTTATTTTATTTTTCCTCTGCTCTCTGTTTGGTTGTGTAAGAAGTCATAGAGCTGCCAAAGAAAAACAGCTACTGAAATGAACTTTAATGCCTTTCATATCTAGGTTAATTTGTGGGGAGGCTGCCAGAGTGGTCCCAATGTCACAATCAGTTACAAGGCAAAAGTTTTCCAGTCATGTGAAGCGCCTTTGTGACCAAAACGGCAGCATATTTTCTGTTTTTATACCTGGAAAATATTCTAAGATGATGCACATTGTTTTGCATGACATGCTTAGTTCTTAAATACTATGCTAACACAGTGCATGAACATACAACAGGCCCTCTCTTTGCTCTCCTTGCAGTTGACCACTGTGACATGCTGAACAGCTGTCCTGAGGACGAGCCAATGACGCCCGGTGAAGAATGTTCAGATGCTGCCACTGATGAGTCCCTGCTGGAGACCAACCCCATCCAGTCACCTCTGCAGGTCTTTGCAGGCATGGGGGGCCTCGCCCTCATTGCAGAGAGGCTGCCAATGCTCTACCCTGATGTCATTCAGCAGGTGAGACTCAAAGCCCGCCACAGAAACAAGCGTATGCTTTGATGAGCAAAGTTAAAAGTAGGAATGTCATATCACGTATTTTTTGAAGGAAACACTGATTTTATTCAGCTTTTGGCACTTAATTTGGCTCATATTTCTGACATTGTTTATAAGGATGGTATAAACACTTTTTCTTTAAATACAATCTTGATTTCTTAAAGTTTTTTGGGGGGCTTTTCTTAAGTCATGTTGCTATGGAGATTGATCGATCGAACTGTGAATATTATCTGTTTTACTGAATCATCTGGGATTGTAAAATAATTGGATTCAGGAGTCTGATCATAATTGGATCAATAATTCAATTTGGTGATCTGGCTCACATGAAAACTTCTTTAGAGAACATCTTGTGAAGAAGACAGTGCTTGGGGTAATTTAGACATGGCGTCATCTCATGGATTGTCAAGCAGAGTGCAAAGATTTCCTGCAAACTGCAAAATGTACTTTTTGTATACTTTTGTGCAACTTGGATAGTGTCATGTGATCTCATCTCCTCTGATGTTTGTCTGTAAGAGAAATAATAGTAACTTTTGCATCTTTATCAGACACCTAAAGGACTTATGAAATGTCAGCATAAGATGACATGTGAATTTAAATGGATCACAGCTGCTCTCTCTCTCTTTTGCTCATTGCCGCTTTGGGTTAAAATATGACTGAAGATCTTTTTTAAGTATCTATGGTTTTAAATCACTGTGTATCAATAAGTATTGAACATATTGACAACAATAGTTGACAATTTAAAATTCTATAACAAATCTTTAATAAATTGACCAAGTCATCTGTAGAGACGCTGTCATCTTTCATGGTGACTGTGTGTATGGCTGAAAGCTCTGAAACGCAAGTTGTTCGTGGACTGAAAGTTTGTATTTTGTATTTTAACTCCTCATAATGAGGCTAAAATCATTGTAATGATGTTTAAGAATAACTATAAGGTGAAGCTGATCAGCAGTGTCTCCTCTTCCTCTGGCCTGAATTTGCAATATCCTGACACTGCAGAGTTTCTGCTCTGTTCTCCCTAATTCACCTGTCAGCACTGTCTCATGTTGCCTCCTCTCACCTTTGCTAAATTTAACCTCTGCTCTCCTGAATGGCCGTTCACAGGTCAGCGCCCCAGTGGTGGCCTCTGCCTCACAGGAGAAGCCCAAGGACAGTGACCAGTTCGAGTGGGTGACCATCGAGCAGTCAGGCGAGCTTGTTTATGAGGCGCCCGAGTCCATTGCCACCGAGCCCCCGCCCATCAACAAGCAGCAGTCGCAGTCATCTTCATCGTCATCGTCCTCTGTACAGACCATGTCACCCATCCCTGCTCACTCGCTGGCAGCTTTTGGCCTGTTCCTGCGCCTCCCAGGGTATGCAGAGGTGCTGCTGAAGGAGAGGAAGCATGCCCAGTGTCTGCTGCGTCTGGTGCTGGGTGTCACAGATGACGGAGAGGGCAGTAAGTCTAAATCACCAATTGGCTATGACCCTAGAGTAACGCTCTTTTATTGCTCAACTTTTTAAAAGTTGTTTACATGAATTATGTCTATAAGCGACAATGTAAAAACAGTATTTCTTCATGTATAGATGTTTTATATAACCAAATCACATTTTCTGATACCGCTGTCTGCTATGATCTCCTCTTAGGTCACATACTGCAGTCTCCATCAGCCAATGTGCTGCCCACGCTGCCTTTCCACGTCCTGCGTGCATTGTTCAGCAGCACTCCTCTGACCACTGATGACGGCGTCCTACTGCGGCGTATGGCTCTGGAAATCGGCGCCATCCACCTGATCCTGGCCTGTCTGTCAGCTCTCAGTCATCACGCCCCCCGCAACCCCAACGCCAGCACCAGTGTGTCTGAGGTACGGCCCAAACACACACACACACACACACACACACACACACACACACACACAGACACAGACAAACAGACAGTTAAAATGATCTTCATGAAGACTTTCACTATATCCTTATTCTATTTCTACATGTGTAAATACTTTGAAAACTCTGTTGCTATAATGTTCTTGTCCGTATATTTTAAAGATACAGTATTCTTTTTGATCCTTTTTACCACTGCAAATTTCAACCTCATAATGTTCCTTTACCATGTTCCATTAGTTCATGTGCAGGAATTCTCAAATTCGTCATATCTATAAAATAGTGTACTTTATTTAACCCATTTACCAATAAAATGAAAATCTTCAAAGTTTTAAGGGTTGTCTTTAGAAGATTGACATTTGCAGCTCTTTTCACCACGTAAGCCCCTGACCCACCGAACAGACGGATGAAGGCAGGCTTTTTGGCTGGTTTTCAATCATCCGTTGAACCTTGAACTTTTGACTCTGTGCGTCAACCATAAAAAGGAAGACAAAACACTGTCTGAAAATTAAACAGAATTCAGACTTTTAAATAAAACAACTGATCCAACTCTACACCATCAGAACACAATGTCACTCTGTCTGAGTGATTGTTTTGTTGTTCAGACTAATAGAGAAATAAGGGTGAAACATCCTGGTGTCTATTTATGCTTTCTGCCTCACTGGCCTTAACTCCAGGTCCTTTTTGCATTTCTAACACTGAGCCTTTGACAAATGGGTTAATTGTTCGGCCCAAATCTAGAAGGCAAATTGAGATTTGGCATGCCCTTTTTATTACTGACCACTTCAGGGAGAGACGCCTCAGACAGAGATGTTATGAATAGTGTAAGTGGAACTCTGGAAAGAACCTAAATGTTCAGTCAGAAGTTTCAATGAGACCCTGCCTCATTTTAAAGAGTTTTCAATCAAAAATTCAACAGTTGTTGTATTCACACAAACACAAAACTTCTGAAATATGTAGGTGTATGCTGCATGTGTGAAGAGACACATTTTTCACCCAGACTTCACCCTGACTTTTTCCTGCCAGCCCATAAGTCAAATTTCGATGCATAGTCTGGCTGAGTCAGGGAAGCAGGTAAAAGTCAGGGAAATTCACAGTACGAGAGTGTGATGACATTTATATCACTCAACGAGTGAGCTGCTAGTGCTAATGCAACATGGTGGAAACATGTTGATTTTCACTTTCATACAAATGGCACTTCTATTCTTTTACGAGAGGTTGGACTGACAGAGACGAGAAACAAACCTGAGCTCTAAAATAAATTTAAAAAAACACAACCATTCTTGTTGTTGGGCATGAATAATTCATGCATTAAATTAGACCTGACCTTTGCTGGCTTGGTTGTTTGGTAAGGACAAAACATTTTCTGGAACTTGAATGAAAGGAGGGTTGGCACACTCTGAATCAAACCTGCCTTGTTTTTGTTGTCATGGTGACATCCAGTCTGATGCTCCATTCCCCCCCACCCACTCTCTGGATTTATGGAGTTGTCAAAGCTGAGGACTGATCATGGGGCTGATGTCTTGAACTTGAGCCAAAGACTTGTCACTGTGGTGGAGTCTGTCCTTGAGCCCGCCAGTAGAGGAGCTGCCAATGGAGCACTAATGGGAGAAAAGATGTGGAAACACATTGTTTTAAATGGCACACACATCCAATAAAACGTCAACTTCTTATTTCTATATATGACATGACACTGTTAACTACCATCCTTGTGGCCTCCTGCAGTTTACACAATATCTTTAGTAACGATCAGAACCTCACTTTATAATAACGGACAGTTTTTAATTTAGTTTTGACTAAATCTGCTTACGACTAACTAACATGATAATCTTTTTATCACTACAAGTGATGTGAATAAGAAAGACAATAAAAGTTACTCTTAATTCAAAATATATAATAGACTTAAAAATCAATGACTAGAGCACACTGATTGCTGATTCTTGTTTGCTGTCTGTGAGTCTACTTGACTTGAAAGAATAAATCAGTTGTTATAATAATAATAAGTCTGCTTTTCTGTCGTGGTGATGGAAGATTTATTTTTAGTGAAACTAGTCAAATCTTTACTGGGCTAATAGAATGTAAACCCCCATTTATCCAATGTCAACATTGGATGATAGGTGGGGTGCCAGTCAACTACGTTCTCCATAGATAAGCAATATAGATAATGCATGGATGGATGAATAACAAAATACAAAATCATATAGGTCCATAACATTGCATACTTGCCTGTAACCAAACCAAACCACACTTCAAGCTTTGTAGGAGGTGTTTTAGGAAGGAATTGGAAAAAGTCCATCTTTCTAACCTTTTACATTGTCTCTCGTTACCAGCCCCAGATGTCCAGTTGTCACGGTGCGGGGACCAGCGAGGAGCAGCAGTTGTACTGGGCCAAAGGAACCGGTTTTGGTACTGGATCCACAGCTTCAGGGTGGGATGTAGAGCAGGCCCTCACCAAACAGCGACTAGAAGAGGAGCATGTCACCTGTCTACTTCAGGTCAATCTACCTACCTATTACGACTGTTTCTAAAACCAGATTTTAGTAATACACTAACCTCAAAGTGTGTTCAAGAGTGTTGTTGTTTTTGTATCCAAGTGTACCTGTAAATATTAGTTTGGATCTTTACACTTTCTTAGACCTTTGTCATTACCATGGTCCTTATTTACATGAGATTATGATGCCTTGAAATAGACCTCAGATGTTTAAGTGAAGAAAATATCTGCCTTATGCTGTATTGACAAACAGTTTGTGAACCTCTGGCATGCCATAATGACAGAAAAGTACAGGGCCCTTAAAATGGACACTTGAAGTGTGATGATGTGTTAGAGGTTGGAGTTTAACCTGAACTGCTTTTTATGCCTTTGTTTGCACTTCTTAATCAATTTCCAAGAATCATCAGGATATGCCTGTCTTCCAAAATGATGAATTGATTCTCCTGCATAAAGCCCCCTTCAATGTTTAAATTAAGATAAATGTACGGTTCCTCTTTAACGATGGGTGGTTAATAGCCGAGTGTACATACTGTAGTGACATGGTCAAAGACAGGTATTGTCCTTGATGGCCCTGCTCCATGCTGGGTCATGCAGAGATCATACTTGAACTTGTCCAATTAGCAAGTCTTTTCAGTCACTCGTTTGAAAGTTTGTCTACCCTTTTTTTTGTTCTCCAGGTTCTGGCGAGCTACATTAATCCAGCAGGCTCCAGCAGCTGCCACAGTGCTGATGCCTCTTCAGCAGACAGCAGCGCTCACAACAGTTCAGCTCTACCAGCCGTTCTGCAGGAGCTGCTGAGCCAGTCCTGCCTCATCCCTGCCATGTCGTCCTACCTACGCAATGACTCAGGTAAGCTTGCTGACTGTTCTTCGTGCAAATGACAGACATGGTGGCATAGCGAGCCTGAGAGCACCAGCAACCACTACCGTGTATACCCTGCATCCTGAACTGAATGCTACTGATTGAAACTCTGTATATGCTTTATGCATTTCAACAGAGTATCATGATCACCAATCATAAGGGGAAGAAATGTAGATTTTTCTGAATAAAATTGCATTCCTGCCAACTTACACCTACTTGTTCATTTCAATGGCAACAGTCTGCACATAACAATGTTTGTGCATCCTTTCACAAGTTGTTTTTTCCAAGGTCAGTACAGTTCTCATTGATCCACTCATATCTGATCTATGCCAGTTGTTGAAATGGTCTAAATTTTCTTTCTGTCTGCGGTCTCTGCTCATGATGTGAAGTTCTTTGAACTGGTTGCCTTTTGATGCTAAGATATTGGATTTGAATGACTCTGGTTTAAATTTCTTAGTCCTAACTGGAGGGCAGAGTTTTTGCTTTTAAGCCTCTATTTTAATGGAAGCTGCTTCTGTGTTACAATTACAATGTGTTACAAGTACAAATGTGTGCTGGGGATGGGGGATTTTTGCTAAATGAAACAGCAGATGGCGCTACAGCATCTTGACTGAAGCCGAGATTTGTGTGTGTCTTATTGTTGAATACCACCAGATCCCAGTTAATGAATTTAATTCATTCAGGCTTGTCAGTGACATCTTCAGACCATCATCTTATTTTTACACTCAAAAAATAATAAAGGCTGGTCCTTCAGTTATTATCAGTTCTTCTAATCTCATCCCAGATTTAATCTGATGTCATAGTGTTGTTGTTCATTGTTCAGTGAATTGGATGAAACTGTTTTTTTCAGAGAGATATGGGAGCTTTGTCCTTTGTGGATATTTTAAAATCATGTTGCATTTTGAACAGTGCGATATGATACTGTTATCGTGTACCCCTGAGCTTTAAATGGCGTGTTGGTGTCAGTGGTGTGGTGCAGCTTTAACCAGCTCGATTTTTGCACATCCTTGTTCCTTCAGTTTCCTTTTAGCAGATAAGCTTCCATCAAAGTGCTCAGTACACAGTGGACTGTTCAGGTCAGGTCAGTCCATTGCTTATATCCTGCCCCAGTGCCTCAGGGACATACTGGTTATTAGTTCTCTGCTGACTCTTCGTTGTCCAGCTGCAGATGTTTTTCAGGAGGGTGTGAAAAATGGCTACCAAAAAAAAATCTGATTTTTTAAAATTATTGTTTTTTTGATAAAACAGATAAAAAAAAATGTAAGGGAAATTTTTCCCCACCAATGTAACATGAAAAGAGTAACATAAAAGCAGTTTACGGTCATTACCCCAGGCTTTTTTTTGCTTTACAAAGCTCTTAACAATGTGTTGTCAGCTCTTTGCTGTAATGCAGACAGTGAGATGTGTTGAAGCCCTGAAGGAAAAGCTAGTAAGTAGACCTTGAGTATAAGAACAGTTTTTTATTTAACTACTCCTTCAGGGTTAGTATTGAACATTAAATACAAAGAGAAATAATATATTAAGAATGATTTAACCTTTTTTAAATTATAACTATGGCTGCTATGTAAAGTGCCCATTAGTTATGACATTCATACACTGCTTGAGCTGGGGATTGAACCTCTGACCTTTTAGGTTGAGAGACAACCGACTTTATCACTTATCCACAGCCGCCCTGGTATAACCATGTGTCTATTACTTAACACTTTATCCATTTTTGATATCATTTCATTCATTTTTAAAAGTAACCATGTATGTTTGGATTTTTTTTTTTTTTTAAACAAGCCTATACCATAGATAATTGGTCAATATTGGCTGATCATATTAGCAGACTTATAATGAATTTCCAGGTCAATTTTAAGAACTATTTTGCCAAGGAAATGTTAAGTAACTTGGAAGTAATTTCCTTTTTAGTTGTAGTGATCCAGGGGTGAAATTCTCTTGCATTCATCAGCAGAGAAGCAGTCTGAGAAAAGGGAATGATGGGATCTCTATTTTAAATTTAGCTTGATCAGACTATTTTTATGTAAAGTTCGGACAGAATAGTGACATGAGGATTAAGCATCACTGTTTCTGCTCTCCCATTACCATTGTGTGCTGTCGCTTATCAGCCCAGAGCCAGTCACAGCTGAGTGTGTGCCACCTCTGTGTGCCTATGCTGCTGGGGTGTTTCAGTTTGCAGGAGTATCTCTCTGTGTGCATGCTGATGTGTGCTAATGTGCCGCTGGTCTCATAATTAAATAACAGCTGATAAAAAGCATTGTGAATGTTGTAATTGTTCCTCATTATCTTGTAAACGCCTCTGACACACGATTACATGCCAGTGTGTGTATGTATGTGTAGTTTAGTTTATAGCCCTTTGTTTGATTAGGCTATTGCCACAAGCTTTGTGGATGCATAGCCCATTGTCCTTTAAAATCTTTACATTTAACACTCTGTTAAATAACATATGACATAACTCTGTGCTAACTAGCCATTGCTTACAGCTCATGAAAGCAATGGTGCACTGAGTCAAATGAAAGATGGGTGTTCCCGGATCGCCTTCTGTACTCTATCCACTGTCCTATCTCTCCTTAAAGGCACAAAAAGCCCCAAAATAAGTATTTTAATTATCCCTACCTAAAGGAAATTACTCACGTAAAATGTTTGATGAAAATTCACCATTTTTTGGCATTTGCTTTCTCTGACTAATGAGGCTTTTAAACTTGCAGAAAACTCCTAAAAAAAAATACATGCATGAATGCAAACATTTATCACTCAGACTTCACCCGGTGTTTCTCCTGCCAGACCCCTAGTATTTTTTCTGCAGCAATTCAGGGTGAGCCGATGTGAGAACTCAGCAGGATATTCTCTGGAGAATTCACCTCAAGCCAATAGGAGGGAGAGTGACGTTTATATACAGTGACTGCTGCACGGTGATAGAGTGTATGCATGCAACCTCACGTAATTAAATGGCTGCATTATGTTTTCTGTTCGCCAGTGTGTTTTTCTCCACTCTTTTGTTGATAGTGTTATTCCGCCAAACTACTCGTGAATAGCCAGGTCAGGAGAATATTCAGAGCAATCCTCCTGAAATTATCTAGATATTTTCAGGAGTGTATATGTGAAAACGGATTAATGTACAGTGTACACTTTTTTCTTTGCTCTGTTTTTACTGCTTGTTTAAATGGGCAACTCATTGGTTACATATTTCCATAACAACTTTATGTCAGCTCTCCCACAGCCCCTGCTGTTGGCCAAATAATCAGTTTATACAGCATTAACAATATGAAATACAAAATCAATTTGTTGAGGATGAATTGCCTCATCTACCTCTTTTAGAGGGAATTACAATACCAATATATTTAAACCAAGCATCATTAACCATATTCCACTGTGTTCATTAAGAAACAAGTATCATTAGAGACCAGCCCATTCCTCTAATTCAACTCCTTTTTCTTGTTGTTCTTCTACATCATTGCCTCCTTCTAATATGTGGAGCTAAAGAAGCTTATGAGGCCCCCAGAGAGCAGGGAACACTTAATAAAACCTATTTTGCTCACCCATTTACCCTATTGCTCATCTAAGGTTAAATCCAGAGAATGATCCCTTCCTAATGATTTTAGTATGTGGTTTAGTGATGAACCACTGTATCAGAACATAGGGAAGCATGTTCCACTTAATAATACCACTAATAATCAGCTGTATTAAAGAGTGTGTGTGTATGTATGTATGTATGTATGTATGTATATATATATATATATATATATATATATATATATATATACACACACATATACATATAAACCTGAAAATGGTGTGTGACTTACATAATACAGATTTGTAAAACTGTGTACATGCGCACCTGGATGCAACGTTGTCTTTATAAATCATGATCTACCTGGAGATGTGTGCACGTGGCTCAGCCTCATATTCTTCTCTCTGCATTCACACACTCAACCTCATAAGGTCAATGCAAAGCATCTCATGAATGAAAAGGCATACAAATAAGCAGGCAGATCAGAGGTTACTAGCAATGAATCATAGTGACAACCGAAAAGAAGACAAAAAAAACAACTTTCTGACACAGGTATCGAGTTGCTTGTGAATGAGATGGAGGTTTATTGCTGGTTTGTCTCTGAAGATGTGTACAATAAAGAAATCCTATCTTATCTTGGCATGTTTGCTGGCATGTTTGTCATTATGGTTTTGTTACAGAAAAATATGCTTGGTAATTTAGAAAAAAGTACAAGGGTATTTTTTTACAAAAGAGCAAACTACTGTAATTTTTAATACATCCAGCATTGTCTGCAGCACATTCAGCAGAGAACAGCTGAACAGACAGGGGCTTGCACCAGACAATGGATGATAATGTGTAATCAACATTTGACAATTATTTGCTGAAGACTGCTTTCTTAGTCATATCAGTGTAAAACGGTGCATAAGCGTTCATTTAAGGTTATAGTTCAGTGTTCCTCCAAAAAATTCTAAACATATCTTGCTCCTTTTCAAAGCATTAAAAACATTTTGCTATTTTACTTTAGGTGTCAAAGGGCCTAATAAATTCAAGGCTTACCATGTAAAAATTCAGCAACTGGAAGTAAGCTCACAGTCTAGGTAAAAAACTTACCTGAAGCAAGTATAACCTTCCTAATGTTTTTAGAATAAGTTTCTGTTAAAAAAATAAGTCCATACCAATCAGGCAAGATATTTTCAAATACTTCTCTAATAGCCCACAGAGCCAGTGACAGCATTGAAGCTGAGCTCTTAGCACTGAAATACTTTGACCAACATTTTACCACAAGAAACCATTGAGCCTTACATCAAACACTTGGGGTTATTGTTAACATCGGCATAAAGTTTTAGTGGACATTTGTGATTTCCATATACAATTATATTAACTGCATTATCTAAATCACCCATACATTCCCCTAAAGAAATAAATCCCCTTCTCATCTCAGAACTACCCCTAACTACATTTGCCCCATAGTCTTACCTCGTGTATTCTAGCTGCTGTTTTCCCTCGTACCCAGAGCTCCACAGTCCCGTCAGGCTAGCACATTGCTCCACATTAATCATCCGTAATACCTTTGAATGGCACCACACCACCAATTCATCTTAATTGAAAGATTCATTTCTACTATGTTTTGTTAGACATCAAATGGTTTTCTGATCTGATGTGGGATTTTCATGTATGTGTTTTTCTACCAACCTTAAATCCCTTGAGTTCTACCATTCAATTCCTCTTTTGACTTGCCAAGACACACAAGATTTAAAGTTAACCGAGGTACCACTAGGCAACACCACTTATGTAATGGCTATAGTGTGGGAGTGTTAATGGAAACTCCCTTTCCATGAATAATCACATTCCTGAGTGAAAAGTAGGAGTTTCAGTGAAATAAAAAAAATAATGCCTTTGCCTGAAGTTTTTCCCCTCATGCACAGGTGAGGAACTTCTACATCAAAACCTCATATGCATTTCAGGGGTTGACATTAAGTTAAATTTCCCCTCCGGGCCACTAGTTTTCAATGATCACTGGCCCGACCATTGTAGCCGCTGGCCCAGGAACGTTACTTTTGATTCGAAAAATAACAGTCACCAATTTAATCTTGAACCATTCTGATGCAAACGTCAATTACAACTTTTATTTAATGAATTGAGCTCTATTATATAGTTTTTAAAATAATTACACCGGTATGACAGGAAAGCACTGTGAAATTGAGAATGTGTCTATTTTTTTTCAGGCAGTATTTGAACTGGCCCGAGCTGGCCAGCTGATCGTGCAATCAGCTGGCCCGGACTCTGTCAATCATTCATCCGGGCCAGTTATAATGTCGAGCCCTGCGTTTACTTTAAGAATATCCCCTGTCACAAGATATATTGCTGGACTCAGTACAAGGTGAAATCTAAACAAGCTATAGCACCACCTTCAGTCATTACCACTCCATCCCTGAGGATTTGCAATTTATCGCTGCTCACCCGTGAAAATGTTGATTCTATTACCACGGGCCTTTTCTTCAAGCAGTTGAAAAAGGTAGATAAGTGGGCTGGGGGCAGATTTGAGGAGTGGGGTGGCACCAGAGGTGATCATCTTTGCAATAACAGGAGCCATGCTATGCTTTTCCCTGATTTATAACCTGACTGTGTAGGATAGGACTACAGATGCTTGCCACTCTGATTTCTTGTATCCATCTCATAGAAGAGCCGATAAGGGCTCCAAGATATCAGTATCTCTGTTTGTGTTTCCAATATGTGCCAGTATCGACATTTTTTACAGAACTAATTTTGCTGATAAAAATTCTTGGGGTTATTAAAAAATGGGGTCAAAACATTTTTCTCAACAGAGCCTCACTGCTTAGCTGCCATTAGGACACATGGAAATTACTTGACAATTTGTAATAATTTTAGATATTCTTTAAGTTATTTCCTTAAGAAATCAACCTTGTGAGTTCTATTGCATTGTAATATCGCAGCAAAACAGTGACAAGTGAAGTTAGAAAAGGTCTAATCACATTCTGTCTTCAGAGGAAAAAAGAATGGCCTCCTAATTTAAGTTTTTCTCTTCAGCAGTCAGTATCGGTTTTTCAACACCATTAACACTCAGGCTCTACTGAGAAGCCAAATTCCAATTCCACTTCTTTTTGAGCAGTCGGTAGACTTTAAAAAGATACTAATTTTTACATCTTTGAAGTAATGATGATGGTAGGATCAAAGACAAAGATCCTCATAACTATGTCTTTGTATTTGCATACATTTAACCTACAATATTGCTTTTGAATCCTTTTTATTTTAAATTTTAAGATTTTTCAATCGCAGTCACAAGAATACCTGTACCTTAAACCTGCATATATCATTCTATAACATCTGCGATGTCCCAAATGGTTTACTTTCAGTCACACTTCCTGAGTTATTTCCCACAGACAAGGCTCCAGAATATCCTTAATGATATCCTCTGATGTTTATTGTTCAAATATCCCCTATTCCACAACACATCTAGACTCTGTTTAAATATTTATTAAAAAATACTTTTTAATACAGGAAAACAACATGAACAAATAAGTCGATAGAATCCTTCAACACCACTTCAACTCATATTCATATTGTATATAAATCAGTTACATTGTTCAGGTTAATGTAACTCATTTCTGCAGATGTAACAGACCCGTTTTCAATAAAAACATCTTCCCTCCTTTGTATTTTCACATCTTTCTTGAAGTAGCATTTATAGAAATTCACCCTCGATGATTTTTTGATGGTTATCTTTTGTTGATCAAACGCATTTTGGAGACAACAATACAACAGAGTTTGTCTGGAGCTACATTTCCCCAGAAAGCTACTCTTTGACGTGGGCTCTGAAGCTATAAGAATTTTGGTCCTGAAGCCTACTTGCATTTCTTTGCAGCAACATCCTAGTGTAACTCAAAGTCCCTTCTCACTTTGTAATCATGTGGCCTAAAATCCCTTTTAGACAAGAAAAACAGTCAACCAACTTTAAAATGAAGTAAAATGAATGAAAAAAGCATCAGTTATGTCCACAAGACTACATTATTTGGCTTATGTTTCCAAAGTAAAGCAGTCCAAGAAATTTAGATCAAGGTGAAGTTTGTAATTCCTGTCAAGCCACTGAGGGTTCAGTCCTGGCTGACAGCTTGTAGTGTCCGTCTGTCCCTGATCACGGAGGTTCGAGCAGAGCTCTGTTCCTGCCATGTCATCCAGCCCTTTGTTATCTCCCTGGCTCATGGCTGTGACTTGAAAATACGGCTTCTTCATCCTCATCATTATCCAGTCTTTCCAGTTCCCTCCTTCTCTCTGTGGGGAAGATGTTCATGTCCAGCCTCTTTCCCCAGAACTTGTGAATTTCTAATTAAGAGGTCCCTCCCTGCTTGCACACAAGACAGACTGTTTGAGGTCCTGTATCTTCTGCTTTGGAACCTCACAGTGTGGTGTAGATGTAAACAAAGACAATTACAAAAAGGTTAAGGAATGTGCCAATAATGCCTAACATTGCCAAAATGGACTCTTCCTGCTCCTCCTTGATCTCCAGTGCCTGCACATCCTCAATGGTGACGACTGTGGTGCCCATGATCCTGATGCTCACCTAGCCTGGCAAGGGAACCCTTATCTGGAATAAAAGGACATTGTGGATAATTGAATCAGGAGTTGTCAGTCATGAAAACATGGTCTGATTAAACATGCTGCTTCTGAGCAAGGCACTGTTTCTTTTGTCCTCCTGGTCATTATCCAGTTTGTGTGCAAAATCCAGACCAGAACTGCTCTCGGTTTTTGGCAGCCAAGTCAAGAAGAAAGAAATCAATCTTGAATATAACAACACAATGGTCAGGCAAAGAGGAGTGATATTAATCTATGAACAACCTTGTTTACGACCAGCTACAGCTTAAAGCAAGCTCCTCAACAACAGTGAGCTTGACACCCACCCTCATTTTTTCATAAGTCTTAAAATATTAACCACCACCAGTTCCTTGTCAGTAGTTATTCTAAGCATAATTTCCACATTCACAATGATGGAAGATTGGAAAGTAAGGACAAGGAGTAGGGAAGGATGTCATCCTTAATAGAAATGTGTGAGCTAAAAGGTAAACAGGATCATTCTCGGCTCAGGCTGATTTGCGAGTGGGTCTACAATCATCCTCATCCCCTTCAACTCTAACGTCAACATGCAGTGTAGTTGACTCTGACAAATGACTTCTTTAGAATTCGAGAGAAAGAAATATACAGACAATTTTACAAAGGAAGCTTGGCTTACCCTAATGCGTCTAAAGTGTAAGACAACCTCATCCGGCATGCTTTTTGGATCCTCACTGGAAAGCCATGGCTTTGGGGGCATGCTACATGTGGAGACCTGGGAGAGAGGGAAGAGAGAACGGCAGTGTAGCCACAGTACCAGTGCCTGTAAGCAACACAGTGACAGAGAGAGGAATCGGAGGCAGAGATGTCACGACAGCTTCGTAGTGCTCAGCAACGCTTCCAGTGAAAAACTCCTTGTGTCATTTCTGCACTCTTCCAGTCTGTAGTGCCACCTGTCAGGATCAACAAACTCCCAAAATTCCCTTGCGATTGAGTTTTCCTTCACAAGTCTTTGCAGTCAGGTTTTTAAAGCGGGGGCTGCTAAATCACTCGCAGCATCTGTTTAGGGGGCGAGGAGGAACCCTCTCCCCATTTGCCCCCTCCGCCTCCCCACTGTTCTTCTCATCCTTTCCTTTCTGCTTTCTCTTTTGAGTCCCTTGTCACTGTTTTGCCTAAACTCGTCCACAAACTCCTCCACCTCCTTCTCACTTCATCAGTGAATGCACACACCCCCTCTTACTGTATTGTTGCTCTCGAATGCTCCGGACTCCCCAGGGCAACAGTGCAATTAGCACCTTTCAAAAAAGCAGCAAAACCATCGGGACAGTCCAAATGCCAACCATAACAACTCTTTATTGTGTCTGTAGGAAAAGCTGATAGTGACACCCAGCTGTGCCGAGCTAGGTAAGAACAGACTGATCCCTAAAACAGTCGCATCTAGCTGGTGATATTCCAGAAGAAAAGGAAAAGCTGTAAAATCCCATGAAGCAGACGTCTATAGAGAGGCAGAGGCAGCCGGAGTGCCAGACAGTCGCGATAGCATTATGGATCTGCCCCTACCGCCAGTGACAGCAGTGTAGGTCTCCAACACCAGTTAGTCACCGGGGGGGGGGGGGGGGGGTCTGTGAATTGCATAACCAAGCAGAATGATGGCGAGAGAGGGGAGGTTAGAATCCTGATGGCCGTGGTAATGAAGGAGAAGCAGCATGAGAATGAGAGATGGAGAGAGAGGGAGAAAGGGAGGGGGAAACAGCACTGCTCATGCTTACTGTTGTCTCCTCCTCTCCTACTGCTGTGGGGGCTGGCTGAGAACACACATGCACACACCCGTACAGCTACCAGTTAAACAACACACAAAAGCCAAAGAGGAGGAGAAAAAAAAAAGGAGGTGAATTCAGCTTCATTGTGCCACACTCTGCTCTGAGTGTAGTCGAGCCCATCATCAGCTGCTGTTATTCTGGCAGACCTGGGGAGAGGGGAGGAGTGGAGGAGGAGGCAACAATAGAAGGCAGCGGGGAAATATAGGATGGTTGAGGCTTAGTTGGGGACAAAGAGGCAGTGGGAAGATGTGGGGGTCTGTGCACGCACTTAGATTTTTATCTCAAAAGATGGCTTCTGAAATGAAGACCCAATGCCTGCTGAGCTGTCTATGCTCTCCCCTGCACTTCCCCTGCCTTTTTATTTCAGAAATATATTTCACTGTGCAATACCCTCTGAATCTTTTCTTTGTGACTTCTGTATCTCATCTACTACTGTCAATGTCACCACCAAGTTTACTTAGGTTAATAAATATGTTTCTGAGGTTAATAAATAAGGACAATTTAATTTCCTTCCTTCTTGTGCACTTGACCATAGGTCAGTGTAGTTGGACTGTACATCTTAATGTATGTGAACAGGCTTCTGATTCAGTCAGCTCATATCTTCCAGCATTATGACTCACTCTTCCTCCTCTCCTCTTTGCTCATTGTTTTATTTTGGTTCAGGTAGGCTGCAAATATGCCTCTCCAGCCAAAAGCACAGTTTTAAAATTTCAAATGAACAGGATGCAGTTTGTTTTAAAACTGAAGAGAAGGACCACTGCTGGACAGGTATCATTGTTGATGCTTTCATGTTATTAATCAATCACTCACAAACAACATTGCTTGGATTAAACAACCATTCAAAGGTAACATGTTACCCTGATAACAGAGCACCATTTGGTGTTAAATTTAGTTCACAATTTCAAAAAGTGCTCCTTTGACTCTGGCTGACATGTGCAAAGCACACCTATCCTGAAAAGTTTCCATATTGCTTATGTTTGTACAATCCAACAGGAACTGAATGGACAATTTGAGGCACAGTGATTTTAATTTAGTTTCAGAAATGTCTATAAAATGAGGTTAAAACAACTATCACATCAATAAATGAACACTTGAACAGAGGTGGGCTCCCGTCAACGTCACAAACCTTCGTGTCTCTATGGTAATGTTCACAAGAAGGTGCCATGTAGTGTCAGTCACAGCTGTCCACTTTGTTGGGATGGCAAGTAGAAAATACTTAATTCTTTTTTTATTTTTGTGCCTTTTATGGATACCTACAGCAGAAATCCATTGAGGGTGAGACTAACAATTGTGTTGTTTCTTAAACTTGATTGAAGTGTGATGGCTCATCAACAAAGAAGAGGGGTGGTCTACTATAGCAGCTGTCCTCCTACATTTATAATAGTGTTTTTTAGCTCTGGTTTTATTGGTATAACGCTATAATTGACTACTTGGTTCTGCTCTTTCAGATCTTTTTCCACACCTCCCAGAGAGCGTTCATGAGCACATGGTGGACAGCTTGTCTATTGTGTTCTGCCTGTGCATAGATCAGAGACATATAAATGGGAATAGATGAATACAAACAGTAGATTGGAAGTTTATTGGATTATTGGACAGCTTTCATTCCTCATTGTGTCTAAATCTAAATGAGCGAGCTTATCTTAATCAACCCAGCGTCTCACCCACTTTCAATATCAACAGGCAGATCAATAGTGTATAGTTTCAGTGTTGCAGTTTAGCTTAGGGGATTATAGAGCTGCAGCTGAATTCTTGGAGGTCAGTAAAGTGATACAGCAACAATCTTATGTTCTATAAGCTCCCATCCCTATGACCTCCATCTTTGGACTTTCCTCTAGTAGACCTTAACCTAGTCCTCGTTGTTGACTAGACACTAGATGCTTTTTAAATAAATACAAACTTTAAATTTCTAGATACAAACTAATCCAGACTGGGGGCCTTTAACATGTCAAGACAGATCTCAAGATCACAGCCACAACATGTAGTTTTTCACAATGTTCAGACCAACCATGTAACATTTTGCATATAATGTCTAATAAGTAGACATTTTTGAGAGAAATAAATTTAGTTCTCTGTATTTTACAAAATGTATCTTGTTCTGAAATTCAAAATTTCTTACTTGGTTTCCTTTTGTGGTCTCCATTGTAATTCCTTTATAAACACCTTTCACTCAGTTTTTACTTCAACTCAGCGTTTCCTCTTCCTGTTTTTACATTAGGCTAGGTTTCATATTAAATTACATTAGAATAAAAATGTAAATATAAACTCTTTGTTTTAAGGTTATGAAATAAAATGTGATGGTTTTTCATCCAAACAAGAAACTGTAGATTCAAGTAAATGTTTTTGAGCAGACAAATTAAGTACATTTTCTGGGTCACAGCAATCAGGTCTTAGACTTCATATAACCCTGTTAAGATGTCCACACAGAGAATGTCAACCCAAAACAAAGTAACTTTGGATATCTCGGTTTATAAAAGGATTCTTTGTTCACCAAAAAAATGCAGCTTCTGTTTCTCCTGTCCTTTGAAATGGCACAGAGCTTCAGGCACTTTTTTGTGGTTGTTCCACATCGTTTTGCTTTGATGCACATTATCATTTTAATGTCCACTGAGGCAGACTGTGTTTGCCGAGACATGTCACAGTCTAACTATTTCAGCCGGTCTGGCCTAGAGGAGCCAGGAGGATCTGACACTGTCCAGCCATGAGCTTGAGTCAGAGCTTTAGCCACCCACTCGGTGTGACCCACATGCTCAACACCTTCTTTCATCCGTTGAAGCAGCAGCCGCCAGCCCACGCATCTTCTCTCCAGTTCACCCATGAATAAAGTCTCAGTGGTAACCTGTAACGTTGTGTTGCTTAGGTTTATTGACCATTTCAGTAAACAAGTGGGTGTGTGGAATAGATGGGTTTTATGAACACCTAGGACTGTCATATCCTGGTGTCTCTGTGGATTTGTTGTAGCAGCTCTGATTGGAACATGATATTATAGGACATTAACAAACTGCCAAAGTGGTGACAATAAATTGGCTGGTGTGTGTGTAAGGGATAATGTACAGTGTGCGGGTTATGGCGGGAGTGGTCCTGAAGGGTCTCCTCGATGATAACATCCTGCTCATTGTACATTACCCCGTTTATTACACGGCGACTTAATTAGAAAATGAATAATTTGAAACAAGATATTGACCTGGTAATTATTTTATTGATTTGAAAATAATTGATTTCTCTCACTAAAACGTAGTCTGTTGCAATCTACAGTTAAAGCTTCATCCATAGGAACTATTAACTCTGTAGCCTTCATAATATCAGCTACTAGCGGTTATTACTCACAATAAAGAAAACATTTCCACTGATGGTAAAGTGACACAAGGTGAACAAATCAGCATGGATCAGTGCAGCAAGTTTTCCCCCTCCCCTTTGCTGGAGTCTGTTGACATTTTATTTTCCATTTACAGCTTTAAAACACCACCACATCCCGTACCAGGTTCTGTTACCTGCTTCTTGACGGGCCATCTTTCATTTGCAAGGGGCAGTTTTTGCATCTTTTAATTTCTTTTATCCATTGTTACACTCTCCTTTCTCATTATCCACAGTAAACAGGCCAGCGTCAAATTATCTGCATTTCATTTAGCTGATTGATAAACTTACAGTTAGTCCTCCAGAGACTGAGACTAGAGCGTTCTCCCAGTCTGCCTTTCTGGAAACAGTTTGTTCTTCTTAACAACAGTTGCTATTGAGGGATAGCAGACCGTTGCTATGCAAATTAGCAAATTGGAATCAAGTATGGAACACAGCCGTACAGAAATAATAAATATTGACTGTGCAGTTGGCTGTTGTTTTGGGTTGAATCACAAACTTTTTAAGTTGTATTTATTTAGGTCATTTTAAAACAGACAAACAAGCAGACAACCTAAGAGCCATTGCAATAACATCAATTTAGCAAAACCTCTCCACTGACAACCAACTGCAATAGATGACTAACATCCACCACAACTCTTCTGTTCATGTTATATCTTTTTTGTTGCAGCTTCACCCCAGCAAATGAAACTTAATACAAGTCCTTTAATGATTGTAAACGTGTTAAAGGTAACACTGAGAGGCTTTGAGATGCTTTATTTCCAACAGTGATGACTGTAGAAGGCCCTCTCTCTTGTATTATGACACACCCACACACATTTGCAGAACCAGGCAATTAAGGGCTATAATAAAGTGTTCTCTTTTATACTATGAATCTTGGTTACCCTCATTAGAAACTGTCCATGGTCCCAGGAGCTGTATAATCATCTGCTCTGCAATGATTCATTTTGTTCCACTGAGATAAAGAAAAGTGTTATCTGGGCTGGTCCATACAAGTCAGCTAGAGGAATTGTTTGTTTGTTAGTAGTAGTAATATTTTTCAGTAGAAACTGGCACTATTTTTTATTAAATGTTGGTTATGATTGCCTCCCAAATACCAAATCTGAATCCATTATGTTTGCACATCACAACTTTCCTCCATTCCTAGCCCTGTTGTGGCACTTTCTTGAGTAATTAAATGCACAGAGGTGGCCAACTCTAAACAAGTTCCTCTTTTACACCTGTCTGTGTTACTTTTGTGAAAGCCTGCTCCCCGATGTCTCATCCTCAGTGAAATACCAAACGCCAGTCTGTCAGCTGTAATTACAAGTCTCTTCCTTGTTAACAAGGGACTGCGGGGCAAGGTGGTAACTAAATTGGATGAAAGTAAGTCAGGAGTGGACAACAAGGTGTAGGGGTTAATTAGGATGTCTTTGTTTGGCATTTTATATCAGAGCAGGATTTCTGTGGTTTATTATCATTAGTTGGATCTATTTTGTCAACTAGTGTATATGAGGAGATGCTGTTGACATTTAAGAGGTGTGCAGAGAAAGCCATGCCCTGCTACACATTTATTAGCTGTTTATGTGCACACAAATGTGAGAATTTTTACGCATTTATTTTTCAGTTTCTTATATATCACTAACTTCTAATGACACACCTGTCAGTCATTGTATATAACACAACACCATTGATGCCACGTGTGTGACTAGTTCCAGCATCATTAACTGATGTGATGATCTGGAGTCAGACCTCAGCACCACACTGCCATCACTCAGCTGTCAGACATTGGCTTGGAGGGAAAGACAGACAGGCAGGATGACATGTTATACTTTACACTGAGATTGCACAATAGTAACAGGGATTCTACTACTGTATATTTCCAGCTGGTCAGATTTGTAACAAGTTTACATCCATATGAGATGTAAGCACATACTGGGGGTACCCACGGCTTCTGGTCGTGTTTGTGTATCCCTTTTCCTCCTTTCTATCTTATGTTATCTCAATCTATGACTTATCTTTTGCGTTAGGTACTTCACGCCAGAGGAATGCTTAAAAAACCCTGTGTGTTTGAATAAATGTTAGCAAGAAATAGTCATGTGCTTCTGCAACAGAAAGTAGGATCTTAAATCGGGCCTGACAAATAAGGAACTCTTTGGTCCGATATCGATATTGGGGGAAGAAAAAAAATTTCAATACAGATAAATGGGCGGATATCTTTCTTAGATCTATGTTTGATCTGTTAAGATATATATAGATATACACACACTTTTATTGCCTCGATCCCTCAAATGCAGTTATCAAACACCTGCGGTAAAGATACAGTATTTAATCAAGACAATATGTCACTCAACTGGAAAGTAACTGCGTATGTACAGGCATCACCGCTTGACCTTCTGGAGGGTGATATTGCTTGTCGTAAAATACAATAAAACTCAAATGATGAATGCTATTTGACTGACTAATAAATCTAGTAATACTGGCACATATCTGTGATCAAATTAGCCGTTATTGATAGTCACCGGGTATGCTAATATCGGCTGCTATTATTGGCTGGCCAATTAATCAGTCGGGCTCTAATCTTAGATTAACAAAATTTAAGAGAACACAGAAACATAGAATGAATTGTGTCAAACAAGCAAGTTTGACAACTGCATGTTACAACATTGTGTATACATTGCCAATACTTCCAACTAATGTTGTCCAATCCCTATGATTAATTTTCAGTCATTTATTGGCCACTACCGGTAATGTGCTCATTTTATTGTGCCTCCCATATTATAATTCCATGTTATGACATTATTAGAGGTGTTAATTCGTCTTTCAGTCAGTCGACCAGAGATAGCCCCTGAAGTATTTAAAAAACATATCTATATGATGGAGTAGTGTACCACCAAGATTAATTGTATATGAAGTGATGACCTGAGGGTAGGTCTGTGTTTGTATTTGTTGTGAATTAAAAACCATAAAAAACTGTTAATCATAAAAATATATATATATATCTGCGATGTTTTGATTTTTTTGATTGCCAACCCAAGTGGCAACAAAAAGCAGCAACCTGACATCTCAAACATGTTTTGTTTTTGTGATATCAAAAGCAATGTCAAAACGCACTTGTTACCATACTGTTATACCACGCTTTGAGTCAACTGGGTCCTGACATTGTTTTCATTGATACATCTATATGCCAGCACATCTCAGCATGCTGTCAGAGACATGAGTGGATGCATGAGGCTCTTCCTTTACTGTTATCATCCCTGTATCACTGTATCACTGTGTTTGTTTCTGGATGATTTACAGCCTGATTTGAAATGCAACTTCCTGACACACTATTTTGCTGAGGCAATTGATGTGACAATAGGTGATTCTACAGGGTTGGACAGGGAGACATTAAAAGCCCACAGTATTGCCTTTATTTCAGGCAGCCCTTACATATGCCATGCTAACTCATCACAGGTGCTCCCATTCAGGTCCAGCCCCCCCCCCCCCCCCCCACCGTTAACTATTCATCAGCCTGGGAGTTTGACATGGCTACACACAGTCTTTTATCTCGGTACGGCTCCCAGAAGGCTCTAAATCACAGAGAATGGAGGTACGCTGTTCGTAGCACTGCGGTGACTGCAGGTCAGCACCACCAAGATATTCATAGCTGTGATGGATGTCCAGCCTCTTTGGGCTGCTCTGGTTGAGCAGAGCAGGCTCTGTTTTCTCTTTTCACTGCTTCACTGTTAGGAGTTAACTGAATATCATGAAATTGATGTTTACAGTACAGGTCAATGAAAGCCACAGAGTTGTTGGAGTTTGTAAAATCTCACGTGCATATGTGAAGTAAAAACGTTTTATTTACGTTATTGTAAGAGAACCAGTCCTGGTACATTTGAAGCAAATGTAATAATATTTTTTATCCTAATGCACTCTGCAGGGACCCTTTGTAATTGGCTGTATTTATTAGGGTTTTTCTATTGATTATTTCAAAATAGTATGCCTGACATATCTCTCCCCCCGCAGCGAAGAGAGGAACAATCTGAGATTGTCACAGTGACGGAGTAATTACAGAGTAATTACACAGATGTAGCAAGAATTGGATTGGAATTCTAGGCAAGGTGTCACCCAGAGACAATGCTTGAAGGGTTTGCGAGCAGATTAAAGCGCTGTGAGGTCAGTGTTGTGCAGAGACTGGGAGGACAGTACAGTGGGGAATTTTAATATAAATGTAAAACAGTCCAGGAGCCACAAACAAGAGCTGTTCTATTTATTTTGAGGCTGACACTTCAAGGCAAGCACATAGATACACAAGTGCTTCAACACACACACAGCAGACAGCCGCTCTCTAAACAGGATATGGCTTACACGGTCAGCCTGTTGATGATTGCTTCACTGTCTCAACAGACCCTTGTTTTTGATTGGCTTCTTGTCGAGCACTGCATGATGCAACAAACAAAACGTCAGTTGGCTCCAAATAAACGGCATTTGCCAAACAGTTTTGTTTCATTGTTTTATCGTTGACACAGGCTAACCTTTTCCAAGCACTTTTTGAAAACCATTTCCTCCCTGTCAGAGTTTCTAGGTGGCTTCAAGCTTAGTAAGGATGACTCCAATGATGCAAGTCTTTAAAGGATTCTGCATTTTTTTCAGTCACATTAGCAGCTTGAGTCTCAGGAAATATGTTAAGACTTTTACACATTTTTTTCCATCATGAACTTTTGTTTTTGAACTATTGGATGTATTTCTTTATATCTTTGTAAAGACCTCCCCCTCTCCCCCAGGACAGACCCTGATGTCTTAATTGATCCTCCACATTTCATCACTAACACAGCTACATTTTCTTTGTAAACTTATTTATGTAAATATTTTTGATATTGTTAGCCCTTTCCATTTAGCTCAATGCACCATTTTGCCCATTACTACCTTGATGCATTGGCATAGCTGTAGAAGTGTAGTTTTATATACAGTATATACATAAAGCACAACTCCAATTTATAATGTACAATACATTTATTTTTTGATCTGTGCGTCACATATTTCCTGAAAACTTTCCTATTCTCTCTCTCAAGTTATCCTAAATGTCTCTGTCATATTTAGTGACAAGAGGTGACATACCATTTACTAATGGAAATACCAGGGTGGAGTGCTTTTCTCTCCATTTTCTCCTAAAGTTTCTGTTATTGTCCTTGCTTTTTTCTTTTTCATTTTCTTGTTAAAAAATCTGTTCATGGAGTTTACTGCTGATGGTATTTGTGGTGCTGCCCTGTTCTGCCTTATTATCCAAACAACTTCACAGCAGGCTGTGTCCTGCTGCATAATATGACCTGCTGCCTCTGAAACTACTACTTTGAGAGCTGTTTGCACTGCAACCTCTAAACATCCACTGGAATTTCAGTATTTTTGTTGTCAAACTAAATGTACTAATATTAAAGATGGATTGATTTTATCACTTACTGTAGTTGGGACAAAACATTAGTGATGCACTGATTGAAATGTCTTTGGCCGATTCTGATTTCTACCTTGTCTGGTTGATACCAGCTTTTGGCCGATAACAATTTTCTTTCTTCAAAGCACTATAATTGACAGCAAAACCGAAGTTAATTGGAAATTAATGTAATGTTCATAATAAAACACTGACTGTTAAGTAACAGTTTTCCTGCACCAGGTTACATGACCATCTCTCATTTTCACTCAAACTGATCTACTCTAGAACATTTTGAGTGACAAACCCTTTATTACCTGTATTCTCCATTATTATTATGATGCAGTTATTTATGGTTAAAGTGTCTGTATATATGTAAGGGAAAATAAAAAAAGAGGTTTTCAATTATGTTTTAAATAAAAAAATAAATCACATTCTCTGCATACATTTTTCACTATCTAGAAAGATTCAAACAACCATTATTAACACTCTTTACTCCTATATGTTGTAACTTAATGATAAATCAAATGATAGAAATAGTGAAGTTTACTGCTTCTCTCTCTTCAGCTGAATTCTCATGAGTGGCTCCTGAAGAAATCATGACTTGCAGACTCTCACCTGTCTGCCTCTGTGAACAGTATTTGTCGTTTTAAAATAAAATTTAATCCCTTAATTATTAACGTCTATCTATGATATTTTCTGCAAAGTGACACTTTTCACACTGGGTCTAACTTTTTAATAACATGCTCATACACTGTGGTTTAATCGTGTAAGTGTCCCACTGTAACCAATAAACATTAGGTGAATATTAAATAATATTTGAATGTGCTGCGTTTCCTCAGCCCGTGGGGAAGAAAGCGGAAGCATGCTCATTCATAGGGGCATGATCCATCATGGGCAGAGAGGTTACTTTAAGACAAGAGGAGCAAGTGCAGGGACACTATCTCTGTTTATCCTCCTGTATGTTCAAAGTTTTTCTCCTCTGCTGATGGGCACCAAACTGTTCACTTGTGTGTGTGGCCATTCCTTCACGTTTGTGTCGCTGTGCGCACGACATGAAACTGCTTGTGTGTGGGACTCCATATTATATATGGGGTATAGTTGTGTGGACACTGGTCACGGCCGAGAAGGACAGAGACATTTTAGTCCCCCACCAATAAAAATAATTTTACAAGTTAGTTTGTTGAATACAAGGTTTAGTGTCACTGTTTCTAATACTGCAATTTCACCATCCCTGGTTTGATTCCTGCTCCCAAACCTTGTTGGATATGTCTCCCTAACTTTCTGTCTAAGTCTCTACTCTCACTATTTGAAGCAAAATATCTTTCCAAAAATCGTCAATACTTTAGTTAGACCGTTCACAGTATCCTACTCAAAGCTAGCTAACTTTATTATCACTTAAAATCCTGCTTGATTTTTGCGGTGAAGCAATGGAGTAGCTGTCTCCTTTGGGAAGGCATCGAACACACTAAAAGACTTTTCTTTCAAAAATCAGTTTTTTGTTATTTTGTGTGGACTACACAATGTGTAGGTCACAAAGGATGTTGCTTACACTGTCAGACAGTTTGTGTTTCAAATATTTTTTTTTTATCATATTCTTATTCATGCTGTCACTTCAATGACTGGATCATGTATGAATAAATGTATGCTATTAATATTAACAGAGAAGTGCCATAGAGATGTCCTGTAGAAAAAAAACAAGCCCTTCTTCATTTTGTTCCTCTTTTTGTGAATCATCTCACACTTCATCTCCTCTCTTCCTTCTGCAGTTCTAGATATGGCACGACATGTGCCTCTATATCGGGCACTACTGGAGCTACTGAGGGCCATTTCTACCTGCACAGCGCTGGTTCCTCTGCTGCTGCCTCTCTCTGGAGACCCTGGGGAGGATGAGGAGGAAGAGGATGAAGAAAGCTCAGAGGGACAGACCTCTGTTGGGATGCTGCTGGCCAAGATGAAGACATGTGTGGACACATACACCAATCGCCTCAGGTGAGATGGAAAAAACACTTAAGCCCTTAGTGATTAACAGGATAATTTAGATTCATGGGGATAGATTGTAAAATTAAAATCTGAATGTTGAGCAATTGAATACAATTATACAAGATTATTGTGTCTTTTCGGATAACCCCAACATATCACATTTAAGGACTAATGTGTCATTTAACACTTTGATCAAATCAAGAACTCGTCACTCTAATATCGTTCATTCTCCCTCTCCCTGCAAAACGGCTGAACTGGGAGTCTCAACATGTATAGCCAGGTGTAAACGTGGCATTAAAATGTATCCAGGGTGACCTGAATGTACCCCAAGAGGCATCGAGATACATTTAGATTCAGTCTCTAAGCTGCTTTTGGAGGTGGTCAGGGACACATGTCAAGAAATATATGACGTGTTTTATTGTTGCTGGAAAAGGCTTTAGCCTCAGCAGAAAATAAACAATACTTTTACTTTGCATTATACACACACACACACACACACATTTTCCCATGTGAGCTTACTTCCTTACAGCTCTGGTAAACTTCCTGACAACATGTTTTACTCAGGTTGACATACTGTACATGCACACTGCATACATACATGGCAAAGTGCCTGATAATGTATGATCTTCCTGATGGTATTTTTAGAAAATGCATGTTATAAATGTTGCAGCAGCCATCCCATGGCAGCATGGTTCATTTAAGGTATTACATGCAAAAAACCTTAACTTTGCTCAAATGTCTTTGAGACTTAGGCTTTCATACTAAATGATTAGCTGCTGTATTTGCAAAACGAGCAAGTTTCTTTGATATAATGCACACTTACAAATATTGTAAGTAATATTATCTAAGTCCAGGTGCGTACTGTGGCATTTTTGCTTAAATAATGGATCCCATGCTATTCTGAATTCTATCAGTTTAAAGGATTATGCAAACCACAGCGTGATCTGGGCCACACGCTGACCTCTGCATTTTGAAATGACTAGGAAAAGGAGGTGGCTAAACCTATTTGAAATGACTTCCGGCAAAGAAATATATCCTTGCAAACTATAACCCAGTATTGCGAACTGACTTAATGTATATTTGTGTGTTCCAGGTCAAAGAAAGATAAGAGTAAAGGTGTGGTGAAGTCAGACAGCTCCGATCCAGAGCCTGAGGGTTTGACTTTGCTCGTTCCTGACATCCAGAGGACAGCTGAGATAGTCTACGCTGCAACCACCAGCCTGCGGCAGGCCAACCAGGGTACGTTTACAACACACTGTGGAATCTTTCTCATATCATAGCCTCTTGGGTTACAGTAGCTATACAGACTAACATCAGTACATTTGAACTCAAATACAAACCCAGTTTCATATCAAATGTGTTCTTAGTCAGACTTTTAAGCTTTTACATTTAAGAAAGTGCTGACATCATTTTGTGTCCTTGCTTCCCCCCTGACTTAAAAAACCTTGGCTGGCATCCAGTGGTTTTTTATTTCCCTTCTCTCAACTTGATCTGAATAATTCCAGCGCTTCATAATTCTCAATCAATTCATCCTCATGCCCTCATCTGTTGTCTTTGTCCTGCCCTCATGGAGCAAGGACAAGAAAATAGGTTCTCTAAGCTGAACAAAAAGTCTGAATTCCCTCAACTGTGATTGGTTCTGCCCTGAAATGTAATCTTAGGATGCTATCGGCCCATTTTTTGAAAGTATAACTTGATTTAACTGTCTCAAGATTAGAACTAGGCAATGTCTGAAAGTCCTTCTGATGTAACATATGTAACTTACTCTTGGACTCTGTAATGGACTGTGCCAGCAGTTTTTTACTCCTTTATTTCAGATCAGTGCTATACACAACTCTCATATCAGCCTATAGAACAACATGTTTAGCCTGTAAGAGGTATGCTGGCTGTCAGGTGGATGACTCAAACATTGAAACTCCATTTGTTTTCCCCCAAAAATGGCTTAAAAACAGCATATCAATTGTTTATTCTGAGAACTTCATTGCTTTTGGAAAGTTATTTCCCAATTTTAATTTGATGCTGACAACATGTTTTAAAAAAGCTATTCAAGTGGCTACAAATGAATGACTGGAAAAGTTGAGAAAAACGCCAGCGATACAAACAGTGCAGCATGATCTCGCCGCCTGGTCCAATGAACAACTCAGTTAATGAGGTTGACTAGCAACAGGCAAAAGAAAGCATCTCTCATGCTATGTTCATGTGTACATACAGCATGTGTAACCTGCACATTTTTGAACTCATCATTTAATGATAAACCATATATACAGGTTGTGGATTTAGATCAAATCTTTTGATCAGCCTTCTGAACGTATGACACCAGCATGGCTCTGGAGTAAAGAGTCCAGGTGATGAACTGGACTCCCAGCAGTCCCTTCTTGTCACCCATTACAAATTTTGGAGCATTATGAGGCATACATTAAGACAAAGGAGAACCTGAGCTGTTGAACAGCTTAAAACCTAAAGCAAGAATGGTAAAACATTCCACTTTCAAAATAAGTGTTTGTTCTAAAACGCTTAAAAAATTTTTTTTTTTAAAAAGCGTTGTTAAAAGAAAAAGTGATGTAACAGAGTGGTAAACATGACGACCCTGTCCCAACTTTTTTTGAAACATGTTGCTGGCATCAAATTCAGAACAGGCATACATTTTCCAAGACAATGATATTTCTCAATTTCAACATTTGATAGGTTGTGTATTTCAAATTTAAATTAAATATGTGGTTTCAAGGTTTTGCTAATCATCTAATTTTTTTGTTTCAATTTTTTTGCATATTACACAGCGTCCCAACTAAAAACAAAAGTCCAGATATGTCCCTATAACTGTTTAGGGAGAGGTTTAGACCGTGCACTCCTAATGTCCTGTCTTTAAAATTGTTTCACCAATTTAATGTATTTTCTAACTCCCATCATTCCTGATGGACAGATGTGACCCAAGATTGAATCTGTACAGTGTGCATTATAACTCGTGTTGTAGATGGAGAAACAAAGACAGAAAGCAGACTCTTCTAGCTTGCCAATATTCACCTAAAGAAATCAGCGCCATCAATAAAATGTCTGCTGCATGATGAAGCATTACACCTCCCCCATTACCTTGTTGCTACACAGTACACTTTATTAATCATCTCCCACCCGCCCATTTCTTCTAGCTCCCTCCAGAGAGTTTTTTACGCTCACTCCCCATAAATAGTGCCTAACTGATCACTTAAGACAGAGGGACAACTGTTAAATCTGCTGGTAGTGTGCACGTAGTGTAGGGGGTTATGGGTAATGATCAATCTCACTTCATATGAACAAATCCATATGATAAAAGGTTTCTGGAATCACACCCTGCACAACTGTGAGGGCCATGACCGATGCATAATCATTTAATTGGTGCATGGACTTTAAGAAATATATCTCTGAGAGAAGCCATGATCAGAGCAGAGCAAGACGATATCGAGTGAGGAGAGGACGTATTAATCTGGAGCATCGATGTCCCTGCACTTACTGACGGGCCAAATAAATGAGGATGTAAACACTCTTGTGCACTCCTATATGCACCTCTTCCATTTCTGGATTGCACACACCTTATTCTTGACCTTGGAAAAATATTAGTATGACATTTACCATCAGTCCTTTTTTTTTTCATGAGGGAAATTCACTACTACGCAGAGAGCATGCCCAGGCGTGTTGGGGGTTCGGTGCCTTGCTCAAGGGCACTTTGCCAGTACTCACGAAGTAAACTGGCACTTCTCCTAGCTACCAGACCAATATCCATATTTTTGTTCTGCACTAGAACTTGAACCGGCGACCCTCCGGTTCCCAATACAAGTCCCTTCAGACTAAGTTACTGGTAGTGTTAAACATACTATACTAACATATTATAGCTGATACAAATGTTATATATTGTAGGCCAACATGGGACAAGAACATCCCCAGAAAGTTATATTTGTTGGGCTCTTGCAGAAATGTCCAAAGGTTATGATATTATTTGACCATAGTAGTTAGATTTATGAATCAACACTTAATGCAACACACAATGAAACTTGTCAAAAGTATTAGAAAGAACATCTAGAAGTTATAACTTTTCATTGCACAAGATAAATGGCAAACTACAGTAAGTCAGAAGGTCAAGTTAGCCATGGTGTCAATCTTTAATCTTTGATTGATGGGTACAAGAGAAGTGTGGCTAAGGATCTGCAGCTTGTGTTCTCTCTCAGAGACGTTTGCCTTTTCTAGTTGTTTCATTTGCAACCTGTCTGGTTGTCTTATTGTGCTCACTTCTCCTTCTGACTTTCACCAACTCCTGATATTTTACATTTTAATGTAAACATAAATGATGATGGAATTTTTTCCCCCCAGCTTTAGATATTTATAAATTATTTTACCAAACCTTACACAGACATGCTGTGTGGGAAAGCCTTTTTTATGCCACCCTTACATTGCTTGTAAAGATTGTGTGTATTTGACAAAGATTAGTGCAAAGATTGCAGCCAGTTTCCTGCTGATGTGATTCGTCAGATAAATATCCCTGTGGCAGGTTGTCCTTAAAGGATTTTCACAAGGGACGACTTTCTACATCGTCTCTGCAATGGTTACTCTCTGAATGCCTTCCACTTTGCTCTTTGTTCATTCTTATCTTCACGATTTATGTCTCCCATCCCAGAGAGGAGGCTGGTGGAGTCTTCAAAGAAGGTGTCAAGTCGCCCCAAGCCGCTGTCCATTCTACGCTCTTTAGAGGAAAAATACGTTGCTGCCATGAAGAAGCTGCAGTTTGGTGAGTTTGAGTAATATTATTTGGATATTTCCAACATTCATGATTAAACATTAGGTTTTTTCCCAGACATAACATGTGCTTTGTGCTCATGCTTTGGAGCATCTGTGCTAGGGCTGTACCATATTGGAAAAACTGACATTGCAATATTTTTTTCTTTCTGCAACACATATTGTGATATTAAAGGTCACGTATACTCCTTTTCAACACGTTTAAATAAGTCTCAAAACAGGTCTTTGAAGTTTCTTGTCATAAATCCACTCTGATCTTGTATTTTAGCATGACTTTAAACCCCTCTATGTCATCCCTGATCAGAACAGGCTGTTTCTGTGTCTGTACCTTTAAATGCAATTGAGCTGTGTTCGACCACGCCCCTCTAGAAGGGCTTTGGGTGGCTTGTGCTTTCTTGCACTTTGTCCAATAGTTAACGGTGAAAAGATGCACTCAGAGGGCAGAACAAACACCTAGCTGTGGGAGTGTCGCCCACCTGGGGGAGGGGTTACTGCCCTTTGTGATGTCATTAAGGGAAAATCTCCAAACGGCCTGTTTGAGCACACGTTTTCTAAAGAATGGAGCAGGGTAAAGAAAAGAGGGGATGGACTTTTCTCATCAGTGGGGGGTTTGTAGACAGACTCGATACACATATTAGTGTTTGAAAAACACAGTGAAGTTTATTTTGCACAATATGTGACTTTAAGATAATGCCGTAATATATACCAGACAAATGCAGTGCGTTTTTTATGCACATACAATTCCAATTTCAATCATGCAATCCCAAAATATGTTATTTGAGTCTCTGTGACTAGTTTCTTCTTTGGAATCACAACCCTCTCCTAATTTTACAACACTTGGTTCAGCCCTCTGACACACAGTGGAGTGGAGTTATACAGAGACAACATGTGGAGAGAGAACTGGTGGAGCGACACTTTTCTACACATAAACATTAATCGTTTTTGCATGAGCAAAGTGCAATTGCTATCGTTAGATATAATATCTTTAATGGCCTATTTGTTTAACTTTGTACACACGTAAAGCAAAGCAGGAACCTTGACAAAATCCCCCACTTCCTAAGTACACACAATCCTCTGTCTCCATCTCCTGTCTGATATGATCCATAATGCCTTCACTGCCAGAGCTCTGAAAGAGGAGCAGACTCAGGCTACAGTCTTATCCTGCCTATCCCTTTAGTCTTGTCCATCACTCTCCATTAGACCATGTCATGATTAATTACACCACTTTTGCTGTCTTGTAATTGATTTTGTATGCAGCTTGATGTTTGAAGTCATCGCAAGTGACTCGACTGTCAACCGTATTGTTTCAGTGTGGACAGAAAAGTCAGGAGACATTATGGGCTCCACTTTAACCTACTTTATCTGCTCTAGTGTTTCATCTCTATTATATCGCAGGGCAAAATGTCTGTTTGCTGTAAGAGTGATTAAAAAGTGTAAGTGGACCTGTGTAGTTTTATTAATGGTAAATCTAAAATACAGTCTGGTGAGCCTGATGTAAAACTACATCAGAAGAGCAAAGCACACACAGCGTTAAATATGACACTTTTCATTATTAGCCTATTTTTTTAAATTGAGAACTGTAATCGTAATAGTGCATTGGAGAAGGCTGTCATTGCATGAATAAAGCTTGATGGTGACGTAATATTTGGTGGCCCTAGAAGAGCTTCTTTTACCCACAGGCTGTCAGGCAGTGGTTAATGTTAAACTCATTCTGGCCCTTTATCCACTAAGCTTGCACTAGTTCTGTGTTTTGACAGCAAAAGAACTGGCTCTGGGCCAAAAAAAAAAAAACGGTTCAAGTCCAACTACCTGCTGGTCTACAAGAAAGCACCGCTTATGTCGGGGGCTGGGGGTGGGGTTTTCTTGATCAATAAAGAAGCATGCAAAACTTTGTTGTCACCACCTGGGGGATAGACCTGTTAACATTTATTTTTTGGTGACGTAATGACGAGGCTCTTTTGCGTTTAGACAGTTCACCAGTTTAACCAGCTCTGCACCGGCACCTAGCACCACAATCTTAACAGTTTACTCAATCTGATCTTGTTGTCTTTCCAGACACCTTTGAAATGGTCTCAGAGGACGAGGACGGGAAAGTGATGTTCAAGGTCAACTACCACTACATGTCTCAGGTGAAGAACGCCAGCGATACAAACAGTGCAGCCCGATCCCGTCGCCTGGCCCAGGAAGCCGTCACCCTGTCCACCTCTTTGCCCCTGTCATCCTTTTCCAGTGTCTTTGTCCGCTGCGATGAGGAGAGACTTGACATCATGAAGGTAGAGTTCTACTTCAACTTTTCTTCAGCTGTGTTAGGCCCAACATGCTGATGTGACATGGAGTTAAACTTACTGTTGAATGACCATTGTACAAATCAACATGTAAGGTGTCGGTGTTGTGACATCATTCATGTTGATTTGTAAGGTGCTGTACTCTGGTATAAATATAAACCACTATTTTTCAGAAGTGAGTCAGACTGCTGGAACATGTGTGTCTTCTATAAGGATGTTGTGTATAGGATGACAGCATCTGGAGTTTCTATCGTAGGGACCTGTCATCGACGGCTCTTACTCATTCCCCTAGTGACATTTCATAAATTGCTCTCACCCCACAAGTTAATTAAAGGCGACGTCTCCTTCGCTAAATGTCAAAATCCATACTCTTTACCTCCGTTTTTTGGGGTTCAGAAGAACTCTTTAAAGCAAATCAGTAACTAAAGTGAAGTCAGAAACAAACTAATATAAGAATCACCCTTTACAACCATCAAATTAAGAACATCTTTACTGGGGTCAGGTCAGTATACGCTCTTAAAGTCTCTAAGTGAGAAATTACTACAACCTAGCAAAGTAAATAATGAGGTGGTCATAAACTGTACACATCCTTGAACAAGTTTTAAAAGCAGGATGCCAAATACTGCATTTTAACGTTTGAGCAGAGACCTTGAAGCAGAAGTAATTTTGTTTTTTATAAAGTACACGTAATAGTTTTTTAGGACGTGGTACCAAAGTCAGGTTAAAAAGAAAAGATCTTTGCCCTCAGCCAGCAGTCCTGTCACAGCAATGCACCGTTTTGTTATGTGAACATGTTCATACAAACCTACCAAAATTAACTTTACCAAGAAAAGCATCGCCTCAGGGGCAGCATCAGCAGAAAGGGACAGTGGTTGCTGAGGTGGAAATTTCATGATCTGTGAGGGGTCAGTACTTCCTTGTGCCTCGCCCCTGCATCCTTCCATTAGCACCAAATGAGCCTCGTGCATATACTCCACCCTGTGACTGCGGCACGTTGGTTACAGACGTGAAATGCTTCCCCACCAGATTTGACCAATTTTGGTTGGAAGTGCGATAAAAGTGTCGGGCCTGACTGTTCATGTCAAAATAAACTTAATGCATGAATGGTGCTCAGCGCCCTTAAGAAATATTGCAAGTGTTGTTGCCAAGTCATCTCAGTGTTACAAACCCTGACAGCACCACTCAAGACCAATGTAGTGGTTTAGACAAGTGTCAGGATGTTTGCATCCCCCTGAATGAACAACACATCCATACTGCATCACCACATAGTGTCCTATAGCGCGCCGGCAGGCCTTGCAAGCTGTCAGCTGTGTATCAATCAATCAATCAATCAATCTTTATCTTCCTCTTTGTTATTTAATATTACAAAAGAGCAGGTAAAAAGACTTTACTCATTGCTATATTACAAAGACCCAGCGTTAATCCATCATGAGCACTTTAGCAACAATTTAGCAAAAGTAACAGTGACAAGAAAAAACGCCCTTTTAAGAGGCAGAAATCTTGGGCAAATCCAGGCTCATGATGAACAGCCATCTATCGAAACTGCGCCAGGCTTGAAAATGGTAAAGGGGGAGAAGGGACAAGATCGGGACAACGATCCTGAGGAACCTAAGAGAGCTGAGGAGCTGTGTAGCAGTCAGCTTCAACCATTGTCCTAAAAGACTCATCAGTTGTGACTGAATAATAAGGGGTCCAAGATGTTTAAACCATGTGGGGTTGTTCCCACAGTGAGAGTCTTCAGTGCACATTGAGGTTGTCAAAGATGTCGATACTTGAATTATTTTTGATACAGCGTGTTTTTAAACGTTAAAATTAAAAAACAAAACAAAAAATTAAAAGGGTTCAGATCTTCATATTGTTCTTCAAATGCTGCTGCAAGTTAAAGAGGGAGACAGATGTTTCTCAGGTCCCTTTGCCGTCTCATAAAGATGCATAAGTGACTTTTATGTCTCTTAGGAACAGACAAGGATGTGACGCTGTCTAAATTGCATAACAGCATTGCTGAATCGTGTTCAGGAGTTCTTGCAATTTTTGTGAATTTAAAAACAAGTAAATACTCAATGTTGTGTGCTTAGGACCCCCATTTTTGTTCCCCTGGTATTGAAACGGGGTTAGATATTATTTGTTTTTAAACTGCTTTCATCTTGAAGTTTAGAAATTTGAGTATCTTGACAACACCAGTGCACATTGCTGCTTACTGTTCTTCATGGTTTTTCCCCAACTACACAGCATGAGAAAAAATGGCTTTTCAGCAGCTCATTCTTAAATACAAAACACTTAAAACCTTCCTGCTAATAAGGTTCTCAGTGTTTTTTTTAATGAAATATATATTTTTCTTTGTAGTATTTAACTTTTAAGATTTATTCACATTGAAATCCCGATCCTTATTATAGTTCTAAGTGCTTGTGTGTATTTGATGAATTAGCTAATTTCATTTAGTGAGATAATAAATAGTTTATTCTACAAATGCCATGAGCACTGCAGATAGAACTGGTCTTTTTCTCTCAGCAAATTTCACCCTTAAGCCTTGTTGTTAATTACATTGTTGTTGCAGTGGAAAATACTGAAATAGACTCGGCACCATTTCTTCATTAATATTTTGCCTTTTGGCCTTTGTTTAATCCACATTTACTGTTATCAGTGCGCACACCTTTCTTTAATTAACCCTTGTTCAGTGAGTGATTAACAACTACCCTTCCTCAGGCTGTGTGTATTAAAGCCTCCCTCCTCCTCTCTGTGTTTTAAGGTTCTAATCACAGGCCCGGCCGACACACCTTACGCCAACGGCTGCTTCGAGTTCGATGTGTACTTTCCTCAAGACTATCCCAACTCGCCTCCACTGGTCAACCTGGAGACAACCGGTGGACACAGTGTGCGCTTTAACCCTAACCTCTACAATGATGGCAAAGTAAGTTCAAAAGGAACCTTAGATAACATTCACATGTCCTTGATTAAACATCAACAGTCTAAGTTTTTGGACTTGATTGATTTTGACCTGATCGATGTAACTGCAATCAGAAGTCCCCCATGTCACTCTGTGTATGGTAATCAATCTATGAATAATGGGAGGCCATTTTTGTCCATTTAGTAATCGACAGCAGCATGCATACTTTATGTGCAAATGCAGTTTCTCTGTATTTTTACAACTAGTTGGATATACATGTATGTGGGCAGCATTGTTGTTTTCAGTTTATATTCACACTGATTTATGTTTGCATAGTGTTGTTAGATAGATCTTAAATAGAAACTGTTATTGCTGGGTCATAATTGTCAGCATATTGTACGTTATCGATGTCTTTGTTGTGTTATTTGGGGTAAAAAAAAAAATGGTGAAAATGTGTTGGTGACAAATCAGTTTACAATTATTTGCATAATTCGGTTGAACAGTTTTTAAAGAGCCCATATTATGCCCTTTTTGGGGTTCATATAATTAATCTATGTACCTACTAAAGTATGTTCACAATAGCTAAAGTTCTAAAAAAGTGTCTGTTTTCATGTACTGCCGCTCCATGCACCGGCTCGCTTCTGACTCTCTCTAAGGCTCTGAAGTGCCCACGTTCAGAGTCCCCACGTGTGCCAAGTCTGATCTGATTGGTCGGCCTGTTGGCTCTGCCGGAATTGGTCAGTCGCTCAGCACGGTTCTCGAAAATGTCACTCCCCTTTTACCATATTGGGAATGCAGCCACTTCGGCTCCGAGGGCCGAGCAAAAACATTAGCACTACTGTGCTATCGCAGGCTACGGCATATCATGGGCGTGCTACAGAAGTTAACATGAACATAGATCAGTGATATCACACAGACAAGAGGTCACACTGGCAATTTTTTTTTTCGAGGGGGGCTAGAACCGAGCGTTACATGCAGCTAATGCTGCAGCTAACAGGAGGATGTAGGAGAAGACGCTTTTCTGCGGACTTTGAATTTTTGCACATAGATGTGCCTAAACATGCACAGGACACATGGAAAACACACTAAAGAGCATATAAAACCAGAAAAAGCATAATATGGGCCCTTTAAAGCTGCCATGATCTACACAACGTAGACACAGATTTAGGTTGTGATTTGATTTATCGAAAGATTCAGAAAGGTTTAATTAAATTGTGATTTAATGGAAATGACACAGTAAGCAAAAGGTAGCATTCAGACACTGACGGTTGATTTCTATTTCATTTGAGTGCATATAAATTATATATAAGTTAGTTGGAAGTGGATATTTTGTTATGATATTTAAAACAATCTACTAAGCATAAAATAGCAAACAGTATGTTGAAATTAATTAAATTAATTTAACACAGACCCTCTCAGCTTTCAAATGAACCCAGAGTATCTATAAAGTCTGTCAAATGGTTGATATCATTTAAAATGCAACATTTGGAAGTGGACTCAAATATTTCTCCAGGTGTGACATGTTAGGAGATATACTGCTCCCCCCACTATGGGTTCAAGGTGCTGAAGCTCACCCATCTGCTGCACCTCATTAAGCAGCTACTGACAGTCCACATCTATTACCATAAAAGATCTACACAGCTGCTATAAGGAATATCTGGGGCTCCCACATCAATGACAAAGACAGCAGCAGATGCACCACAGCAAGCTTGTGGCAGAGGACTGTTGATCTCAGGTGTAGGTCTTCTTGTCTTTACCAGCGCAGTGCCATGCAACAGGTTTTGGTTAAGTGCTCTGAAGCAGCTGCGAAGTTGTAAATAAGCAAATAAATGCTGCGATCAGCCTTAATTGGCACGCAGAGGGGTATTTGTTGGAGGTAAATAGCAACAAGAATAAATCGTTGAATTCAAAAGCTTGTTATACCATTAGCTTAGCTTAGCTACTAAAGCTCACTATATGAAGTAGCTCTATGGTATTTATTTAACTTGTACTCAAACCAATAATAGAAAAACGTTCTTTGCAAATAACCGCTCGACAAAGAGGTGCAGGCCAGGTGGATGAACAAGGATTTAATGCTTAATAGTTAGCAAGATACAAAATGTAATGGGACAGGTGACAGAATGACATTCAACATAAAGGAGGGGCCTTGTTTTGTTTCTCTGATAAAAAGAAGCCATTCATAGATTACTGTTATTTATTCAACAATCTTAACTAGGGGTGTAACGGTACACAAAAATTTAGGTTCGGTGCGGTTCCAAGTTTTGAAGCTTCTTTTCGGTACAGTAAAGGGACCTGATGCAACACTTTTTTTTCTTTATTAGGAATATTTAGAATTTACCATTTACACATTGGGCTAAGTGCAGCATTGACTGTTCACACTTGTACACCTGCTCAGGTTACTTTTTTGAATGCCCTTTGAGCACATAAATAAATAAAATAAACCTAATCACATTTGGGACAGTATAGTTTCATTGCAGAACTATTCATATTTCCCTCTGTCGATATAAGAACTTCAGCAGCATTTGTTATGGCTTTGGCCCGTTCAGAATTACTAGCAAAAGTCTGTCTGTTGCGGAGGGAGGGTGTTCATTCTATCATGCTGCAGGTTATGCTTCCACACTTACATGCAGCAGCGCTGTTGGAGCGGGACCATCGCTGAAAATGAAAACAAAACTTGAGAGTCAGGCCGTAAAAAAAGAACTCCATCCTGGTTATATGCAACTGTCCAAACCGACAGGGCTCGAGGAACTAGTAATCTGCACAGTTTATGTTTGAACTTTTTAACAATAACAGCAGCCTTCCTTCACACTGAGGTGTGTTGCCGCTTTGCAGTCCGTGTGGGAACACAGATTAAAGCACTTCTGTTCTGTGCGTACCAAAATGGTCCGGTCCGAGTACGTGTACCTTTACACCCCTAATCTTAACTCTGAGTGGCTGTCTCATAAAGGTGCTCATAGGGTGCTGCCTAGTTAAGTAGTCTAAGTTATTGACTTGCCACAAATGTTAGCAGTTTCTTCCTCATCCCTGTGTGTCACAAAGAAACTATCGTTAGCTTTTGGTAGCAAGTGGAAACTGTTTAACGTCACTCTCAATGATGGTAAAGAAAACAGATTCTGGACCTGCTGTTTATCTGTAGTGCTTTCATGTCTCAATCAGCAGGCCTTGATGTTTTAGTTAAAAAAAATTATAAAAGAAATCCAAATTGTAGCAATCCAGTGGGGGGAAATTTGGGCTGTTGGACTCTTTGGCTAGTCATGCACTAATGGAACCCTTCAACAAAATGTCACATTTTCCAAAGGTTAAAAATTAACAGGTTAAAAAATAAGATTAGGTAGTGCGTAAATATATGTGGTGCTTTTGGACTGAACTGCATTCAACACAGTTTTATCTTGTCTGGACAAAAAACCCAAATCACCTCACTGTTTAATCAAAACTGAACGTATACGTTGAAGGTAACTGTGACCTCTGTTGCACCTACATATTATATGTTTCACTTTGGTAACACAGAGGGCTTTATGGATTTAGAAAAGCAGATTATATTGAACACAGCTTCAGATAAATGTGTTTGACATAAACGGCCCAGCAACTCTTCAACGCCTGTGTAAGGCTTATATGTGTGTGCCATAACCCACAAACTGATTCTCTGTGTGAGTGTATGTGTTTGTTTTTGTGTGTTGTTCAGGTATGTTTAAGTATCCTCAACACGTGGCACGGGAGACCAGAGGAGAAATGGAACCCACAGACCTCAAGCTTTTTACAGGTGAGGTGAAGATCCATCACGACAGTCACCTGTCTGCGTGGATCAGCGGGGCTGTCGTCTGAGTCTTTGTGTCACAGGCTATAGTTTATCACTGCCCTGTCATTACCCCGCCCGGGGGCTCTGTATTAATGGGCTTGGTGTTTTGACAGCTGACATGAAGGATCCTTTTTAAAGTCAAGTTATTACTTTGCTTGGGTGACAGTGTGTGGGTGTTAATCAAAGCAAACACAAACTGGTATCATTTGAACCTCCAGGTTATGCCTGCTTACACTCATCACTCACGCTGGAGTCAGAATCAGTTGGCTTCAATTGTTTGTTTAGACCAGACGCCATCTGTTTGTAGCCTCGATTCAGAAGACTGACATCACTTTTTATGCTGAAAGATCTCAGTTTGTAGTCCTGTCCCTAATAAGGTTAACACAATTTCTGTTTTATTACATTTTTGTCCTTTTCTTTCAATTGTGCATGTCAAAGAAAAGCCTCACACTCACAGTTATCTCATTGTTACTTCATAGTTACTTCATAGCTGGGGTGGCAACATTTTTACATGCATTCCTGCTTTTATATATGCTGAGTGTAGCTACAGTTTTTCAATAAGAATTAAGGGGTTAGGGAATTTCTTTGCTCATGATGTGTTTTGAAAACACAGTGTTTTACCTATGTTTTTATCATCTGAGGCCTGAGGCTTAAAATGTGTTCAATACGTGGTGTATAGCATTGAGGGACTGCTTTTCATTGAAACTGGTGCCAAGGCTTATGGATAGAAAAACAAAATCTTGAACACAGCACATTGCCATACACACTAGCATTCATTTTCCATACATATTGATCCAACAATAAGCAAGCCAGAGCCCCTGGAAATGGATTTCTCTTTCCCTTTTTTTTCTCATAATTTCCTCATTTGCAGGATTAGAGAGTGCATAGAGATGTCTCCATTGATTATCATTCCAGTTAGTGTGCTGCGGATCAATAATGGAAAATAAGGGGGGTTGGTGAGTACAAGACGGGAGGGGCTGGAATCAAGCGGGCAGGGGGGGGATATCTGCTCTGAAAACTGGCAACCCAGTTTAAAACAGACAGACCAGTTGAAGGTCATTGGTCTCCTCTTGATGGAGTTCTTTCAAGTGCCCATCATCCAGCTCCAGTGTGTCTGGGACCAGCAGGCAGGACTCCAAGCCCAAAATCGTCATTGTTGGTAAAGTAGTGTCTTAGAATGGACGGGATGATGCAGGAGGACGTTCTTGGTCTCCTTGAGACAGGCAACAGCATTAATCGAGCTGTTAATAAAGATATACTGGCGGATAAATCTTTATGGAGCCAAAACATTCCTTGCTTTTGTCTTACTCTCTTCTAAGTGTCCACTACTGCCAAGCCTATTTAAGAGGCTTTGGATGCTGAGGACAGTGAGGGAATGTGAGGTAATTTACCAATAGATCAGGATAATACCTTTAACTGCGTTAGAATGTGGTTCTCACCCCAGCCCTCCTGGAATCAGAAACATCACATCAATCAAGTGCTTTTCTTCTGAATGTTTTCGTCACTTTACGCCACTCCTCTTACTGATTTTTAGAATTTGTCTTTCTGTTATAGGTGCTAGTGTCAGTGCAGTCCCTCATTCTGGTGGCTGAGCCCTACTTCAATGAGCCAGGGTATGAACGCTCCCGCGGGACCCCCAGCGGCACCCAGAGCTCACGGGAATATGATGGCAACATCCGACAGGCCTCAGTCAAATGGGCCATGCTGGAGCAGATGCGCAACCCCTCTCCATGCTTCAAAGAGGTAGGAATCCTTTTAAAGATGCTCTGATACCCACTACTTTCTGGTGCCATTGTTTGTGTTGTGTGAAGTGCTGCCCTCTCATGAAGGACCTACAGTATAGGGCCTATGTCCAGTAGTGCTGTTTTTTGCACTTGCAGCCACATTTTCTGTACAAATCCAATGGAGTTGAGCATTAACAGTGCTCAGTGTCTTAAGCCGAAAATCGCTCTTGACGTCAGCTTGTTTGTTGTTGTTGCTGCACTCTCAGTTGAAAATTGTTCTAATTTTGGAACACTGCAGCGCTCGTCAAAATCTGGTTTCAACTTTGTCAACAACAATGGCAGAGGAAAAACAAATGCGCCCCATCAATTCAGAGGTACAGTTTCCAGTACTACTGTAGATCTGGCTGTTGATGAAGGATGAAGGATCAAAGTCAGTTAGTGAGCTAACGTAAGCAACAGCAAGACAACCCCAGTAGCCCCACCAAGGAGCCTCTGAGAAACATTGTTTTCAAACATGAAACATTCTTCAGTGGCTTTTTTTTAACCGGTTTTAATTCCAAAGTCCATTTGTCAGTTATGTCTCAGCGTTAGAATCAGTCGTCTTTGGATCAGAAGGATGGCGAGCCTTCAGGCCATATGTAGAAATGTCCTTGTGCAAGAAACTGAACCCCAAATAGCATAGACTCCTCTGCCATCAGTGTATGAAGGTGTTTGTAAATGGATGAATGAGATATGTAGTGTAAAAGCGCTTTGAGCGGTCAGAAGACCAGGAAAGTGCTAAACAAGTAGAGTGTAACTTAACATTTTATTTTTGAAGAAAGGAGAAATCTGTGGGAAATTTGTCTCCAAGTAAAAACTTAGTGAATGTTAAACATCAAAGATATCCTACCCTGATGTCAAGAATTCAGAGAAAGAAGAACATCTTAGAAACACACATTTTTAACTTAAAAACGTTTAAGGTTTTAATTGTAGTGTGGACTTTGACTTACATTTTTTGTCTTTTGAGTAAAAACCTTGTAATTCTACGCACACTGAAGGCTACTATTGAGACTCATTTTATTAAACCTGCACTGCTGTTGTTACTGCATTGTTATCTGTATTATTACACAGCCAAAAAGAAGGTGCAGAGATTTAAGTGACTGAAGGAAAATCAACTCAAGGTTTTATTGTCTGAATATAGTTGAAATAGAAGTGTAGCCTTACTATGAAAATTAAGAATGAGTGTGATGTGTAGTATAATTTTACAAAGTAATAAATACAAATCTGGCTGGCCTCTGCCCCTCCTTGACATTTCTCTAGCTTTGTCAGTCCAGAAACCAGGGAGGAGAAGGAAAGCCACATGTCCTCCAATGTTGTTTGGGATGGCTGTCTGATAATAAATTCTCCTCTTATTAAATCCTCGGTAGATGACTTCGTCTGGAGGTTGGTTCGTCCCTCTCCCCCTCACCGTTTTTTGATTTCCTGTGATCCTTTAAATGGTCCATGCTGAGACGGATAGTGCTGGGGAAGATAACAATCTTTCAAGCTGCTCATCCACAGCAGGCTCATTCGGAAATGTCAAGAAAGAGGAACGGAGGAAGAGGGGCGCTTTGGAGAGGAAAATGAGAGAGGGGGAAGGGGCGGACAGAGGGAGAATAAGAAAAGTGATCCAATCTCTTTGACAGGAATACATGAGAAAAACATAGGTATTAGGAGGGGAATGAAAATGCTGTGGTGTCATGGTAACTGAAGGGACATTTGTGAAGCTAAGATTTCAGCTCACTGCCTATTGAGTTATTAATGCCTTATTGTTATTAATGAAAAATATACATTTTTATTTCATCCACCCAATAGTACAGTTTAAATTACAGTCCATGAATTCATCTTTAGACCTGTTTTACTGGTCTCATTTTGATCTAGTATCATTTGTATCATCATGTACCGAGCATAACCACAAACACAAAGAAAAAAAAGTGTCAGATATAATGAGCCAGTCTCTTATCATTTCATTTCTCCCAAGATGCTTTTCTTCACAACAGTCAGTTGGAGAGAAGTCAGACTACAAGTTAGAAAATAAATTAACAGTTAAAGGCAGGGTTGGTCATTTTCCCCAGATTCTGGTTGAAGTTGTCTTTAGGTCCTAACAGACATTAATAACTCATGTTCTCTGAAAAAGGAAGAAATCCGTCATCTGTAACAGTCTGTAAGTCTGTAAAAACTTCAACCAATGTCTTGCCATGAGGTACCAATCTGATGAACCAATCAGACGCCTCCCTGTCTCCCTGCTCGTTCTCTACCCCTTGCGTGCACTAGCCCACACTCAAAGCACGTCACCGATGACAGAGTTTATAGACTGAGGGAATGCTACTTTCAAAATGATGCTAGTTTTCGAATATTACCAACCCTGCCTTGTAAGTTTATATTCAGCAAACAGCCTTATTTGTCTAAAGATATAATGTGATTAAAAATGGCATTTTGTTCATTAGTACATCAGTAACGTTCCTTATAATGTAAATCTGATAGATTGTAGATGTGATAGTGTTGACAGTTGTGTTACATCAGGAGCTTAATAGTTTAACTCTGAAGCCCGTCTCTCTCAAGGACACTCTGACATGTAGACTGCAGGTGATGTGGAACAAACCCACGCTCTTTATTGGAAGACATCCCTCTCTACCTCTCAGCCACAGCTGCCCAAGCATAAGCGCTGCATACTTTCTCGTCTGTTTTTGGCAAAGAGCACAAAGGCTTTCTTCATGCTTGTCCGGTGACTGGTTTTGCTACTTGGCGTGCGAAGGGGCAGGTGTGCTATTTGGGTGAGCAGTTGCTTTGTGAGCCCATACATCTGATGCATCTCTCTGTTTCACAGGGTCCTTATTTTATTATTTACATTGTCTAAGTGGGTTATACGTTCCATTTTCATCAGTTGAAATTAGGGCTTCACAATAAATCGCAGTGTTATCCCAATATGAGCATTCGCAAAAAAAACTAATGGCAAAAATCTAAAATAATCGCAATAAAAAATAAGAATTATAATATTTAAACTCACAGTATGTAAATGTATGCTGCCAGGGAGCTCTCAATCGGGCGGGGGATGGTGGGAGTGATTCTCTCTGCTACTCCACCCCCACCCCCGATGAAAAGGAATTACTTGTTGATGGTAGTCAAGACGAGGAAGAGAATATGTTTACAGAGGATATATCCAAGTATAAATTACTTTAAGTTTTTGTCACAGCAGAGCATTCAGCAACAGTATGACAGCTTTAAGTATCAGTTCCCGCTGCCTTATGTAGCAGTCTTTCACGTCGCGTTTGTTGTTTCCATGGCAACAATCAACATGCACCGTGTGTCATTGTGTGTCTGTCATGGTGGCCGCTGAGACAAGACACTACAATTATACAATGAAGGATTTCTCTGGCTTTTATAAATGTTACATATTTGAGGTAATATAAGTACTCAACAACAAAAAAGTATATAACATAGGTTCCTTTTTTTATTCATTTAGATATTTTACTACAAAGAAAAATTTCCGCCCACAAAAAATATTTCTTATTCAGCATTTAACGTGTTGGAGAGGTGAAAAGTCATTATGCTTTCACTGCACTCAGATGAAGCTCAAGCTGTTACAGTCACGGAGAAACAAGGTAACTTTATCTGTATCAGCTACCCTCAGAATAATTGCTGCCAATTTTGTAGTAAGAAAACACTGTGCTTGGATTTATTTAGCTTCTGGAATAACATGTTGCAAACACAGGTATTGTGTAAAACACTGCAACAAATATGCACAGAAACTGTGAGTGACAGCCACTATGCACTCTGCTATATTGTTTATTTACTGAACTTCATTTTGCTGTTAAGATATTGAACAATCTAAGCACATATTTAAAAAAAAAAAAATGCATGTCTGGTCTGATTTTCTGTAGTTTTTCAAATTGCAGTATATATTATAGCAGAGACAGAAAATAAATCACAATTTAAAAAAATGTTTCCCAATATCGTGCAGCCCTAGTTGAGATCCTCAATGTTCCTGGTCTTGTTCAGTACTTTTGGCCCTACAGTGTTTTTGAGGTTCTTTATTTCCCTCTGTGTATTCTCAGCCAGTGCTGCTTGTATTTCTGTCAGCTTCTAAGGTGAAATATTATAATTCTTTCTTGCCTTTGCACAGCAGGCGATGCTAGGATTAAGGAGAGAAAAGAAACTGGGTTCATGACATCACCAGTCAGCCGGTGAAATGGACCGCTAGACCGAGAGATATTGCAGGAATATAGTAGGACTTGGCAATGCCACACGGTTGAGCAACCTCACACATACGCACACAGAAATTCAATTAACCCTGGCAAGAAACTCTCATGTGAAACCACTGGTCTTTTAGCAATTTCAGACCTTAGCTGAAGAAAGTGTTAGCCGAAAAACAAAACCAGCCATTGCTGATAACCATTTAGACATGTAGAACTCTGCCATTGAATACCGTCCAATGTGTTGCTCTAATTTCATCTAATCATTTCTCAGATTTTTTGTCTTGAAGTTAAGAAATAAATCGTTTCATGTTAGGAGTGTATAAACCATAAAATAGTTCTAACAATATTTCATGGCCTTTTAAGTGGTTTGTGTATCTTTTATTAGAAATAATGATGAAACTGGAATTTAACAGGTCAAGCTACATATTACTACATACTAATTTAATATATGACAGCTTTTAAGTCAACCATGCATCCAGAGCTGTGAAGAAGGTGCCAAGGAAGTATACCATTTCTATTCACTCCAGAGTGCTCGTCTAACTCAATGAGCATGACGCCAAACGTATTTGCGTCAGTGAATATTTTGAGATGTTTGGTTTAAGATAGGCAACATTCTATAAAAACACAAATCTTATTTATTATTTTATCTCATATAGTGTTAGCAAACTCATGGGCTACTTTCACATCTCCCTGCAGAGATGAGTCATTTGTAAGACCAGAGAGAAAGCATAGATAACCTGAGAAACTGTCAAATAAATACAGTCTGATGGTAGACGTTTCCTGAAAACATTACATATTGCTTGTTGAACATGAAGTATTTTGGCTTACATCTGCTTTTTTCACTGCTGAAGATGCAGCAGTGCCTGCTGACGTAGTTTAGTTCCTGCTGCAGCTGATACTTCTTGAGACTGACGCTGTCAAGTCTCTCACTTGCCTTAGCACGTCCTGTCACTCTTCCTGAAGTAGCGTCTTTAGCACTTTAAGTGTTGACACAGAAATGTGGCAGTTTAATGAGCGGGGATGAGAGACATCCTCTCAATGACCCCCTCTTGATGGTGGAGTGCAGGTTACATGTATGGTTCCCTACAACTGTCCCTCCAGATCTTTCAGAGTATCTTCCAGAACGACTGAAAATCAATAGAGTAGCTCTCAGCCTGTCTTAGAAGATGCCCTCCAAATGAACTAGGTGGTGTCTGTTGTCGGTTGTCTTGTATTTCTTTCTATTTTGCACAACAGAAACGTCCAGATCGTTGGCTGTCTGACACAGAGTGTTGGTCAGCCTTGCCCTGCATTGTCCAAATTTATGAAGAAAATAATGCTCCAAGGGCGATGACACTGTTTGTTTTAGAGTAAAGATCCTGAAATGGCAAAGCATATCAGCTTGAAGGATCACTGAATGCCCGTCATTTTGAAGCCGAACTATGGGAGTCGCCATATTGGAAATGCTGTCTCAGACTTACTTTCTGTCAGCCAAGAAACAGGCAAGGAGATTGAGCTGAGGTGGGCCTTAAGCCTCAAATTTTCCCTTTTGATTTGTTGCACCGAGCTGTAAGCATGTTTATTTCTGCTGTCTAAATGGGCATTTTAACATGGCTGCTGATGGGAGTTCCAGTCATTTTGGAACCTGCCTCAAGTGGACAAGTTACACTTTGCATTGGCCTTATTTTTCAACACCGGAGGTTGTAGCTTAGTGCTTACTTAGATAGCCAAAGAGCTTCAAGCAGTTTCAGACCCTCTCCAATAGAGTAGAGTTTGCATTTGGACCACGGAACTGTGGATTTTTTCTGAGCACAATTTCACAGTTTCCAAGTCCATAAAGTAATTTCTTTAAGTGCTCAGGTAAATATAGTTTGCAAGGTAGGAAGCTCCAAAGCAAGCTACTAATAGGATCTCAAGTTGAGTTTGTTATCTCCGACTTAGAAATGTTAAGACGGTAATGAAAGATTTAGCCTCAAGCATTCTCTAACGAGGCTCAGATTTTTCTTTGGCTGAGATCCTATCCCCTGTGACAAAACCAAAATCCATTAACTTTAGTTGTTTTACATCCCACAGATTTATTCTTACCTTGTGCCCCCTATTGTATATGCTTGGGCGGAGAACAATGTAATGTTTGTGTGCTTCAGGTGTAAAAAGTCATTTTTAGAATCAAGACTCAGATGAACCCAAAGGGCAGGTTAATTCTGATGATGTGCAGCAGCAGCCTTTTTTTAACTAATGAGAACATCAGATTAGTGGGATCCAATTGCATGGACACGGTTTTATTTTTGGTGTATGTGTGCAAAATTCAGTGCAACCACAAGTTATTTATAGAGGGAGAGCTGGAGAATAGAGTACAGGCCTGAATAATGCAGCAGCAGATTGTCAGGTGGAATTAAGGACAATTGGTTGCATGTTAAAATATGGATCATTGTGTGTGTGGGTGTTCCTGTATTTCTGTGTGTGAGAGGGACTGGGCGAGAGTTGACTTGTGCGTGTGCGTGTGCGTGTGCGTGTGCGTGTGCGTGTGCGTGTGCGTGTGTGTGTGTAAAAAGGTCTTTGGAGCCACTGAGAGGTGACACCTTTAACTAGTGCCACAGCATCTCAGTCCAACAGTGCAAACACTGCCCCCCACCCCCTCCTTAGGTTCTGCCCCATAGGGTGAGGGTCAAAGTCACGGACCCGACCATCTGATTCATAGCTGAAAGGAAAGGGGGACACAGAACAGATTATGGTGTGCAAGTTGCATTGGAGGTTCAAGCAGATTCCATATATTCTTCATTTGACGTCTGGAGGCCGCGCTCATGCGGATTGAAAGCTGCACTCCATGAACCTTTCACGGCTGCAAGGAGGATATTGCCACTGAACAGTCTCAACATTTATCTCACAAGTTAATGTGTGCGGAAACACTAGTGACTCTCACACCAAATACTTCCCATTCACTGCCTTCAGCATTCCATAGAAACACTCTCACACACATCACAGATTGGTCGGATGCTACTTCAACAGGCAGTAGGATAGTTAGTACTCATTTGCTGAATTATTAATGATTTTAAGACATCGCTGTTTGTAACCTAGCTGCCAGACTCAGGTGTATCCCTGTCTTTAAGAGTGTGTGTATGTGTGTGTGAAATAGTAGATAAAAAGGCTTTTCAGCTTTACAGGCCCTCAAGAAAAGAAAACCACCAACACCTTTTAAATTACAGAAACCTGACTACTTTAGCCCGGCAAAACCTGGACTCCATCTACGGTAGTGCTTTGAGGAAATGTCTTAGCCAGGTTTAGTTCACACTGCAGACAAAAGTGACTCCATCACATTTTTTTTTGCTCTTATGTGACTAAGATTGGGCTTTTTTTAAGGCTGCCCTAGTCACATAAAAAACAATGTTTTCAAATCTGTTTTGGGACACTTTCATATGTGGTCTTAAATCAGATACAGGTTGGATCTTTTGCACATGCGAGACCTTCAACCGGAAGGTTGGGGGTTCGATCCCCAGCTCCTGCAGCACCTTTTGTCCCAGGGGAAAGACACTTACTGTAACCCAGAATTGCTCCCTCTGCTTCGTCTGCAGCATATGAGCGTATATGAATGTATTAGATACTTCTGATGGTCACTTAACATAGCAGCCTCTGTCAGTGTGTGATTGTGTAGGTGTGAACTGCAGTGTAAAAGCACTTTGAGTAGTCAGAAGACTAGAAAATATATGTGTGTATATATATATAAGCTCAAGTCCATTTCCCATTTTCCACTGCAGAGTTGTGTTTTTGACAACTGTTAGAGGTACTTTTGGGCAAGAGGAGCAAGTGCAGGAATCAGTCTTTGTTTCTCGAGTTTGCCGATACTTTTATTATTGGATATAATTGAGAGCCCCAGCGGGCCACTAATCACAACCCAATAGGCAGAAAATCATTTGATTCCGATTAGCGCAGCTCTAATATTTAGATTTGATGAGTTCTTTGAGATCACTTCGTGTTTTGTGGTAGAAACATCTCTTATCTTTACATTAGAGGAGCTTCCTGGATCAGGAGTTCTTCTACTGTGGGAGTGGGTCAGGGCTGCAGAGTCAGGGTTAGTAGGACAGGAACTTGAGCCCTCAGCATATTACTGATAGAACACTAAGAATAAGGAACTTTCTAATGGCTGCATGATTCACATTTGCCCTTGACCTTTCTAGTGTCAGGCGTTTACACACACCCATTCCTGGTCTCTTTCTCCTCCTGCCTGTGCCCTGTGGAATAATGAGTGGACAGCATTACCTCAAAGGTCACTGAGTTTATCTGGCAGCTGCGGCTCTCCATCAGAGGACCTGGTCTCTGACTGCACATATATGAGCTTAATGTTCTCTGTGTACATTTTTCCACGTACCTGTGAGTGTGTGTGTGAAGATAAAGATATGTATTTCCAGAAAGGTCATTTGTCAGGCTGGTCTAATCCAATGTTTGCATCATGATCACAGCTGGGTTGCATATAGAGCTTCCTCATGCGCTCTGATCGATAGCCACGTCCAAATGCCAAAAGTGAAACAGCTGCTGGCCCTCGACACATGAAGCCCTTTGGGAAATCGACCCTTTAAACCAGCACATATCTGATCATGTCCACACTGAATGTCAGACATGTGCATCTGTCTTTGTGTCTTATCATAGGATGTAAACACCCTTGTCTCTTGATTCCTGTGCCTTGTTTGAGCGCACTGTGTTTACTGCACATCTGTGACCTTGAGCCATTCCCTCTCCGCTGGGGATCTTCTCCCATCTCGTTGGGGGGGTTGGGTTGGGTTGAGTTGAGGAACAAAAGACAGAGGAAGAGATTAGAAGGAGTGGCAAAAATGGAATGAAGATGAAGAGAGCGGAGGGAGATGGAGAAGGAAGAGGGGGATTAAAGTGGTTCTGCTGCCTCTTTGCCTCTCCTCTCCTGGTAAACAGCAAATCAGCAGCTACCCTAATAACTAATCCACTCCCTCCACCAGCACAACAGCAGCGCTCACTGCATACTGATGGCTCGGCCCTGGCGACTGTTGCTAGGAAGTCGACCAGAGGGGCTATGAAAGCAGGGTACATAGGTGCAGATGATCGGCATCAGCCATCGCGCAGTGCTGTTCACATGATGTCAGAGTGACTGAAGCGCCCTTGATGATTATAAACAGCCCCATTGTTCATTTGTATGCTGTGTGTGGCCTGCGTTTCATTAGATACATTGTAGAGTGTAAATAGACCCTTCAAAGAGACCACCTGCTCTGTCAGGTTATCAGCAAGGGTGGTACACAGCTTGTGAAAAACGAGTTCTAAATTTGTGTTTAAGAGATGATCATCTGAATGATCATTTGAACGTTTTATACAGGGGATTGATTTAAGAGTGATGAAAGGCAGCATTAGCATCAAACAGATAATAAACTCTAATGTATGAACTCTTATTGTTTTGTATTTCAAGGTATGAAGTGTCTCTTTTGTGTTTTTGTATTTGCTTTAATCCTGTCTTGTCTTTGGTTTGCAGGTGATCCACAAACACTTCTACCTGAAGCGGACAGAGATCATGTCTCAGTGTGAAGAGTGGATCGCAGACATCCAGCAGTACAGCAGCGACAAGAGGGTCGGCAGGACCATGTCCCATCACGCTGCTGCTCTTAAGGTCCAAATACTCACCAGTTTGAATATGATCTCTGAGAACGCGGCTCCGCATGCTCACTTTTGTAGAGATTGTGTGAATATCTGAACTGCTTTAAAGATCCCTGCTGGGAATCACACTGATGACACGATGGTTTCCACCTTAACCACTGAGCTACAAAGTGCCCTGAAGCTGCTTGGTATAACCTCAAGGACCATTTGTTCATTGCTAAAGGGCTTCTTAGCATTGGTCATTTATACTGTGGACAGAAGAAGATATGCTTGCACACTCGCTCAACTGCCACATGTTCAAATCAAATGTTTTTGTTACATTTAAGCTCCAACTTTCCATGACCCCGCTTTGAAAAGCTCAGCTTTAGGTGTGGACTTCTGGTTTACTTGTCACTACCCAGCCAAGTTCTTAATCAGGAGGGAAATGCATCAATGTGTAGTCACTCTCTCGTCATTTTTGGCAAAAACAAACAAACAGATTGCATCGGCCAAAGCTCTAACTCAGTGCTACAAAATGAGATTCTTCAAATTGTTTGGCGATGTCAGTGTGGCTGTGCATCTTGTTTTCAGTCTTAACTACAAAGTTCATTGAAAAAGGACTAAGAGATAGGAAAAGATTTACAAATAGAGGTAACCAATGGGATTGGAGTGTTTTGTCAGTGTGTTGTGAAAAGTGATGGTAATGTTTAATGTTACTGAAACTGTGTGTGTGTGTGTGTGTGTGTGTGTGTGTGTGTGTGTGTGTGTGTGTGTGTGTGTGTGTGTGTCTCTGTGTGTGTCTCTGTGTGTGTGTCTCTGTGTGTGTGTCTCTGTGTCTGTGTCTCTGTGTCTGTCTGTCTGTGTCTACAGAGACACACGGCTCAGCTCAGAGAGGAGCTCCTGAAGCTCCCCTGCCCCGACGGTCTGGAGCCCGACGGCGACGAGTTCTCAGAGAGGAGCGCCTCCCTCATCCTCAAAGAGCTGCCCAATCAGGACGCAGAGAAGCCAGGCGGCAGTCAGGACAGCCACTGCAGCGAGGGCCAGCTATGAGTCCTCCCCGATCCACCTCCTCCCCTCCCAGCATCCCCAAACCCTCCCCCTCGACTCCTTCTGATTATTACTCTGTAAAGACTCGATGGCTTCAGAGCACAAGCCTCCACTTTGTCAATATTTGTATGTAAAGATCTAATAGCAGAATAAGAAGACGAGGGGACGTGGGGAAGCAGAACGTGATGAGATGAACTCTGAACTATGCTACACCCTTAATGACAACAGTCGACAAAAACTTTTATTTACCTGTAAAGGAGTGTAAACATTTTGTGCTTTTTTCCAATTGTGATATAACCACTGATTGGTATGTTATTAAACTTGTTTATGTATACATAATGGCAGAGGAAAATTACAGATTATATAAGGGAAACTACCTTTAGAAAGAATGTTTACTGAATGTTCATTTCTCTTTACTTTTTCTTTTTTTGTCGTTTGGACTGTTAGAGAGAGAACAGTTGTAACCAAGGATGTATTGGTTATTCTTTAAGGATGCTATTTCAAAAACACACACACAGGTAACCGAATCTGACATGAAAAGCCCCTCTGATCATCCGTTGCTTCATTTGATTTTTCTCGGATCATATCCACTTCAATAAAAGCTGAGTCGGACGTTCTTAAATGCTATGTTATCCCCTTTTAAAGGCTCCAAATTAAAAATCATCATGCTCTGGATTAACAGTTTGTCGCCTCTCAGAACTTCTCCATGACCGTCTCCATTGATTGACATGACTGTAGATCGTAAGACTGTGTGTCAGAGCCTCATGGGAAATGTATTTTGAAGGCTTGTGCATGTGTACGTGTGTTTCTGTGCGTGTGCAACAATCCCAAGTGAGATACAAAGCTGTGATGTGCCTTTGATCTACACCACACCACCAAATACTCCAACAGAGTACCTTTACTGATTTACTTTGCTATTTCTACAAAATTAATAATTCTGCTCCGTCTGACATTAATACTGCTTTGATCTTTTTTTTTTTATTATGTTGAACTCAAGTGAACAAAAAAAATGCACTTTCTATTTTACTCACTCCTTAGAACAGTCACATTCTCCTTTTGCTAGGACATTAAATGGAGCTTGAAAGTATGGATTGATTGTGCAAATGCTTCTTTTCTGCATTTAAAAACACATCAAACACAGCTCATAGGAAGAAATGAGAGGTAATGGCACCAAATACCTGAGCTAAATAGAAAACAAGAAATACATGTATTGGTTTTAAAGTATTGGGAGTAATGTTCTGGTGGATCTGCTTTTCTTCAATCTTTTACTAAAAAAAGTTAGGACTTCAACCGCAGAAGTTTTCTCAAAGAAATCCTTAAAACATCTTAAATTCAGCTGTAGTTCTAAGAGCCCTACAACCCTGCTTCACTTACTTTATATCACATCTGTGACAAAACAACAAGGGCCCGATCGTTCACAAGGTTGATTCTGGATTTTTTTTTTTTTTTTTATATATACCAAGGATGGTATCCAGCTCACTATAATCCAAATGTTTGGGGGTTTATTTCCTCTTTAAAAAAAAAAGAAACTGGATTGGCAGACCTGATCCAGACTTTAAGGATTAACACATCTGGATAACAAGTGCTTTAATAAGTACTTAAACTACTACATTTTTTTGTCCACAGGGGGCACAATAATCCACACAAACTGAAAGCTCCTCACAGCTGCTTAAATTAAATATTTAATGTTTTACACTGATGCCATTTATTGAACATTTTATGGGGACAAAATTGTTTTTATAACAACCCTGATGTGGACCTTATCTACTTTGTTACTGAAGCAAAACATCATTCTATTGCAAAATATTTTTTTAAATGTCTTAAAACTTTTAAAAAATGATGAATTGATGGACTTATTTCGTAGGTGTTTTTTTTTTTACATTTCCCCCCTTTAATCCAGTTTAAATCAGCCCTCTGCTGGGATCAGGATGATGTTTTTTTTGGATGACGTAATCGTATACCCAAAGTTTTAGTAAAGTTGTATCCAGATAAATACCAGGATTGGATGTCTTTATTTTATCCAATTACATAAACCCTTTTAATCTATTAAATAACAGATGACATGATTTGATACAATCAGATTGCTTGATTCCCGTTGGATTTCTTCTGAACAACCAGGTCCAGGATGTACTCGCATATTTGCCAGTGTGCGAGCCAAGAAACTTTTGGATTTACGTGACCAATATAGGTCACTTCCACTGAACCTACGAGAGACCTCGGACAGATGTGTGATGGATGTGAGAGCCACATGAGTGAAGAGGATCAAAGTCCAAATCTCAATGGTATGAACAAAAGTCCCTTTTCATGCATATAACTAAATGCAGAGTAAACCTATAACATACTGTAAAAAGAAGAAAATAAATGTTGGTATAATTTCAGCCTTTTGAGAAATACAGAATTCAAAAATATAAAAACTATAAAGAAATGTAATGAGTACACCAAGGGAAAAATGTGAACTCTTATTTTTAGGAAGTGTTTTTAATGAAAGTATGTATTAAATATTTGAGTTGAGATTATCATATTTGTCATCTACATTTAAAGGAAATTCCTCAATCCAAATCATCTTTCAACCCCAGTGGAGACTGAACTGTATGCAGAATCGATATGAATTACTCTTTAGATTTCTTTTAGTCCGCCTAGTTTGTGCGCCAAATGTACCGAGGCTATAGTCCTCAAAGCGGGCAACCCGGGTTCGAATCCAACCTGTCGCTCCTTTGCTGCATGCCATTCTCCACTTCACAACTCTATCCACTGTCCTGTCTCTTAAATGAAGGCATAAAAAGCCCAAAGCAGGTCACACCTACACATTCACACACTGATGGTAGAGGCTGCTTTGTAAAGTGTCCATCAGTATTAACATATCTCATTCACCCGCCGCCATCAAAACAGCTCTGGGTTAAGTGTCTTGCCCAAGAACACATTGAACTTGTGGCTGCAGGAGCTGGGGATCGAACCCCCAACCTTCCAGTAAGGTGACCACCGACTGAGTCACAGCCAGATAGAGTGGATAGAGTTGTGAAGCCAGAGCTATCAAAAATTGACAAAATAATTTTTTAGAGACTGTGGTTATTTAAACTCCTTGCATGAATCTCTGTTTTTTAATTAAAGTATTTCTGATCCTTTATTTGTTGGTAGTTTTAAGCATAATGTATTATTTGCATTTCTCAGAGTGAGTGGATTCTAGCAGTAAAAATTCCCATCGACAGGGCGCTGGTAGCCTTAGTGCGTGAATATGTGCCCATAAAATATTTTTAAATATCAGGATTTTCTACAATATCTTCAACTTGGATTGAATATTCATTATTGTTCTTTTTCTTGCTTCCCTGTGGCTCAGTGGTAGAGTTGGTGTGTCTGAATTGCAAGGATAGCATCTGTTTGATCTGCAGTTCCTGCAGACCAGGAATCGAAGTGTCCTTGCAAACATCACCAAATTGCTCTTCCTGGCATTCACATTGACGTGTGATTGCACGCATTGATAGCACACAAGGTAAAGAAGAGTCCATGTTCGTCATGGCTCTGACATCATGGCTGCCTCACCTGCCTCACTCCACAGAGACTAAGCTTCCCAGTGTCACAGAGCTGCCTCGAGCCGTGTCAGGTTAATATTTATCACCACATTCATTTTGGTTTCTAATCTGTGCCTGTGTTTTTGTGACCTCGACCATTTGTCAATCGATCAGTCTTTCTTTTTGGGCTAGAGGGCCAATTCATAACAAATGTTATCTCAAGACACTTTACAAAACAGCAGGTATTGTTATATTATCTACAAAGACCCAACACTGATCTATCATGAGCACTAAGCTACATTTAGCAAAGTTACAGTGGCAAGGAAAGACTTCCTTTAAGAGACAGAAACTTGAGCAGAACCAGAGTCAGGATGAGCAGCCTTCTGCCAAAAGCTTCACACCTTCCTGATAAGTTTGACAGTATGCCAGGCGCCTGTCCTGTGTAACAGACTGTTTTCATGGCAACAAAGTTCATACTTGTCCAGGAGATCCATCTCCATGACAACTGAGCAAATCATCCATTTGATGAAAACCACCCGATACAATTTAAAGCGCCAGATACATTTACTACATTTTCCTCTCAGTTGGATTTACAGTGTTTGTACAAACTGAATCATATAACAGCTGTGTGTTTGATGATTTGGTGATTGAAACTAGCCACTCGTGACTGTATTGCTGCCTGGGCACAGTCAGGGTTCAGCAATGTTTAGCCTCTCGTATTATAAAAGCTTAAACTTGTACTTTTATAAGATAGCACTTTTTTCATGTACTAGGTATTAGGTTGGCCTGTACTGTTGTTCTCCGTATTGTGTCCATACCATGTTTATGTACCTCCTGTCCTTTACAACACCACTCAGATGTCTGTAAAGCTGAACTTGATTCTCCAGAGTGGAAATCTTGACTGAGTGTAAGTGATTTAGAGAGCTCTGTGCTCTGTGATCTTAAAGGTCAAATTGCATGTCAGAGCACAACGCACTTCATGAATATAAAAGAACCTTAAGGACTATTTGGATCTCAGAGTGGGAGAGAATAGTAATGAGACATAATACCAGGGAAGGGATTCTGATGAAGCTTTGATTAAAGTCTCCAGGATCACAGTGAGCTCCATAGAAGAATTTAGGAACACCATCACTAAGGTTAAAATCAAACCTCATGATGTACTGGCTGTGGGCTTTGTGGTCTGACATCATAGAGCAGCTGGATTTATTAGTAGAAGGTGAACTCTAAAACATAAAAGATGACTTTACTTGATATTTCTATTCTTAGTATGGCGGGCAACACTCTCGCAAATAATGGGTCCGTTATTGTTTATAATATATTTCGAACCGAAAGCTGTTGCTGTTAGATCTGGTCCAAGATGTGTTGGGTTAGGTCAGCTGGAAGAGAAGCCATGTTGTTCCTGTATGCAGATGACATTCAGCACTATGATGTAGTTTTTTTCCCCCCCAGAATAAATGTGCAGTATGGGAAACTTGTCATGAAAGAATTCAGTTCACTACAATTTAGATGGTTAGAGACATGAATGTTATATGGGAGAAACTTTGCAGAGAACATTTAATCATCCTTAATATTACCATAACTTCAACCGATCAATACTTATTAAAGGCTTTCTATGTGATTTTTCACACTTAAATGTAGCAGAAATCAAGTATATCCTCTGAAAATAACTCTGTGAGTCATGACTGTCTACAATGGGTGTAACACCCGAGTCCCACTGTCTGTGATGCTTTCAGAGTTTTCAGAGTCCTATCTTCAGTTTGTTTACATCGGCAGGACAGCCGGCTGACTCCTCCCCTCGTGTATAAAAGTTGTTTAATTGAGGGACTAGAGAAAAGAAGAATAACATACTGTACTCACTGCTTAACTGTGTTTCTAGATCACGCTCATTTCAGGTAAATTTACATGCAGTGTGAAGATACCAGCATAATAAAGATCGCTAGCATTAGCATGCTAACACAACAATGCAGTGCGAGTTGTTTTGGTTTCATGCTGGTGCTCAAGGGCGACATCTGCTGGATCAAAAAATCACATATAAAGCCTTTAAGACAAATAAAACCCATACAGTTGAGTTTATAGAGAAATATGAGCTTCTTGGAATCAAGTGAGACACAATTTAATTCCCAGACAACTGCACTGATATATTTTTATTTACGAAGCGTTACTGGGAAAACTACCATCTTACCTCTAACTGTTTTTATTTCAGCTCTACTAGTTACCAGTAATGATCTTCTCATTTGTTCTTCTGCCCTGAGTTGTAACAGATCTGCATTCCTTTCCTTTAATGCAACATTATCTTCTTCTTTGTCATCTCTCAACTGGAAGGTCCGGGGTTCGATCCCCAACTCTTGCAGACACATCCTTGGGCAAGAGACTTAACCTAAAGTTTCTCCCGCTGCTTCGTCGGCACTGCAGTGTGTGAATGTGTATGAATGTATCAGTTACTTCTGATGGACACTTTACATAGCAGTCTCTACCATCAGTGTGTGAATGTGTAGGTGTGACCTGCGGTGTAAAAGAGCATTGAGTAAGAAGACTAGAAAATAAATATACAAGCTCAAGTCCATTTACTATAGGGCATGGAATGATCTGCAAAAAGAGCTAAAATTAAAGTCCCTGTTGTTAACGCAGAGCAAGTTTAAGAGTATGGTATTACATACATGTTATTTTCTTTTATTTGATAGCCTGCTTTTAATTGTTATGATTTTCACATTTTGTTGTTTAATTTGGTGTTGAATTTTTTTTGTGTGATTTTGTATGGCTGCTGCTACCATAGCCAGGTCTCTCTTGGGATCTCAATGGGACTTCCTGGTAAAATAGAGGGGTTTTTTTAATTATTATTCCATTATATTTTAAGTCATAAGTATAGGGAAAATTCAACATTCCCTTAAATTAAATTCAAATAGTTCATCAGTTAAGAGACTACTACTGAAACGAACAAACATAAGAAACCAAATAAGAAAATGTGAGTTGTATTATTTGAAATAACAAAGTTGGATCCATCGAAAGAACGATCATGGCATCCAAGCAGTAGAGCTCTCCAAGTTTAAATGACCCGACTTCTTTCTGTCTAGGAAGAATTGCAGAATTGTCTTTCTGACAGAATGTGTGAGGATGAGGAAATATGTCTTCCTGGAAGCACCAGCATTGGTTCCCCTCAAGGCTGCATCATTTTCCATCTGCTCCTCTGCCTGAACAGTTGCATCTCCGGTCATCAATCTGTCAAACTCCTGAATTCTCAGATGAAATCACCCTCATCAGACTTCTCTATGGTGGGGATAAGTCTGCATACAGGTGGGAGATTGTCTATCTTGTGACTTGATTTGAACAAACAAAATAAGGCACAATGCTAAAAAGATGCTAAAAGTTTATGGGTTGAGGAGTTTGTCCACAGCTCTGGGATAGAAGCTGTTTCTTAGTCTGTTTGTCCGTGTTCGGATGGTCCTGAGTCTGCCTGAGGGAAGGGTGGTGAACATACAGTGTCCAGGGTGAGATGTGTCTCTCCGGATGTTTGAGGCTCGCTTGTGGAGACACTGTGAGTGGATGTCTCTGAGGGATGGGAGAGGGAAGCCGACAATCCACTGAGCTGTTTTGATGATCCGCTGAAGATTCTTCTCTTCTGCTGCAGTGCAGCTCGAGTACCATACAGTACAGCTGTACGTCAGGATGCTCTCGATTGTGCAGCAGTAGAAGTTCTTCAGCATATCGCGAGGGAGTCTGTTACTCTCAGGGTCCTCAGGAAAAAGAGGCGTTGCTGTGCCTTCTTTACCAGGTGTGATGTGTTCAGGCTCCAGCTCAGGTCCTCTGAGATGTGCACTCCCAGGAACTTAAAGCTTGGCGACACGTTCCACCTCTTCCTGGTTTATGTGCAGACTGTTGTGGAGTGTTTTTTGTTTTTTTCTGTAGTCAATACTGTACTTCCTTGGTTTTCTTTGTGTTGAGGTGCAGGTTGTTGTTTTTCCACCACCCAGAGAATGTTTGGACCTCCTCTCTGTAGGCCGCCTCGTTGTTGTTGGAGATCAGTCCTACAATGGTGGTGTCGTCTGCAAATTTGAAGGTGTTGGAGCTGTGGGTTTGTGTGCAGGGAGTAGAGGACTGAGGACGCAGCCCTGCAGCTTGTTTATCAATCAAAAGGTTGGTCTTTTGATCCCAGAGTCCAAGAGTCCTTTTACATGACAAGGAACCCTGTGTGACTGGCACTTTGCCTCTGTTATCGGAGCAGGAATCTTTCCTTGGCTTCTCTATTGGCTTGACTTTTTAACTTTCCAGGTGCGGTCTCCAGCTCTGCATCATAGACGGGTGGAGCACTGAGTGTCTGATATGGCGTATAGTGGCCTCTAAGTTTTTGGGCTTTTAGCTCTGGGGCTATACTGCCACACGACATCCATGGCTGCAATTTAACCAATCAAACAGCACCGGGACAAATCGACCAAGCTCAGAAGGAAATGGCCGATTATGCAGCCCCAATGTCAAGAAAGTGTGTTTGCCCACATGTCTGCTGCTGGATCGACAGTGATCAGGCATCATTGCCTCATGCTCCATTGTAGGTTGTGTATTTATTTGTGAACATTTTATATATAAATTAGTGAAAACAAGATATTAATTTTTGAATTGAATGAATATCTTTTAGGCAAGCAATTCAAAACACCACAGGCAGGGGGTCGTTTTTCTTGAGAAAGAATATGACCGAAATTACTTAAAACCTGCAAGTAATCCAAGATCAGCAACTGGCTATGAGTTTGAAAACAATCGATGTTAGAGAAGGAATAATGCACAGTAGATAAAAAATGAAAAAAGGCCTTACAGCAGGACAAAGACATATAATTAAACTGCCAAAAACACAACTGATACTGTGTATTCATATTAGATATTTAAGGAAATATATTGGTGTATACACACATACACAAGGGTAATCTTAATGGTGAGTTTTCAACCCGACCATAGCTGGAATTTTTACAGCCAGCCACCTAGTAAAGATTCTGTGTGAAGTTGAGATAAGTCAATGTGTGACAGCAGGATATATTCATGAAAATTCACATGCAGGTGTGGGAGATGATGACGTATACATCATTCACATAGTGAAGCTGCTTCATACTCTTTTCTGAGTGCAAGTGAACATGTCCAGTAACATGTAGCATTGATATCGAGGCCAAATCTGTCATTATAGTGTCAAGCTATCGCTTCCTCAGTCATAGCCATGTTGTCCTTTTTCCATCATGCCTCCGGAGACCCCCTCTCCCGTCTTACAGGGACATTCAACAGCTGTGAGTTACTTATGTGAACAGGCACGTCAGGAAGATTTCATGGGCAATTTGGTAACTACTGTCTTCGGGGGCCTCAAGATTGGCCAATGTTTTAGATAAAGTGTGTAGAGAAACTGCAAACAACAGATCTCCCTTAAAGGTCTGCAGTAAAAATGTGTACATAAAAAGTGTAATAGAAAAAACATTACACCCATCTTGATTCAGTCAGTTCTCTCATCATACTAAGATGTATGCTCCCTTGGTTAGCCAAGCAGGAAGCACAATGCAAAACCTCCTCATGTACCCAGGGGTGGGGCAAAGACTTTCATAGACCAATGTAGTGGTTAATGGCCAATAAACCTGCTTGGGGCATTTAGATGACACACCATGAGTTTACCAAACTGGTCTGGTGATCATGAATGTCTGTAAGAAAAAAATCATTGGTAGTCCACAAATCTTTAGGACATTTGATTTGGTTGTGGATTGGCTGATCAAGAGGCATAGCCAATCCGAAAGTCACAGCACTTGTGTGGCTTAAGATATAATAGATTCAGATTGAAGGATTTGATTAGGTTAAAAGTCTTACTGAAATAGAACGTGAAAGTTCTCAGACGGCCCTCTTCTTGCCTTTTTTCAGAGCTTTGACTTCTTTTTCATACATCAATTTGAAACAGTATAATCAATGAGTTTCCATCTCCAAAAGTGAAATACAGCCTGTTCATCAGTAAAATACCTCTGGGCGTCCTGAATTACTATCACTCCTGTTCGAACATGTTACTCCACCAGCAGCTCCTTCACCCTTAGAAGCAGAGACGACCCAGTAAACAGCAAATCTTGCATGTTGGTTTCACTTGTTTAAAGGATGATTCAGTGACCACAGACGAGATTCCACCCCTGCAGGAGAGCACTCTCTCTTTACATTTGCATGGTTGACACTTTATGAACAGTTGCATGAAACAACTGTGTTTTTTTGCACTTGCCTTGCATGTGAACAGATAAAAGAGAAGAACATAAAGCATGGGAAAAAAAAGCTTTAAAAAAAAGCGATGACTGGATAGTGTGAGCATCACCAACACTGTAGACCTGCTCAGCATTTTCAAAGTACAATCTCACACCACAAGCTTTTTAAATGGCTGATTGGACTTAAACACAACTTTTATAAAAGCATGGCAGTAACAACCCCTGGAGAGTCATCATCTACCACACAAGTTGTTTCAAGGTCATTTTTATGTTTTACAGATTTTAGCCTTTATTACATAGAATATCTGTTGCAAATGTCTTTATTGATTCACACTGGGGTGAATTCACATTATAACTTTTTAACGTTTTGATTTTATGAAGCCTAAGAGTTATCAATTTGCATAATTAGGGGCATGGTTTAGTTTACTGAAGGATTGACTCTTTACAGTTTCTTACTAAGAGGCTTTAGGTCCGCCTAACCTGCACCTCTTGATTGGAAGTCAGGTTGAGACAGCATTTCAAATATGGCAATCACCTTCATAGGCTTCATAACGGCTCAACGCAAACCAGTGGGTGACGTCAGTGAGATTACCTAACTCCAGGTTTTATACAGTCTCATGACATGCACAAAAAATCATCTGAACTGGGAGTCGACCTGAGGCCTGTAGTCTCTGTACATGTGCTGCCTTCTGAGCTAAACCAACACCCAGGGTCTATTTCTTAACTGTACAATGTCTTTGTAGTTCTATACTGTATTATGCCCTACAGTACTGTATGTTAGCTGTTTGGGTTAGAGAGTGTTCAGCCAGAGCAAACTGAAATCAAACGTCCCAATCCTACACACTATACAGTTGATGCTTGCTTCGATCTTCAGTTTTAAACACAAATTGTCACCATACAGATTTCTCTGTAGTCTGTTGAATGATAATGGCCTCAGACAGCGCTGGTTTTTATCCCCTATATGAAAACATCACAACACTCCACAAGTAAGACTGATACAACTCCACACTTGCAATGAGCATTTTTCTGAAAAGGCAATTTGAAAATCCAGCTACTGAAACAAATTACAACCACCACAGTTCTGTTTCCATTCTATCTTAATGTGTAATTCAACTTAAGTGGGTTGGAGGAGTTTTTTTTATTCCTATTTTATAAGAATACTTTATATTGTAGAGTTTCTTTGTTCCGATCTGCCCGTTGTCTTTCAGAGATGGTGAAACACAAAGAAGAAAACTGTGAAGTCCACATCGGAAAGGATTCTTTTTTCTTCATTGATTTGACATAATGAGGCTGTCAGAATATTTTTATCCTCATGGCCCACTTATTTTCATACCTATTGTATCCCTTCACATTTCAAGAAAACAACTAACGCCCTGTCATTGCAGTAGTTCTAAGGAGTAGTGACAGTGACCTGAGTGACAATCAGAGGTCTGAAACGATGTGGGTTGAAAAGGATCTTAATCTTGCTATCGTATTTATTATTCACACAAGAATGATTACAAGTTATTTTTAACTCAGCCTACAATAAATCCTCATCCCACAAAAAGAACTTTGTGTTGGGGATCATTATTATCACACATTTGTAAAAGTGTCACTGTCCTAAAATTCAAAGAAGGTTTCAAAGCAGGAATGACTGTGACAGACGTCTCTCCTTCTACTGCTCTTCCTTTAGGTTAAGAACAGTACATAGACATATTTCTATACTGGTTACTTAATTATACTCTGTTTTTTTAAGTTATTACTTTTATTTATTTCATGTTTATTTGTTTAGGGACAAGTATGGAGCAAGTAAACTGTTGCCACACACTACAGCATTTATAGACTAAGCTCATTTGCAATGCCTGTCTCACGTGTGCCTTTAATAAAACTTACCAAACAAGAAGAACAATAAAAGACAGAACAATACAGGACACAAACTATCATACAATAGGACAAAGTAAAACAGGAAGAAGTAGAACTAGATCATACACGACTAAATGTTTGACTCCTCTTCAAGAAACGGTGTCACTTTGACTTGCAAAAAACATGTAAATATTCAGCATATTCTCCTAACAATCGTGCATATAGTTATACAAATAAGTAAATAACATTAAAAAGATGAATTATTTCAGAAAAATAGAGTGTTCATTCTAAACTTAGCCCCCCATTAAGTATAAATAAAGGAAACATTTAGTGTTTGATTCACATTGAGATAAGGTGTTGAGATTTTTGTAAAGGTATTTTACAAACAATGTCCAAATGTGCCCAATCAATTAAATTTCCCCTCATACTTTATATCCTGAAATCAGTATGGAAATAACATGTCATTCCCATGCTGATTACAATGATGGATGTACATCCACTGAAAGCCTGTGTGTGCATATTCTTCTCTTTGTAGTAACGATAAATGATTTTGAGAAACTTTAAACTGAAGTGTAAAAAAAAGTAATAAATGGTCATTTTAGCTCTATGGACTCTGACATCAGGCTCTGTAACCCCTTGGGCGGGCATAGCAAAAATATAAACACAAATATATTATTTGACTTCACCTTTTGTTTGTTTCTGTGTTTATAAACTTAGCATAAAGGTTTACAATATTAACATGTATTGTGAGTTACATTTAGCAGTTGGCTGGTATAAGCTGATCATCAGTACACAGTATATAAACACGGGAAAATAAGGGTTCCTTTTGCAATGCCCATAGAGAAAAGTACATTTCACACCAGCTTATTAAAATGAGACGTCTTAAAGGCTTTATATGTGATCTTTTGATCCAGCAGATGTCGCCCTTGCGCACCAGCATGAAACCAAAACAACTTGCGCTGCATTGTTGTGTTAGCATGCTAATGCTAGCGATCTTTATTATGCTCATATCTTCACACTGCATGTAAATTTACCTGAAATGAGCGTGATCTAGAAACACAGTTAAACAGTGAGTACAGTATGTTATTCTTCTTTTCTCTAGTACCTCAATTAAACAACTTTTATACACGAGGGGAGGAGTCAGCCGGCCTGGCGATGTAAACAAACTGAAGATAGGACTCTGAAAACTCTGAAAACATCACAGACAGTGGGACTCGGGTGTTACACCCATTGTAGACAGTCATGACTCACAGAGTTATTTTCAGAGGATATACTTGATTTATATTACATTTAAGTGTGAAAAGTCTTTAATGTCTTATTTCAAGAACGTTACGTAAAATGTGTTTGTCCCATTGGCAGATAAAAAATAAAATAAAATAAAATCTCAACATAAGATGTTTTTTCACTATGATCACGTGTCTCATAAAAAGTGTTGAGAAATAATTTCCTTTAGAAAATAGTCAGAAACACAAGCTAAGATTTGAGGTTTTGCAGTGTAGTAACACTTTTACAAGCGTATGACCGGAAGTTTGTCATAAAAAAATGACCATAACTAGTACAAATCTTAATCTCATATAATAGTATTAAACAGAGACAAGATAAAGTGTATTTGACTTTAAATGAAATAGTGAATCACTGTCCATGTGCTCCAACATCCCTGTGCGAGCCTCGATCACATTTCCCACAATGCAATGCGCATCTGTCATGGCTGCTCACTGATGCCACTTAAACCACATGGGTGGGAATAAACGTCTTCTATGTGATTGAGACACAACGACTTGGATCATTATTAAAGCGGTTACTCACTGGTTTTGATCCGGGACTTTAGATCAACCAAAGAGGCGTTCAAGTGATGCCGCTGGACGTGGAGATCCCCGTCCTCAGAGGCTTTTTAACACCAAGCGAGGCAGCGGGATGGAAGCACAACATCTCCGCTACTGCAGGTGAGTCAATGTTATTTTATCATTATCTTACCCGACGAGAGCACTGACACTTTGTGATCGCTAATGCAAAGTGCCAGTTACACTGAGCGGTGCAACCGAGGCATTTCCCCGCTGATGAAACTCACGGTAACCGGCACCGAGTTAACCTTTTCTGGTCATGACAGCGTTTTAATGTTGATTAATGTTGTTTTAATGTTAGTGCAAATGAAGATTTGTTGTGAAGTGCAGGTGTAGATACAGTTAAAATAATTCACAATGCATGTAATAACTGCTTAACGAGCTGCTCGGGATGATACGTGCCGTCCTCTCGGATGTGGACGCCACGCCGGATCCCATACAAGTTTTATTCAATTTTAACTATCCTCACTCTTTGGACAGGGCAATAACCAATGTTGTCGTGCTTTATAACGACTGTGACTGGTGTGAGTTACCACTGTTCGGCATACGCAGCACCCTTGTTTTTTTTTGTTAATTTGAATATTATGTAAACTTTTAGCATTTCAATTAGCCAACGTTAGCTAAACTTTCCCCAGTCTTCTGAGACACGTCTGTTAGCCAAACATAGCCTCACACGTTTGATTTAACGGAGCAAAATGAGCATTGTAAGTGACGTACAGACATGACTTGCTCCATGAAAAGTCTTATTTCTGTTGATGTGTCGTTTTGCAAACCAAAGTGTTGTCATGCAAGTCAACTAACGCTGGGGTTTTTCTGACTGACTTTACAATTGAAGTCTGGCATGATGACGTCTTCAGTCATATAGCTGCAGAGCATCACATCTGTCAGAGGAACCAGATGTGAGGGCGACGCTTATATAGCTGACATTGTTCAATATGCCACCCCCCCCCCCCCCTCTCTCTTTCTATCTCCATCTCTCTCTCCATCTCTCTCTCCGTCTCTCTATCTCTCTCTTCTTCTCTCTCTCTCTGTCTCTCTTTCTCTCTCTCTCTCTCTCTCTCTCTCGTTCTCTCTTTCTCGCTCTCTCCCCCTCTCTCTCTCTCTCTGTCTGTCTCTCTCTCTTTCTCTCTCTCGCTATCTCCCCCCCCTCTCTCTCTCTCTATCTCCCCCCTCTCTCTCTCTCTCTCTATCTCCTCCCCTCTCTCTCTCTATCTCCCCCCCCTCTCTCTCTCTATCCCCCCCTCTCTCTCTATCCCCCCCTCTCTCTCTCTCTATCTCCCCCCCTCTCTCTCTCTATCTCCCCCCCCCCTCTCTCTCTCTATCCCCCCCTCTCTCTCTATCCCCCCCTCTCTCTCTCTCTATCTCCCCCCCTCTCTCTCTCTATCCCCCCCCCCCTCTCTCTCTATCTCTCCCCCCCCTCTCTCTCTCCTGCTTTAAGTTGTCAGGTTGTGACTCTTGTGCCCAGCTGTTGAAGAAAACAATCCCTGTGTTTACATGTAGGGAAATGAGACTGGTACATGTTTTTATTCTGAAGGTACAGCTGGTGCTTGGTGTATACTCTGTCTGTGAGCTGCTGTTTTGATGCTCGACTTAAAGTGAGTGTCATTGCTGTTATTCTTAAGCTGCTAACAGTGTGCTTTACTCTGCTGAGAAAACACATGATAGGATCTCTACATCCTCTTTCTATTGAACTTGAATTAACGATTTGATGGCGGATTTGTATGTTGCGGGGCTTTTAAACTGAAAATAAAAAAGATTTGCTATCCTAACCACTGATAAGAAAGTTCCTGACAATAGGTAACTAGTTACTACAATCAAAAAGTATCTGCTGATGTAATGCATTATCAAAGTAATGTTGGTATTTCCCAAGTGGCAACATGTGGTGTTGAAAAATGAAGACAGTGTGGAAGTGCAAAATCCTGCATTTTGTCGAGGGTCCATTTGAGGCTGGATCCAAGAGCCTTGGAAGTCACATACACACCACATTAAAAAATGAAATGCTGCAGAAATTGCAGCAGGTGGAGTTTTTGATAACTCATCTGTTTTGATAATGGAAAGTGTTTTTTCACAATAAGGCGTGTAGCTGACCTCATTGACAGTTGAGCCCGATTGAACTGTTTTTCAGGAGGATTAAAACCCACCTCAGCTCCAGCTCTCAGCCTGTCGCTAGATTGACTGAAAGTTAGGTTGAGACAGAACTTTCAGCATGGTGACCGCCATCCATAGGACTCCAAAGCCCCCTGAGGTAACAGATGAGTGATGTCATACAGGCCTCGTCCATTGATATTAACAGACTATAGCATCATAATGAGTTACACTCATCATTAACAGATCGCAGCGGGTTAAAGCAGCAATGTAACCCTCTGCTTTACATAACCAATAATAATCCATAGATCACCAAAAACAGTGGATTTTCTTAATCTCTGTGTTGTGAAAAATGGATGTGTTGGTCACCATCATCCATAGAGTTTTTGTAATATAAGAGCTGCGTTCTTTACGTGTGTGTGTCTAATCAAATATTAAAGGCTGCGGGGGAATAAAAGGTGTGTATTTATCGTAAAAGTTTCAGAGAAATATCTTTAAAGGAAGGTTATAAAATATGGTATATGAAAAGCAAATGGTTGTAATTCCCTCAGGCTCAGCCAAAATTCATATGCTGGCACTGCGTCTGAGACGAACCATAAAAGAGAGTCAGTGTGACAAAGAAGAAAACTCGCCCTCTGTAGGAACACGTGAGCAGAGCAGAGACGTTGAGTGTATGCTTAGTTTTTATTCATTTATTTTGTGTTTAATTTGCAATTTCCGGTCTATTGAATTTTAATTGTCATATTGTCTAATACCACGTCTGCATATTAGCAAAAGGGGGATGTAGTTACTGTGTTGGATTCTGGTCATGTTGTCTCTTCAGAGTTGTATTTCTGAAAAGCCTCTTGGACAGCATGCAGATGATGAAGAACAATAAAAATCCGGATTAAACCCAGACTAATGAAGCTGATTGAAGTTTAATGAAACTCATTAAGGCTCAGTCAACCCAACCAGCTCTACAGCGGAAGGAGAAACCACCAGACCGTGACGAGGAGCGGTTTCCAAGTGAAAACTGGCTTCCACACACAGCATGGAGACGGCCATATCTACGTATATGAGACATTCCTGATCCTTCATCCTGGTTGTGTATTGGTCATTGCTTTACACTTTTGCAAAATCTATTCACCATTGCCTTATTAACTGCAGCTCATTGACTGAACCTTGATGAATTATGGACTAATTTGAGGGCCTCTGCCTTGTTTTCCATAATTGCTGCCATTTCATCGGTAGACCTGAAGAGTAGCTGAAATGTCATTAAACATGTGGCCATGCCTCAGGCTTTCATTTTCTCCCTCATAAAGCCAGAGCCCTTCCTGATCCTCATCCTCTCCCTCCCTTCTCACTCTTCTATTATGGCAGCCCCTGGGTTTCATTAGACCAGCAGGGAGATGAAAATCTCCACATCTTCTTCACAACACCAGTCAGTCACCCCACAATTGCTTATTAAAGCCAAGGGTGCAGTTAAGGGATCATGTGACTGACTTAAGTGGGCTGGAGATGTGAGGATGTGGGTCTGTGACCTCGTCGTTGACACCCTGATAGAATCGGAAGTTGTGAGTGAGCAGCATTTATAAAGTAAGATTGACTTTCTGAAGAAGTTACACAGTTAGGAAGCGAGTGATTAGCCAGCGTATTCTATAAATAAAAAAACCCACACTCCAGGAAGTGTGAGACTAGTGTGAAAGTGGACGGAGATTAAACCTCTCTTTTTCACCTTTCTTACCTGAGAGTGTGTTGTTCTCACGTGACTACATCAAGGCTTTGGATATGATGCATAGTGTTCTGGAGAAAGAGATCCGGGAGTGACGAGGTTCAGGAAGGATCTTGAAGACTTTTCTTATACTCTTGAAATTTCCTCTAGTGCCACCATGAGGTTGACATGTTTCTCTTTAAATGACATCTCAACACAAATGGGATTGCTGTTGGATTACTCATGGTCCCCAGAGGATGAAATATGATAACATTGGTCTACTGGAAACATCCTGAACAATCAGGATATTGCATAACTCTTTAGTCCAAAGGTTCAGTTTCGGCCAAGGACTTCTGACTACTACTCAAAGCACTTTTTGCTGTTTGTTTGGAGGCTTAAGACCCGCCTCAGCTCCAGCTCTTTGCTCCAGTCGTTAAGTTGACTGAAAGTTAGGTTGAGATGGCATTTTCAGCATGGCAACTGCCATCAATGAGACTCCAGCGCCCCCTGCAGGAACAGATGGGTGACTTCATTCAGGCTTTGTCCATTAGTACAGTCTATGGTATAATCCATTCATACACATTCTCACACCGCTGACGAAGCCGAGGGAGCAACTTGAGGTTAAGTGTCTTGCCCAAGTTACACTGACACGTGGCTGCAGGAGTCAGGAATCGAACCCCCGACCTTTCAGTTGAGGGCCGACCGACACTATTAGAACCCGCCCCTTTAATGTGCCAGCCAATAATATCGGCCGATATTAGACTATCAGTTAAGTTAATGCTGGTTCTGAGAGAAGGAGACCCACTTCCAAGCACACATGAAAATGAAGGATCAATAGAAGAAGGTGGCCTGAAGGAACACAACAAGTTCAAGGTGTTGAATTCATCCCAAAATTCCCAAGATCTTAATCCACCCGAGCATCTGTGGGATATAGGGGTGTGAACGGTTACAAAAAATTGTAAATGGTTACACGACGTCATTTTTTTCATGTACACGGTTAACCTTTTTTTTTTTTTAATTAAGAAGAAAAGAAAAGAAAAAGTGGACCACAGTCGCGCCAATGCAGGGTGCGGCTGCTTTTCAGAAAGATTCCTCCGCATCACTGCTGCCACTCAAAGTTGTCAGACAGATACAATTGTGCTTTATAAAGTAGGCTATATAAGTAACACAGAAAACTTGCCATAGAATATGATAAAACAACTACCATGATGAGTATGAAAGCCAAATGTCCCTTACCCGCCGAGTTGAATCCCCCGGGCAGACTGCGCGGACCCCACCTGTTTACCTCTCAACGGTTTCACGCCCTCTTGAACTCTCTCTTCAAAGTTCTTTTCAACTTTCCCTTAAGGTGCCAGTATTTAGCCTTAGAATGGAGTTTACCACCCGCTTTGGGCTGCATTCCCAAACAACCCGACTCCGAGAAGACCGGACCCCGGCGCGACGGGGGCCGTTACCGGCCTCACACCGTCCACGGGCTGAGCCTCGATCAGAAGGACTCAGGCCCCCGATCACTCAGTCAAATGTACACCACACAGTGTACATTTGACTTGGTCTCCTTTCTCATTTAAAAAAAAAAAAAACCTCCACGCTGCACTTCGCTGAGTAGTCTCAAAGTGGAACACTTGTAGCTTTATTTATCTCTAAATAAATAGTATGTGTTATTTTTGATCAGAGATGATTGAATGCGTGTCTCTAAAACATTTTGAAATAATAATAAAAAAAAAACAACAACATAAAAAAAAGGTTTTCGTTTACTGATTTTTCCTAAACGGTTATGATTTGCTAACCGGTTACGTGCACACCCCTAGTGGGATATGCTGTACAACCAAACGGATCCATGGAGGCCCCACTTTGCAACTTAAAGGACACCCTGCTGCTTGAGGCAGATGTAACTATAATCAAAACAAACTTGCTGGGTCCATTTCATACAAGCTGTCTAAATGGAAGTTTTGGTCCCTGATCTCCTGACTCAGCGCTCACACTGTTCTCAAAGTGTTGTTATTGACATGGCAGGTTGCTATTTTTTTGTAAGAATTATCCAGTAAACTCACTACCAGTTGCCAAGAAATGTTGTGAGTTCAACAATATCAAAATGTAATTTTTTAACTATAATTTGCAGGATAATTAAGGCTATTTTTGTTGGTTTTGACTGCTCATTTCCTAATGAAAAAAAAAAACCAAACAGCTGATGCAGTTTGTTCCCTGAAGTCCCGAACCACCCCTCCTGTTCACGGCTCATGAGACTTTACAATCTGCAATCTCTGATTTATTACATAACAGAAAACAGAAGGGTAGGCGGTTTCACTCCTTCTTTGATTAAAAACCCATCGTCCTCGGCACAGGAAATAAAGCCGGGAAGATTTTTTGGGGGTAGTGATGTTGTTTGTAATAAGTGTAAATGTTGTTTATGAAGCTTAGCCAGTCAGTTGGAAATTGTTTAAATTCCCTAAGCAGCAAAAGCAATTGCTTATTATTTTTGAGCATTTGAGGCACACTGAGACGTTGGAAATTGGCTGAACATTGTTCTTGTTTATTAAAAGAGGCGTTTTTTTTGGAAAAGAAAAGATAATCAAGGATGAGTTTAGAAGCTTTTCCCTCCCTTTTCTGGCAGAAGGAATATTTTGTCCGCTCTCACTTTTTCTTGGTGGGTGAAGACGATCATAGAAACTTTGACATGCAGCTCAGAACACCAACAACCTCTCCTTTCCCTCTGTTCTCTCTACCGAGGGAACAGAAAGCAATCAATGCTAATGAGCCAAGCCAGTCTCCCTCCTCAAATAAAAAGCTAATGATAGGAGGGGAGATGTTGAAGCGAGCACACGAGCAACACAATTATTTCTGGTGTGGAAGCAGCGGCCCAGCAGCCTTCCTCTGTCCTTTCATAAATCAACATTTTCCATCAACACACCATTGGCCTCCTCAGCTGGTCCTCCTCAGCAACAGAGCGTGCAATGCTGTGGGAGTGTTAGCTCACCACCAAACGCTCACACATTGTACGCCTCATCTGTGGGGAATAGTTTCAATATGCTCATTGACTTAATGAGAATATGGCTTTAGATTAAAAATCACGGCACAACAATACGAGACAAATGAGGGGAGATGGATCGTCAAGTTGGCCTAAGCTTTGGGGTGGAGTACGGCGCTTTATTTTTCCTTAACCTTGCCAGCCAGTTTTTGTAAGGCTGCCTGGGAAATTAGAATAAACACATTAACACAGCAGTTTTCGCAATACCCTTGATTAGAAACAAATACCACTGATGTGCATTTGGGCTTCAACTCTGCCATCACTGCACTGTTGTTGTTTTAATAATTTATTCATAAATCTGGAATAAGTAATGGTTTGGATTGATTTCTGGTAAAACTAGTGGACTTCATTGTACTTGTTGAAACCCAATCCTGCATTTTTGGCTGTATTTGAGGATGTTCCTGCACTAGTATTGTGATTGTAACAACAGGTGAGCTATGATTGGTTCATTGTGTAAGGGAGTGTACAAAGATGGAACTACATGGTAGAGCTTTAAGTCAGAGTTTGACTTTGACGCAGTGCTCGAAAGTCACTGGAAAAACTTGCAAGCAGCTCTGAGCTGTTTTATGTTTCCACTGTGTGATATGACTTTGTTTTTTATGTGACCACATGCATTAGAGTCCCAACAAGTCTAATGTGAACTCAATGTAAGCTGTGTTCTTTTAGAAGCTGGCTCTCTGCTGGAGTCTTTGATGGAGGGGGACTTTGAGGCGGTTCTGCTGAGCCACCAGGTGTTAGATCTGCTCACTGGAGATGGCAGCAGCAGCAACGAGGATGAGGACATCGAGGCCTACCTGGAGAGACGGGTCCTGTTGTACCTGACCTGTGGAGCCAACAACGACCAGACAAACAGGTAACACTGCAGGGGAGTGCACTAGCTGTCACACAAACTTTTCACAAACGTGTTTTAACTGGCTGTAGCAGCCGGGAGAGTCTGAAAAAATTGTATTAACTTTTTGTGATGTGTTTTTTTTTTTTTTTTTTTTTTTTACTGCTGCAACCACCATTGCACAAAGCAGTTAGACATAAATCCTTCACAATGTGACTCATGCTTTTGATTGAGTCCTTTTAAGTGGAATTGCAGAGCTGGTAAAGTTTAGTGATTGCGATGATCTTTCCATGAAATGGAGCTGAAGCTTTATTCTTATCTCTTGAGTTTGATTGTCATATTCTTTTAAAAACATTAGTGTGAGGAAGCAAGAAAAGCTTTTTTTCCCTGGTGAAGTTCTCATCTGTGTCATTGCAGTTATGATTGTAAAGTAACATAAGTAAGCTCATCAGATATCTGATATGCCTTTATAAGATTTTCAACTAATGATGAGATCATTTGGACCAGTTGTAAGGTGTCAAGATCCAAAAAGAAAAGCATCTTATTCAGTGATCCTCCAGTTTGAGGCCTCTAATACACTCTTATAAACACTTTAATCTCATAGAGTAACAGGAACATTCACTCATATGATTTTTGACTATCAAACACAGTGCTATATGTTTGGTCCGGCACAGTGAGGTTCATCTTTTTTTGCCATATAACCATGTTTTATTTGTTGAGTTGGCAACAAGCTGCAACCGCTGGTGTTGAAAAATGAAGCCAATGCAGCCAAAGTGCGCAAAAATGCAGTTCCTCGAGTGTCCACTTGAGACTGGCTGCAAAAGTCAATGAATCTCCATTAGGTCCCATATTAAAATGCCCATTTTTACAGTTGAAATACATTTTTATAGCTGGGTTCAAAAGAAGGTTTTGGTCTCTACAGGTCATTTCTTTATTAGTAAGAAATTGTACAGGTTTTTTTTTCTACTTATCAGTATTATTATATTAAGGTTTCATTATGAATACATGTACATAATCAGCTTCTGTGCCTCATTGTATTGTGATGTAATAGTTCTTCAAATATGCCCCTAAATTGTGCCAATATTCCCCATATGGTGACTGATATTGTTGGGCTTCAAAACACCCCTACAGAAACCAATGGGTGATGTCACTGAGACTACATCCATGTTTTAATAGTTGATGGTTGGCAACAAGGCAGTGTCACCAAACTGAGTCGTGACTGACGTCATGTGGAACACTTCCACATAATGAACACACTGTGCAGCAATGCTGCTCCTCTACATTGTTGTCTCTCTAATTCAAATTTTGTTCAATTTAGCGGCAAGCTTTTTTTCATATTACCCAGTAGTAGTTAATCAAATGCTAAACAGTACATCACAACCACACACCCCTGTCCGGTCCTGCTGGCTCCCCAATTTACCCTCTTCAGTTCTGCTTGGTTACTACCTCAACATGGCTAAAGTATGGCTCAACATTAGCTCCAGATTCCTGGCTGTGTGAACGGGGCTAGTACTAGCCAGTTCACTGTTGGCTGTTGAAGTCAGCACGTTAATTAAATCTCCACCATTACCTGATGATGTGGGTTTTGTTGGTGGGAGTAGTTGAGCGTGGCACGAAGCTTTTCCCAATAGTGTTATTCATTCTTATTTCACCTCCTTTATTCCTTTTGTCATGAATTATTAATTTTTAATAAGGACAGCTTAACATCTCCGCCCTTCCTCTCTCAGAGGAGAGCAGTCCACGACTGAATGTTGAATGCAGCACATATTGCTCCTCCTCCTCTTCCCTCGCCTCATCATGATTGGATCCTTTTCTTCTCTTTCATCACCTTCCATCGCTCTCTCAGCCTAATAGAAAGGCAGCAAAGCATGTCTGCTGTATTTCTCTTTTTTAAAACACTAATTATCTGCAGAGGAAGGCAGCAAGAAAATACTTTTCACTCTGCCTTTCTAGAAACTTCTGTGAGCATCATTGAGTACCATAAAGTGTTTTCCTTTTCTTTAAGGTACATTTAGATATCATCTTTACTGACCCGTGTTTCTCTCCACTAAGTCCAGTGTGTCTTGTTTCTCCTTTTGCAGGGAGCTGGTGGTGATGGCCCTGGCTGTGTCCTGCCTCCACATGTTTGCCCAGAGTAACTGGACTGGTCCTCCGGCCTCCATCCAGATCTCAGACCTGCTGCCTTCAGCTCTGCTCTCCCCTCAGGTAGGATACCATCTCATCATTCTCTCCTGACTTTTGTTATCACATCAATGATGTATACTGACATCATATTAGCTAATTAATTGAAAAGTGAAACTAACTTTAAAAGTGTTACGTTTTCCCAAGGCCTACGTTACTGTTAAAGTATTTTTTTGCAACAATGTTCTACAAGTCTTGATTGAAATCACAAAAATCTAACTGGACAGTTTATTTGGGTTAGTTTTTTGAAAAGTTGATTAAACAAATGCATGCTAGTCGGCACCAGAATTATCGTCGGTTAAACTAATAATTATTTTTAACAATCCAGGCCCGCTATGTCGATCAAATGTTATGTTTTGCTCCAGGTAGTGGCTACTGCCAACATTTGGCATTTGAATGGATAGCATCTCTCAAAAGCTGTATGTCGGTTGTTACAGGTTAAACTGGCATTCATATAACCAGTCAACTCATCAATTTGTAACCACATTTAACCTGCAAGAGGAGCCAAATCTGGGGGTACTAGAGATGCTAATGTTAGCCACAATCGGTAAACCAATTTTACATTGTTCACCTCCTGACGCTGTGATCCTGTGTTTAGCTGTGTTGAAAATATTGTGCTAAATTAACACAGCAGGATGTAATCAGGATAATTCAGCTCGAGCCAATGGGAGGGGGTAGTGATGTTTGTATTCTGTGTCTGCACGCTGCATAGAGCTTATACACACGTCCACTATGATCTCATGCTCTCAATCATGCAGATCCAAACTTTCTGAGTTAAAAATGTGTTTGTAGCTCTGTCTGCTTTCTGATTATTGACAATGCGAGACAAAGATCTGTCAGATTGACATGTTGCTGTTAGACTGGATTCACTGGGAGCCTTCAGGACAGTATGTTGATCTTTTTGTGCCACTGAGTAGCCCTTAGTTACATTTGTGAGTGAACAACTTCAGTAAGTAGTCACTAAAACCCTTTTCACACATCTCCTGAAAAGCTCTGGAGATTAGACTACCCGGAGGTTCTTTAGACTGTGTGAACGCAAACAGACACATTTTTGGCGCAGACTTTACCTGGAGTTTCTCCTCCAGACCCCTAGTATTTTATCCACAGAATATCTGAGTGAGCTGATGTCTGAACGCGGCAGCATATACTCTGGAGATTTCAACTCGAGCCAATAGAAAGAGAATGACGTTTATATACAGTGACTACCTGAAGTGTCTGCAGTTGAACATCTGCATTCTGTTTTCTGTTCGTCAGTATGTTGTTCTCCTCTCTTTAGTGGATGTTGTCATTCCATTGGATTACACATAGCATTGATATAAAGACAGATATTCTCATTATAACGTTGTGTAGTGGACTCTGTTGCGTTGGCCGCTACTTCCACGTTGTTTATTTACGTCACGTCTTACCTCAGGAAATCCCCCGATCCCCCTCCCCTCTATCAGGGATAGTCCCCCCCTCCCCTCTGACAGGGAAAGTCCCCCGCTGTGAGGAGCATATGTGAACGACTAGGTCGGGAGAATCTCCGGAGAAGTCCTCCTGTAAATATCGTTCCCTATCACTCTTCCTACAACTCATCCCATCTCCCCCTGTCCCTTTTTCAAGCCTGGTGCAGTTTTGGCTGATGACTGTAGCAATAAGTAAGGTATTTTACCTGCTTTTTGTAAAGCGTCTCGAGGTAATACTTACGAATTGGCGCTATACTGTATAAAATAAAGATTGATTGCTTGCTTTGTGCGGTTTGACCTTCAGACAGATTGGTCAGCTCCAGATCCACCGCTGGATCCATGTCAACAAACCACGGTGCATTTTGAAACCTTTACCAGAGATGCTTATTTCACCTCAATATATTTTTAAAATAGTGATATAAATTAGTTTAATTTGTGTGCTAAGTTTATCGATTCTATAAAATAATTCCCTATATTCTCTGTGGTAAAATGGTGAACCAGAAAATAATTTATGTTGTAGCATAAAGTGAGCCGAGCCAGACCAGAAAGAGAAGGAGAAGTGCCCACTGCCCAGTAATGAAGCATCTCTTGGGTCCTAATTACATCAGGTAGAGGAGGCACTGCTGCACGGAGAGCAGAATATTGCTTTCACACTCCCATTACACCAGACGAGAGGGCCATTTCTTTTATCAAAGTAATGCCTTTGGCATCAATAATTTATCTGCGCTGTCATATCGAGGCGCTCGTGTTGTAAAGCAGGGAGTCTATATATGCATGACAGCACAGGTGAAGGAGGACAAACATGGCAAAGCTTTTGTCATGTGGATTTGATTCATCTAGGGGCAAAAGTGAATATACTTTTTACAATGAATTTATAGAAAGGAGATCATGTTGGTTAGGCTATGTTTTAATAATCACCATGCAGAAACTTGCTCGTTTTAACAGACTAATACAGATGTACTGTTTGCACTGTGTTTGCAGTGTCAATGTTGTGACCTGCACATTTTGATATTCTTTCTTCAAAGAACAAAACAAGATAGTTGACACTTTATTTGAAAGAAATGTTCAAAACGGCAGCACTTAACATCAACATCATGACCAGATTTACTCTCTTCAGCGTCATTCTCTCTGATTCCAGAAGGGATTAGGACTCACCCATCAGCCGGGGTTTTTGGCTGCAAAGAGTTTTTCTTATTTTATATGTTATTTACCTGTTAAATGAATTTGCATTCATCTGTTAGGAACCAGATGGTGAACTTCAATGAGCAGTGCCAGATATTTCTCCCAGTAGTTGTTGTTAACCAAAAAAAAGCCAAAAGTAGGAAATAGTGTCCTTTTTATGTGTCTGGTGGACAAAAACACAACACTGAATGAATGATTTTGTTGACATTTGCTTGTCTTTGTGTACATTTCCAAGTTTGCTCAAAGGCAGGGTTGTTAATTTTTGCATGATTTTGAAAGTAGCATTCCCTCTGTGCTCCGTCTGCACCCACCCCCTCCCCTCTGTGCTCCCTCAAAAGCCACGCCCCCTCACTTACATTCACAAGCACCATTGGTCCAGAAGCGGAGCTAAGCTCATGCTTTGAGTGTGGGCATGTGCACGCAAGGGGTAGAGAACGAGCAGGGCGACAGGGAGGTCTGATTGGTTCATCAGATTGGTACCTCGTGGCAGACATTGGTTGAAGTTTTTACAGACTTACAGACTGTTACAGATGATGGATTTTCTTTCTTCCTTTTTCAGAGAACATGAGTTATTAATGTCTGTTAGGACCTAAAGGCAATTTCCACCAAATTCTTGAAAAGTGTATCTGGAGAAAATTACCAACGCTGCCTTTAAAGGTTTGCAATGAAGGATTTTAAAGTGTAAATAGATTCTGTATGTCATTCAGCTAACTGCTGGCTACTTGGGATGTGCATGCTAGGAAATCATTGCTCTCTGAAGACTTACTGAGATACCTGAGTAGAGCATTGCTCCATCTTTCAGTGGTGTTAATAGTGCATGTGCGTTCCCACGATCACAAGTCAAATTATCTGTTGTGAAAGAGACATATTGTACTGGATTGTTGTGGAGAAGAGGAATCTCAGCCTGGAGGCAAAGATTTCTACATCTATGTCGATCTGCCTTCCAACCTCTATTTATGTGAGTTACGTGACAGAATGGATTTTATTATGAACACAAGAAGCTGAAATGAGATTTACTCCTTACATTTCATTTCAATTTTCAATTTGGAATATGGTGATTTATAGACAGGTCCATGTGCAGGTATGCTGGGCATGATCATCTGAGAGAGGAACCTGGGTCTATTCCAAGGGATTAAATCCCATCCTGCCTGGGTACCTTTATGATCACTGTTCAGAATTGGAGGATGTGGATGGGGAATAGAAACAGGCTCTCATGGCTTCTTAACAGCCTACAGTGGATGAATGGCTGGATAGCGGTGGTATCCCTAGACAGATATGTGTAATTGCTTTTTGATTGAAATGTTTGAATGTTGCAAATGTTTGTATGAAGTAGCAACCTCCAGTGTTGACAAATAAAGCTAATGGGGAAGTTGAAAAAGCTGCAGTTCCTTGAAAGTCCACTGTAGGCTGGTTTCAAAAGCCAAGGACTCCTCCTTAGATCCTTTCTTAAAATACCCAATTCAACTGCTGAATAAATGGGTTTACAGCCTGGCTCTAAAAAAGGTTTTGGTCTCAGTAGTTTATTTGTTATTGTTACACATTTCATGGGGGTGTGAGGTGCAATTTTATAACTTTTGAATGAATGTGGGCGTGACTGAGTTGAATGATCGGTGGTCGTGTCATACTTGTTAGTCAGGAGGCTTTAGGCCCGCCTCAGTCCCACCTTTTTGCCTATTTCTAAAACTAGGTTTTTTAATTGATTAAATGTTGGGTTGAGTATTTAAAGAGGGGCGCTGGTTCAGTTCAGCTCAGTAGAGCAGCCCTCCCTTAAATAGAGGCTGCAGTCGTCACCGATCAGGAACCAGTTGGTACATGCCATCACCCCTTAGGCCCACTGTCTCTCTTAAACTTTCCTGAAAAATTAAGGCAAAATGGCCAAAAAAATTATAAAAAAAATAATTTCAAGAGAAAAATGTCAAAGTAGTGTTCGGCAAATAGAAATTGTTGAATTATTTAAATGTTTGTCTCCCAGAGAACACTTTGAAGTAGTTTTTTGTTCTGGAATGTATTTATCTTACTCTTGTTAACTTAATAACTTATTCATTCAAATAAACTATTGGCCAAAATATGTATCAACATCAAAACAAGTCTTGGTTTGCCTTTGATCAAAATGTCTCTCAACACAATTAACTTTCTTCTGTAACTACAGCTCCTCAAAAAAATCTCAACATCTACTGTTCTTCCTTTTCAGTAGAGATGACTTACCTAGCATAATCCTTTCTTTACTGACAGACCCAGACCCTGGTTGAGGCCATCCACTCCAGCCTGCTCCTGGATGGGGAGTCTGTTTACAGCCTGGTGGCCAACCCCTTCCTCCTCCTGCTGGCCAGGGTTATTCTCACCAAGTGCTCCTCAAAGATGGACAACCTCCAGGTAAGGCTGTCACCATCGCTTCTTTGTCATCAATTAAATAGGCCTATTTTGGAATCTAGTTTCATGGTAACATACATAGCCCCTGTAGCAGGACCCATTGAAACATATTTTGGTGTACTACTAATGGATTATTAATAGTCACCAAATATTTGGAAGTCCTTCTGTTAAATGCTTGATCTTGCAGCTGCAGAATTAGCTTTGTTTTTGTGTGTTTAAAAAAAATTGCATTAGAAAACAACAGTCACACAATACCATGAATAACACAGACACCCAAACAACATTAAAACATCTGGTTCATTTTTTTCAGGATAAAACATTCCGTTTTGACGGTTCAGAACAATGACCTTTTGTGTGTTTGTTGTTGTGTTTATAAGGGTTTTTATACCACATACTGTACATCGTACTCACGCTTTCGCCAGTGTAATCTTTAATTATCACGGGAAGTCCTTTGACTCCAGCTGTCCGACTGATGAGGGTGCACGGAGCCGTAGTGGAGCGGACAAGCAAGCAATGCACATGTATCTGGTGGAAGTTCTGGGTAACTGATTGTCAGAGTTCTAAGTTCTGTGGTCTGTGTCACTGCGTGAAAGGAGGCGTTCTTGCCCAGCCATCTGGCCAGCATCTCCTGGTTGAGCTTTTGGAGCTTGTCAACTTAGATAACAGCGGGAACATTTTGGATACGAGGATACTTCTCCCCCCCCCCCCCCCCCCCGATCAAGTTAAAAAACATATGGATAATTGTTTTGTGCTTTTTGTGCCTTTTATTGTATAGATAGTGAATAGAGTCTGAAATCAGGGAAAGAAGTCATTTAAGGATACCTTTCCAATAGAAAAGGACAGCTGTCATTAAAAGTAACACATGAACACCAAGATTCCTTCAAGTGTTTGTGTCGTCGTGTCGGCTTGTCCCAACACTGTAAACCTAGGGGAAACACTGGTATGTTTACCAAATGTACCAGTTTATTGGCTCTCTCTCCCTACGTTTAATCTGAACTGCATGTGAACAACTTAAATGCAGAGTAATTTGAATAAATGGTGAACACTTGCAGTCACTCTGGCCTCAGCTCTCTATAAGTCACATCCTCTTAAAGAACAAATTAACGTGAAGTCACATAGGGCAGGAAATCATTGTTATACTGATGTCAGACAATGTGCATAGCGTCACAAATCAGCACTTGGCATGTGGACACAAGTGCAACAACGCTCTCCTGCTATAGGTGACTCTGGTGTGTGTGTGTGTGTGTGTGTGTGTGTGTGTGTGTGTGTGTGTGTGTGTGTGTGTGTGTGTGTGTGTGTGTGTGTGTGTGTGTGTGTGTGTGTGTGTGTGTGTGTGTGTGTGTGTGTGTGTGTGTGTGTGTGTGTGTGTGTGTGTGTGTGTGTGTGTGTGTGTGTGTGTGTGTGTGTGTGTGTGTGTGTGTGTGTGTGTGTGTGTGTGTGTGTGTGTGTGTGTGTGTGTGTGTGTGTGTGTGTTCCTTGAGACAGACAATTAAACGTCCATGTAACCACACAATAGCAGATGGGGTCATGAGGCGGGAGATATCCTCCCCGACACACAAATAAGCTCTTTTACATGGTTCACTTCCACTCTCCCAGCACTGAACAGGACAGAACAAGGAGTGAGGTTGTTTGGGTGTTAAAAGGAAGTACAGCACTTGCATGGCTCCAAGCCATTTTTTCACCCTGCCGCTTTGTGTTCTGGTCGGACGCAAAAAAGCAAAGGAGTTAGCTGTTTTTAGAGCGTGGTCAGCACTTTGTTCCCACATGCACCACTCTGACTGTTTGTGTTTTATTTGTGCTTAAGGGGCCTCAAGAGCAGCACTTTCTGTTTCTGTATTAACCTAAGCATGTTCCATCTGACCTAAGATGCTGAAATCATAGTGAAGAAAGACCACCAAACAAACTTCTCAATATGCAACTCTTTCATATCTGCCAAAATGTTTCTTTAGTCCATTTGACCGCTAAGTGAAATCAGATCTCTCTCACAAAGTGTTGCAATTTTTGAAAACCTTGAGCTGCAGTGTCTGAATAATTCAAATTTTTATGCGTTTAATAAATTAAACCCTTGGCCTGAATATTTTATCTGCATTGTTCTAACAAAAAAATGAAACAATACATTTATCTTTTTAAAAAAATGAAAATATTTGCATATTGAGAAGTTCAACTGAAAAATTTAATGAAATAAAAAAATAGAAACTAACTGTTGATTTGGACAAAGACAGGAATTAATGTTAATTCAATACAATAATAAATGTATTCATAAAGTGCTTTAAATCAAAGTGCTGTACAAAGCAATACAGTTAAAATACAGGAAAGACATACAGAGAATTCATGACTCATACTCAACGGTAAACAGATGGGTCTTTAACTTTGCTTTAAAAACCTCAACAGAACAACCCTGCCTAATGTCCACAGGTAAACTGTTCCAAAGTGTTGGTGCACAGAAAGAAAAAGCCCGCTCACCAGCTGTCTTCTTTCTGACCTTTGGGACACTCAGAAGACCCGTCCCCTGAGAACGCAGGGCTCGGGCATGAATGACACCTTAAACACCTCAAACTATATTTGATAAAAGACTGAGAGTCTGAACTCCAATGATGACCCTGATGACTGATGATGGGTTTTTATTCCTGGATTTGATGATGGTTTTATGGACTTTTTAGTCATTCTCAGTTTCCTGTTGTTACCTGATGAATTCTTGTATTCATGTATTTAATGTGGTTCACGTTGTTTGTTGTTTCTATTGTCTGAGTTATTGCCTGTGTTTCTATATGTTTTGTATCTTTTTTCATATTGTTCTCACCTGGCTGTGAAACAAATTTCCCTTGGGGACAATAAAGTTGAAATTTGAAAGCTCAAATGATGTTGTTTACAGCTCTTCGTTTAGATGTGTAAAGGTCACATATTATGCAAAACCCACTTAATCATGTTTCTCTAATATGTGTTCCTATTCTGTCTACAAACCCCCCAATCATTAGAAAAGTCCATCCCCTCTGTCTTCTGCCTGCTCCACTTTTCAGAAAACGTGTGCTCAAACAGGCCGTTTGGAGATTTTCTCCTTTGTGACATCACAAAGGGTAGTAACCCCTCGCCCAGGTGGGTGACACTCTCACAGCTAGGTGTTTTGGTGCATTCATGTGGTGAAGGTCACATCGGAAAAACGATTTTCTGAGTTGTAAAATGAACATGAACGCCTGCTCAAGTGCAAGAAAGTTCAAGAAATGTCCTCTTCTAGAGAGGGGGCGTGGTCAGACACAGCTCATTTACATATTTAAAGGTACAGACACAGAAACAGCCTGTTCTGAGCAGGGCTGAAATAGAGGGGTTTATAGACATGATCAAATACAGGATCAGAGTGGATTTTTGGCAAGACACTTCACACACATGTTTTGGGAAGCTCTGAGACTTATTTAAACTGGTTGAAGAGGAGGATGATATGTGACCTTAAAGCTAAAATTACCTTAGCTTCAAACACTAAATGGACAAACCGTTTGAAAGCAGGAGTGAACTGTAGATCCATATATTCTTCATGTTTTTTTTCCAGCTGCTGCCCTGGTGGACTCTACATTACATCAACCTGCATCAGCAAATCCTGGAGGCCTGTTCTCCACAACTCCTTGAATTGGCCAAAAGCAGCATGGACAAAGGTTTGTGGTTTTAACATGGCATTGTCGGTTAGCTTGCTAAGTTATTTGAAATGGAGGCACTGTTGTCTATTACCTGCTTTTTCCATATTCATTTAAAGTACCTTAGCGGAGCTGAGGTTGAGATAACAGCTCACCTACTTACAGCTATTTGAAAAAGATTCAAAAGAAGAATCTTTGTATTGAACCTGTCCTTTCTGAGATTTTGCACTGGCACATCATTTTTCATCACTGCCATTTAGTGCAGACAGAATCCTTTTTAGTGCTGAATGTTTAAACCTGTCGAGGTTTTATGATTGTGATGTTCATGTTCAACACAAACTATAAAAACCCTTCAGCTTGACAACATGGATTTAGTTGTTTAGTTTTATTTGTTGCATACACTCGGGAAGAAGGAGTGGCGAGGGGTTACTGTTGTAATATTCATGATCTGTCTTGGTCTCGTCTCAGAGTTTAACACATACTTACTCGCTCTCGGACAAAGAGGACTCCAGATTTTAAATCAAGATCAGTAAAGAGCACCACTGATTTATTTGTCCACTTGAATACCGTGATAAGAATGAAAACTTGCCTCTCTTCATGCCACCATCGACTATGATTCATTTGTAGTCTGAAGTTTTGATCAGACCCCATCATGCATTATTAGCTCACAGAGTGTTGCAGTTTCTCATCTTTCTTAAATGCAGCCACACTATTCTTTAAAACCATTTCCCATGGAAAAGATTGGACTTTTGAGGATATATTTTTAAGCTGTTTAGCAACCACACCTTCATTAGTCCAAGCTTAGTACCAAGAATACAACTCATGAAGTGTTTTGCTACTGCAGTTGGTGTTCAGTCAGGATGTGTGTGCCTTGTGAGGTGGTAAACGGCACTATTAGGGCACAGTCTCACTGGCCATCCGTACCGTGGCCGCTTCAACGCTAAAGTCCAGTTCGTTTGTCCAGTGTGAGCGCTCCATATCGTGCTCAAGCTCAATACACTTCCTTGGCTTTGGCACACTTCAGAGAGGTGTACTTCAGCACGGTACACTTCATGCACGAGCACAAACACGCTGGTACACAACGCTGACAGCCTTCATTAAGGAGAAATCCAGAGTTTCATGTCTGTATCTGACTAAATGACACAATATAAGACACAAAGTAGCTGTCATGTTCTCTGTGTTGTTCTCCGATGTACAGACATGGACTCGACTGCGCGTCTCTCTCTCTCTCTCTCTCTCTCGTCTGCCTGTTTGTAAACTGAGCATGCTTCATAATAAAGCGTGCATGTGTTGTATTACGATGTTATGTACAAGAGGTAATCGTGCTTTTAGGCACGGATAGTCCTGTGTAGTGTGACCGCGGGCCGTGCCGGGCAGCGTGGGAAAGGCGCAGCGGGGGGCCGATCGTGCTTGTGTATAGCACGGTATAGATGGCCAGTGTGACCGCGCCCTTACTGAAAGAGACAAAAATCAGAATTCTATGGCTGAGATTTTCATAAACAAGCAGTCTAACAATGAGGAGTAACTCACACAGATGTGAGGGTACCTCAACCTCTGCTTTTCACTTGGGCTGCCTGGGTACAGTGACGAGCTTTAAGCTTAAACTGCTGCCTGTCTAAAACTGTTATTAAGCCAAGCTGTGGCTTTGGGTACTCTTCCCTCTAAAAGCCAAACCACCAACTTTAAGAGCCACTGCTTGGGTCAGTGCTGCAGGGCCTTGCCAACCACTGACCTCGCTGTGCCAAAAAAAACCAAAAAAACAAGTAAACAATACAGAGGTTTTGATCTTCAAACAGCTAGATTTGTTCATTGACAGTTTGATTTTAACTTGCTGCATTGTTGCTGCAGGAGGAAACTTTACTGGGCCCAAATCAGCCAATGTTTGTGCGCCCCATGTACGGAGGCTGTGGTCCTTAGAGTGGGCTTCACAGATTGTGGCCCGCAAATCATTCCCCACTCTCCCAAATGTCAGACTCGGACAAACACTGACTTGTTTTCATGGTAACGTTTGAATGAAAGTGTCAGCAGTGTGGTAATCTTTTGAAACCATTTCTGGAAAGATCAAAAACATGCTGTTTGTAAGACATGTTGAAGTGACATGTCAATAAGAGTGAGGGACTCCAAACAACAGTTTACTCACATCCAATCATATAGCTTGTTGAAATTTATCAGAATTGTAAATTGGTAAATAGTTTTCTTAAACGCCTGTTTCAGCATTGGTTTTCATGATGACTGCATCTCTAAACTTTTGCTGCAGTTTGCAGTTGTGTTCGTCGCTCTGCACCCAGCCAGTCTCTGTGTAAATGAGATATTTATCTCCTGACTGCTGCTTTGTGATGATTGTGAATATGACGATGTAGACTGGCAGCAGGATCTGTTTGTTTGTGGACTGGGTTTATGTTGTTCCCAAACCAACGCGTTAACCCCCCCCCCCCCACACACACACACACACACACACACACACACACACACACACACACATACTTATTCATCTGGCATTAGTCTCACACAGGGTAAATTCACTTTGTCAGGCCTGGCCTCAGTCTCCCTGTGATGCTTTCTTAAACCGTGGCATTGAGCCGCAATGCACTAAAAAATGAAATTAGCTCTGAGGCTATTGTTTATTTTCATGACATTAACAGTGTGTGGTTTAGAGAACATTTGTTGTCTCACTGTGTGATTTAATCCCCTCTTCATAAATGAAGAACATTTCATTTTTTTTACCGTTTGGATCCACCAGCAGTGCTTTTATTAAAGGGCATTTAAGATGTTTGTTTCATTTGAGTTTCTCTTCTCTCCTTTTTGGAACGCTGCTGCTGGCTGTCGGTTTATTGTTTTATTGTTTGGAGGGAGTGAGAGTGATTGTTGGAGTGCAGTCTGTTGTGTGATGGTTAACAGAGCGTGAAGGGTGAGCAGTACGCGCAGGCTACAAAAATCATTCGATCCATATTCCAGAGGAGCAGTTACCCACACAATCCTTTTACGAGTGACGCAAGGAGAGAAGTGTCGGGGGGTGCTGTGGAAAGCATGCAGATCTGTTTTACCCTAAGCTTCTTTGGGTGGGTGCTGCAATCATGTTTGCTTTGGGTGTGACATTTCAATCAGTAGGGAAAGTGTTGCTGACTAAATTTCCTGATTTCTTTTCACTCGTACTGCTCATTAACAGCATGACAGCTTTAATTAAGTACGTGTTGTCAGAACAGCGCTTACCGACTGAGCGTTTCTTTATTTCACTTCAATCCTTTGCAGCATTCAAGGAACACTTTAATTGCCCACAGCGAGACAAACTCATGAATGTCTCTTGTGTATGTCTTCATTCTGTTAGAAAGCTATAAAAGCAAATATTTCTCTGCTGAGACTTCAATAACTGAGCTTGATTCTGATTCTAAATATCTCTAAAGATAAAAGGTAGGTACAAAGCTTTTCATTACAATTAAGTTACTTGAAGAGACGTATGGTGATAGAAAAGGAAAAACTGTGGTTTCTTTTATTGTAGTCCGAAATAGCTGCCCACTGTAGTTGATAAGAAGTCTACAGCTATGCTTGTTGTAGTTCTGTGAGATTGTACTGAAGTGCAAGGCTTCCTTAAAGCTGTTTTCTAACATGTACTCTGGATATATGAGTCAATCTCAGACAGCCTGCCCCTGAAATCTTCTTGAGTTGTCTGTATATATCCCTGAAAGCAGGAAGGAGAGAGGGGGGGGGGGTCTAAGAAAGCAAACCCACGAGGGAGGACTAAGTAGCAGAGTCAAACACTATAACGATGATGATGTTTTTTTCTTATCTTTTATTGTAATGCTAAGTGTGTGTGCGTGTGGGGGCATTGTCTTACAAATGGTTTGGGATGTACACTTTAGTTAAATTTCATCGGGATCACGGTCACACTGGCCATCCATACCGTGCCCAAGCACGCTTCAACGCTAAAGTCCAGTTCGTTTGTCCAGTGTGAGCGCTCCGTATCGTGCTCAAGCTCAATACACTTCCTTGGCTTTGGCACACTTCAGAGAGGTGTACTTCAGCACGGTACACTTCATGCACGAGCACAAACACGCTGGTACACAACGCTGACAGCCTTCATTAAGGAGAAATCCAGAGTTTTATGTCTGTATCTGACTAAATGACACAATATAAGACACAAAGTAGCTGTCATGTTCTCTGTGTTGTTCGCCGATGTACAGACGTGGACTCGACTGCGCGTCTCTCTCTCTCTCTCTCTCTCTCTCTCGTCCGCCTGTTTGTAAACTGAGCACACTTCATAATGACATAAAGCATGCATGTGTTGTATTACGATGTTATGTACAAGAGGTAATTGTGCTTAGGCACGGATAGTCCTGTGTAGTGTGACCGCGGGCCGTGCCGGGCAGCGTGGAAATAGCGCTGCAGGGGGGCAATTGTGCTTGTACAGCACGGTACGAATGGCCAGTGTGACCGCGCCCTTAAGAAAATGTTTTTCTTAACAGTGTTAGGTTTATCAGATCATTTTCTGGAGCTGAGCGAGAGTTAGTTTCTTAGCTTCTCTACATTTTGCAACTTTACAGTTTGTGCCATTGGTCATAAGTCAGTGGCCTGTAGACTTAATGAATTTATCCCAAATGATCAGCAAATTAAAGGGGCGTGCCATGACACCTGACACTATACACTACGGTAAAGAAAGGAAGAGGACCCTACATTGCTTGTGCTGTAATTAAGCCCGTCTTGAGTTCTTGCATGTTCTTCTTGTAAATATTAGGTTCAGTCACTTTCCTAAGTTCCACTAAAATTAAACACAATGTCAACTTACCATCTTTAGTGTACAAGAGAGTAAGGGCTTATCCTGGCAAGGCCATTTATTCCAGCCTTCCCCACGTGTAAATGGACATATATCCAGGAATTATTATTATTATTATTATGTGCAAGAAGATCACACCAGTCGCTCCCCGGTCGAACACCCATTGTATGATATAAATGTGATCTAGTGCTATAGCTGTAGTAAACCAAAGAAAACCTCTGTTGACAGAAATAACATCCACACATCAACCAGTTGTTTTAAAAAAACAAAACCTGCACATTAGCCTAAGTCTAGATCAACGTAATCAGTAACAGTGTTGTCAGTGCACCCTGGCTGAAAGTCTAAAGGAACTTAAAAATGGACAAAACAAAGTTTTTGCAGCATAATGAATTATTTTTTACCTCATGATGTTGTACTGAAATAATTAACTCTGTGAAAACAGCTAAAGTTACTTTCAAATGTCAGCCTGCTTTTTATATTTTAGAGTTAAAATGAGTCAAAGGAAAACAGTTTTTGAATGTTTTCAGATGAGAGCTTCATCTGTCAAACAGAAAACCGACTTTAATGTTTGCAACACGGCTCTTTGAAAGCAAGAATAGCTCTATGAAAGTACATCCACTAAAAGCCTCAGATTGATAATGTCTGACAATATAACATAACGCATAACAACATCTTTAGTATGTTGCTGCACCTTTCTACATTCCTTGGTGTTTTAAATTACATTTTAAAAGTCATCCTGAGGGTTAGACAAGAATGTGTTAAATCAATAATCTCTGTGAAGTTAGCTGTATATGATAGTAGTATCTGCTCCTTTACTGTATGTTTAGTATCCATTTTCAGCTTGAATTGTATCGATGGTCACTTGGTGGTTGTATCTAGTAGAACAGTCCATGTGAAGAACAAAAAGGAGGAATGTATGTAACCACTGTCTATTTGCCTTAACATCTGGTGGAAGACATTGTCTATGAACTCAGAGTCCTATCTTGAGTCTCAAGTTGCAAGTTGGAATTTAAACAGTAACTAGGACACAGAAGAGGATGTCTTGGTGTTGTCTACACTGAAGCGCCAAACTATTGACCACTTCCCCCACGTGCTAAATCAAAATGAGAGGATAGCCAGTGGGTTGTGAGACTGATCCATCAATATTGTTCTCAAAACCACAATTGTTAAATTTCTGGTTTTACAAGAGAAGAATTCAAAGCATTTGGATCATTATCCTGGAAACAAACCTCAATTCAATTCATGTAAAAGTTGTAGAGACATTTTATTCTGGATTAAAGTGTTGAACCAACCAACCATGTTGCCATGCCTGTCAGAACAAGAAATGATAAAAGGGTTGCATACTGGCTAGAGATGAGGATTGAAACCTGGTTCTATTCAAAACCCTGTTTGGCCGGCTCCACCAGACTGCAGCTTCTTCCACCAAACTGTAAAATGACTATTAGGCTAAGGTTAATAAAATGTCACTGTGATGTGTTCAAATGTCAAGAAAAAGAAAATGTAGGTTTTGGTGAGAGACTTAAGTAAATAAGTTAGAGAAATGGGATTGTTTTCCTAGCTATTACCAGTTCTGTGAGAAACAAATTACCGCCCTGTCTTCCCACCAAATAATAGAAAAGTGTTAATGGTGGTACGGTTGAAGGTTCTGATTGTTAAGTCTTAATAATGGTATCAATATCCATAAAAAACTAATGATCCCCATACATAATCCTAACATAGAGAAATAAGACAGCCGCTCTACATTTGCTGGACAAAAGGTGAAATATTACAATAAATCAAAGCCAAACTTCTTCTTTAAGATGTTAGATGATGGTAAAATCTGGCCCAGTTTTCTTCCTTTCCCACTCGAGCCACCTCCCTGCAGAATGAAACATCCAGTGCTAAAGGTTACACAGACATGTTGCATGTAAATTTCCCTCTCCATATCCATGCTCAGTGGATATCTTCATTAATCTTGAATAGGAATGAAAGTGTGTGATTTCTCATCATGTATTATACACCAGCTCTCTGCTTCTTTCTCCTGCCGGATAATCTCTCTCTGTCTGCATGACGATGCCTTCATTGAGGCCGAAGTAATAATCAGATGAGATGGAAAGAAAGGGATGGAGGAGACATGCAGCTCCGAGAGGCAGATAAGAGAACAGGCTTTCATTCTCCCTCACCATCACCTCCATGTTCTGTTGGTCTTTTGAATGTGTCTCTTTAAGGCCTCCGTTCTCTGGACCGGGTCTATGCAGAGAGCAGCCCTTCTCAGTGCTTATGGATGGTGGGTGGTGATTTAAAAAAAAAAAAAAAAAAAATCTATGTCCTGTTTTACAGTGCTCAAATGCCAGTCTCTGTTGTTGGAGCATAAAAACCTGGCAATCCAGTTCCACCTGGAGTGTGTCTACACCAATCTGACTTACTATGAGTACAAGCCGGCTAAGGAACACATCAAGAAGGCCGAAGAGCTCTCAGGGCTGGATATAAACATGACTGGTATGTACAGCTGCATCAGTGTATGGGATGAATTGAGTCATTGAGATTGCACTCAGACAAAGGAGGATGTCATGCCTTATGATCGTCTTCCTGAGGTACCTGGACTGAATGCTTAAACTGATTGTTTCTGATCAAACAAGGTGCTCTTGGCAAACGGACCCATTTCCAGCAGAAGTACTTAGCTCAGCTCATCTTGGAGGTCAAGAGAAAGCAGGACCAACCCCACCAGACTGGGGATGAGGCCAGTCCCACCCCCACCCCCACACCTCTGTCAAGGCTGCCCAAGGTAAGAGTTTCTGTTATTCCCTTTTTATTGAGCTTGGATCTTTGATTGTTCATTTGCTGGATTGTAGAGCTCTGCCTCAGTAGAACAAAGAAAGCAAATCAAACAAAACTTCACTATTTCTTCCTGTAACTCAAGAGTTAATATTCAAATTCTAACATTATTTCATACAAAAGTCTAATCCGGTGAGATGATGAGGTGCTGACATTTTACAAACCAAGAAGGTTTCAAGGTCATTTTCACCTTTCAGGCCAGTATCCCCATACATGCTCTGGAAATCTAATATCTTGGGCTAACTTGTGCCCAGGTGTACAAAAGATTTAATCTGGATAAGAACAATCTGTAATTGGTAAAGCAATTATAAACTACACAGGATCACATGCCCATCTCCCTCTAATTCCGTTTTTTCAAAAACAAAAAAAACATGGTTGGGTCAACCTAATATGTTGCTGGATACGTATCTAGCATCTCTGATGCATTCAAATCTATATTGATGGGGCATCGGTTGTCTAGCTGTTTGCTCGCACGGCCCAGATTTGAGTCCTGGCGGCTGTGGCTCAGTTGGTAGAGTCGTCGCCTCTCAACCGGAGGGTTCGATCCCCAGCTGAGCAACATGTCTGATGTGTTCTTGGGCAAGACACCCTGAATTGCTCCCGCTGCTTCAGTATGAATGGGATTAGTTACTTCTGATGATACTACATAGTGATCTCTACCATCAGTGTGTGAAAGGGTATGAATGGGTGGGTGTGACAGGTGGTGTAAAAGCGCTTTGAGTATGTGCTTTTTTATTTTTATCGTTGGGAAAAAAACATGTTACCAATCAAGCCTTCCCCTTTTAGGAGCATAGCCTTGTGGGCTTGTATGCTAGCATTTTTGTTATAGGTAGTGTTGTAATCAAGACCACACTAACAGAGACCAAGACATAGCCGAGACCAGCGCGCTCTGAGACCGAGACAAGTAGTCGGAAGACTAGAAAAGCGCTATATAAGCTCAAGTCCATTTACCATTTCCCGTAGGATATTCCCCTCTCTCTCTCTCAAATTTCCCGCTCTATCCACTGTCCTGTCTCTTAAATATATGCATAAAAAGCCCCCAAAAATAAATCTATAAAAATATATATAAAAAGATGCAGTAAACTCATCATCAATGCATCCCAGGAGCGCACCAATCTTTCCCACACAGAACCACAAATTAAGATAACACCTGGTGTATTTGTTATTTCTAATTGCATTTACAGCATTTTGCCAATGCGGTGGCCTTATCGTAATCAAAAGTAAGATTTGTTTTCCTTGTCTGCAATGGCGCCCCCCACCAGTAGTTTTATCCCTACCAGCATCTGAATTGTAGAATTGTCAATTTTGTCTGAAAATGAAATGAGCCTATAAAATGCAAATATGTTATATATTTCAAGTCATATTAAAAAATTTAATCAACTTTGTAAATATGTTGTTATTTTTCCAAGTAAAATGTTTTCTTACATTTTCCCTGTAACCCAGTCTGAATTCAGCCTTCTACTGGGGTCAGCTTTATTCAGACTCTTTGGATCAAATAAATAGTTATCCAAACCAAATGACAACACAAACTGAAGAGTTTATCCAGATTAAAAACAGGAATGGATTAACTGAGTTTATCTGAATATGTGATCTTGTTGGATTACTTTTAATCAATGGACCATTGAAAGAAAACCTTATTGATTTTGGCTGCAACATCCATTTGGACTATCAAATGAACTAATCAGAATTTGGTAGCTAGGGTCAAGGTTACTGACGCCTCTAGTTTAATTGACCCATTCCTTATTTCTCCCTGTAGTTCAACATCATGGTCAGGGTAAATCTCAGATCCAGGTGTTTGAGATCATGGCAGCCTTTTCAGCTGCCCAGAATGTACAGTTAGGGCAAATAATTTGTAATACCTAGCATCATCAGTAGAGGGAGATGTCCACCTCTGGACACTTAATACCATCTGGAGCCTGTTGCTACTGTTGACCCACTTGAATAATCATGTGTTACTCTGCACCATTCAACTTATTTTCAAACTATTTGCAGGATGTCATGGTGGTTTCATTTTCAGTGGTTTGGTGATCAGGTTAAGCCTGAGCTTCTTCAGGTTCAGTTATCGACTAAGTCTTTTTGTTGAAACCGGAAAGTAAAGAGCATCTTGGTCTTAGAAAGCAGGCGCCCAAACTAATTTGTTACAGCAGTAAAAATAATCCCCCTAAAAAAGTGCACACACAACTTATCAAAAGAGAAAATATACATACAGGAGTGAATTCAGTATATGAAAGATAACCGTTGATTCTCAAAGTAAAATAATTCTATGACAAAGGGACTTTCACAAGGAATCAAAGAGGAAGGGATGAAGCCATTGTTCAACCCACTGTCTTCAAATCTAATAATTACATTTATAAACTACTATATACTAGCAACAAACCAAAAAAGGTTGTTTTTTTATTCAATTTTTTTATTTTTATTTGTCTTTTTATCGTTGGAAAAAAACATGTTACCAGTCAAGCCTTCCCCTTTTAGGAGCATAGCCTTGTGGGCTTGTATGCTAGCATGTTTGTTATAGGTAGTGTTGTAATCAAGACCACACTAACAGAGACCAAGCCGAGACCAGAGCGCTCTGAGACCGAGACAACACCAAGACATTTAGGGCGCGGTCACACTGGCAATCCGTACCGTGCTGTACTGAAGCACGATTGCCCCCCTCCTTCACGGCCTGCGGTCACATGGCTCAAAGTCAAACCGGGCCTAAGCATGATTATCTCTTGTGCATAACTTTGTAATGCACGGGGTGCTGGTGGCGCAGTGGTTAGTGCGCGCGCCCCATGTATGGAGGCTGTAGTCTCAAGCAGGCGGCCCGGGTGGCTTCTTTCCCGCATGTTTTTCCCCACTCTCTCTCCCTGATTTCCGACTCTATCTACCGTCCTATCTATCCAGGGGTGGAGCAGCGATTTTAAAAGTGCGGGTGTTCTAATGCTAATATATTACCACCCTCTAGCAAGTCAACACATTCTGGTTCATTTAATGTTGTTAATAATGTTAATGTTAGCTGACACATCATACAACAAGACAAAGTTACAAAAGATTATAAAACTGCTCTTTGTGATACTTTTATTTTGCTTTTCTTATTGCCTTATGCCTCAAACTCTTTATTTCGGGTCTTCAAATATAATGTGCTTTTATTTTGAAAAACTGCAAAGGGGACTTCCGCTACATCGTAAAGTTACAGGAGTAAATAAATACAGCTAAAAGAACAACCAAGAGGAGAAAATGTTACACTTAGGTTGTTTTGTGAGGTGGATTTATCTTAAAAACTGTTTGGGTGACTAACTTTCTTTCAGAAGGATGCTACATGTAGCATGTTTCCATGTGTTAGCTCTGAGCTCTGACTCAGACAGTGATGAGTGACAGGAGGATTAAATGCACGTAACTTTACCGTGCTGCAACTGTAACCGAACAGCTATGATTGGCTTAATTGTCACTTAATAAATCTGACTTGACCAATAGGTTTTCATCAATGACTCCACTGGTAAAAAGTGAGGGGGATGAAATTACGTTTCAGTGAAAGTGTGGGTGTCGCAACACCCACGGGTGAGACGCGCCTGTATCTATCCATTAAAGGCATAAAAAACAACAACTTTGTAATGCAGCACATACATGGCTTTATGTTATTATGAAGCATGTTTACAAACAGATGCACTCGATAAAAAAAAATAAAAAAGGGATGCGCAGTCAAGTTTGCGTCTGCACGTTGGAGAACAACACAGAGAGCATGACAGCTACTCTACTGACTTTGTGTCTTATTTTGAGTCATTTTAGTCAGATACAGACAGAACACTCCGGATTTCTACATAATGAAAGCTGTCAACGTTGTTTACCCACGTGTTTGTGCTCGTGCATGAAGTGTACCGCGCTGAAGCACACCTCTCTGAAGCATGCCAAAGCCAAGGAAGTGTACCGTGCCTGTCACACTTGTCAAATGAACTGGACTTTAGGGGTGAAGCATGCTTAGGCACAGTACAGATTGCCAGTGTGACCGCGCCCTTAGGGATAGAGACCAAGTCAAGACCAATATCACTGAAAAATCATTTCAGTGGTCTAGAGACCAGTCTTAAGACCAAGACCGATTTCCAGTACTAATACAGTACACTACTTCTATGTGTATGTTAAATAATATATCAATCAACCAATTTTTATTTATAAAGTAGCAATTCATAAAAGATGTTACCTAAAGACACGTTACAATACCGCAGATTCAAACTAGTAAATTTGACGGACATGGACGTAGAAGAGAAAATATAATCATAATGAGGTGAAATGCCAAGCAGATAAAGCTTATTCTAAAACGAGTGGAAGTTGGCCTGCTTTCTGTTTGACAGGCAAGTGCCAAAAGCTGGTGGTTAGCTTGTGAAAGTATTGAGGTGCTTGCAGTGTAGGTACAAGCAGTAAACATAGACACTACGTCCTCCAGTGAGTGTTCGCTTCTGGGGGGCGATAAGCCCAGGAGGAGGGGCCCAGTTTGAATGCTGCAATGAATGCAACATTACCATGACTTCTCACAAAAGGTATTTCATTGTTAGTTTGCTAGTTAACAGCTATGATAGCCTAGAGCTAACTAAATCCGCCTAAAGGACACAGCTGTCTTAATGCTATGAGGGCAGGACCACAGCAAGGGAAGAAACCTAATGAACTTAGTTCAAATAAATGAGCAATGGTGGTTTGGACACATTAGAAAACAGCGAGTGACTCTAGTCTTTTTGCACGTTTGAGACATTTTATATTGATCATTTTTCTTTATTATGTTATTTCTTATCTGTTTATTTTGTTTTTTTTATCTGCTCACACGTAATTCTATACAAGGGCTTGGCTCTCAATGATTTTTAAATGTAGATAAAGACATTGATGAAAATAATATTTACATTGGATAATTCCCCCGGCTTTGTTTTGAAATGTGGCACAGTTTTAACAATGCAACTGATAAACATCTTTTCAACTGAAATAACAAAACTAAACACAAAGTGTGGCCATGGCCATGTTGATATCCTCGGGTAAAACATGCAAATCATGTTATTCTTTTGAAAAGGAAGTTAAAATAAAACATGGATAGATTCAGTTCCAAAATGTCCCTGCCTTTCTCTGTCAGTACACTGTGTTTCTTTTTGTGTGCATCACGTTAGACTCTGACAACTCATTTGTCACGTGTCGTTTGAAAAACAAATCATTTTGTTGCTCTGAATTGCTACTTGTTGGCGTTTCGCACAGCTGCTTGGTTAAAGCGCCGTACACAGACCATGTCAACCACTTCATGATGAAGTGCTGGTTCAACGCCCACCACAGGGTGCTGACATGTACACTGTCCAACCAGCATACCAAGCAGCAGAAAACAGAAGAATGGTCATTGTTTAAATGTTTCATAGTGCTCTCAGAGGAATAGATGTGCTTTTTAAAAAAAAAAATATATATTCATTTTTTGGGCTTTTTGTGCCTTTAATGCAGAGAGAGGACAGTGGACAGAGTCGGAAACCAGGGAGAGAGAGCGGGGAATGACATGTGGAAAGGGGCCACGGGTGGAAGTGAACCCGGGCTTACCGCTCGAGACGAGAGTCTCACTACATGGGAAGCGCGCCCTAACCATTGCGCCACCAGCGCGCCCCTAGATGTGCTTTTGAGAGTTTCTTTTAAGCCCATACACTTTTTAACAATCCCACACACCCTCACAGCACGGTGATAGTCTAATTTCCCCCCGTCATGCCTCATAAGTCTCTCATTCATCCCTTCTGTGCATTTTCTCTCACACGTTCTATTTTGGGTACCTGCATGGTCAATCACTCCCCTGCAGACTCCTTTAGTCCTCCTCGCAGTGCATGCTATTATCCAATATACTTTCATTCTTTGACTGTGAAAAATATATAATATTATAATATTCAATGTGCAAATAAAGGCTTAAACATCTCAAATGTAACTGGGTGAACCCTGAAGAAATCCTCTCACAGCAGCCATTATCAGTAAAACCATTATCAACATTAAAATCAAGAAAACATAGGAATTTACTAGCAACTAATTTTCCTGTTGATTGAACACAAATTTAGATTCTGACCCTGAACTAGTCCAAAGTCAAACAAATGGTCAAAATTGAGCCCATTTTATTATGCACAGCTAAACACTGTATCACAGCATCTGCGGGTAAACAATGTCAAATTGGTTTGTCATATGTGGCTGATGTTAGCAGAGCTAGCAGTGGTTATGTGCCTCTTTAACCTGGCACAGCCTACATACAACTTTATCTTTTGAATTTAAAAAAACTGCCAAATGACTCTGCACAATGAGATGCTATCCATCCTCTGTGCTGGGCTGGGCTGTGCCCGTTTACATCCTGATAGTAGAGTATGCAAGTTGCCATCAACCAGAGCTACCACTCCGGCTAGTAGTGGGCAGCTGGGGTACAGTTTGTACTCAACATCTGACTGGCATAGTGGCCCTAAATTAATACAATTATTTAATTACTTTCAGCAAGTCAGTAACTGATTCGTAATTCAGCTACTGACTTGCGAGGGTGTTGGCTCATGGCTCATATCCCTAAATACACTCCCCACAAAATAAAAACATTGGCAAATTGACACATAAAACTTTATGTACAGGGGAAAAGGTATCATAGACCATGAACAGTCAGCATAGCTTACAAATGACTTTTCCTTTCAAGTACAAATAGAGATTGTTCTCATACAGGAAGTTTACACCCTGAATTCTATTTGTGCACCAAATCAATGCAGAGCCTATGTCGTAGCCTATACATGTGGTTGTAAGGACCATAAATACTTGTTTGCTGGTACCTCTGAATTACTTTGAAAATACACCACGACAAAGCCATTTTCTGCCAGCCTCTTTATGTTCAACATTGGCAATTTAAATTGAGGATATAATGTTGAGGTGGAGCTTTTGTAATAATACTACTACAGTAGAGAAAATATGCATGCAATGTTGCACATAGGCATTGAGACTTGCAAACATCATCTGATTTTGTGGTTTATTTGAAAGCCACCAGCCTTTAACTGCAAACAAACCTGCATCGAGCAGACCGTCTCCTGAGGTTTTGCTGCAACATTACCAAACCAATTAATTGCAGTATTTGTAGTCCACTTTGCAGTGTGATGTAGTTCCATTTTGGGAAATATTCTCCTCAGACTACAGCATAGATTGTATGTGTAAATCAGGCTTTGGTTTGAATTTAGTGTTGTGCTGAAGAACTCAGGAATGAGGTATTTGTCCCTCTCAAGTGTACTCCCAGAATTCTGCTGAAGAGTGTCTGTGGTACCCTGTGTTGTGGCCGTGGCCCAGCTCCAGTTCTTTGTGCTGTGCTCAGACCACTAATACCCTCATTACTGGAGGACAGGGAGTAAATGAGCTCAATCAAGACTGTCATTAACCAGGCTCACTGCATCCTATCTAGGATGGATAGAAGGAAAGCAGAGAGGGACGCAGAAGGAACTCTTCATCACTGGACAATCAGAATCTCTGCCAGCAGGGATATTTGGGCCTTTTTGTCGCCGCAGGTCTGACTGGACTTGGCACTCTGCTGTTATTGTAATGGAAGCAAGTTCGATCCCGAGTTCTTGTTGTTGCTGCCAAACCAAATTGTCACAGAGTAGGGTTTGGATTGAGTTTTCTCTGTCTGCATGAATGCACTGTATTTTTGCCCAAAGTAGACCAGAGGAATGCACTTGACTGGCTTTAAGTGCACATTTGGGTGATCCAAGGATCCTCCTGTCAAAGTTATCCTGAACCCCAAGCTGCTCATGAAATGTATAAATGTACGAGTGAGTGTGAGACGAGCTTGGAACTGTTCTTGGATAACAGTTAACTATTAAGGGGAACAAACATTGTGCTGTACAGGTAAACATATCGCTTGAAACAAAAAGGCACGTTATGTTTCCTCAAAATCTTTACCATCTCATCATCTACAATCCTCTACTCATTATGCAGTCAATAGAGAGATAAGAGTATGCTAAATCGATGGGGAAGGACAGATCTTTAACATACCTGTGACATAGCATAATAATAGTCCTTATAATAATCATATCCAGGTGATGTCACTTCTATAGTTAATCACAATTTATAGTAATTTACAAATACATACCAACTACACATTACCAATATTTTCATACTATTTTTTGCCATTTTTTTGTCTATAGAGTAGTTTCAACTATCTGTGACTGCTGTGTGCTGACTCCATTTGTGATTTCTCCCTTTCAGGACTGCAGTCTGGGCGATGACACCGTACTGGATAAAATCAATTTGGCGGAGCCAGATCAGTATGAGCTTCCTCACCTCAATGGCGAGGAGCAGGCTGTCATCCTTGGCCTCTGGTAAGTCCTCTAACTCATAGCTAAGAAGTGTTTCTGCAGCTCTCTGTTAAATCAGTTCATCCAAGCTTTTAAATCAGAAAGAGGTTTGTATGTGTTACTTACACAGAAAGTACATTACCAAGTTTATCTACAAATAGTGCTATCTGAACTTGAAATGTAACTTTGGAATGTCTTACAAGAACTTGAGGGTTATATGTCTTTCAGTAGAAACCCTCCAAGCTATAACACTGCAATCACTTCTGACCATCCTGTACATTCATGTAAACCACTACTTGTAAAGCTGGGGATTAAAGTTTAAATATAAAGCTATAATGAGGGTAAAATGGATTGTAAGATTGACTGGTGGGTTGGTGCAGCACCAGCAGTAATGCGGGCACTGTACCCAAGCACCCAGGAATTGCGCCAACCCTTGAAGTCAATTTTAAGCCAACATGGTGGCCAAACTTGGTATTGCAGCGTCACATGAGACTATTGGGCAGCTTACATTGGGAAAGATATATCTATAAATCAGCAGATAATTTATTTTTAAGGTAGATCAACTTCCCCAAATAGGAACACTTAAATGCCCCTAAAATGATTCGGTTCTTAAAAGTTGTGAAATGCTATTAAAGCCAAATTCAGAGATTTTGTAGACATAATGAAGTGCCTCCAATGCTATATGCATTCTGTATTACATACATGACTGTGCCAGATTGTTGCGGTAAAGAGGGAGCTGAACCTGATGGGAAGCTTTTGGATTGACCTGTATTTTCCTCACCTGTGGTAAAGAGCTTTGGGTAGTCACTGAAAAAATTAGATTGCTGTTACGAGCACCCGAAACAAGTTTCCTCCAAAGGTTGTCTAGACTTAGCCTTAGAGATAGGGTAAGGGGCTAAGAAATCCTGAAGGAGTTCGGAGTAGAGCCGCTGCTCCTCTATAGAGCTAGGAGGAGGTGATTCAGGCATCTAGTACGCCTACTCCCTTTTGGACTTTACAGGGCATGTTCAACTGGGAGGAGAACACTGTAGACACAGAGATTGCTGGAGGGATTATATATCCGATCTGGCCTGGAAACTCCTCACAAATCCCCCAGGAGGTGCTGGGAAATGTTGCTGGGAAAAGGGATCTCTGGGTTGACTTGCTTAACCTGCTCCGCAGTCGAACAAGTGGGAGAAAATGTATGGATGGGTATAGAGCTATTTGATTCAAAACATTTTCAGTGGTATAATTTGAAAAACAATATTTATTTCCAGTAACTGAAAGGTAGAAAACTGCTGCGCCATTTACTTAAAAAAATCTGCATAACTGAATTAAAAAAGGTAGGTTGAAATTATGTGCTTTGATGACTCAAGTCATAACAAACATTCAGCCCCATCCCCAAAGGCGGTGCACTTTTAAAAGGGAAACAGTGACTATTTTAGGGGGTAATTTTATGCTCCGATCTTCATTTAGACAGGTCTCAGTGGTGCAAACACACAAGTTCCTTAAAAGGTACCTCATTTAGAAAAGAGAAAAACGTATTTAAGTGGAAAAACTTGACGTTTGCAGCTCTGGCAGGGCTCCCAGTAACACTCGTGTCTAGAAAATATCTTCCTTTAAACAACCCAACTAACTCTTAACTTTTCTACCATGTTAGTATTTGATAAGCAGTCACTTGATTCTTCTGTTTGCTTCTGTGTTATATGTTGAAGGACTCCAGGAGTCAGTAATGTAATGCAGTAAGTAAGCAGAACAGTCACATCTCAGTAGAGTGATTGCGGGTAAAATGGGCTTATGATTGGCCAGTTGTGTTTTTCAGAGTCATAAGAAGGTTAAGAATCACACACATTTAGCAGTTATTTACACAGAAGTTATTTCTGAGTCTCATGTTGAAGCTTTTTAAAATTCTATCAGTAAATAAAGTCTAGAGAAAGGTGTCAGCACTTTCTTTTTCTCCTCCGGTTGTTTTTCTGCAGACCTCATTTCTCACTTTGTGACCTTTTGTTTCCCTTTGGATTCATGGTTCACCTCTGGTAAATTGTGAACTTGTTTGTAGTGGTGCTTTGCTCCTGAAAAAGGGTGAATAGAAGACATTCAACACGATATAAAAACCATTTAGCTTCATGGCAAGTCAGTGATGAATTCCCATGCTGCCGCTGGGAGAGGAGGGGTCAGGTGAAGGTCAATGGAGCAGTTAGTGAGATTGTGAGGAGATGATTGATGAGCAGGAGGTCTGTCTAAATTAACTTTAGATCTCCACACCTGCACACAGCTCTTATACAATATCATAAATTAAAATGAAGGATTTCTCTGGGTTTGATCACTGTTGGAAATATTAGAGGTAATGTAAAAACTCAACAAAAAAAAATATACAACATAGGTTAAGTCATTTTTCTATTCATTTAGTTTTGTGGTGTCATACCTTTAATACTTGTTTATAAAAAGATAAGAGCTGAATTTACTTTTAAAGCAGTTATATACACAAAGTACCAATGATGCCTGTGTTATTATGTGCAGTGGCTAAAAAAAGAGCTTGATAAGTCCATCAGACGGATGATTGAAAAATGTGACAAGAATGTTGAAGGTGTAGACAGGGGTTTAGCGTAATGAGGTGACTTTGAGGGTCAGCAACAGTTTCCGTGTTTGGAGTAAGTGGACAATTTAGCAGACACACAGTGCTTTCAAGAATTTTAATTGCCTCTTCATTGTCAGTGTGCTTTGTATTAATGAGAGAACATCGGAGGATGTGATTTCCTTTTATTAAATTTTTAGCCAAGGGCTTAAAAAGTTGAAGAGTCCCTGGTCAGAAAGATCAGAGAATTGAGTTCTCCATGGTCCTTTTAACTCTGGGAATGTGACCTTGGCTGGATTCTTTTTTCTGCCTGTATAGTTAAGCCTTGATGTTAGGATAATTTAAAAAGCTCAAACTACCTTCTATACTTGTCATGAAATGATGTCTAACTGACAGGCTTTATCAATCAATACATGGGAAAACTCAAATCACCGTTTGTCCAAACAGTCTCAACTGTGACTTGTTTGTTCACTTGACCCGCAATTCACACATACTCCGTGCGCGCCGCGGTCCGTCAGCGCCACGGTTTTGCTCCGTTGGACGGCTCGCGCCCATTCACACTGGATCCGTTTCTGGGACGTCAGCGCAGCGGAGCGCACTCATGACACATCACATAAGAACTACAAGATCCCGCGGGAATAAAGAGAAAAACATGCAAACAACATGTTGCTTTGTCTTTCTGAGGATGCATTGTTGTTAATTCGGTTCCTGTTTTGACGTAATGTTGATAAAGTGATGAAAAATGATCGCGAGTCCGTATATTGTGTTTTATTTTGAAATTGACCGGATGCTCTGTGCGTTTCCTTGTCTGACTTCCTGTTCAGGCTGTCATATTCTGTCCTGCTTGACGCGAACCTCCAGCGTACTCCGGCGAAAATAGACTCGCTGCGTATTTGAAACGGAGCAGAGCGCAGTGCCGTCGGTGGCTCGCGCCGGAGACGGACCGCAGCGCGCCCTGTGTGAACACAATGATTGACTAGAGTGGAAGCTAAGTACAACGTAGTGCGCAGCGCTGACGGACCGCGGCGCGCACGGTGTATGTGTGAATTGGGCTTAAGTTTCCAGGTCTAGAAGTGAACTAAAAAATGAAGCCTAAAAAAGGCCCTGGAAAAAGTCAGGGCACAGTTTTTTCCCAGATAAATATATTCAGATATTGTTTTTTTCTCCTATTAAATCATCAAAAAGCTTAATTTTCCAAAGACAAAATGATTCTCAAAAAGTACTAGAAAATGTAATCACCACCACAACCAAAAAACAGAGCAAGCACAACAACCATCAACACCACAACCACTGCCATAGCAACTACCACCATAGCAACCTAGCCAACCACCAGATCCACCATTTCAGCAAACACCACTTAGACCAAAACTACCACAACCATTACAACATACACCATCAAAACATAACCCACCACATCCACAGACAATCCCCACCACAATACAAAAAACCACAGACACCACAACCACTGTAACATACACCTCCACGTCCACAAACAATCACAACAACCACAACCATATAATCCACAACCAGCACAGTAGCATCCACCACCAAACACAACCATACCAACCCAACAACCAGCAACATAGAAACCACCAAAACCATTACATCCACCACTTCAGCAAACATCACCTAGACCAAAACTACCACAACCGTTACAACATACACCACCACATCCACAAACAATCCCCACTATAACCATAACCATCACCGTAGCACCCATCACCAAACACAACCACACCAACCCAAAATCACAAACATAGCAACCACCAAAACCTTACCACTACAACCATAACATCCACCACTTTAGCAAACACCCCTTAGTCCAAAACTACCACAACCATCACAACATACACCATAACAACATCCGCCACCACATCCAGAAACAACAACCATACATAAACCACAACCAGCACCGTAGCAACCACCACCAAACACAACCACACCAACCCAACTATCACCAACATAGCAACGACCAAAACCTTTCCACTACAACCACATCATCCAACACCACATAAACCCCCCAAATCTTTACAACCACCACAACACATACTGCAGCACAACGACAACCAACAATTACAACAACCTGATTAACAAATAGAAATTCAGTTTGAACTTCTTTTTTTAAGTTTTTGAAAGAATAAAAAAATTGTTTGTTACTTTTCTTGCCTCCCTTGTGAATCTTTCCTTGTTTCCACGTATTATAAACTATTATACTTACTGAGAACATTTTGATAATTAAGTTAGTTTGAACAGAGGCTGTCCAAGGATCCATCCATGTAAATATTCTACTATGACCTTTTCTAAAGACCCTTTTGTCTGAAAATGTAAGCCAATAAAGTCGTAGATTCATGCTAAACACTGCGCGTCTTTAAAGGTGGACGGAAAAAAATAAACAAATAACGTAATGATTTTAGTTTTCACAGGTAATGTGATTACTTGATCCAGTAACTGAATCCCAAGTTCAGAACTGGGAAGAAGCAGACCGAATTGTCCCTTGGTTGTCATCTGCTTTCAGTTCAGATTGGAATGAAGTGTTTGGTTAATTTACAGTTTATGATGCGAAGGATTCTCTTGCAATAATGTGCATTGCTGACCAGAGGTCAGCTAGTGTGCAAAGGGATACTCTGCAAACCTACAAGCATTTGTGGGTCTACCGCACTCATAAACACACAGATTTATTGCCCTTTAAAAAAGAAGTCAGAAAAGTCATCTTTTCTCCCATACTTCCTTCTGTTATATAGATTTGTCAACTATTTGTTATCTCCATATTGGACTCTTGAATTCCTTTCCATTGCTGACCTACACACTGTCAGGTCTCTTTGTATGCGTATTTATTCACCATTGAGGGCTACCTGGAGGATTGAGTGTTAAGGGGTGAATAGTATAAAGGACTTAGTTACTTCTTATATTATATCAACCTGTCTGCATTTTAACATAGCGTGCCTTTCCAAGAAATGGAAATCTCCCTGAAATTCTAATCCTTTAGTCTGGAAAGGAGTCAACCTCCTGGAGCCAAAGCCTGACTCTCTGACAGCAGCTGCACTTAAACTTAACAGGATTTTCTTCAACAGTGATTCCACCAAAGCTTTTAGTATTTCATCTTGAAGTACTTTTAAGAAATGGCAAGGTAGCGATATAGAGGCAACCAGAAATGAACTCTCTCTTGTTGTGTTGTGCTGTTGTCCCCCTGCATGCATCTCTAAAGCTGCATCTTGTGCTTGTGTTTAATAAAGATAAGCCTAAAAGTACTTATTTGGATCATGTTCGTGCCCTTAGTCTTGATTTGTTTGTACACATTTTTGACCAAGAGGTTTGTCTTACAGCACTGACTTCCAGAAGAATAACCCGGTGCATAAACTAACTGCGGAGGAACTCCTTGCCTTCACATCTGTAAGTGATTCTTTTTTTTTTCTCAAGGTAGATGTCATATCATCTTATTTCTTGACCCATTTATCATTAATACTTTCCCCTCTACTGCCTTGACATTAAAACCCTAGTTTAAAGCAGAAACCCGCCTCTTATATTGTTGCTGCAGCAAACTGAAGAAAACAACGTCCAAACAAAAGCACCAAGCAAAAATGATAAAATGACTCACTTTAAAGAGAACTGCAGAAAAGCAGAGTGGAGGAAAACAGAACCATAAATCCATGTTGACAACCCCACATACTAGCTCGCTGTTTTTATGAAAGCAGTTAGAACTTCCTTACGAGCTGAAAACTGCTCGTCAGGTACTTTTTCAGTGCCGGAGAAATAAGAAATATAAGTTATCACGAACACACTGACCTACTATCTTTGGTCGCTACTTTTCTCACACTTTGGTTTATTATGGAATTATTTTTCACCTTGAGGTACAGCTTCAGAATGCTTTGTACTCAGAAAAAAATCTCTGATCAAAATGTGTTAGTAATATTAGTAATAATAGTACATGAATATTATTTGGAAATATAAACAGGAAGTCGGAATGCCAAGGCTGCTCTACATTGGTTCCAATATTTTAAGTAGGTATTAAAGTAAAGTGAGCAAGTTGTTAAAGCAGAATGGAACCCCAGCCAGGTGTGCAGGAGCCCAGTGTGTGGAGGGGCCTTGTCTCACCTTGAAGGGGTTCCTCCACTATAACAAGTCAGCAGAAAGTCCCAAACTACCAAGGTGCCTGGAGAGTGTAAGGCTTGAAGAGGTCAAAAAGCTCCAGCAACACTTGTAGAATGAAGATCAGCTTTATTAACTTTATTGTGTTTTGGGATTAACATTAATCAAACTGATCAGACTATCGGCTCTCATTCCCTTTAAGGGCGCACTCTCACTAGGAAATCTGTACTGTTCACCCCTAAAGTCCAGTTCCTTTGACTAGTGGGAGTACCCCGATATGTGCTCAAGCACGCTTTGTAGAGGTGTGCTTCGACACGAAACAGTTCATGCAGGAGCACAAGCACGCGGGTACACAACGTGGATAGCCTTAATTATGGAGAAATCCTGGAGTGTTCTGGCTGTATCTGACCAACATGACTCAAAATAAGCCTCTAAGTAGCTGTCATGTTCTTCGTTTTGTTCTCCGATGAACGGATGCGGACCCCACAGCGCGTCCCTATTTTTATTTTTTTATTTTCTCAAGTCCTCCTGTCTGGTAAAGTAAGCGCGCTTTATGATCACGTCAATACATGAATGAGTTGTATTATGACAGTATGTACAAGAGGTAACCGTGCTCAGGCCCGGTTGGTCCTGGAGCAGTGTGAGTGCAGGCCAGTGGGGGAATTTGGAGGGGTGGGGTCACAGTACAGACAACTTTGCCTATTGTGAGTGAGCCCTAAGTTGGTCAGCAGGGGGAGCTCTACAGCTTTTGGCTTCACTTCTCAAAGCTCTTTAGCTGTTTATTCTTTATACAGTCTATGGTGAAAATACAGAGCCACTTCTTTCACTTTGTGTGAAAAAATATTACTTCTGTATTAGAACGGCAAAATGGGGGATTCTTGAACTGAATTTTGTTTTATCTGGGGGGGAAAAAAAACACATTTTAAACACCAGTACAAAAGTCTGGTCGATGTGCATCAATCCTTGTATTAACAGCATGCATGACAATGTTGTTGCAGCAGCTGTTAGATGCCTAGAGGATGCAGCATCCAATGGGTGAACCGGTTACCCTCAAGCTAAGGTGAAAGCAAGGTTGCCTCATTGCTTTCCTGATCCTCACTGTTATTATCACATGTACCACTTGAGAGAGCAGGGCGGGGCACCTTTTTGTAACAGCTGTTCTTTTCACGTCACTCTTAACTCGGAGATCTGATCACAAATTGGTAAACATTGTAAGACAAGCCAAGCTCCTTCTTTTCTACAGCTTTGAGCTTGTTTGGAGACGCTCCCCTGCTCCAGAGACGTAAGAGAGCAGTAATGGGATAGCTCACTTGGCTGATTCTGTGACACTCCTCTGAAAGAGCTGTGACGGTCCATTCTAATGAAAGCGCTTGGCAAGCAGGAACTTTACAGGACAGGAAATTAAAAGAAAAAAAATAAGGGATCCTCTTGAGGCTTACCAAGGGGCTGGTATAGTCTTGTGCTTACACTTTCTGTTGCTTGCAGGATAAAAATGTCCCTTTTCTAAAAAATTGTAAACAATTCTAACTTCATGAGTTGCATAGTATCATATTTATCTCAGAAGTCATCAATACATCTATGTTGTAAAAGCAAAGAACAACCCAACTGGTGTGACAATCCTTCAACTCTTTCTTGTTTTCATGTCGGGGAAATGATGTACCTCATATCTGTGGGTTTGACACAAACACCACATGATAATATCAAGTTGCTATAGGGTCCTTGAATTTGATTATGTAGGTAAGATATACAACGAGACACAACAAGTCGGGATGCAAAGGTAGAACATTGCTGTCTGTGGTTTTCATGCCCATCATCCTAGTTTAATGGTGTCTGGATTGCAGACATGTAGGCTTCCAGGTGGTGGGTGCACAGTGCAGTAAGGTTCAGGTTTATTTTTTTCTAGCATTTTAAACCATGTTAGATACAGCAGTTATATAAATCCCATCCTTGTTTTATAACAGAAAAATTATTACATCATGCTACGTCATACTAAAAAGTAAGACTATATAACTTTTGAACACCCCCGACGCCAAGCACATTCTTGTTCAAATAGAAATGAATGCCTTAGCTAATCATTAGCAACTGATGTATTTGCCTTGTCTAACTAATTTTAATACGACATAGACAACGCTAAGACTTTGCCTGAAGTTTGCATTTGTCATATTGATGAAGGGGCTGTCGGGTGTGTTTACCTAATTTGATTAGCGATAAAAGCAATGTGATGCTTTGGAGGGAAATAGCAAGGTTGACCTGTTGGTTCTCCTCTTACCAACATCTTTAAATTGGGTTGATTTCTATACATTGAAGAACAGAGATTTATGTTCTTCTCAGGGTGACTTTTGGTATTGCTTAGTTTACAATACAGGCGGACCAGAGCAAATAAAAAGGGACGCGCAGTCGAGTCTGCGTCTGCACAGTGGAGAACAACACAGAGAACACAAAATCTGCTTTTCTGACTTTGAGGCTTATTTTGAGTTTTTAGAGAGATACACCATAATGGCTTTCCACGTTGTGTGCTCGTGCATGAACTACCTTGCTAAAGCACACGTCTTCCAAAAGTGCCAGGGCCAAGGAAGTGCACTGTGCTTAAACATGGATCAGAGCACGAGTCAAACAAACTGGACTTTAGGGGTGAAGAGTGCTTAGGCACGGTACAGATTGCAGTGTACAATCCCACAATTCATTTTGTCGCTTTTATCTAAAGCGACGTACATCAAAGAGTAAGTACATCACAAGCAAGGATTTAGAAGGAAACGGCATCAGTAAGTGCAAACAAACAGCTTTAAGTCCGATTGGACACACAGGAGCTGACAGGCAACGCACAGTCACACCTACTTTCTGCTTTACAAAAAAATCTGACCAAAAATGGTAAAAGTGAATTTACACATCTTTCAATCATTCATGATGCATCAGATCACCTCAGAGGAACTGTTGCTCTGTTTTTATGAAAGATCTATTTGTCCTCATGAAACTTTGCCAAAGTCTAATTGTTGTGTCCTCCATTTTTGGTCAGCAAGTCCAACATACTTGTCTAATCATCCATATTTTTGTTAATGGCTCTATCTGAATGAAAACAACATGTTTGTGGCCAGGAATGGTATTCAGCCTGTTTTGTGCTCATCACTTTCTAAGAAGTTGGATTGCGGTTATCCATGCATTCATCCACCCAGCTGTGAGCTCAGTTTGAACAATGAGCTGGCAGCATATGTTGTCACTGTGTGGGATGAGAAAGCTGCAGGCAGCTGCTGGCTCTGTGAGCAGGCATCTTCCCAGCCTACATGTAGATCCAGGAATCTGCAGGCTGGTTAGATGGTTGTCACATGTCTGGCTGTCTTCATCAATGCGCCGTATCGATCCCCCTTCCAGGCATCTGTCCGCATCCTTAAACATCTGCTGCTGGTATCATGAGTTCATTTAGTGAGACTGCCCGCCACCAGGTTGCACTGTCGTTAGTGATTCCTGAAATAAAAGGTCTAGAACTGCAGTTTAGTCCGTCAGTATAAACCTTGGAATCAACTCAAGCTGCTCAACTCAAGAGTCCCTAAAGTGATCAGTTCTGAATGATCCAAAACGTCACTGTCTGCCTGACATACATGCTCTTTTGTAAGTGTTGATGATTTCTCTTTTTTAAAAAGTCTCTCAAATTAGTTTTCTGTTGTTGTTCTTGTTGTTTTTGTGTTGTATCTCAAACTGACCTACCTCTGAAGTGAAATCCTGTCATACTGTTTACCGCAGAAAAAGCATTCAGCACAGTGGGTACAACACTACTTATTAGGGCAAGAGCAGAGAATGGGCCTTAAAACACTTGTACAGTCACCAGACTTACATGCAGCGAGTGTAGAATTTAGAATTGTAGAATGGGTTTTGTGATTTGGAGGTCGAAACAGAGGCGTTACAGGGGTGAGACAGTATCATTGGAGCGCAGCGCTCTGTGTGTGTGCATGTCTGAATGTGTGTATGTGGAGCTCATGCTGGGTCATGCTTCTGCAACGCTGAAATGCAATGTGCATTCACAGACTGGTACAAGAATATTAAGCTGTCACTGAAAAAAGATGAATGTACAAAGACGACTGAGCTTAGTTACAGCGCATTTTGCTGGTTATTTTGTTTTTGTTATAGATCTCTGCATTCTTGTCCATGTTTCCATCATCACCAGAATTACAGGACGCTAGCTTTTCATATCCAAGTCCTTCACTGAGAGCCTTTTTTTACATTACTCAATAACGACATACAACCTTTGTGTGGGTGTCTCTTTTCAGGTTTAATTCCTAGCTGGCATGTGTGTTTCACAAAAACACACCACAATGGGAATTCATTTGCCTTTCTTGAGGGCCATATGGAGGTAGATTTTCTTATAAGCCTTTTCACCCACAGTTTTCATTGATTTCATTTGTTTTGAATATTATCTCTAAAGATATGTCACAAGACATTTCTCTCGTGGGCGGCTGTGGCTCAGTGGTAGTTGTCTCTCAATAGGAAAGGTTCATGTGTTGATTCTCCTGTAGTCCACATGTCAAATGTCTTTGGATGAGACATTAAATCTCTAAATGGCTTTTGAGTGGTATAGCTAGAATGTGTGTATGAATGCACATGAAAGGTTAAGTTGTCACTGTTTGTTGTGATATTTTGTGAAGGACTTGTGTCACTTGTGTGAGAGGTTATATATCAATTAAACGTTGACTTACTTACTTTACTAAAAGGCCCTATGTACTGTAAGTGCAGTCCATTTACCTTTTACAACATGCATGAAAATAACACAGGTTGTGTTATCCTCTAAGGGAAAACCTGGGCTGTCAGACTCTTATAGTTTCTCTCCAGATATGTTACCAAGATGAGATCAATAGAGTTTAGCAGATTGCAGAGGGTCCAGTAGGAAAAGACAGATGGTTGATTTACCGCTGGTCCTCAAGCCGCATTCAGCCAGAAGGTAAAGCGAGGGGATGAAGTGATCACACCTATGTCCAGGTCCCACCTTAGGACCGTTAGACACAGCCTGCTACCTAACAGGTCTTATCTGACTGATAGACTGTCGGATGTCTCTCTACAGCAGAGCTTGTTCATTAATAAGGATTGAGCTAAAGGAGCATGACTGTTTTATAAGAAAAATATTGATTTTTAGAAATCCCTAGTCAAAGAGAAAGTACAGAAAGCTACGAGTGCTCATCTATTGCCAAGGAGCTTTCGTTGCTCCTCTTTTATAAATCTACAGTCAGTCTGCCTCACAGCTATCTTCTTCCTCTGCAGTATGTTCTTGTAACATGTGCACATTATGGTATATATTAAAGAATGTTGTGCTATCAAAATCATTTTTTGCTTGATCCTTAATTGAACTGGCACATTGAACTTTTTTGAGGCAGAACATTATCATTCATACATTTGAGTTAAAAACTTGTATTTAAATTATAGCCTCGTCACAAGTCCCAGCGATAATAAGAACTTAACTATCCAGACGAGTTAATTTTGGTTATTTATAGTGAAAAGGATACAATATCACTGTTTTAACTCTCAGATTACTTACACTTGGTTCCATTTTGCCATTTTTTGCAATCACAATAAAGGTCATGTAAATTCAGTTTTTTAAATACGCTAAAGGATTTATTCGTTTCGGTGCAAATATTCACTCCGAGAACTTTAATAAAGGTTGATGATGATGATTATTTAGTCAATTATTAACCAAAATCTAGGGTTTGTTACTGCATGTTGTGTGGGGGTGTGTGACCCTGGTCCATAGGTGTTTCTACACATGCACAAAACAAACATTTTGGGGGTGAGAAGCATGTGTGAACTCAAAAGGCACACTATTCTGACTTTTTCCTGCCAGTCCCGTAATGAAAATTCAACATTAAGTCAGGTTAAGCTTCAGAAAAATGAACCCCATCTGATCTACATGCATCTTCTTAGCGTAAATGATTTACCGGTACCTCTAAATCACTACTTTACGTTTAAAAACGCCCCCAGTGCCACACAGTTATTGAGTCACCTTGTTCTCTTTTGAACAAACTTCCAAACTCCATTCGATCTGCAGAGTCCCTTTGCACCTTGAAGAAAAAGCTCATTGAACCCAACTCTTTGAACACCTACACACTTAATGATATAAATGATGACAATGATTTTGTTTAAAAATTTGATTTAAGATGGTTTTGACGCTGATCAGAACTCTCAAGAACAGCTGTTGATGTTGTGCTTTGCCTCTGTGCGTTGCCTGTCAACACCTGTGTGTCCGATCAGACTTAAAGCTGTTTGTTTGAAGGTCCTCTAGATCCTCGCTTTTGTTGTTCTTAATCTCTGATGTACGTCGCTTTGGATAAAAGTGTCAGATCAATGAATTGTAGAAAAATGTTTTTAAAAAGTTTTATTAAGACGAGAATAAATTACAGGATTAAAGTGGGAACTCTTCACTTGTCATTGAGACTCAGAATGCAGAAGTACTTTCCTATGAATGTAGAGATCTATATCATTTTTGATCTGTCATTAATAAAAAAAAAACATACAGTATAGTGTACGTCATCATCCAATATTATGCATTTGAACAAACCTGATGTGAGTGCAACCATTTGTTGGCTGGCGTTTGTTTTTCTAAAAGTAATAATATTTGAATATATCCCGGGTTACTGTTACAAATGAGTGGAGAAAAACCTCCTCTACATCTTTCTTCTTTTGTTGATCAGCACTTTTAGCTTGTTTGTGTGAGCAGTCTCAAAAATGGTAAGCATGTCTTATCATTTCCTGTTAACTGCTCAGTGATTGATGCTGCTTCAAAAACAAGCGAGTAATTATGATAATTTACTGTTCAGTAAAGACTCCAGCAAGTCTCGCTAAGCAGCCACAAACATCATTAGCGTTTGTTCAGCTCACCTAAAACCATGTATCACTTTCATTCATATTTTCATTAATAGACTGTAGCTAGAAAACCGCTGCTGTGATTAAAGATGAGCCAAAACCTCAGCTGGCAATAAAAGCATGATTATCTCTACCCTGTACAGAATATCTGACGGTCTATCAGCTGAAAATGAAAACGTTTGAAGTGATGTGTATTAAACAAGGTTGTAGTTTGTTTTTTTCTGCGTCCTTCATTTTCTGTTTGATCTTTTCTTTATCAATCTCGAGTTGGGAAAGAAACTAAAATAAGCTGCACCATTAATTGCTGCGGAACTTCAGGCTTTTACTTTGAAATGTTCTTCTCACATGCTTTAAATTGAGCTAAGAGACTGTTGGGGTTAATCATCCCTCTCTCTCTCTCATTGTTTATCATTCCTTATTTCTGTAAAAATGCCAATGCTTAAACTTCTGAAATCCCCAAGTGGACACTACAGGAAAAACACTTTTTTTGTACTTTGACATTGGCTTCATTTTTTGCATGTTGACGGACTGAACATGGACTATAGGTCGCCTTACTCTTTGTTCCTCTTGTTTCCTTCACAGTGCATCCTGTCTCAACCTAAGTTCTGGGCTGTAGAAGTCTCGGCCCTCTGCCTCAGGACCAAACTAGAAAAAGGGAAGACCCGACGTGTGGAGAGAGCAATGATGCAAACCCAGGTAAGGAGATATGTGGGGGATTGTATTTAAATATTCACAGTGCTTCAAACCCTTTGACTATTTGTTTTTACACGGGAGCATTCACAAAACTGCCTTCAACTCTCTCTGAAGATCTGTTTTCTTATTCAAGTATTCATCTTGTCAGGAAAGTTGTATATTTATAAGATTGGATTAATAAACACATTTAGCTTTTCTCCAAATGCAGAACGGTTAATAAATCACAGAATACAGTTTGTCACTGCAAGCCCAGGCGTTATTAATGGTGCATGTGGTGTTCTATGTAAATTTCACTCCATGAGTAATTCTATCCCCACATGTGTACACGTTTTGAGTCTTCACTTTACAGATATAGACTCCCATTGATTCCAAGCAAAAGGAGCTGCAGAGCTGCTTGTCTCTGCTTGCAGTGCCACACAGTTATTGAGTCACCTTGTTCTCTTTTGAAAAACAACCCTGAGCACAAACAGAACCATTACTCCACCGCAGCTCCAAATGTTACCCCGGATGTTTATCAATAACATCCCTGAAAGGCTGAATACAGGCGGCTTTATGAGATTAATAAAAAAGCCGCACAATGAGTAATAATACTCAAACACCTGCTGGGAGACGACGGTGACTGTGCTCAAGCTGAAGAAGAAAAAGTGTTTTTCTTTTTGGTCAGAACATTTCAGGCCTGAGGCGGAGTTCTGCAGTGTACGATTATGAGAACTAAATGGAATCTTCTATAGAACAAATGAAGCACACCTGATCCTCTTTTCTCTCTGAAAACAGAACATATAATAAAAGGGTTTTAGCAGGTCAATCTTGATGTTTGTAAATTAAAAATGTTTTCAAATGATCATTGAACTAGACGCAGGATTCATACAAAGGCAAAGATTCTCATTATGGTGTCTAATAGTGGACTCTGTTGCTTGGTCCGCCATTTCCATGTTGTTCTTTGTACATCATGTCTCGCCTCTCGCCAGACCTCGATGGTCTCCAGTTGTAAGTTGCATGTACGAGGTCAGGAGATCAGGAGGATTTTAAGGGCAGTCCTCCTGAAACTCATGAGAATTTTGATGGGTTCATATTTGAAATCGGCTTCAGTGAAGAAGTTCTGTCGGGCTCTTTGTGATCTGTAAAAGGTTTTGATTTATAACACTGCCTATTCTTGACTGATTCTTGACCTATTCTTAACTTCTATTGAGACCCTCACTGTTAAGTTCATTAAGACACACCACAATGATTGTGAATGCATTTCTTTATTAGAAATATAAATGAACTTGTATTCAACAAAGGTCAAGTTATTTCAGTTTGGACTATTTTAGGTCGAAGTATTGATTTTAGAATTCAATGTATTCATAAACTGACTTCAATAACAATCACTTCACCTAACACGTGATGGTCCCTGTCTTCTCTCCCAGTATAAGCTGACTGTATGAAAGCTCTAGGTTTTGTGCGAAGACAAAAAGTCAGCTACTCATTTGATGAAAATAACACATGGATTAGTTTTTTTGTTGTTTTTGACAATAATAAGAAAACGACTTACAACTTTTTCTGAGCACGATGCAGCATTTTCCAACAACATGCTGTGTTTCATAATGAAACAAAAGAAGGTGCACATTCCTGATAAATTACCTTGTTACATGAACATCGTATATATGTTGTTTACCTCGAAATCAGCAAAAAAAAAGGTAATGATTGTGATGGATCATTTGTCTTTCTCTCGTTGGTATCTGGCTGTTTTTAATCAATCCCACTGGTCCTCACATTCCCTGCTGGTCTGAGTGTAGTGCAGCGTGTATAAAAACATCATTTTAATTACTTTAAAATCATCACTGGTATCAATTTGTTTTCAAATGTATTAACTTTAATTATCCTTAATGTCTTAAACAATGTTTTGTTCCTCACACACCGAGTTATTCTCTCAGAAGTTCTGATCAGACTCTCTTCACAGTTCCCTTTGTTTCAAAGAAAGTTGGTAAAAAAGCTTTTATGTTTTGTGCTCCTTCTGATTGGAATAAGGCAAACTCCGGTCTCGAAAAAATTTGAATGAATTTTTTTATAACTCGGCGGATTTTATTTTATTAAGGAAAACGGCTATGCTCGTCTTTTTTACTTCGTTTGGAGAGTTTGTTTAACACATATCTGACAACATACATGGCTTGCTGTGCGGTTAACAGACCATCCAACAAGTTGATGCTTCAGTTTTCTTCGGTAAGTGATATAGTAGTGTTATATTTACTGCTTACTCATGTGTTTATATTTACGGACCTAGCTTGTTTAGCGTTAGCTTGTAAACCAGTCGGCTAACTGTGTAGCTCATTATTTACGGTCAATGGTTCAGCCGATCAAGACTCCCGTTCATGCCAAAGAAGCTAATGGCAACATAGCCAGCCAGGACTATTAAATTGGGGGAAATTAATTCTGAAGTGTTCGAAATTTTAGTTGGCAAGATGTTGTAAGACAGAGTTTGTGTGATATTAAAAGCTAAAGGTTCAGCTCGGTGGTTAACCGCAGACTGTAAATATGGTTATCTGACGTTATGATGAATGTTAAATGTCATTAAAAGACAAACTTTGTGTATAAAGTTCAACATTAATCAGACGATACCCGCTGGTTAAACATGTTACAGAGGATGATATTAATGTTGCATGGTTGACGTTCATTTCGACGGCACACAAACTCAAACTTCAACATTTTAAATCTTTATTATTATTATTATTGTTATTGTTATAACATAAACAGGCGATAACAAGTACAAAACTAAAGATGTCGACAGACAGAGATCAGCTATATGTTGAAGCTTGAACAGAAAAATTTGATTTGTGCAAACTGTTACCAAATTCAATTTTTTTGTCTCTTTGTATGAGTTCAGGGAAAATTAATCTGGTTATTAATATAGTTCTTCATCGTTACAGATGCTCTTACACAGAATATAGCAGTAGAAATATAAAATATAAATAACATATGGAATGAAAATAAGATATAAAGTATATACATATATATATATATATATAGATATAAAGTATAATAAATAGTTTGAAGAATACAGCCATGTACTGAGCTCATGTTAATAATAAATGAGTTACTGTATGTTCTGTACTGAAGCACAGAGAGTTGGGACCTGTTACTGATTTAAATAATTCAGATTATATTTGTTTCATGTTAAGATGAAGTACTATCCACAATAAACTGCTTAATTTTTCCTCACCCAAAATCTGAGACCATTTGATGTGGAATATCATTGTGTGAGTGAGAGAGAGAGCTGAAAATAGCATGATTACAATAATGTTTATCTTCTTAACTTTGAATAGATGTTGATTATCTTAATACTGTACCTTTGTTGTCTGGGTAGTACACTGTTGAATTTATAAATGTGCTCTTACACACAGATGAATACAGAAAAATAGATGAGAACAAACAAAATGATTTAATGAATAACTGATATTTTCTCTCTTTCTTTGTCACCCTGAAGACCCCTCACTAAAAGTCCATGTTCTCCTGGATCCATGTCACATGCTCGAGCTTCTTCTGAATGACTTTTCAACAGTTGAAGTTCTGGTGAGAGAAGATGGCCAGCAGATAGGACAGCAGTACATGAAGGAGCTCCACAGGCTTCAGAAGAAGGAGGAGGGTTTGCACCTTGGAAGACTGTATTCATGCTGTTCAAATAAAAGTAGATCTCCTCCAAACAACTTGCAATCAAACTATTTTCTTCCCATTTTAAAACCCTTTGTCCAGTTTAGATGGGAGAAGTTGATATTATGTGATATTGATCAGGGAAGACTACATTTCTAAATCATTTTTTTTTAACTGTGTTTTTATTCACAAGTGATTGATCTTATTTACTCTCCATGTATCTTGATTTAAGAATGGGGCTGTGTTTAAGGTCATCATTTTGCAATGACTCTGTTCCATCCCACTTTCAGAAATGAACTACATTAGTATTTATCAAAAGAATAAAAGGTTATGTAAAAGTAGACTTCCTTCCCTAAGCTATTGAGTTGAGCATTAATGCACATTTTAGTCTTTCAAATCTGAAATGTATACTCATAAGTAGACATAAAGGAGTGCATTTATATAGAAATATTTATTTAATCTGAAAAACTACATTCTAAAAAGCCTGTTTTTACAGCAGAGATGAACATGTTTACAGCTTGGTACAAAACAAACAAATAGGTCTGATTAGCTCATGTCTCGATGGACACTGTACAGGGGGTGAATGTTTTGATGACTCATCATTTTTGATTTGATGAAGGATAAGAGTTATTCACAATAAGGCGTGTAGCTGACCTGATTGACAGGTGGGCGCAGTGTAACGGTTTGTCAAGAGGCTTAAAACCCGTCTCAGCTCCAGCTCTCAGCCTGTCGTTAGGTTGAATGAAGGTAAGGGTGAGACAGCATTTCAAGCATGGAGACCGCCATCGATGCAGGAACATGTGGGTGTCATCACTCAGGCCATCTGGGGGAGACATCCCTCGACGCCAAAGCCCTCGTCTTTTAAAGTTTTAAAACAGACTTCTTATCCTTAAACATGTTCTTACACCCAAGTTATGATTTGTAACAATGTGAGAATTTAAATGTAAAGATTAGCCTCAAAATGTTTCTTACATTTTATGATAAAACTTTTCTAATGTATTGCTCTGTTAACCCGGACAAAGTCTAATTTCTCTGACAAATAACTAATAACCATAATTGTAGATTTTAAAAAAAGTGTAGTTTTAAGACTTTAATTAAATATTTGGGTTGAATATAATTAGTTTTAACTGTGTTGTAGAAAAGTTAAATGTTAACTTACTGTTTATAGAGTTTTCTCAGGATGAGCAGGAATAGGGGATGATAGCAGCCTAGCCGTTAGCTTTGATGTGAAATGGAACGTCGAGCTGAATGGGCGGAGTTAAGTCCCGCCCGGTCCCGCCTTAATGCTGTTACTAGGTTGATCCGAAGTTAGGTTGAGACCCCAGTGAGACAGCATATCCAATATGGATGCGCCCATCGATTAGACTCATTTGATGCCTCCGTAACAGACGGGTGACGTCACTCAGGGTTTGTCCAGTAATATTTACAGTCTATGGTTGTCCCTTGTTTTTTGTTTTTTGTGTGTTTTGTTTTTGTTGTTTCTTGCTGTATGTACCAGTATTACTTTTATTGTTTCGTCTGTAGTGTGTTATGTTTTGTTGTTGTTGTTTTCTGCTGTATGTATTACTTTGTTTGTTTCGTCTGTAGTGTGTTGTTTTGTTGTTTTCTGCTGTATGTATTACTTTGTTTGTTTCGTCTGTAGTGTGTTGTTTTGTTGTTTTCTGCTGTATGTATTACTTTGTTTGTTTCGTCTGCAGTGTGTTGTTTTGTTGTTTTCTGCTGTATGTATTACTTTGTTTGTTTCGTCTGCAGTGTGTTGTTTTGTTGTTTTCTGCTGTATGTATTACTTTGTTTTTTTCGTCTGCAGTGTGTTATGTTTTGTTGTTGTTTTCTGCTGTATGTATGACTTTGTTTCGTCTGTAGTGTGTTATGTTTTGTTGTTGTTGTTGTTGTTTTTTGCTGTATGTATTACTTTGTTTCGTCTGTAGTGTTATGTTTTGTTGTTGTTGTTGTTGTTTTCTGCTGTATTTATGACTTTGTTTTATCTTTATTGTCCCAAATATGAAATTCTTGGTCACAGCACTGTACAAGACAAATCAGATCATTGTGTACAATGGGGAAGAGGTATATCAGACAGACTTCTTTCTTATTGGTTGGAGAAGACGACTCATGAATCTATTTATTTTCAATACATAGTGTTTAATGTGTTGGTGATTGTATGGTCACGTTTAGTTGGTTCTACAAAGCCTCCCTTAACTTGGCAGATATCACAATGTTCTTCAGGAAATTCTGAATACAAATATTTTCTTTAGAGTCTAACAGCTTTTTTTATGTTGACGGCTGATGAGCTCTGTGGAAAGGAAGTTATCCAGATGTAAGGATACAGACAGGAGACGTAAATCTAGAAGAAGTGTCTGTTTTTTTAGTCCTGTCATTTTTTTAGACTATTAAGGATAAGAATCAGAACATCCACATAGCTGTGAAGTTTTTAAAAAGGAATGCTGACGACTCTGTTGTGTTGAACGTTTGCTTTATTTTTATGTTCCATCATCTGCCATTAAGTCCCAAATAATGGTGTGATAGAATGATAAAGATGACTGCTTTGGTATCTGCTGTCATCACATCTCACTCGTGACATAATAAAATAAATCACAGTGTGGTGAATCTATAATCTCCAGAAGTTAACATACATTTTAATAGTTGATTTTTATTTCCTGTTCTCTTTCCCAGGCGATAGTTGACCACTTTGAAGACAAGAACTGTCCGGTGATCGAGCGGCTCAAACTCTTCTACTGCTGCCAAGCCCCGACCAGATGGGTCGTCCAGGTAGCGTACACTTCATTTTCAAGCACATATTCTTATGCAAAAGCAGACCTCTGTTTGTCTTGTGACAACACATTTTCTGAATTGAACACGAGTAAAGATTTGTGGTATAAAGCCTGCGTCTTTACAAACAAATATGTGTCACTACATGGGAATAAATATCAGCATTGTGTTTGTGTTGCAGCTCTAGAAATAGATGTTTAGGCTAGTACCATGACCTGGCTCTTAAGGCCTGACAAAAAACAAGGGAAACATACAGGTTTAACTAAGTGTGTCGGCTGTTGAGTGTGTGGTGAGTGCGACATGTTGTGTGGTGTTAAACTAAAGTAACATAAGCAGGCTAAAACAAAACATGGTGCAAATGAGAAGCTGTGTTGACGGTGTGACGCTGAGGGTGGATGAGAGAGAATGAGTGGTTGACTGCCCGATCTTAAATGTACTAGTCAGGTGTTATGATACGATACACTTTATTGTCCACTCGGGGACATTTGTCTTGGACTCAAAGTGCTGCCAAACATTCAGCTGCTTTCCCGAGAATCAACAAATATAAACAATAGAAAAACACATCCACGTGTTAACAGAGAGGCACAGAGAAATGAAAACAAAACACAACCTATATTGTTATTATATAAGATCTGAAAAAACACAGCCTGAGGGAAAGCAGCAGCACGAGAGTCCGGGTCGCAGGCAGGGCGACGCCACCAGAATATATCTTTACACCATATAGTGAGAAAGAAGATAGACCTGCACACTGCTCAATTGCCGCAAAAAAAGGGTTTTAATGATCACTACATTTTGACCAGAGGTCTTCTTCAGGTGATCATTTTTACAACACGTAGTAGCAGAAGCTAACATGACTCAAAACTTGGTTGCAATAGAATACCTGCTCACCAAAAAGGGGCCTTTAGCAATGTGTCCTGCTCTGACCCTTCAAAATAAAGTGTTTTATGCTTAAACATCTTTGTTTTTTAAAGTGTGAGTAAACGATAAGGCTAATGTAAGTGGTTTATTTTAGGACAAATTAACAGCTACTAGCTATTATTATAATCCTTAAAATAGCTTTTTCTAACTGAGGGTGACAGCAATGAAGCGACAGGAGATTAATGAAATCTCTAAAGGTCTCACAGGGATTGGAAAAAAAAAAAAAAACATTAATGAGCTTTCATGACACATTTGCTGAACCACGAAGCATCACAGGAATCTATGAAGGCAAACATTAACCACCATAACAGAGCCCAGGACAGGGAACCGAATAAAAATGGAAAGAGCTGTAAGTAGAATAAGCAGTAATAAAAAGATTTAGACCTGTCTAGAAGATTGAAGGAGGGGGGAGTGCTGAAAAGAAAGAGCGCGAGGGAGATGCTGGGGAGGAGACATCGCCCTGGCGGCATGTAATAACTGATAACAGCAATAAAGCAGGAATTGAAGAGTCCCTATTGCTGCCTGAGGACTTGAAAGTGGGTTGAGGCGGAGGATTGCAGCAGGCGCTGTGATGCATTTTCTCCACACTAGAGAACCATGGTGGGCATGTCACAAAGCACTCAAGGCCTGGACGACCCTTTTTATGGCTGGGGGTGGGTTTATGTTTGTATGAGTGTGTTGTGCCTCATATACTCTCAGTTTTTGTACATTTCAGGCCTGTAACTACACAGCATATACATTACATTTTACATCACAGCCGTCCATTTTCTAAAGCATGCTGTAAATTTTACGACTAATTTCCCACCCTTCAGGCAGCCATTGGTTTTTATTCATCTCACATTGGTATAGAAACACTTTCACACACAGAGTACAGTAGATCATTATCCCAATAAAAGACGTTATTTTTAGACTCTATAATGATGTGGCTTCATGGCGGGAAAGAAGGAATGCACTGAAGGCTTTTTGTTTTAGCATGTGGGTCCAGAGTTAAAATAACTATTGGATGGATTACTATAAAACTGGGTTTAAAAATCCTTCATGATGACTTGTAATAAACTTGGTGATCCTTTATCGTCTAGTCAATTTTTTTTACAATGTGCCCTGTATTAAACCAGGTGATTCCATATTAAGATAACAATCTTGTTCACATTTTTTTTGGACAAAGTTCTGACCAAAACAGTAAACAACTCCCTACAAGCATAACATTTAAAACAGTGTAAAATAAAATAAAAATATTTGCTAAAAAAAGACAAGAGTTGAAACAGGTTAAGCTACTTCAGCAATATTTTGTATATATTTTTTTTCTTTTTAGGTTTCCTTGGGGGCTTTTTTGTACCTTTTTTTATTTTAGAGATAGGACCGCAAATATAGTCAAAAATGGGGGAGAGAGAAAGTGGGGAATGACATGCAAGAAAGGAGCCACAGGCCGGATTCGGACCCAGGCCGCCTGCTCGAAGGACTACAGCCTCCATACATGGGGCGCGCTCACTAACCACTAGGCTACCAGCGACCAGCAATATCATTTTTAAATTGAATTAGCATTTAAACCCTTCGCTACATTTCCAAAGGCCTTCATAATGAGACACTATTCAACCTGACTTCTCTTCAAGGTGACAATTCTAATCTTGCTGTGATGGAAATAGAAAAAAATAATCATTTTATGTAAATCATGTTTCAGTTAAATAATTAAATTCTGCAGTAACAAAGGCAAACTGCAAATACATAAGTATTAGCTAAAAGAGGTTGTTTACTTTAAATGGTAAAATAATAAAATCCCAAACTGAACCTTGAGGAACTCAATATGTAGTAGAGTGGAGGAAGAGCAATCAAATTAAACTCATGGTGTTTTGTAGAGTGGTACATTCTACAAAACTGTTCTAAAGCTTATCCTGCCAGATTGTTTTGTGGTGTGGGATGTGTTAAGAGTGTCCAGATCTGCTTTTCATTTCAAATTGTTTCATATTTAAAATCTGATCTCCTCAGGGGAACCCTGATCCTGCACGCACTGGATTGTAACGTTAGTGAAATGATATCCAATTGGGAAACGAGCTGACTGTAGAAGGATGCACAACAACCACAGCAAATCAATTTATTTATTCAGCTCCAGCTCGCTGTAACATCTCCACAACTTCATCCAACGTTTTTACTTCTTTTCTCTGTAATAAGTCGTCCAAAAACCATCACCAATTCTTCGGGACCCTTGTTGATCTGGGATGGAGTCTGTTCGTGTGTTTGCTGTTTTGGTCATATTGTCTCCACACACTTCAGGAACAAAACCGTTTTTCATCACTTTGTTGAGTATCTCCCATTTTCAACATCTGTGAAGATTTGACAAATCTTTTAATGTGTGCCAAGCTTTAGAGTGCTAACTTTAAAAGCAGCCACAGGATGCTCAAACAACCCTTGTGTTTATGTTGCAGACGGATATGGTGGTCAGCTGTACCCAAGGCCTTTGAAAGATCAATGCTGCACAGATTTTTGTTAAAGGTTATTTGTTGGGCTTCATTATGCCTTTATTTATGGGAAGGACAGTGAATAGAGTAGGATTAGTACCCAGGTCACCCGTTTGGTGGACTTTAGCCTCAGTACGTAGTGTGTGCACCCTACTAGGCTACCAGCACCCTGGATCTGCACAGATTTTATTTGTACTTTAGTGACTTCATTACATTGTTGAAAACCTAAAGCATGCCATGATGGTGCTGTGTTGTTTCCAATTACAATAGCTTGAACAATGTTTCGTTAACAGATACCTTGCATTAATTTTCCAGACATATTTGAGTTTTTTTGCTTGTATATTATTGTGGGTATGTTAACATTATACATGCTGAAATTCACCATGCTGGCCTTTATAATTGTGAGCATGTTAGCATGCTGACGACATTTCAAAGCTGCTGGTGTTGTTTCAGCCTCATCGTCTTGTTCTCTCTCCCCCCCCCCCCCCCTACAGAAACAACTTGCCTCCCTGCTGATAGACCTCGGCTGCATCAGTTCAGCTCTGCTCATGTATGAAAAGCTGGAGCTCTGGGAGGATGTAGTTATCTGCTATGAGAGACTGGGTCAACATGGCAAGGTATGTACACAACAACACACTTGCAGCAAGACAGCTTTCCCAACGAGCTACCATAACATCTGTGATTTCAACGGATTCATTGTAATCTCTCGATATCGACATCAATGTTGATACGTTAGCATTAAAACTGAGCCCGCAGCTACTGACGTAACAACAATGTTTGAATGTCAGGTGAGACACTATAATGCAGTGTTAGGAGAAGGAAAGTTAACTCAGAACTGAGAAGAACTATCACAGCCTCATGGCGACAAGTGTCAAGAATGAAATTCAGATTTATTGCACGTTGATCATTAATGACAGTATGGTTTTTACTTCAAGAATCAAGCCAATAAAACAACTGTTGGTAAAAGATGGCCTTTAGAACATTCATTATAGCAAGTTACAAAGGAAAACAATGCTGCTAAGAATGGTTCAGATGCCTGACAGGTGCATATACCGATACCTAAACTCCTCAAGAAAAAGTTTGGAAACGTTATTTCGGTCACTTATTTCGCCCCTTTAATAATACTAATTGGTGTTGCATTTTATATCGTTGGAAAGCCTGATTAGTCACCTTTACAACGAGGTATAACTTGTAAGGATCGTGCATTCATGGAATGTGCAACACAGCTAAATGTGTGGGTAGCGCCTGAAAATGTGCCAAACAGTGTAAAATGTATAAAGTGTAAAAAATGTATTACTGTGGGAGAGTCCAACAGGAGAAGATTGCAGGGGATTTTGGCACATTTAGCTGTGTTGCTCATTCCATGAATGCACGATCCTTACAGATCCTTAAGTTATACCTCATTGTAATGGTGACTAATCAGGCTTTCCAACGATGTAAAATACAACACCATTAAGTATTACTAAAGTGGCGAAATAAGTGACCAAAATAATGTTTCCAAACTTTTTTTGAGGAGTTTATATTAAAGTTAAAAAAATATATATATGGGTAATATGAAGTGCAACAGAACTCATATTTTGTCTTAATGGTTGAAGGTATTTTATCAACTTTAAACTGATAAACTTTCTACATGTGAAGAGTGACTTGAGAGTGTTAAGATGATGACGTAAAATGACTGCAGAATCAGTGATTATTTATCTCTCACACACACACACACACACACACACACACACACACACACACACACACACACACACACACACACACACACACAACTTTATCTGACATGGCTGAGCCGGCTCGAACCCTGCCCTTATCATCTATCCATCTATCTTTATGCTTTTTACTGCTACAGGTGCACATTTCTGGGGGCATGGTAAAGCCATTACACACACAATTTATCTAGCAAGTACTGGAAAGTTATCTAGTTCAATGGAGCACCAACAGGATAAACATAATTCACGTAATCTACAGCACAGCAATGCACTCTTCCTCTCAAATAGAAATATATAATTGAATGCATGATTATCATACTGTTCATCCATCTTTTCTTTCCAGTTTCCTCCACTTACTGGGGGCTTGCTTATAGTCGCAGTTAGTCAAGATGTTCCCTACTAGCAATAATTTAAAGCTTCTCCTTGGGAACCTGAGTTTATCTTGAGTTGGGTTAGAAATCCAATTGCTCCATGTTGTTCTTGGTCTAGCACAGGGTGGCTAACCAATCGGATGGGTCAGTAAAATAGTAAATAGAAGCCACCTAAGAAGTGTTCTGATCTTGTGCCCAAACCAGCTCAACTGGCTAACGTTGAACCAATATGCCTTTTGCTCCTCTAGCAGGCCGTTAATATCAAAAACAGAATTATTGACAAGGGACAGATCTTTTTTCAAAATCCTTGTGACACTTGACACACGTGAAGCATGTCAGCCAAGACAGATGGATCTAAATTTGTGTTAATGGTTCCATGCTGGAAAAGTAATGCGTTCCCAATTTTTTTTGCCACAAAGACGGAAGCACCCAACTGGCTTACATTTCCTCATGTCCTATCTCATTGAGGCCATTCTCTGGAACAAAGAAATCTAACAAACTTAGCTTTGAAGTGATTGGTTGAACACTTTTTTTGGCCATTGAATCACGTCATGAAGCTCCTCACTTTCATTTGGTGTGCCCATGTGCTTTGATGTAGTTTGGAACGCTGCAGTGAATGATGCAGCAGTTGATATGTGACTACCACCAGCTATACATATTATACCATACACATCTCTTTGTGTTTGAAGGACCACAATTTGGTTCCTAAACTGTTGTGTTGTTCCCAAGCTTTTCCACCGACAGACTTGCATTTGGCTGGGGTGGATGTAGTCAGGCAGAGATGTCATGAACTGTCTTACGGCAATGTTGCCAACCTGTGACAATGCTTTTTTAAGAGTCACAGACTTCTTTACGATCTTATCTAAATTATGAATGAATTTGGCTGAAAAACCTCCATTTAGTAATTATTAGGGATGCATCCATCTGTTGCCATTTTGATGGAGACTCACAAGTCTTGAAATTGCCTTGAAATAGAACACTTCAGCTAAGGACTACCACAAAATCACCTCAGATGTCACCTCTGGCCATGAGTATTTTAACATTAAAATACAGCAGGTGTCTACAACCATGTTGCCATTGCCACAAGTAGGCAAGTTTAGCACAAACTGCAAAGTTACACTGGGCTAATTGTAAGATATAGGTTGGAAAATGTAGAAAGGCGATACTAACTATTTTAAATAATTATAAAACAGGTGTTTGACTTTGATGAATGGCTTTATCTACATAATGTAAGTGCCAGTTGGTGAAGAACCAAAGCAAGCATAAATGTTTGGAAAATCCAGGTTTTTAAGGGTTAAATCCTTTGCACTTCTGTTTGAAGGACTGTTTACTTTCACTGAACTAATCAGCTCTGAGGCCAATGCGAGTGCTGTGGGGTATGAAGGCTGAATTTAAAAAAGGTTTCAAGTTAAACTTTGTTCTTCATGAAGAAAATTCATTTGGTCCTTGGTCAAAACGTGCGTACACAAAAACAGCACAACAGAACAAGACTGACCTTAGTCACAGGAGTCATTAGCAATGTTCTGCCCCAGCAACATTATCCTTCTCACCCCAATGTTCACAAATACAAAGACTAAAAAAATGTGTAAGAGTAGCACTCTTTACTCACATGTATCCACACACAATAATGTAAGGCATTAGTAGGAAAACAGGACCGTAATATGAATAGATGAAATGAGACATATGAGACGGAGCAATATCAAAGCCAAATCACATATTGCATAGAATAAGTACTGAAAGCACTGCATCAGGAACAAAAGACTCCATAACATTGGTGCTTTAATGTTGTGTAGCAGTACTTGGTACCTTGGAATCAGCTCCCGTCAAAGTGACTCTTTGTGAAATATACACTTTGTGGCCACTTCTGTATTTAAACTCATCACTTCTTACAATTCAGACGCTTACACAAACTATTTAAATCTGCATGATGTACTGTAGGTCGAAGGCAGCCATGAGGACTGTTCAAGGTGATGACTTTGTGGGCTCAATTTGGGTTAGTCTCAAAACAAGTGTTTCAGATGATTCATGCAAAATGCATGAACATTTGAAAAGCTCTTGGAGTAACAAAACCATGTTACAAAGAACAAATGTTATTTCAAGCGGTTTCCAACAACAGGACAGTTCAGTGAACTACAAATGCCTTCAAAGCCATGAAATGTCAACCCACAGTATTCACATGGCAGCCATCTTTCTCTAATGACATGCACACAGTGAGAAGCAGAAATTCTTTTATAAAAAGGAAATCATTTCCAGTTGTGACAACATATTAGATAAGTCACTGTAAAATTAAGACAACAGCTAATGTTAGAATTCAGACACTTTCTAACTAACATTACTGGTCCATAGTGTTAGATGTTAAGATGGGATTAATGGTAATGTAATAACAGGAATGTAAGCTTATTTAAGTTGCTTGCTTGCTAACATTAACCTTTGCGACTTCAGCAAAGGGTACCTTATCTTACCTTAACAAGCATATTTTTGAGCTCTTGAAATGGTCCGATGTCTCTCGGGCCACTCTTAATCGTCAATCAGTAAGTGTTGAAATTATTCAGATTTTATTTTATTTTATTAATATTATTTATTTTATTGCACTTAAAAAGCAAAACAAACATAATAGATCAATGGAAAAAAACAGAAAGTACATAATGATTAGTCAACTAAAAAAATATGCATTTTGAAAGAAATGTGCTGGATGAGCCAAATAAACCCAGAGGGGCTTGTCGAGTGGCCTTCCTAAAGATTCATCATATTCAGTACATATTTAAGTTTTGCTAAACTTGTACACATCAATATAAAATCAAAACGGTGTTTGAGGTTCCTGCCAGGAACATAACATCAGAGGAAAATGGTTACCTTGGGAATGTTCTGAATGTTGCAGCTTTGGGACCTTTGGGTGGAAAGGGAGATTGACCCACAGAACTGCTGCAGTGACTGCGTAGTGCTATCATGTCAACATGCAGCAGGATTTTTGAGGGGATGTTACCAAGAGCAGGACAGGGTGTTCATAACAGGGACATTATTTCAGTTAATTGATCGTGTTCCATTTTTGATAATTACATTAAATCCAACTCAATCAACAGATTAGAGCTCTTTGCTAATGTGATGTAAATGAGCCTGTCACATGGTTATACCACATAATATATATTTGGCGTATGAGTCTTATGTCTATTATAATCCATCTTCTGTGTTTGTCACTGGCTACATAACCATTAATAGCACGAAGCTATATGCAGTTGAATACAAAATGCTTTATGACCCACATCTCCACTGTGCAGACAGGAGTCGCACAGTTCACAATTTATAGTATTTCTATTAACATTCACATGCACAGTATGAATACATTTAGAATAAAATGCATGTATTATGTGGTCTTTAGAATGCACACACACAAGCCCAGGGAATATAATATGCATAAGCATTCATATAGGCCAGTAAACATGTTGCATGCAAACGCACTCATTAAGTGCAGACGTGCAGACAATCATGTGCGTGTGGAGACTGATCGCTGACCTGAATGTATAACTCTGCCCGTCCAGGACCCTCAGCGGGATTCCCACAGGCTGCCAGACCTGCGTTATTCAATTTCAGCCTGCTCTTGTCTTTCCAATTTGATTACCCAGGTGCTTTTGGCTAATAATAAAAGTCTCCTGCTCCCCTCTTGTTTTAAATCATGTGCTGTGGTAGTCCCAGCCAATAGTGCATGTTATGTAGTCACTGAGATTCTAAATAACAAGGCGATCCATTTGTCAGGAGAGGTCTGGGTTCTGTTCAGTGCTGCTTCTCTTTTCTTCACTGTTAGAGAGGCATGCTGAAGTTGTGCATGGCTGTGCATAAGTCAAGTTTTTTTTTTTTTAAGAGGGCAGTTTAGTGTGTTTTGCCAACCAGGAGGGCACTTTAGCATCACCCCTTTTTAAAGCGATAGGACAGGTGATAGAGTCAGGAACAGGGTGGAGAGAGAGCGGGGAACGACACGCAGCAAAGGAGCCATGGAAGGGATTTGAACCTGGGCCGCCCACCCTGAGGACTTGAACCTCTGTGCACGGGTCGCACGCACTAATCACTAGGCTAGTAGCAACGACCCATGACAATGGCAGCAGCTCATGATTGGAGCTGTGGTTCAAACGCTGTTGTCTGCCTTTTCTCCTTTCTCTCCTCAACACCCCGGGGATTGGTACGATAATAAGAACTGTATAGGACTGCAGAGACTATCTGTTATTTTGATTATTGCAATTTTAAATGAAAATGGTCCTTTTTACTGTTTGTTCAATGTTTTTAACTTGTGAGTTATGGGATACTCCTGAATGTCCCCTAGGGGATAAATAAAGTATCTAACATAACAGCAATAAAAAACTCTGTATATATCTTTGTAGTTTGTTAGATGGGGTATTAGCTGTGCAGAGTGTAGTTAAGATACAACAAGGTTTCTTTATTTCATGCAGGGAGTGTTATGGTCAGTGTTCATTTTGGTCGCTATTTAAGATTTAGTCTTAGTCTTTGGATGAAAATGTGTATTGATCAGTTTTTTGATCAGTCGTTTTTACCCTGAATAGATTGAGTCCAGTTTCAGTCCACAACAACTCAAAACATTTGAGTCCAGTTTTCTCATCTAAAGTAGTTCAATAAGCCGAACACTGGTATCCAAAATTGGTGTCAATCGACCGGTTGTATTGGCCGTGATAGTAAACACATGACAAACCTTTAAGTGCTGAAGCTATCGACTTTAACAAACATATTAATGCAGCTCTGAAATGAATAGCTTATGCTAATACAAACACTCACAGGGAACATATTACTGTCAATACTTTCATTCCAATGTTGTGCCCTCGTGGGCTCCTCCGACTTCCAGTGGTTATTATTGTACATTTCACAATCACAAATCCAGATATGTGGATTTGGAAAGGGGAAAACAATCTGTTCATTATTCCTGCCTCAGTCACAACAGTGTGGGCCTCAGCTCTTCCTAAGCAGAGCATGTATGGGCATGGAGAGGTGTAACGAGTGCAAACGTCAACATGTGATTTGACTGTCACTTTACTTGTAACACAACCCTTACCTCAATTTTCTCAGTGTTTATCTGTCAAACTGTGTTCCCAAATCCCCTCTGTTGTGTTTGTAGTGTTCTTTTTCATCCTATTTCTTTATGACTGTCTCCCTTCTTTTCTGTAGCTACCTTCACGCTGACTTGTCTCTCACCTTATGCTTAGTTAAATCCTGGATGTATATATTCTCATTCTTAGTTTTGATGTTTTTAGCGCTTATTTACCATGTATTTAATATTATATTGTGTTTAATTGCTAATATTGTGTGTTTGGATAACCTGCTGCTGTATTGCCACAATTTCCCAGTTTGGGATCAAAAACTAATAATATTCTATTTTTTCTCTTCCCTTTTGCTATAGGCCGAGGAGATTGTTCGCACGGAGCTGGAGAAGAAGGAGACGCCCAGTCTGTATTGCCTCCTGGGAGACATATTGAGGGACCATCAGTACTACGACCGGGCGTGGGAGCTGTCCAAGCGACGAAGTGCCAGAGCAATGCGCTCCAAAGCCCTGCTGCACCTCCAGAACAAGGAGTTCAAGCAGTGTGTTGACTGCTTCGAGCAGTCAGTTAAAATCAACGCCATGCAGGTAGAAGCACACACAGACATTTCAGACATTTCAAACTATATGCCTAATCCGTCCGTTCATCTTCTGCTACTTACTCTGCTAACTTGGGGTCGTTTGTATGGACCCCATGAAGAATAGTTGTTACTGCGGTAACAACTAATGGGGATCCAATTAACGAATAAATAAATGAAACTTAAAATTAGCACCATCATTAAAGGCTTTATGTGATTTTTTGATCCAGCAGATGTCGCCCTTGAGCACCAGCACGAAACCAAAACAACTCGCGCTGCATTGTTGTGTTAGCATGCTAATGCTAGTGATCTTTATTATGCTCGTATCTTCACACTGCATGTAAATTTAGCTGAAATGAGCGTGATCTAGAAACACAGTTAAGCAGTGAGTACAGTATGTTATTCTTCTTTTCTCTAGTCCCTCAATTAAACAACTTTTATACACGAGGGGAGGAGTCAGCCGGCCGTCCCGGCAATGTAAACAAACTGAAGATAGGACTCTGAAAACTCTGAAAACATCACAGACAGTGGGACTCGGGTGTTACACCCATTGTAGACAGTCATGACTCAGAGAGTTATTTTCAGAGGAAATACTTGATTTATATTATATTTAAGTGTGAAAAATCACATATTAAGACTTTAACGAGAAATTTGGGGTCTTGATCGGAATATTTTAAGAGCTACTGGATGGATCTTTTGGAAAAAAGATCCAGCACTCTGCTGCACCAGCTATGCATGAGTTCAGATGAAGCCTACTTTGAATGTAATTTCTAACTGAGTTTATGCAGTACTACTGATTAAGTTGAAGCACCAGCTGTGATAGATCTAACGGAGGCATATTTAATAACTTAAATCTTACACCTAGCCTGTAGTACGTGTACAGTTTCCTGTTAAACACAGTTGTCATGGTGTATCGCTTGAATGGTGGAATAACATGAAGGGATGAGGAGCAAAGGGATTTACTGATTTGTTGTCTGCAGTGCTTCTAGATAATACATTACATCCCTACAGTAAGTTTCATTTGTCCATTTGAGGTCACCGATGTTATTTGACTGATGAGCTGTAAGGACGTTACGCTGATGCACCGTTCCACTTGTTTCTTTTTCCGATCAAATTCCGATACAAACTGTATGTACAGATAACGAAACACAGAGTCACAGTTAATTATGTTGTTGTTGTTGTTGTTGTTGGTATTATGTGTAAGGCTACACAAAGCTGCAGTAAACCTGGCATCGCATTTCTTATTGAAAGAGCAAAATAATAATAAAAATAATAAATAAATGTGTACAATACATACATGTATGATGACCTTTGTGCTGGCTTCACATCCAAACAGGAAGCAGCAATGACTGTCAGTGTTTTCAAATGAAATGTTTTAAACTGAAGTGTAAGAATTGTACTCTTGATCTGATAGGAGGAGCTGTTCAATCTCGTCTGAATGTCGTCATGGAGACTATTAACTTAAAGTGCCTAAAGATCTTTCTTCATCGGTCATGAGGATCGGCACTGTAAATCCGATTTGTAAATATTGTCAATATCGTACCCGATACCGATATTACATCGGACTGGTCCCATCTCTAGTTACCTTGAACCTTACTTCCCCATGGAGCAGCCAAACAAATTACACCACTTATGTTACAAACTAGGTAATTTCATCGTAGGGTTTAGGGTGGACTTTAAACCTTAACTCAAGACAGAACTTAAAACCAGCTGGTGCAGCAGGTCACAGATAGGATGTGCTGTAGTATCAGTGTTGATCCTTTGACATCTCATCAACTACTTACCTACCTATCTTCCACAGTTCCACTTGGCTGTTTATTGCTATCTTGTTTGAACTAAAATAACTTTTTTTTGTGTTGTTTTGTTTTTTAACAACCATTAAAAGAATGTTTTTGAAAGTCTGTTAACCTCTTTTGTTTTGTTTGTTCACTTTGTGTCTTTTCTCACAGCTAGGAGTGTGGTTTTCTCTCGGTTGTGCATACTTTGCCATTGAGGGCTATGAGGGAGCTGCCAGGGCTTTCCAGAGATGTGTGCAACTAGAGCCGGATGTAAGTGTCCTCCTGGAACAAGGACATTGCGCACGCACACACACACACACACACACACACACACACACACACACACACACACACAGTCAGTACCCATTTGTTCTCGATGAGGTCTTTATTGGTTGCTCTTCACATCTCCCTTGAACCCATTGACAGCTTCTTTGCATATCTGTGTGTATACATGAAAATTGTCCATTATTGGTCTATATGTTCTAATATAATCATTCTCTGTTTTCTCTACTTCCTCCTTCTCCCCTCTGTCCTTCCTGTTCTCACCCCCCCCCCCCCCTTTGTCTCCTTTCAGAATGCAGAAGCATGGAACAACCTCTCCACAGCCTACATTCGCCTGAGAAAGAAGTGCGTATGAGTGTGTGGTGTGTTTTGGAAACATTGTAGAGCGACATGTGTTGACTTGTTTTCATCAGCAGTGAGAGTGTCAGCTTATACAGTGGATAGAGTTCAGTCTGATGCAAAGCAAAGGTTACTATTATTTTCCACAGTAAACTTTTCACAGCATGTCTGCAGGATAAGTGGATCATGGTGTTTGGTGACTTAAGCCTGTTAAAGAAAAGGAAAGGTCGAGGGTTACCAACAGTATTAGAGTTTATCCTCTGTAAGGCCAGGCAAAGACTACATGAGTTTAAAAAAAAAAACAGTACATAAGGAGAAACTTTACAGATGTTTTTTTTCTTTTGTATCAACCATGCACACAGTACGAGATATGAAGCTAATGATGCCTCCCACACTACGTGATAGAAGGGTCTCATGTGTCCCCAAAAAGAGCAACTTTCCACCTCAGGAGATCTCATTTGACCTCACATTACAAATAACACATTAAAAATCAAAATGATAAAAGTTCACATATGATGCAAAATCCACTTCACCTTGTTTGTCCCACACTATGTCTCTAGTCTGTCTACAAACCCCCCAATTATGAGAAAAGTCCATCCTCTCCATCTTTTGCCTGCTCCATAAAATGTGTGCTCAAACAGGCCGTTTGGAGATTTTCCCTTCATGACATCACAAAGGGCAGTAACCCCTCCCCCAGGTGGGTGACACTCCCACATTTAGGTGTTAGTTCTGACCTCTGAGTCTGCCTTCTCACCATAAACAATAGGACATGGAGCGAGAAAGCCAGAGACACCCAAGCCCTTCCAGAGAGGGGGCGTGGTCAGACACAGCTCATTTACATATTTAAAGGTACAGACACAGAAACAGCCTGAGCAGGGCTGAAATAGAGGGGTTTATAGACATGATCAAATACAGGATCAGAGTGGATTTAGAACAAGAAACTCCACAGACATGTTTTGGGGAGACGTATTTAAACTTGTAAAAAAAGGAGAATAATATGCAACCTTTAAAGTTCCAAATCACAGATATGTTTGGGTGACGTTCTTTCAAAGCTGAGTTTTCGGTGTCATTTTCACATTCACACCGACATGGCCTTTAGTGGTGTGTTTGGTCCTAGCAGGGAAAGCTGTGAGAGTAGAGAGGTGTTCTTCGTTCACGTCAGACTCGTGTGCTTTCAGGCCTGAAATTGAAAACAGAGCAGGAAAGCTTCGATTAACACCTGGTTAGCACAACTGTCAATTCAGCAGAAGCAAATTTGAACTTTTAGCACATTGCACACTGCTTTTATTAAGATTTTTTAATTTGTTCACTTATTGCTCGCTTGTTCTTTTTTTCCCCGTCTTGCTCGTGGTGTCACTCTTGGTCTGCAGAGAAAAAGCTTTTCGTACCCTGCAAGAAGCGCTGAAGTGTAACTACGAACACTGGCAGATCTGGGAGAACTTCATTACCGTGAGCATTGACATCGGGGACTTTCCCGAAACCATCAAGTCCTACCACCGTCTGATGGAGCTCAGGGAGAACTACAAGGACATCGAGGTATAAAATGTCATACATTTGATTAGAGATAGTGGTTTTTATGTTACGCAAGTTTTAAACTTTGCTATTTTTCTTATAAAATAAATGAAACACAGATTCCTGTTGGGATATCACATCATCAGGCCCTAGACACCCAATATCTGCACAAGCTATGTAAAATATATCGCAGTTGGGGCGTGCTGGTGGCGCAATGGTTAGGGCGCGCTTCCCATGTAGTGAGACTCTCGTCTCGAGCGGTAGGCCCGGGTTCACCTCCACCCGTGGCCCCTTTCCACATGTCATTCCCCGCTCTCTCTCACTGGTTTCCGACTCTATCCACTGTCCTACCTCTGCATTAAAGGCACAAAAAGCCCCAAAAAAAAATATATATATATATATCGCAGTAGATGTGTTAGCTATCTTCAATGCCAGCTATGAGTTAGCCTATACCTAAACTTGTGGGACTTCTGTCTGTCTGAATATCTTAAATACCTCCGGTTTTTCTATACATTTCTATATTTGTCTTTTTCTCGGTTCACTCTACCTTGTTAACGACATTTTTTCCTCCCACTTTCATGCCGCTCATGTTGCGATCAGTGACATCACTTAGATTGCGAGATGTAAAAGCACATAAGTTGAAAAGGTCAACAGCAGCCTCCGAGCCTCCTGCAGACAGATCTCTCTGTAAATTGAATTTGGCTTTGCTTCCTCTCCTCCGTTTTTTAAAACTTCTCCTATAACACGAGTGCATACATAATGTAATATTATAGATGTTCTAACAGAGACAGCTCCTTATAAGGTCAATAAGCTGTACAGTGTGATAGGGTCAAACGATGTCGACAACACTTCAGACAACACACAGTTATTTCATCTCAGGAGGCAGGACATGATTTAAAAAGGATGACACATAAATGTCGGAAGAAGCAACAAAATCCACCGCTACCACAATAGTCTTTGTCTTTCTTTCAATGCTACATTATCGAACATACAGTAGCTCTATGGTGAACCTCCTGTCTGTGTCTCTCGTCGCTCTCTCCGGCAGCTCTCCGGTGGCGCTCCTGGTGCTCTCTGATCGTTCTTTCCAATCACATAATCCAGTTCTTATCTCCAGTCACTCTCCAGTTGTATTGTGATCTAAACATCACCAACCCCGCCGGCATGCTCACAGTGAATGTTTCCTGAACATTACCTGCTGAGTTTAAACATCGTCTCACCCTGACCTTCACATGGAAATGTTTCTAGCAGGCCGGCAGGAAAACTTCCAACTAAAGTTGGGTTGAGAGAGTCATCTCCATATGTTCACAAATGCAACTCACCCTGAAATTTCTGTAGTTTAGTGTATTTGTGAATACCAAATACATTTTGACTCTGATCTTGATGATAGTGAACCTGAACAGAGGTGACTGCTTATAAATGGCTGAATGTATCTGAAAATAGTGCAGCCCAATTATACCAACCACTCCTGTGTTTGAGGCTTATGAACAAAAGGACAGATCAACAAAAAGCAAAGATTTTTGTGTGTGTGTGTGTGTGTGTGTGTGTAGTTCTGTCCCCTTCTCTCCTTTTCCTTTCAGTGAACCAACATGTCAAACCTTCACATTAAAGTCATTTTACTTGAAATGTTCAATTGTATCTTTCTATTTTTGCTCACATCTGTTTCACACTTTGAAATATCTTTCTGCATAAATAGCAGCGTCACTCTGCCTCACTCAACTGCATAATCACATCACCATCACATTTTTAGAAACAACATTTCTGCCTTATTCTGTTTCATATTTTCTTTCCTTGTGGTTGTTTTAAGTCCAGGCCCTGAGTGTGGGAGGGGGAGCAGAGGTGGTATAGGGACCACCATGAATTCCTCTCTTATGGAATGCATAGAGGGCCGGTGACAGACGTGCTTTGACTGGCTGATAGATTTCAAAGGAGCTGAGGGTCACATGGCTCAGCTTTGTGCCTCTCGGGGTTAAATGAGATTCACAGGAACCTTACAGTCACACACTCATTCGCGGGGGGGAATGAGTGTAAAGTCGAGAATAAAGTGTCTTTTCTACATTGTTGTGATATAAAAGTAAAGTCTGAGATGAGCTTCAGGAGCTTCACAGAAGATTCTGGCCTACCATTTCGCTGTCCGACTTTCCTCACAAGAGACAGGATATTACTTTTCCACTAAATTTCACACTCTTAACTGGATCCAGCAGGAATCTGAATAAGTCATTCATTCAGAGTTCACCTCAATATGTCACTTTCACCACAGTGATTGGCAGAAGAAGGGGATGCATTAAAAAGCCCCTTCTTTAATGGATTTAATCTCGCTTTCATCCCAGGAAGTGTCACATCAAATGTAGTGACACGAGAGACACTCGGGCAGCTATTACCCACCAGCACCTCGGGCCCCTTCTGCCTCCAAAATGAAGACAAAATATGGCCCCGATGGGTCAGGAGCCAAATTCCAGTAGCCTGTATTGAAGTGTGAACAGATGACATGACGTTCCAGTTAGCCTCCCAGTAGCTCAGTAAGAGGCCTGACAGATGGTTCATTAGTTTGTGGTGGGAGGTGAAGAACTTCTAGAAAGCAGATTTCAGCTTGAGCTCAACTCAGGAGGCCAATGCTTTTCTTGAAAGATAGAAGAGGGACGGTTGAAGGGAGAACAGGGTGATGAAAGATTGATCGTCTCAGACATTTCACCTATGCCATGACTCTTTTTAGGATAACATAACTCTATTCAAAAAGCTCAGCCGTTATAAGGTCTTTACATTCATATTGTTTCTGCGAAAGCGGGATATTGGTCCCTCAGTCTGTGAATTCATATTGCATTTCAGCATTGCAGAAGCACGACACAGCAGGAGCTCCCCACACACACACACATGGTCAGATATGCACACACACTGCGTTCCCCTTCTGGCTCCACTGAAACCATCTCGCCTCTCTAACGCTCTGTTACTACCTCTGAAGACGGAGGGGGGGGATCACTTCGTTCCCCCATTATGCTTCAGCAACATTCAGAATGAAGGCGTAAACATCACATCTTGAAACGGCAGTCTGAATAAGGCTATAGACACCAATGAATTACTATTTCTTTATTTCTTAAATGTAATAATTGTGTAATTTTGACACTTGATTATAACATTTTTTCAAAAGTTTTTTTTTGTAATAATTTAGCAGATTAGCATAATTACTACAAGCCAGTGAATTCAGTATGGGGATCATTTTTAATCTCATGCCTAAGCCATCCTGAGTGCCGGTGTAAGTGGGAATTTGAAGCACATTTGTGGAACAATCTTTTGACTTAATTCTATCCTGTTGGTTTCTTTGCCAGCTCTAAGCCATGCTGTTTTATGAACTCTAAATGAAGGATTGAATGTGGAAAACACCTTCAAATGGCGTCACAGGTCTTGACTTGTGTTTCCTTTCATCTGCTCTTATGTCAGATCCTACAGATCCTGGTGAGAGCCGTTGTTGGAAACATGACGGGCAGTCATGGCGTGGAGGCAGGGACCCT